>NC_134353.1:138521334-139121334 GCF_048569485.1 Anomaloglossus baeobatrachus | reverse complement strand
TGACCCGGCACTGCCTGTTGCTGACATTTATGTGGACTGGGGCGCAGGGCGAGGGGTGAGGGAGGTGGGGGTAACTGATCGGATCCCTGCAAACGTGCTACTTGGGACAGATTTGGGGCAGATAACCTCCCAGTTTGGGCCCCCCCCAAGGGCTGAACCTTCAGCCAGTACTGACATGACTCCTGACAATGTTAATGTGTTATCTATGAATGATGTAAGGGAGGAGGGAGTGAACTCTGATATTTCTGCTTGCACAGACACCATAGACACACACGCAGCTGCAGCTGTGACAGGAGGGGAGGGGGTCAGAGAAAGGTGTGACAATGCCTCTACAAGTAACCAGCCTGTGAGCTGGGATCTGTTGCCCTCTGCAGGGATAAGCAGAGAGCAGGGTGCTGCAGGGGGAGGACCAGTGTGTGGGGTGGGGGCTACCACAGCAAATGTGGGGTCCCCAGAGATTTCACAGCGGGGTTCTGTTGCTGCAGGAGGGGAACAGGCAGGTGAGATTGGGGCCGGTCCAGGAGCGGAAGTGCTCCCAGGTAAGATCTCGGTGCATGGTTCCCCCACAACCGGGGTGTCAGGAAGCCAGGTAGGTCTGCCTGAACCGGCGACTTGGTCAGGAACGGAGGAGGAGCAGGCACGACCCACGGTCGCAGCGGCTGTGGCCGCTGTCACCCGCAGTGGGAGTGCTGGAAGCCAAGGGGCCTCCCGGAGGTCCGATAGCTCTTCCCCTTCTGACCAAGTGGCAGCCGAGTCAGGTGGAGGCCAGGACACAGGTCCCGGGGTACTGACTGAAGATGTGACAGTCTCGTCGATTCTGGCCACATCTAGTCAGGGGTTTCAGGCAGCGTTAGAAGCTGACGACAGCCTGAAAGCTCTTAAGGAGCAGGCGGCACAGCCTCCCTCGGACTCGGACCCGGAGCGAGTGGTCTGGGACCAAGGACGGCTGTACCGGGCCACGGTCCAGCAGGGTTCACCGGAGGCGTGGCCCAGGGACCGACAGTTGGTGGTACCCTATCCGTTCCGGACGGAGTTGTTGCGGATCGCACATGAGATTCCGATGGCCGGACACCTAGGGATCGCTAAGACCAAGGCCAGGTTAAACCAGCATTTCTACTGGCCAAAAATGGGGGCCGATGTGGCTGCCTACTGCCGTTCGTGTGAAACCTGTCAGAGAGTGGGGAAGGCGGGGCCACGCCCCAAAGCCCCACTGGTATCTCTGCCAATCATCGATGAGCCTTTCAGGAGGGTGGCTGTGGATCTGGTCGGCCCGCTGGCCATCCCCAGCAGCTCCGGGAAACGCTTCATACTGACGGTAGTGGACTATGCCACCCGGTACCCAGAAGCAGTGGCCTTGTCGTCCATTCGGGCTGACAAGGTGGCCACCGCATTGCTGGAGATTTTCTCCCGAGTGGGTTTTCCCCAGGAAATGCTCACTGACCGGGGGACCCAATTCATGTCCCAGCTGATGGAGGCCCTCTGTAAGCAAGTCCAGGTGCGACATCTGGTGGCCAGCCCGTACCATCCACAGACTAATGGCCTGTGCGAGCGGTTCAATGGCACCTTAAAGCAGATGCTTAAGATGTTGGTCGACTCCCATGGGCGTGACTGGGAGCGGTATCTCCCACACCTGTTATTTGCTTACCGGGAGGTTCCACAGGCCTCAACAGGATTCTCACCGTTTGAGCTCCTGTACGGGCGACGTGTGCGGGGCCCCCTGGCTCTGGTGAAAGAGGCTTGGGAAGGGGATTTGGCCACCCCTGGAGTGTCGGTTATCGAGTATGTCATGCGCTTCCGGGACAAAATGCAGGCCTTGACGCAACTGGTACACGACAATATGGCTCAAGCCCAGGCCGATCAGAAGCGTTGGTACGACCAGAACGCTTGTGAGAGGACCTACCAAGTGGGTCAAGAGGTGTGGGTACTGGTCCCCGTACCACAGGACAAGCTTCAGGCAGCCTGGGAAGGCCCATACCTCGTGTACCAGCAGCTCAACCCTGTGACGTACCTGGTCACCCTGGACCCTGCCCGTGGAAGGCGGAAGCCCTTCCATGTGAACATGATGAAGGCACATCATGAGCGGGAGGCATGTGCGCTCCCCGTGTGCAACCTGCCCGAGGAGGGAGAAGCGGAAACCCTCTTGGATATGCTAGCCCAGGTTAGGGCAGGCGGATCCATTGAGGATGTGGAGGTTGGCCACCAGCTCTTGGAGGACCAACGGTCCCAGCTGTGGGCCACCCTCCTCCCCTTCCGGGGGTTGTTTACCAACCAGCCCGGAAGGACTGACTTGGCTGTCCATCACGTGGACACTGGGGATCATCCCCCGATCCGGCGTTCAGCATATCGGGTCTCCCTGGAGGTGCAGCAACACATGCGCCAGGAGATTGACGAGATGCTGAAGCTGGGGGTGATCCAGGCATCCAACAGCGCTTGGGCCTCGCCTGTAGTCCTCGTCCCTAAGAAGGACCGAACCACTCGGTTCTGCGTGGACTACAGGGGGCTCAATGCGGTCACGGTCGCCGATGCGTACCCAATGCCACGCATCGATGACCTGCTCGATCAGTTGGCCGGGGCTCAGTACCTGACCATCATGGATCTGAGCCGGGGATATTGGCAGATCCCCCTGACTCGCAAGGCCAGGGAACGCTCTGCCTTTATTACCCCATTTGGACTGTACGAGTCCACGGTGATGCCATTCGGGATGAGGAATGCCCCTGCCACTTTCCAGCGGATGGTCAACACCCTGCTCAAGGGACTTGAAGGGTACGCGGCCGCGTACCTGGATGACATTGCTGTCTTCAGTCCCACCTGGGAGGACCACCTAGAGCATCTAGCACAGGTGCTCAGGCGGATCCACCGGGCAGGTTTGACCATCAAGCCGGGAAAGTGTCAGCTGGCCATGAGCGAGGTCCAGTACCTCGGTCACCGGGTAGGTGGGAGAACACTGAAGCCCGAGCCTGAGAAAGTGGAAGCCATCGCATCCTGGCCCACCCCCAGGACCAAGAAGCAGGTGATGTCCTTCTTGGGGACCGCTGGGTACTATAGGAGGTTTGTTCCATGCTATAGTAGCCTGGCAAAGCCCTTGACGGACCTCACCAAGAAGAAGCTGCCCTCTGCAGTCGATTGGACAATGGACTGCGAGACAGCCTTCCGGGCCCTAAAGGACGCCCTGTCCAGCCCGCCCGTGCTACAGGCAGCCGACTTCACGCGGCCGTTTGTAGTACAGACCGACGCCAGTGACTTCGGCCTCGGTGCGGTGCTCAGCCAGGTGGACTCTGCGAGCCAAGAGCACCCAGTCTTGTACCTGAGCAGGAAGCTGTTACCAAGGGAAGTTGCCTATTCCACGATGGAGAAGGAGTGCCTGGCCATAGTGTGGGCCCTGCAGCGTCTGCAACCCTATCTATACGGGCGCCACTTCATCGTGGAGACGGACCACAATCCCCTCAGCTGGTTGCACACCGTCTCTGGGACGAATGGGCGATTGTTGCGATGGAGCCTTGCGCTCCAGCAATACAACTTCACCATTCGCCACAAAAGGGGCCGTGACCACGGTAACGCAGACGGGCTGTCCCGACAAGGAGAGGTCGCGGACGGGCGCACGGGGGAACACCGGAGTGTGCTGCCCCCTAGCGCCCTCAAAAGGGGGGAGGTGTGAGGTAAATCCGGAGATATGACGATAAATCATGATATTCAAGTATGTCAGGAAGCCCTCTCCTGGTGTCACCCCCCCTTTCCTTCACACAACTGGTTTAGCAACAAACTCCATGGCCATGTCCTGTGATATGGAAATTAGGTGGCTTTAGGACAAAGGACACAGGATGACTCCCTGCCGTCACCCTGTAACAAGAGTTGTATCTCATTAGCAAGGCTATGGAACTAGCAGACAGAATGACTCCAGTAAAAAATGGTTCATATCTCGCAAGCCATATTTCCGATAAATATGGCAACCATAAAAATGGTGTCTCCGCATGCAGACGATGCCGGCACACCCTTTTTATGGGAGCAGGACATTGGGAAATGCCCCAGGCGTGATATCAGCCAATGGGGAACTGGCAGACAGGTCATGAGTCCCCTCGTTCTGTAGCTAAATTCATAACTGTCACAATGAGAGCATTGGCGTCTGCCTACGACGCTCCCAGGCAAAGTTATGGCCAATATCCCCTTTGCTGGATAATTCTGATCCATGCAGGGGGAGTGGCAGTGCTTCCCTGTGAGGTCACTAAGGTAGGAGGGGACCTGGATCTGCCCAGGTTGATAACCCTACTTCGGCCATTTTCCAGTGTTCTTCTGCTCGGGGGCCTGGTTGGGAAAGACCTGTGAGGGAGTTCCTGGAAACCTGGTCTACAGCGCCCCCCTGTGGCCAGACGCAACAAGGTAACTGCTGGAACTGTGTATGCCTGTTTGTAACCCATGCTTTGATTGTAACTGTACTCTGACATATGTATATTCTGTAGATTCCCTATTGTATATATTGTAGTTTCTAGTGTGCTTTAGGCTGATTAAATTATATAATTAATCTTGGGCTGTTCTGTTATCTCGATCTTGAATCCCACGTCTGTGTGTTCGGCTAATAGTTACCGTAAATCGGTTGGTGGCAGCGAGTTGTGCCAAGGATTATTGTGGGGAGGCCAGTGAGATTCAGGGAGGTTTTATATATTCCGCCCGCGGAGGTCGGGGGAATATATACCCTACTCTCACCGGGGACCCTTCAATAATCGGCATACGTAGTATAGCGGCCTCCTTGCTTATTGTCGGGCAATTCCATAATTGGCCTGACTATAAGAGGGGCGCTAGAGAGCGCGTCACGTGCTCTGTCTGTCGGTCGGGAGGTATAAAGGAGGGGTGACCCCCACTTGTTACCCCCCGATTGTGACGTACTGGTAGCCAGCGCGGGGGATTTCTGAGTGACCCCCCCGGTGGTTTGTGACAGGGTCCAAGAACAAATTTAGGTCATGTCTAGGTACTTTTAACAAAAGTCCGTCTGAACACGGCGAACCCGAACATACACAGGTCCGTTCATCTGTAATTAAGATCTGTTGAGTTTCCGGATCATGGATCCAAACTTTGAAAGTCATTTAGTTATTGCATATTCCTTATGATATGGTCTCCTTCATGCTGGAGAAAGCATTGTTCATAACCAAAGTGCTTCATGATCTTTGGAAGACGTTGCTACTGGAGGATGATTAGATGCTAATCTTTATTCATGACAGTGCTTTAAGGAAAAATTATGAGTGAGATGACTCTCTTGAATGAAAATCCCCCTCACATGAATGGTCTCTGGATGCTTTACTGTTGGCATGATGAGGACTTATGGTAGCGCTCACCTTTTCTTCTCTAGACAATCATTCTTCCAGATGTCTCAAACAGTCTGAAGGGGGCTACATAAAGCAAAAAAGTCAAGGTATTTGACTATAGAGGACTGAGGTAAAGTTATTTTCTCTGATAAAACCATGACTAAAGGCCCCGTCACACTAAGCAACATCGCTAGCAACATCGCTGCTAACGAACAACTTTTGTGACGTTACTAGCGATGTTGCTGTGTGTGACATCCAGCAACAACCTGGCCCCTGCTGTGAGGTCGTTGGTTGTTGCTGAATGTCCTGGGCCATTTTTTAGTTGTTGCTCTCCCGCTGTGAAGCACAGATCGCTGTGTGTGACAGCGAGACAGCAACAACTAAATGTGCAGGCAGCAGGAGCCGGCTTCTGCGGAGGCTGGTAACCACGGTAAACATCGGGTAACCAAAAACCCCTGTCCTTGGTTACCCGATATTTACCTTTGTTACCAGCCTCCGCCGCTATCACTGTCAGTGCCGGCTCCTGCTCTGTGCACATGTAGCTGCAGCACACATCGGGTTAATTAACCCGATGTGTGCTGTAACTAGGAGAGCAGGGAGCCAGCACTCAGTGTGCGCTGCTCCCTGCTCTCTGCACGTGTAGCTGCGTGCGCTGGTAACCAAGGTAAATATCGGGTTGGTTACCCGATATTTACCTTAGTTACCAAGCGCAGCATCTTCCACACGGCGCTGGGGGCTTGTCATTGGTTGCTGGTGAGCTCACCAGCAACTCGTGTAGCCACGCTCCAGCGATCCCTGCCAGGTCAGGTTGCTGGTGGGATCGCTGGAGCGTCGCAGTGTGACATCTCACCAGCAACCTCCTAGCAACTTACCAGCGATCCCTATCGTTGTTGGGATCGCTGGTAAGTTGTTTAGTGTGACTGGACCTTAAGTAATTTTGGGTCCATGGCCAGGAAACTCGCCAGATTTCAATCACATTAAGAACCTGTGGTCAATCCTCATAAAGTTGGTGGACAAACACAAACAAAGAAATCGTGATAAACTTCAACCACTGATTAGACAAGAAGGGGTTCTATTAATTCAGGATTTGTCCAGAAGCTGATATCTAGCATGGCAGGGGAAATTGCAGAAATCTTGTAAATAAGAATCAAAAAGTGGAAAATATTGAGTCTTTGCATAAACTTGATGTATTCATGCCCAAAAGTGTAAAAAAAAGTATGAGCTGCTTAAAACTGGGATTCAGTAATCATAGAAACATCTGAGTAAAAGATCTAAAAACACAAAAACACAAAATTTAGTGGGAACCAAATTTTGTATCAATTTCAAAACTTTTAGCCATGATTATACAATGTAAAGTGTAAAATGTATGTTTTGTGCTTGGTTTCTCTCCTGCTTTGTAGGACATTCTGCTGCTTTTGAACAAACTACTCAACAAGAATTCCAAAAAAAACTTCATACTGAAGAAAATAAGACAGAAATAAAGACGAATGACATGCACGATTACATTCAGGTCATATATGAGTTACAAGATAATCTCTCAACTTGCAAATCCCAAACCTCACTAAACTCTGAAGCCTTGAAAAACCTAAATCAGATGATAGATAATGCCACGCTACAGTCAAAGAAAAGCCAAGATCAAGTCCAAATTGTGCAAAATACAGTCAAGCTCCTAACAGCTTCACTAGATGACAGCAAAGTAAAAATGGATGACATAAACACAACAATTTCTACAAAGTTCTATCTAATAGAAGAGGTATGTTAATTCCTCAAATACACATGCTTCATAATATGTTTTAAGTTTGTTTTTTATCCAACATTTTACTTTTTATTTCATAAATCAATAATACACCTAAAGTTAACAACTTTGTAATATTTTTTTTATCAGAGAAATCTGCTTTTTCCCATCCTGGATTGATCTTTCACTCTCAATTCTGGGTAAAATCTTTCAAATCTATATTCAATGAATACTGAAATAGAAGATGACCGTTGGTGCTTTTAAAATTCCATGGAGGAAGGAGGAGCTGGAGGCTGACGCAGACTATTTCTCCTATAATGACAGCTATAGTTCTCCATAAAACTTTATAAACATCAGTTGTCATCTCCTATCTTAGTATTGGTAAAATCTGTATTAACTGAAGACAGAATTTACCCATAAACTGAGAATTTTAGTAATGAATGATCAGTCCAGGAGTATAAAGAAACAGATTTCTGTAATAACAAATATGACAAAACTTATTATTTTCATGCGTGTTATTGATTTAGGAAAAAAAATAAAATTACGGTTACTCTTGAAGGAAACAAGATCATCTCAAATAGAAATTTTAGAGAATTTTTTGTTCCTGTTGAAAGCATTGTCTTGGGAAAACAAGCTCTGTTCATATACCAAAGAGATATGGACATCATAGAAGAAAGTCATAAAGCAGAACACCGTTTGTGAGATTGGTAAGATGTTTCGGCTGAGCTGTCCCATCCTTGTGTGGAAGGAAAGGCCACATAATAATGCAACGTTTTAATCAAACACAAAAATATATGGTCATGGCTGTTCCTGGTATGAAAGCAAGACTCATCTTCATTTACTAATATTCTGCATGTAAGATAGTCATGAATATTCACCAGCAACTATATTTTTTAAAGTGGGCTTCCCACCAAGACAGACCCAGGCTATTTGATCATGTAAAGGGGTTCTCCAAATAACAAACTTTAGCTATTAAGTTAATTTTAATCAATGGATTTTGAAATAATAAAAATGTACACAATCGGATGTTTAAGTTTTTTTTTCCTGTGCTGAGATAATCTTATAAATGTGCCCCTGTTATGTACTGTGTAATGGCCGTGTCTGCCCATGCAGGGACATGGTCTGATCATACCACACCTCCTGGGCCACGGAGGAAGTAAAAAAGTATACAGACATTACAGCACAGGATCACAAATAATTCTTTCTTTAAAAGAAACCTGTCATATGCAATTTGCACCCAGAACTAGGAGCAGTTCTGGGTGCATATTGTTATGCTGTACAAGGGCTAGCAAGACGTAGTACAGTGTAATACCCACTAGGTGGCAGCAAAGTAGTGAAGGAGAGACAAAGAAACACTGTAACGGAAAGTCAGCTGAAGTACTTCAGAGTAACTTCAGCAGGCAGTTAACAGGCGAACCATTAGAGGGCAATAGATAGTCAAAGAGTCAGGGTCTAGCCAGGAAAGTCGAGTCACTGCAAAGGCAGGATCAATATCAAAGTCAGAAAACGGAACCGAGTCGGAAGCCGGGAGATCAGATATGCAGAGGGAAACACAACAACAGACAGGAGCAGGAAGTCAGAGACCGGGACAGTAGCAGGGAGGAAGAACAGATCGGGAACACTCACCAGAACAAGTATACAAGCTGCAAGGCAGAAAAATCACTGGCACTGAGCCATAGGTAGAGCGGCAATATATAGCATCCTGGGATCCAGTATGAGGCAAGGGAAGTTAACCCCTGACATGACCAAGCCAGGGTTGGGTGTAACCAGCAGCAGGGAAAAGCCGGCCTAGATCATGACACATATTAGTAATCCCTGCCTAATTGTTCCTGTATACACTAGTATAAATAAACAAATCTTTAGAAAAAGTATTTCTAAAGATCGTTTCTTATATGCTAATGAGGCCCAAGACTAGTCGCAAGGGTGTGAGTTCCCTTGGCTAGTTGGCCCACATAGCATGTTAGCATGCCCCTGTGGGAGTACTAAGAAGTGGAGAAGAAGTGGAGAAAAAGTGGAGAAAAAGTGGAGAAAAAGTGGAGAAAAAGTGGAGAAAAAGTGGAGAAAAAGTGGAGAAAAAATTGAGAAAAGGTGGAGAAAAAGTGGAGAAGTGGAGAAGAAGTGGAGAAAAAGTGGAGAAAAAGTGGAGAAAAAGTGGAGAAAAAGTGGAGAAAAAGTGGAGAAAAAATGTAGAAAAAGTGGAGAAAAAGTGGAGAAAAAGTGGAGAAAAAATGGAGAAAAAATGTAGAAAAAGTGGAGAAAAAGTGGAGAAAAAGTGGAGAAAAAATGGAGAAAAAGTGGAGAAAAGGTGGAGAAAAAGTGAGAAGAAGTGGAGAAAAAGTGGAGAAAAAGTGGAGAAAAAGTGGAGAAGAAGTGGAGAAAAAGTGGAGAAGTGGAGAAGAAGTGTTTGTTCATGCCAGATGGGAGATAAATAATTTTTTACCGGCGCTGTCATTTACTGTAACGTGATCATCGGTGTACGGTGTATACCTGTGATCACGTGAGCGGGGACCGGAAAAACCATCCTGAATCATGATCTCCAGGGTCTCAGCTAGCCCTGAAACCCCGGAGATTTTCTGACGCCGGGGGGCGTTATTCACTTATTTCTGCCTGCTCTTTATAAACGGCAGATCAGAATAACGCTACATTAACATGACCGATCCATTTTTGCGGTCTGCAAAAAACAGTCCGTTTTTTTTCACGGGTGCATCCGTGTGGCATCCGTTTCCGTTCCGTAGACGGTCCGTATGTCATCTGTTTGTCATCCGTGTGCCTTCCGTTTTTTTTGTGTACTGCAAAATAGCTGAAGGAGGGTAAATGCATAAATTTACCCAGGATCCATAGCTTCATCCTACATGAGGCGGTCACATGTTCACTCCAGTGCCATTTTGTACTGCTTTTCACAGCGTAGAGCGCTCTGGTGATTTTCCTGTGCTTGCACACTTCATATCAGTTTTTCTGTCATTATAATGGCAGAAAGACACATAATGTCCCACTCTCCTGCATTTTGTAATTTTGCACCCTTTGGTGCCTTTCATGTGGCACTAAGGGGTGCTTAGCTTTGTATTTAGCCAAAAAAATGAAAAAAAAAAATGACGTAGGGTTCCCCCTAGTTTTGTAGCCAGCTAGGGTAAAGCAGACGGCTGCAGCCTGCAGACCACAGCTGGCAACCTCACCTTGGCTGGTAATCCAAAACTGAGGGCACCCCACGCTGTTATTTTAAATTAAATAAATAATTAAAAAAAAAAACACGTAGGGGTCCCCCCAAAATTGGATCACCAGCCAAGGTAAAGCAGACAGCTGGGGTCTGATATTCTCAGACTAGGGAGGTCAATGGTTATTGGACTCTCCCCAGCCTAAAAATAGCAGGCCGCAGCCGCCCCAGAAGTGGCGCATCCATTAGATGCGCCAATCCTGGTGCTTCGCCCCAGCTCATCCCGCGCCCTGGTGCGGTGGCAAACGGGGTAATATATGGGGTTAATACCAGATGTGTAATGTCACCTGGCATCAAGCCCTGGGGTTGGTGAGGTCAGGCGTCTATCAGATACCCGACGTCACCAACCCAGTCAGTAATAAAAAAAAATAGACGACTAACACATTTTTATTTGAAAAAACACTCCCCAAAACATTCCCTCTTTAACCAATTTATTAGAAAGAAAAACAAATCCAGGTCTGGTGTAATCCAAGGGGTTGCCATGACGATCCACACTGTCCCAGTCAATGAAGAGCAGGATGTTCCCCATTGGCTGGGAGAGCAGTGCAGTGACCTGAGCTAACATCAATGGGTCAGCCCAGGTCACTGCAGGGGATGACAAGTGCTGCTGTCAGCGATGTACATTACCTGCGCTGATCTCCTGCACTGCTGACAGCACCTCTTACTGAGTTCAATGACCGCCGCCTTCACAGCCAAGTATCGCGAGAGGCCCGTGACGTCACCGCTAGTCAGTCTCGGGTCGGAAGCGAGAGAAGGTGATGTGACAAGCGGCGGCCATGGAGGACAGTGACAGCGCTGAGGTCGGGATGGCGGGACTTCATCACCGCAGGTAAGCCGAGCGGGACCATGTGTGCAGAGTGTGTGTGCAGAGTGTGTGTGTGTGTGTATGTGTACATGCCGCGGGCAGGAGGGGGCGGAGCGAGCTGAGCGGGGAAGTGTGGGCTTCCTGCACGTAACTAGGATAAACATCGGGTTACTAACCAAAGCGCTTTGCTTGGATACCCGATGTTTATCTTGGTTACCAGCTTCTGGCAGGCTGCCAGCGATGGCTCCTGCACACTGTAGCTGTAAAAAGCCCTGCTTTTTGCTGCTAGAACCGTTCTCGAACGTATCTAGAACTATCGAGCTTTTAGGAAAAAGCTCGAGTTCTAGTTCGATCTAGAACAGCCCCCAAAATCACTCGAACCGCGAACTGGAGAACCGCGAACCGCGCTCAACTCTAGTAATAAAGGGATGAAAGAGGGGCTTTTTTGTTATTTTATTTAAAATAAAGGATTTTTCGGTGTGTGTTTTTTCACTTTACTTACGGGTTAATCATGAAAGCTGTCTCATAGACTCTGCCATGATTAAGCCGGGACTTAAATGGCAGCGATCCACTGCCATTTAACTCCTTACTACCTGGACTGCCACCGCATCACGGTAATCTGGAAGAGCCAGGGACACTTCGGGACTGCCGCATAATGAGTGCGACAGTCCCGGGGCAGATGCGGGCTGATATTCTCGGCTGCGGGAGGAAGGGGGGGGCATTAACCCTGGCCCTCGCCCTCCCCAGCCTGAGAATACCGGGCCACCGCTGTGTGTTTACCTCGGCTGGAAGGTAAAAATACAGCGGAGCCCGCGTTTTTTTATTTTTATATGTCCGTTTGATTTCTATGTGTATTCTATATGTCTGTGTGTGAATGTGATCTGTGTGTTTTCTATGTCTGTGTCTGTGATGTGTGTGTGTTTACTCTCTGCTCCGTTTCCTCTTCCTGTCATAATGACATCACTTCCCTGCAAAACACAGGCAGTGATGAACATTACCGCAGGTAAACCGCGGCTATACCGAGGGTAAACCGCACATCATTTGCTACCTTCGGTATACCCGCGGTATTTTGCAATTACATTACAGTGAATGAAGTGAAATATCGCAGGTACTTGCGGAAAAGAAGTGACATGCACATTTTCTCAAGAAATTCTGCAGAAAGAATGTCCTTGAGAAAAAAACGCAGTGTGCACACAGCTATTTTTTTCCCCATAGCTTTTGCTGGGAAATGTCTGCAGAAAGGCTACAAACATTTCTCAAGAAATTTCTGCAGTAAAACCGCGGGTAAAACCGCGGGTAAAAACGCAGTGTGCGCACAAGGCCTTAAACATGACGTTTTTGTGCAGATATTTGATTTAAAAAAATTTACAAAAAAGTCACCAACATCACATGCTTTATTCCAACTCTAACATAAATATTACTGTTTTTAAACTTTTCAACTGTCCTTTTTTTAAAGGAAATTGGGCAACAGAACACATATTTTCGGAATGCGTCCATAGATTTGACTAATGTGAAAGAGAAATATATTATCCTGGAACAAGAAATGAAAGACGAAGTGAAAATACTGAATCAAGTCACGAATGACCTCAAATTAAAAGACTGGGAACAGTCTGCTACATTAAAAAACTTAACACTTGTTCAAGGTAAGATTTTTAAAAAAGGGATTTTCTTATTTCTTGTAATAAAATATTATTTTCAGTAGTAATAAAATACCAAATAACATTGCATATTAGCAGACATACGAGTCACAGAGCAACGTGCATTATTAGTACACTGGATAGGTACAACAACAAACCAATAGATATATAGGATGTTGAAAAAAAATATTTAGTCAGCCACTAATTGTGCAAGTTCTCCCACTTAAAAAGATGAGAGAGGCCTGTAACTGACATCATAGGTAGACCACAACTATGAGAGACAAAATGAGAAAACAAATCCAGAAAATCACCTTGTCTGAGTTGGCAAGATTTTTTTTGCAAATTACGGTGGAAAATAAGTATTTAGTCACCTAAAAACATGCAAGAATTCTGGCTCTCACAGACCTGTAACTTCTTCTTTAAGAGGCTCCTCTGTCCTCCTCTCATTACCTGTAGTAATGACACCTGTTTGAACTTGTTATCAGTATAAGGCCCCTTTCACACGTCAGTGATTCTGGTACGTTTGTGCTTTTTTTTAAACGTACCAGAATCACTGACATACGCAGACCCATTATAATGAATGGGTCTGCTCAGATGTCAGTGATTTTTCACTGCACGTGTCTCCGTGCAGCGTACCCGCGTGTGCGTGATTGCTACACGGAGACATGTCCATTTTTTTCTGGCATCACTGATGTTCCACAGACCACGCAGTGGTGTGGTCTGTGAAACACGTGCCAGAAAAAAACGTGCATTTAAAATAATAAACATTTTAACTCACCCGGCGTCCAGCGATGTCCTCTGCAGCCCGTTCTCCCTGAAGCTTCTAATCCCGGCTGATTACTGTCGCGCATATTCATTATGCGCGACACAGCCGACCTGGAAGCAGCTGCTGCAGGGGTCACCGCCGGCCGGATGCTGCACCGCGGGAGGATTCAGCACCACGGAGAGCGGGAGCGGGCGCAGGTGAGTTGATTTCTAAGTGCAATCACAGGCCACGGAGAACGGAGCCTGGATTGCACTTAGACAACCCACGTGTGCCGTGGTTCACGGCACACGCAGGGACATGTGCGTGTTTTACACGCCAGTGAAAAACGTCACTGTTTTTCACTGACGTGTGAAACGGGCCTAAAAGAAACCTGTCCACAACCTCAAACATTCACACTCCAAACTCCACTATGGTGAAGACCAAACAGATGTCGAAGGACACCAGAAACAAAATTATAGCCCTGCACCAGGCTGTGAAGACTGAATCTGCAATAGGCAAACAGCTTGGTGTGATGAAATCAACTGTTGGAGCAATAATAAGAAAATGGAAGACATATAAGAACACTGATAATCTCCCTCGATCTGGGCTACACTCAAGATCTCACCCCATGGGGTCAAAATGATCACAAGAAGAGTGAGCAAAAATCTCAGAACCACACGGGGGACCTAGTGAATGACCTGCATAGAACTGAGACCACCATACCAAAGGCTACCATCAGTAACACACTATGCCACCAGGGACTCCTGCAGTGTCAGACGTAGTCCTCTGCCTAAGCCAGTACATGTCCGGGCATGTCTGTAGTTTGCTAGAGACCATTTGGATTATTCAGAAGAGTACTGGGAGAATGTCATATGATCTGATGAAACCAAAGTACAACTGTTTGGTAGAAACACAACTCATCGTGCTTGGAGGAGACAGAATGCTCAGTTGCATCCAAAAAAACACCATACCTATTGTGAAGTATGGGGGTGGCAACATCATGCTTTTGGGCTGTTTCTCTGCAAAGGGACTAGAACGACTGTACATGAAAGAATAAATGGGGCCATATATCATGAGATTTTGAGTGCAAACCTCCTTCCATCGGCAAGGGTATTGAAGATGAAACATGGCTGGGTCTTTCAGCATGATAATGATCCTAAACACACTGCCAGGGCAACAAAGGAGTGGCTTTGTAAGAAGCATCTGAAGGTCCTGGAGTGGCCTACCCAGTCTCCAGATCTCAACCCCATAGAAAACCTTTGGAGGGATTTGAAAGTCTGTGTTGTCCAGCAACAGGCCCAAACATCACTGCTCTAGAGGAGATCTGCATGGAGGAATGGCCTAACATACCACCAACAGTGTGTGCCAACCTTGTGAAGACTTACAGAAAACGTTTGACCTCTGTCATTGCCAACAAAGGATATATAACAAATATTGAGATGAACGTTTGATATTGACCAAATACTTATTTGCCACAATAGTTTGCAAAAAAAAATCTTGCCAAATCAGACAAGGTGATTTTCTGGATTTGTTTTCTCTTTTTGTCTCTCATAGTTGTGGTCTACCTATGATGTCAGTTAAAGGCCTCTCTCATCTTTTTAAGTGGGAGAACTTGCACAATTGGTGGCTGACTAAATACTTTTTTTTCCCCCAATATATACACTTAATACATATTACATAAATATTTTTCATCAGATGAGGCTGGTGTACTTACTTTTAAGATCCATGTCAGAAATGGCCGTATAATCCTAAAGTTAAAATAATCATTTTTTGAGTCCAGCTAAAGCTAATGTCAATATCAGGCAGGAAAACTTTCACAAATGTAATTCCTACCAACTATTATAAGAAGCTAGATGTAGGACCCAAGTCATACAGTGTAAGGGCAATGGTAGCAAATACTAAGGAAAAGGATGTAAACAATTGACTTTGCAGAAAGTAAAACAAATGCCTTAAAACATTCTCTCTCATTATTCTGACATTTAGCAAATATAAATAATTTTGGTTCCTAATTGACCTAAAATGGGAAAGATTTATTCTGATTTCATGTCAGATAGTGAGAAAAACCTGCAGATGTGTCTTTTTAGAGAGTGGGTGGAAACTTCGAGTTTCAACTGTATCAAATTCCTAAGGCTAAAGGCCACTTTACACGCAGCGACATCACTAGCGATGTTGCTGCCGATCGCACCCACCCCCGTAGGTTGCGCTTCACGGGCAAATCGCTGCACGTGGCGCAGAAAATCATTAGTCCCCGTCACACATACTTACCTGCCTAGCGACGTCGCTGTGGTCGGCGAACCGCCTCCTTTCTAAGGGGGCGGTTTGTGCGACGTCACACGGCAGCCGTTCAATAGAAGCGGAGGGGTGGAGACTGCCGAAAGAAAGAGACGCCCACCTCATTGCCGGAGGACGCAGGTACGGTGTTGTTCCTCGTTCCTGGGGGTGTCACACGTAGCGATGTGTGCTGCCTCAGGAACGACGAACATTCTGCGTCCTGCAACAGCAACGATATTTGGGATTTGATCGACGTGTCAACGATCAACAATTAGGTGAGTAATTTTGATCGTTATCAGTCGTTCGTACGTTTCACATGCAACGTCGTCGCTAACAAGGCCGGATGTGCGTCACAAATTCTGTGACCCCAACAATATCTCGTTAGCGATGTTGTTGCGTGTAAAGCCCCCTTGAGCATCAATATGTGTACAGAGGGACAGGGGAGACTCGCATAAGCCCATGTTGTCTTAATACAGACAGTACTTAATTTTAACTAAGATGCGTTTAACAACATTTGTAATATCTGGAGCAAACACGAAAAGTGTTATTGCACATAGTAGAGGGGTGACCTGACTGTTGAGCCTTTTTTAACTTTTATTTTATACAGTTTTTATGCTCTCACAATGTGATTTCTGTGTTTTGTAATATAGGTCCCCCAGGACCAAAAGGAGAGATGGGAACCCAAGGCCCAGTTGGACTCACAGGCTTACCTGGATTCAGAGGTACATTAGTAATCATTATCTCTTACCGTACTTTAGGAATGTGATGGAATAAAGCATTTACAATATTCAAACTGAAAGAGGTAGATGATGAGAATCTCCAGACCAATATCACATGAAAAGAAGGGCTCCATTTTGTTCCTGTGTGAATCACAGAAGCCGTTAATGCTGACATATGAACAATAATTTTTGTGTCAGCAAGTCAGAACTTGAAAAAGACATGAAAGTGGCTTCCAACTATGTGAAACTGAGAATGTACTACTATAGTTACAAAATCCAGTATCTTTAGTAAGTGTTTCATACACAGTGGCATACTGGCAATAGAGGCAGGCCATGCAACCGCTATGGGTCCCAAGAGTCAGAAGGGCCCGGTGCCAGCGCTAGCATCGGGCCCCCTTCCCCTCCCACGGGCCCCCCACTGAGGATCGCACTTTCAATCATATCAACATCACAGGTGCCGATACAATTGAAAGCAATGATGAGAGAAGGTGCATTACGGTATATTATATGAAGGAATATGGGTTGCATTATACTATATGGAGGAATATAAAGGGTGTATAATATTATATAGAGGAATATAAAGGGTTTATACTACTATATGGAGAAATATAATGGGTGCATATTACATATGGAGAAATATAAGGGGCCCATTACTCAACTATGTGTGGCCCATTTTACTATATGGAAAGCTTTGTGGGGCCAATTAAGTTATTTGGAGGGCTATGAGGTAGTCTTTATAACTTATTCTACAGTTATTTGAGGGCTATTATACTGTATGCAAGCAATTATACAGTGTGAAGGTTTGTGTGGGGTCCTTCATACTGTGCAGAGGGCTTTATGGGGACTGGTATACTATTTGGAGGGATACTAGGGGCCATTATACTATATGTAGGCCCATTATATTGTATGGAGGGCTGTGTGGGGGTCACAGTTGGGGATCTTACTGTGTCGAGGGTCATCATGCATTGCAAGGGTAATTGAAGGGGGGTACAGTATTGTCATCATCCTGTGTATGTGGAGGATACTGTGGAGGAATTATTGTGTGGGATCATACAGTGTTTGTGAGGCACTTTTGTTGCCATCATACTTTATAGCTGCAATGAAAGGGGAATGTAGGGGCTTCAATAGGAGGAAAATTACTTTGTAATAAGGGCTATGAAGTTGAAAAGTATCCTTCTGTGACCCAGCCAAATTTTATTATTTTTTTTGAGCGGGAGGCCCAATAAGAAATTCTGCTATGGGGCCCCATGATTTCTATGTATGCCCCTGTTCATACATAGCGCTGTCCACCAATATATCCATCCTAACCAGTCATTGACGTGTAGTATGTGTGGATATTGTGAATCGCTACCTGAACATAACTAGAAGACCATAGATTTTCCCATACCTATGAACGTGTAAGAAATCATTGTTCTCTCCATGGAAAGTGGTGGAGAACACTACTTAGAAAACGTATTAGTAATTTTCCCACAGAGTCTCTGTATCAAGGCAGAACTTGCTATACAAGTGAGACATGCAGATTAGTAGATTAACCCCTTCAGCCCCAGGGCGTTTTCCGTTTTTGCGTTTTTGTTTTTTTGCTCCTCTTCTTCTAAGAGCCGTAACTTTTTTATTTTTCAATCAATCTTGACATATGAGGGCTTTTTTTTTGTGGGACAAGTTGTACTTTTAAATAAAACCATAATTTTTACCATATGGTGTACTGGAAAAGAGCAAAAAAATTCCAAGTATGGAAAAACTGCAAAAAAAGTGTGATGGCACAATAGTTTTTGGGATGTTTTATTCACCGTGTTCACTATATGGTAAAACTGATGTGTGGGTCTGATGCCTGAGGTCGGTGCGAGTTTGTAGACACCAAACATGTATAGGTTTACGTGTATCTAAGGGGTTAAAAAAAATTCACAAGCTTGTCCAATAAAAGTGGCGTACGTTTTGCGCTATTTTCCGAAACCCGTAGCGTTGTCATTTTTTGGGATCTATGGCTTAGTGACAGCTTATTTTTTGCGTCTTGCGCTGACATTTTTAATGGTACCATTTTTGCACAGATGCTACGTTTTGATCGCCTGTTATTGCATTTTGCGTAAAATTTATGACGACCAAAAAACGTAATTTTGGCGTTTGGAATTTTTTTTGCCACTATGCCCTTACCAATCAGATTAATTTTATATTTTGATAGATCGGGCATTTATGAAAGTGGCGATACCAAATATGTGTATATTTATTTTTTTAACCCTTTACTTTTGAATGGGGTGAAAGGGGGGTGATTTGAACTTTTAGGGGTTTTTTTTGGTTTTTGTTTTTTAAACTTTTTTTTTACTTTTTTTTTTTTTTATTTTACTAGTCCCCCTAGGGGGCTATAGCAATCAAACATCCGATCGCTCTGCCCTATCTGCTGATCACAGCTACACAGCTGTAAACAGCAGATTTGATCACTTCCTGATTCATTCGGCTCCGGGCCGAGTGAAAACGAAAGTGACTCGTCATAGCTGCAGGCGTCAGCATATGACCCTGTGATACTATGGCAACCACCAAAAGTCACGTGATCACTCACATGACTTCCGGTGGGGGCGGCGGTAAGTGAAAATCATGGCTGCGCGTATATACATCTCGCTGCCAGACTTTGGCAGCAAGATGTAAGGGCTTAATGTTATGGGTGGAATGCGATTCCACTCGTAACATGCAGGCACACATGTCAGCTGTTGAAAACAGCTGATATGTGCGCCGATCGCCGCATCCTGCCCGTGGCAGGGGGCGGGGCTTAACAGCACACGCTCCATGACGGATATATCCGTCAAAGGTCGTGAAGGGGTTAAAAGAAAGTGACATGCCCGCACCGGGGCCGTGGGGCACTTGTTACCGGGCCGCAGTTCTGTTTCTGGGATGCCGCGGTGGCAAGGACCAGTTCCGTGACCCCGACGATGTCAGTCAATGAAGAGGGGATAATGATGGGGGTGATAGTTTGTGATGCCACCTGTGGTACTCGGCCAGAGATAGCCGACGATGCAGGATGGGACCTCTGGGGCAGATGGTGACGCAGCTTGGTTGGTATAGCTCTCCACAGGTAGAGCTGAGCCCCAGGGCAGATGACGGTGGTAGTAGGTGATGGCAGGGATGCAGGCAGACAACGGAACGACACGAGGATGCAGTCTCAAAGTTTTTACTCACTGTAGCAGGTTCCAAGGTAACACGACTAGTCAGTGACCGCCTGTGGAGTGCTCGGTTCCACTGTGATGGGCTCCAGTCAATCACAGGCAGTTCGGAGGTCAAGGCCAGTGCACCTTTCTTATGTACCTTCCCTGGTCGTCTTCCTGTGCTGACTTCTCTCTTGCCTGTCCTGTGCATACGCATACAGTGCCCTGAGCCGGTGTCCGCGGACCCTGTTGCGTGGTTTGAAGCTCTATCCCTTGGTCCTATGTGGCCACATTCCAGCGGATTCGTGTGTGGAATTTGTTTTGGTACTAGATGTTTCCTTAGCCTCTGGTTTTACTAGCAGAGCACGTTGGTTCTTCTCCTCTAGTCAAGGGACCAGTCCCTGTTCTGCGACCAAGTCCCTCCACTCCAATATGTCATATGTGGAATGAGGCCACGGGAGTATTGTGCACTTTCCGTGGTCTCTATTACCCTTTCTGTCTTGTGCCTGGGCCGAGCTGCAACAGCTCCAGACCACAGGTCTTCACTCCTCTAATGCTCCTTCCAACTGTCTGTCACTACAGTGTCCCCAACTCACTAGACTCCACCACAGGCCCTGTCGGATTAGGAGGAGGGAGGTACCATCACCAGTGGTGGCTATACATAGCATTAATGGAAACAAACCCTAACCGGACCCAGTGGGGAGCTGCTAATTGAGGTGTTGTGTGTTTTGTGTGCATACCGGTGGATGACCTCTTCCATACTCAGGATGGAGCACCACACCTCTGGCTGAGGTGCAGTACCTCTGTGGCGACTGAAGCCTCAGGGGTGCCACAAATGTTCCAAGGCGGGGCATAATAGAGGGGCACTTGGAGACAGAGGCTGCTCTGATGTAGTAAGAACTGATGTAAGAATTCTTCCTGTACTGATTGTGTCTACATTTGGAGATCCATTATTGTTCATAGCTACAGTCAGAGGCGTAAGGGCGTAACTAGAATAGGTGCAGGCATTGCAATCTCACCCGGCACGAGCCTTGGGGGTCCAAAAGGCCCCATGGTCCATATGACAAGACCATTACCATTAAAGACTTGAAATAATTGATGGCCCTATTGGAGCTTTTGCATTGGGGCTCACAAGTTTCAATTTACATAATTGGGTACAATAAATAGACAGGCAGAACAGTACAGACAACTGTGAAACAAGCAATAATGCAACCTCAGGCATCTCACCTGCAGATTAGTATTAACTCATAATTAGAGATGAACCACCCTCCGAGAGTTCGAGTTCGGTTCAGTTCGTCGAACGGTGCCGCGTTCGACGAGCCGTTCGACGAACCTCTCGAACCCCATTAAAAACAATGGGAGGCAATCACAAACACATAAAAACACATTAGAAATGTACACATACAGTTAATAAACATTGCCATTACACTTACCGATGCCCGCGATGCGTCCTCCACTCTATCTCCTGCTAGTTTTCCTTACAATAATCGCTGCGTCCTCCCGGTAACCAGCACTGATGATAGGATCTATTGTGACATCAAAAAAGCCATGTGACCAGTCATGTGTCTATTATCTCATTGGCTACAGACTGGTCACATGGCTAGACATCATGTCCTGTCCTAGGTCCTGTCAGTGCATCTCTCCAGTACGCGGTGATCGTTTGTGTATCTCCGTGTACCGGCGACATGCTCTGGCACATGGTAGACTCCCCGTTCCTGCATGGGGTGCTCTTTACAGAGTCAGCCCACATGCAAGGACTGGCTGTCACAGCCGATGAATAGTGGCACCGGGAATCACGTGATCAGAGCACCGTTGCTATGGTAACCCGGCTGTGAGCGGTGAAGTCACCGCTAACAGCCGGCAACCTGTGGTCACTCTCACTGAGTGATTTCTGCACGGGCAGCAGCGTCTTTCTCCCATGCAGTGAAGCCTGATGTAGCAGAACTGCATGTGTTGAAGGAGAAAGAAGACAGAAGACCATGTATGGTGGAGGGCTGACAGGGAGTAATAAACATGGAGTCTCCAATGTGTCTGTGTATTTATTTCTATTAAAGTATTTTTTCTCTGTGTGGTGTCTTTTTTTTAACCCTTTATTGGATTCTTAATGGCCGGGTCAAACATGCCTGACATTAAGAATCTCTGGCTTAATACTAGCTAGTAAAACAAAGCTAGTATTAACTCATTATTACCCAGCAAGCCACCGTAACCAGGGCAGCTGGAGGAGATGGATACTGCGCCAGATGATGGCGCTTCTATGAAAGCGCCATTTTCTGGGGAGGTTGTGGACTGAAATTCGCAGCAGAGGCGCCCAGAAACCTCGGGCTAACCTGTGCTGCGGATTCCAATACCCAGCTGCCTAGTTGTACTCGGCTGGACACAAAAATGGGGCGAAGCCTACGTCGTTTTTTTTTTTAAGTTCATGAAATTCATGAAACAATTAAAAAAAGGGCTTCCCTATATTTTTAGTTCCCAGCCGGGTACAAATAGGCAGCTGGGGGTTGAGGGCAGCCCATACCTGCCTGCTGTACCTGGCTAGCATACAAAAATATGACGAAGCTCACGTCATTTTTTTTTTTTAGTTTTTTGGCAAAAAAAAATGCTTCCTTGGATTTTCCATTGCCAGTGAAGGTAACACCAAGCAGTAGGGGTTAGCAGCCAGTAGCTGCTTGGATTACCCTTAGCTAGCAATACAAAAAATGCAGCGGAAGTCCATATATTTTTTTTTTATTATTTACTTAAATAACAAAAAAAAAATGGGCTTCCCTGTATTTTGATTGCCTGACATGACAGTGTTGTAAAAATAAATCATTAAAAACAATGATATAGCGCCCCATGGTATTTTTGATTCTCAGCGCAATTAAAGCAGACAGCTACGGGTTGCCACCCCCATCTGCCTGGCCTTACCTTGGCTGGCAATCAAAATACAAGGAAGCCCATTATTTTATTTTTATTTAAAAAAATAGTTTAAGAAAAAAAATGACGTGGGGTCCCCCCATTTTTGATAGCCAGCTAGGGTAAAGCAGATGCCTGTAGCCTGAAAACCACAGCTGGCAGCTATACCGTGGTTGGTGATCCAATGTGGAGGTCACCCCCAGGCTTTTTTTTATAATTATTTTATAAATAATAATAAATACAAAAAAAAAGTAGGGTCCCCCCCAAATTGGATCACCAGCCAAGGTAAAGCGGACAGCTGTGGTCTGGTATTCTCAGGGTGGAAAAGTCCATAGTTATTGGCACTTCACAGCCTAAAAATAGCAGACCGCAGGCGCCCCAGAAGTGGCACATCCACTAGATGTGCCAATCCTGGCGCTTCACCCCAGCTCATCCCGTGCCCTGGTGTAGTGGCAAACGGGGTAATAAATGGGGTTGATACTAGCTGTAAAGTCACCTGACATCAAGCCCAGCAGTTTGCGATGTCATGGCATCTATCAGATACCCGACATCACAAACTGTCAGTACTAACAAAAAAATAGACAAAAAAAGTATTTAAAAAAACACTCCCCAAAACATTCCCTCTTTCACCAATTTATTGTAAGGAAAAAAAAATGGGGTCCCACGACAATTCTGGACCGTCTAGAATATGGGGGGGACACGCTCAGGGAACGTATCCCCATTTTCTAGGAGTGCAGACCCTCCATGTGAGGAGTGTGGGTGCAATGAATCTGCACCCACTCTCCCCGGGTCCACAGCAGCAGAGTCCATGTCGTAACTGTTGCTACCAAAACTGCAATGCCCTGCTCATGAAGTAAGGGCATGACTAATCAGGAGAACTATTCTACATTTCCAAATATTGGTATTTGCTGATATTATTGCTATTCCACCTACTTTATATTGGGGATAGGATCTTGGAGATGGAATACCCCTTTAAGTCCAGTTATCCAGCTGAATGAATACTAAACAACAGAGCTCGCTATTTAGACATGTTTTCTTGTGGCGTATAACGGACTCTCATGTTTGGTAGTCGTATAGCAGGGTAACTATAAAATCAAATACCTCCATTTGGAAATGTAGTATAGCTCTCCTGATCAACTATGTTCCTTACCTCATGAGCAGGGCATTGCAGTAGCTTACAGATGCCTGGTTACCACTACTCACTGTGCCTGAACACAGGAAGCTGAGCTGACAGCCGCTCTGTGCATGCGGAAGCGTCTATTGTAAAGGAGGGGGCCGTAAGCGATCAACGCTGCACAGGTACCGTGGGACACCGGGGAACACCGGTGGGGTTATAGGGGGGGACCTGGCAGGGCCTGGGGAGGAGTTTTCTGTCGCATGTGTCATGGCACATGTGACAGAAATTAGAGGAGTAGGGTGAATGTGGCCGGCGCGCTGCTGTGCGCGTGGCCATCTTGGATTTCCGGTAGGGGGTCAGGGGAGGGGCACTTTGGCGACACCGGGGGACCGCAGGGGACCGGGGAGGAGATTTATCTCCCATCTGACATGTTTGTTCATGCCAGATGGAAGATAAATAATTTTTTACCGGCGCTGTCTTTTACTGTAACGTGATCATTGGTATACGGTGTATACCGGTGACCACGTGAGCGGGGACCTGAAAAACCGGCCTGAATCATGATTTCCAGGGTCTCAGCTACTCCCTGAAACCCCAGAGATTTTCTGACTCTGGGAGGCGCTATTCACTTATTTCTGCCTGCTGTTTATGAACGGCAGATCAGATTAAGGCTACATTCACATGACCGATCTGTTTTTGCGGTCCGCAAAAAACGATCTGTTTTTTTTTCCCGGATGCATCCGTGTGGCATCCGTTTCCGTTCCGTATACAGTCCATATCTCATCCGTTTGTCATCCGTGTGCCTTCCGTTTTTTTGCGCACTGCAAAAAAACTGAAGGAGGGAAAATACATAAATTTACCCAGGATCCATAGCTTCAACCTACATGAGGCGGTCACATGTTCACTCCAGTGCCATTTTCTACTGCTTTTAACAGCGTAGAGCGCTCTGGTGATTTTCCTGTGTTGTACATTTCATATCAGTCTTTTCTGTCATTATAATGGCAGAAAGACACATAATGTCCCACTCTCCTGCATTTTGTAATTTTGCACCCCTTGGTGTCTTTCATGTGGCACTAAGGGGTGCTTAGCCTTGTATTTAGCCAAAAAAAATAAATACATTTTAAAAAAAAAAAATGACGTGGGGCTCCCCCTATTTTTGATAGCCAGCTAGGGTAAAGCAGACAGCTGCAGCCTGCAGACCACAGCTGGCAGCTTTACCTTGGCTGGTAATCCAAAACTGAAACACCCCATGCTGTTATTTTAAATTAAATAAATAATTAAAAAAACAACAACACATGGGTGTCCCCCCAAAATTGGATCACCAGCCAAGGTAAAGCAGACAGCTGGGGTCTGATATGCTCAGACTAGGGAGGTCCATGGTTATTGGACTCTCCCCAGCCTAAAAATAGCAGGCCGCAGCCGCCCCAGAAGTGGCACATCCATTAGATGAGCCAATCCTGGTGCTTCGCTCCAGCTCATCTCGTGCCCTGGTGCGGTGGCAAATGGGGTAATATATGGGGTTAATACCAGATGTGTAATGTCACCTGGCATCAAGCCCCGGGGTTTGTGATGTCAGGCTTCATCAGATACCCGACATCACCAACCTAGTCAGTAATAAAAAAAAAATAGACGATAAACACATTTTTATTTGAAAAAAAAACTCCCCAAAACATTCCCTCTTTCACCAATTTATTAGAAAGAAAAACAAATCCAGGTCTGGTGTAATCCAAGGAGTTCCCATGACGATCCATACCATAGTCAATGTCACAGTCAATGAAGAACAGAATGTTCCATATTGGCTGGGAGAGAAATGCAGTGACCTGAGCTAACATCAATAGGTCAGCCCAGGTCACTGCAGAGCATGTCAAGTGCTGCTGTCAGGAGGAGGTACATTAACATCAGCTTTTTCCTGCCGCACTGCCAAATCCGGCACAAGTACAGTACAGTTCAATAGAGTTCACAGACTGTCACATGCTCCGGTCACATGACCGCATGTGCACGAAGCTTGATAGTGAACTGTATTGAACTGTACTACACTTATGCCCTGATCTGGCAGTGCGGCAGGAAACCGCTGATGTGAAAGCAGCCTTACCTGCGGTGATCGCTGCACTCCTGAGAGCAGAGCTGTCACTGAGTTCAATGACCGCCGCCTTCACAACCATGTATCGCGGGAGCCTGTGACATCACCGCTTGCGACAGTCTCAGGTCGGCAGCGAGAGGAGATGTGACAAGCGGCGGCCATGGAGGACAGTGACAGCGCTGACGTCAGAAGGGCAAGACTTCATCATCGCAGGTAAGGAACTTTACTAAGCCCCTGACAGCAGTGCTTGTCATCCCGGCGGCTGCTGTCACTGCAGTGTGAGAGGCTGCGGACACCATACAGTGCGGGCATATGCTGACACTGCAGTGACAGCAGCCGCGGACACTGTACAGTGTGGGCAGCCGAGGGGCTGGAGCTGGAGCGGGACACAGACTGCAGCGGCATCCGACAGAAGTCACACAGAAGTGCTTCTGTGTGGCTTTCGGGGATTTTTGCACACATAGCCAGGGTAAACATCGGGTTACTAAGCAAAGCGCTTTGCTTAGATACCCGATATTTTCCTTGGTTACCAGCTTACCGCAGGCTGCCAGCGATGGCTTCCTGCAAACATAGCTGTAAAAAGCCACGCTTTTTGGTGATCGAGCTGTTATCGAACGTAAATCGAGCTGTCGAGCTTTTAGCAAAAAGCTCGAGTTCGATCTCGAGCACCCCCCAAAATCACTCGAACATGAAATTGGCGAACCTCGAACATCACTCAACTCTACTTCTCACACAGCACAATGCCACAGATGTTACAAGTTTTGAGGGAGTGTGCACTTGGCATGCTGACTGCAGGAATGTCCACCAAAGCTGTTGCCCATGAATTGATTGTTTATTTCTCTACCATAAGCCTTCCCCAAAGGCGTTACAGATAATTTGGTAGTACATCCATCCTGCCTCACAACCGTATATATCTACAGTAGTATATATAGTGCATACTGTATATGTATACTGAACAGTAATATACTGCACAGACAAAAACTTGTTTTTGCCCCCATTTTTCAACTGTGTGTGTTTGTCTATATATACATTTATACATTTTATATATATATATATATATATATACACACACACAGTTGAATCGTAAGCATTATCACACAATCAGGTAATCAGATTTTTTTTTTCTTAAGTTGAGCTCTTTTACTTGTTTGTTTCAAGTTGGACATTGTATTTTGCGAACAGAAATATTCATCAATGCAGAACACTAAAATGACAAATAAGTGATTTTTGCAACACTTTTGATATGTGAGCTTAAATAATTTGTAACAGCCTGTAGAAAGAAAGTTGTGTGTATGGGGCAAACCATGTTATCAGCCTTCAACGTGGATTTTATTGTGTCTCTAAGGCTAGAGTCACACTTGTGAGTGCATCGCGTGTAACTCGCGCGAGTCTCTCATTGAATCACCCGGCATGGACTGCAGCAGCACACATCGCTCCATTTGACATCGCAGGAACGAGGAAGCTCACCTTACCTGCCTCCCGGCCGCTATGAGGAAGGAAGGAGGTGGGCGGGATGTTACGTCGTGCTCATTTCCGCCCCTCCGCTTCTATTGGGCGGCCGCTGTGTGACGTCGCTGTGACGCGTTCAGTGAGAAAGCTGTGACGTCGCTGTGACGCTGAACGAACCGCCCCCTTAGAAAGGAGGCGGTTCGCCAGTCACAGCGACGTCGCCGGGCAGGTAAGTACGTGTGACGGGTCTGGGCGATGTTGTGCGCCACGGGCAGCGATTTGCCCGTGTCACACAACAGATGGGGGCGGGTACCCACGCTAGCGATATCGGTATCACAGCGTGTAAAGCGGCCTTTAGTGAACTTATCTCCATCTCTGGCATGTCTTCTTGCCATAGGCTGTTCCATCATTCTCATCTCAGGTCCGGATTATAACATTTTGCAGCTAGATAAATGGCATCAGTGCTCAACAGGCTTAACCTCTATTCACACTCTATAAATTGTTTAAGTGATGGTGGATAGTGAGACATATGAATCCCTATATGTAAAATGACACAAATTTTTTAACCATTTAAAACACAATATTGAGGACAGCTCATATTAGTTGACATTTCTTTTTCTATTTAACAGAGGTAATAATAATCCCATAGATTCTTAGGGCCTTTTAACACAAACATTTGGTGTAATGCTGTTCTGTTACCTTTGAGTTGTTCAGGACTATAATAAAGCACAATAGACCTCTTTGGGGTCACTACTGTACCTCTCAAATTTAATACTTGGCATTCTACATCAGATGCCGAATAATGGAGCCAGAAGGGCTCTACATGATCCCAAACAGCTTCTGTGTTCCCTTCCGAGTTGCATGTACATATAATAAGGGGCCATAGACTTTTCTGAGTCCCTTCTGTATCCCTATATGCCTCCAACTTCATATTTATCATGCTACATCAATTGCAAATTACGGAGCCGCCGGGACGCTCTGTACCACGGAGAGGCTGACGGCATCCATGTTTATAAATCAGAAGCATGTAACAATTGTGAAATGTTAGTAAAGGCTTCAATCTGTACAATTAATAAGAAGTATGGGTTTAATTAAAATATTTTATATGCATCATATTATGGTTTACAGGTCCTTCAGGATTAAAGGGAGACCAAGGGATTATCGGAGTGCCAGGATTTCCAGGTGAGTATGATGCAGTTATATATACAAATGTACAAAATTACAAAAATACCTTTTTTCCCCCACATTTTGCCACTCTGAACCCGTAACTTGTTGCTGTTGTTGCCCATGAGTGGCTGTGTTGTCCGGGTGTTTGAATGGGACTGATTGGCACCACCAGATGCAGCTCATGGAAAAATGGGTGCAGATCCTGATTAAAAAAAGTTTAGCGGTGACTTTAGTGATACAGTTTCTCTGAAAAACGCGCCAGTATCACATGGAGCAAGTGAAAATATAGTAACGCTAAATCCTAATGTGTTGGATAATTTCCACATGATGAATTAGTAGCAGAACTTTGCTGCAAATTTCACCCAAATTTCACAAGTGTTTCCATCCTTGGTGAACGTCATGCACTATTGAGAGTTTTCATGAAGATTATTATTGGCAATAAGAGGATGGGATTTGGAAAACTACATTTTATTGCACTGTAAATTGTTTCAGATTTGTGGAGTGGAATCTCTCTCCAAGCCGCCATGTATAGACCCACCCTAAAGCCATGTTCACAAGTTGTGTTTTTGCATTTTTTTCCATGAGTTTTATGAAAATTAAAAACTGTTTTTTTACAGTACCAGAAAGCCCTATAAGATTTCAGAAATCAGACACACACAACTGCTATTTTTTCTGACAGAAATGGAAAACAGCTGCGTTTTTGAAAGAAGTTGCATGTTAATTCTTTTTTTGTGATTTTGCTGCTTTTATGGCGAATGAAACTAACTTTATTTAAACATGTAATGAAGACAAACAACACCAAAAATGCCGCAAAAAAGCCTGCATCAAAAACACAGCAAAAAATGCATCAAAACCTGATTTTTAGAAGCAGCTTTTTAACTGCCAATAGAGCAGGTTTTGCTAAAACGCAGCAAAAAGACGTGAACAAAGCCTTATGCAGAGATGTATCTAGACTTTCCAGCACCCGGGGCAAGAATTCAGTTTGGAGCTCCCCCCACCCCCCACCAAGCGGTTTGGGTAGTCATCATGTGACCAGTCACTCATATGTGATTTGCACACTTAAGGGGGCTTTACACGCTACGACATCGCTAATGCGAACTCGTTGGGGTCACGGAATTGATGACGCACATCCGGCCGTATTAGCGATGCCGTTGCGTGTGACACCGATGAGCGATTTTGCATTGTTGCAAAAACGTGCAAAATCGCTCATCGGTGACATGGGGGTCCATTCTCAAAAATCGTTACTGCAGCAGTAATGAGGTTGTTCCTCGTTCCTGCGGCAGCACACATCGCTCCGTGTGACACCGCAGGAACGAGTAACCTCACCTTACCTGCCTCCCGGCCGCTATGCGGAAGGAAGGAGGTGGGCGGGATGTTACGTCCCACTCATCTCCGCCCCTCCGCTTCTATTGGGCGGCCGCTCAGTGACGTCGCTGTGACGCCGCACGGACCGCCCCCTTAGAAAGGAGGCGGTTCGCCGGTCACAGCGACGTCGCCGGGCAGGTAAGTATGTGTGACGGGTCTGGGCGATGTTGTGCGGCACGGGCAGCGATTTGCCCGTGTCGCGCAACAGATGGGGGCGGGTACCCACGCTAGCGATATCGGGACAGATATCGCAGTGTGTAAAGTAGCCTTTAGTCACATGATGATGAGCTGCTCTTAATAATTCTCTCAATATTCAATGAAAAACGTAGGGAGAAAAGCTAGTTGTCAGATGCAAGTATTAAAATCACATATGAGTGGAGAGGGCATGTGATGACTGCTGGAAACATCGAGCAGAGCTGAAACCTGACAGTGAGTATATTACACGCTGTCAGCGTTGAGTTACAGGGCTTAATTTTATAATTAAAGGACTTGTCCAGGTTTGAGATGAAAGTCTGTAGTCAATGTGATGCCCCTGGGCTATCAGGTCATCACAGGGTATTGTGCAATCTACCTTCCCGTGCAATTTCCACCTCCTTCTTGGTTATGGGTCCCCAACTACATGGTGTTGACTACATCAGCTAATTAAAATCCTAGGTACACTCTGCACCACACCCACCAGACACACAAGTGGACAGCCTGAGTGGAATAGGGTCGCCCACTTGGGGGGTTGGTTAGGGGAGGTCAGGAGTGTCAGGAGTAGAGAGAGAAGTGAAGGAGAGAGAAGTGTGTTGGAAGTGAAGGAGAGAGGAGGTCAGGAGCCGGGCTCCTAGGAAGCCATCTAGGTAGCAGACGGTGGTCTGGGCCTAGAGGAGCTGGACCCCCGGTTGTAGAGGATCATGGCAAAGGACACAGAACTATCGAGGAGGACAGCCGGCGGCCTTGCACCATCACCGGGCAGGGACCCGGGCACGACGGGGTATGTGGACCCTGGGTCAGGCAGAAGCTTCAGGCAACCTGACAATTTACCCGACGAGAACAGAGCCTCCAAGATCCGCTCTCCACCCGCTCCAAAATCGGGGTACTAGCGCAACGAGGGGGATAGGACTTTCCACTAAAATGGTCCAGGAAATCCCAAGCATACACCCTAAGAGCAAGCTCCCACACTTAGCCATAGTGTGGAGTGGGACCCGGCAAGTTCCATACTACCGGGACCAACAGAGTAGTAAACGTAGTTCCAGGAGGCAGGTCACGGATCACTAGGCAGCACCATTGGGGACGGGACCCGAACTAGCTCCCCTCAGCTGCAGCAGTATCCAGAACTTTGGTTTATCCAGTTGTCGGTGTCAGCTTAATGGACTGAGTGAGTACGCAAGTGGCCCCCTTCACTCCCCACGGCACTCCCCAAATACCATCACCGAGTCCCGGGGCAATCCCCCCTACTCGTGGAGGGTTCTAATGCCCCATTCCATCACCCCAACTGATACTCCAACTTACCACATACCACGGGTGGCGTCACAAACTCTAATACAATCCCCTGTAAATACCCCTTTCATTTGAGTGGCCGCACGACCCCCGGGTCCGGAGACCCCTCGAGCCACCGCGGATCCGGATCCAAGCAGCCCGGCTGCTGACACAGGGGCGGCACATCACTGTGTCACTCTAGGTGACTGCAGGCTTCTGAATTCTCACAGCACTTGCACTGCACACTTCTAGGATTCTCCGGTGCCAGTGTTGGGAGTGAACGTCATATGAGCACAAGTATGCGATTTGTATACCTCTGGCCACATTCTGATTAGATGTGTCTGGCATCAATTCATTTTCATTGAGCGAGGCCATCCATGACATTGATGACCTATTCTAAACGTAGGTCATCAATGTTAAAGTAATATTACAATTTATGAATTGTTACTTGTGTACAAGATCAGAATTAATAACAGCACCACCAGAGGTACATAATTAGAACCTCCATCAGTTCAGAAACACAGCATCACAACCACTAGAAATACAGAAATTCATCATCAGAACCAACAGCAATTCATCATAGACCCATAAGCAGTAAAGAGATTCATCATCAGAACCACACCACCAGCAGTACAGGAATATATCCATATAGCCCCATCAGTTCATAAATAGCATCAATACAGAAATACATCAGCAGAACCACAAGCAGTACATGGTACATCAATTGGAATGTCAGGTCAGACCCATATACTGTACATTTGTATTACATGAAGCTACAACTTCCAGTACATCCTTAAAGGGAATCTTTCACCAGGTGTTTGCCACCTCATCTGAAATCAGCATAACGTAGGGGCAGAGACCCTAATTCCAGCGATGTGTCACTTACTGAGCTGCTTAATGTAGTTTTGAAAAATCAACAATTAATCAGCAGTACATATACATTAGACAGAGGCGTATCTAAGGGGGGGTTGGAGGGGCATCTGCCCCAGGCGCAGTGTTAGGGGGGGGGCGCTGTGCTGATGCAGCTCTCTGAGTCTTCCCAGCAGCCAGGGACGGCGTCTGCACCTTTCAGCAAGGGCGGTGATGTATGCTGTGGCCCCCAGGCCGAGTTGCCAGGCCCACAGCGCTCACGGCAGCCACACTTCCCTGGCTGATGGCTCTTACATCCACACCTGAACGCAGCTTTCTCTGCAGTCTGCAGGGCCTAGGTTCACCCGTGGGCGGAGCTACACGCAGTATGAACTGTGTCCAATAGAAATGGTAGATGCTAAAATGTACGGGTTCCTTCCAGGTATGACTTGTCATGAAGCTGGTCACGCCCACTAACCTGGAAGGAGCCCATACATTCTAGGCTCAACCCACAGGTGAAGACACTATCAGACAGGAGCCAAAGCATCAACTTCACACTGAGCTGTATGTCCTGTCTCCCCCACCCAGGGCTATATACCCCCAGAACTGTCTATTAAGCCCACTCCAGTGCTGTATATCCCCAGAACTGTCTATTAACCCCACCCCAGTGCTGTATACCCCCAGAACTCTCTATTCACTCCACCCCAGTGCTGTATACCCTCATAACTGTCTATTCACCCCACCCAAGTGCTATATAACCCCAGAACTGTCTATTAACCCCACCCCAGTGCTATATATCCCCAGAACTCTCTATTCACCCCACCCAAGTGCTGTATACCCCCAAAACTCTCTATTTACCCCACTCCAGTGCTGTATAACCCCAGAACTGTCTATTAACCCCACCCAAGTGCTATATACTCCCAGATCTCTCTATTCACCCCACCCCAGTGCTGTATACCCCCAGAACTCTCTATTAATATAATAATAATATTTATTCATTTATATAGCGCTATTAATTCCACAGTGCTTTACATAAATTGGCAACACTGTCCCCATTGGGGCTCACAATCTTCTATAGTCCCTATCTGTATGTCTTTGGAGTGTGGGAGGAAACCGGAGAACCCGGAGGAAACTCACGCAAACACGGGAAGAACATATAGACTCCTTGCACATGGTGTCCTTAGTGGGATTTGCACCCAGGACTCCAGCGCTGCAAAACTGCAGTGCTAACCACTGAGCCACTGTGCCTTTATTCACCTCACCCAAGTGCTGCATACCCCCAGAACTGTCTATTCACCGCACCCAAGTGCTCTATACCCCTAGAACTGTCTATTCACCCCACCCAAGTGCTATATAACCCCAGAACTGTCTATTAACCCCACCCCAGAGCTATATACCCCCAGAAGTGTCTATTCACCCCACCCCAGTATTGTATACCCCCAGAACTGTCTATTCACCCCACCCTAGTCCTGTATACCCTTCAGAACTGTTAGTCCCCTGACCCCAGTGAGGAATATACCACATAGAACTGTCTGTCCCCTGATCCCAGTGCGGTATACCCACCAGACTGTCTGTTCCCCCCGCTCTAGTGCTATATACCTCCCAGAGCTGTATGTCCTCCCACCCCAGTGCTGTATACCCCCAGAGCTGTTTGTCCCCCACTCCAGTGCTATATACCTCCCAGAGCTGTATCTACCTCCACCCCAGTGCTGTATACCCCCCAGAGCTGTTTGTTCCCCACTCCAGTGCTGTATACCCTCAGAGCTGTTTGTCCCCCACTCCAGTGCTGCATATCCCTCCAGTGCTGTATAAGCCCAGAGCTGTATGTCCCCCCACTCCAGTGCAGTATACCACCCCAGAGCTGTATACCCCCACTCCAGTGCAGTATACCACCCTAGAGCTGTATACCCCCAGAGCTGTATGTCCCCCACCTCAGTGCTGTATACCCCCCCAGAGCTGTACGTCACCCACCCTAGTGCTGTATACCACCTCAGATCTGAATGCCCCTCTCTAGAGCTGTATGTCCCCCCATTGCTGTATGTCCCCAGCCTCTCCTGTGATATATATATGACTCGCCCACCCCAGGGCTATGGGACACCCGGTGCCGGGCCGGACTAGTCCGGTGGTAGTCAGTGGTGGCTGGGCCCGGCTCCGTGGCCCTGGTGGGTGTCAGTAGAATATGTGGCTTGCTTGTTAATGGTTGTGTTCGTGACGCCACCTGTGGTATGCGGCTATTAAGCCGCCGCTGCTGTGTGAGGCCACCGGGATGATGTTATGGCAGCAATGGTAGTACTGCTCCCCACAGGTGGAGCTATGACCGGGGCACAGTTGGTGCTTGTGAATGTCTATGCAGCTGAAATAACAGAGACCACTTCAAGGGTGCAGTTCAAGTTCTTTACTCACACTTCTTGTCACAGCTGTAGGGACCCTTGGACTGCTGGGACCACTGTCAGGGACCTCCGCCGTTTCTGGGTGATTCTGAGAGTGAAAGCCGGTACCCTTCTCTTAGTGTCTCTTTCTTCTGCTGTCTTCCTTAGCCTTGCATTTGTTAGGATAGACCTGGCTTGGCCTCCACTACAGCCTCCAGGCTGGGGGGTCACCTGTCGGCTGATTACCCCTTTTCTGGAAGTCTGCTATGGGTTCTGGCCCTGGGAGCTTACAACGTCCCTGGGCCTCGGTTTTTACTGTTTGGAGATGATTTTGCACTCCTCCAGTCTCTGGGGACCGTCCCCTGTCGCAGCTTAGTCCCTCCACCGATGCCACTGTGGAACAGGCCACCGCAGCCTGCAACTACCCGTGGCACTTCTAGGGCCCTCTCTCCTTGGTACCTCTAGGCCTGCTCGTGATACTTCCAGGACTACCCGCGGCCCTGCGACTCCTTCTGTCTCCTACGTGATGTCACCTGGACCTCTGGGTCCCAGGGTCTTCACCAGGAAGCGTCTCCTTCAGTTTCTCTGCTCCTGTCTGACTTGGAGCTTTCTTTCCTTCTTTCTTTCTTTCTTTCCTTTCTCCTCCTTGCCTGCCTCCAGCAGGCCTCCTCCTCCCTCCTTTCTCTCGTTCTTGTTCTCCAACTACATGCTGGCTCTTTACCCTTGCTCTCCCTGAGGTAGACTGACTAAACTAGACCTTCCTATCTGTGTCTGCTCTCAGATGGCTCCTCCCACCCCCCAGTTGCTAAGCTGTGACCTATAGGAGCAGGGATGGGTCTTACGGCCCCTCCCAGCATGCAGCATGGGAGGGTTGCCTGCCACTTTCCCTGGTCCTAGTATGTGCCTAACAATGGGTGTAGTGTGGATTTACCAGGGGACCGGAGTTCACTCTCTTCCTCCCCCAGAATGGGGCATCACACCGCTGGTGGGGTGCAATGACCTGTGGCGACGGAAGCCTCAGGGGCGCCACACTCCCCCACAGCAAATCCCAGCACGTCCTCGGGCTGAAAAACAACAAAAACATGTGGGAGAACTGCAAAACATTTTTGGTATAAATAACAGTAAAACAGTAGAACATTTCTTCCCTTTATGGCAGGCACATAAAAGTAAACGTTGCAAACTTCTTATAAGAAAAACTCTAAGTGTGCACTTCCAGTCCATTGCACGGTTCGGGCACATCCCCCATAATTCTGGTAGGGGGCACAACGGGTGCAACTAATTACATTTTTGGCTACAACAAGTCCAGTAGCCCGACAGTTCGTTTTTTTCAATCAACAATGAGACAAAATCAACCAGCCATTAAGTCCAATGGCCTGGTTACATAAGACACATACACTTCCACCGGGGCCCACATTCCAGTTCAGTGGCCCGGTAGCACATAAACATGGGGGGGTGACGTCTTCAAAAAGCATTAGGGGCAGTACAGCAGGATAGGGTGTCATCTTCGAAAAGAATGAGGGGCAAAACACAAGGGACTTCTTCAAAAATAATGAGGGGCAGACAGGGGCTATATACAGTTCAGCATCTTCTTACTTCTTTACATGTAGGGATTCTTCTCCGGCTCCCCACCTGGCAGCAGGTAGACAGCGATCAGCACAGTCTGCGTCTGCTGGTTTTGGCGGGCTGCGCCTGGCATGGTGGCGGCCTGTATTGGAGTCGCTGCTGTGACCGATTCTTGACGGGCCGCACCTGGCGTGGCTGCGGCCTGGGCTTGGCGGGCCGCATCTGCGGCGTGGATTAACGTCGCCGCTGCGGCGGGATCTTGCTGATCCGAGCGGGGTATCGCTGCTGGGGCCTGAGCTGGACGGGCCGGGCTTGGCGTCGCTGCTGCGGTGTGGATGGGTGTCGCTCCGGCGGCGAAATCTTGGCGGGCCGCACCTGGCGTGGCTGCGGCCTTGATCGGCATCGCCGTGCCGGGAATCTCTCCAGGGACCGCGGGCATGATAGCGGGGGTTGGGGCACTCGCGCTGGCAGGGGCATTAAATGACTCACCCCTCAGCAGCATCTCCGGTGTTCTGGCGGTCGCTGCTCCGCGCGTCGCTTGCCGGATCTGCTGCATCACCTTCGCCTGCAGCCTTTCACACCACTGGTCCATCTCCCAGCCCCACCAGTCAGCGGAGTCTAGCTCTGGATCGCTGCGTGTGGACGCCATTCTCTCTGCGTCTCCTTCTGCACGATCTCCCAGCAGCAGACTCGTCGCTTCTTCTAGTAGCAGACTTTGGATGTTGCTCAGCAGCAGGCTGGTAACTTCCTGCTCCTTCATCCTGTCAGCCATCCTCCCGACCTCAGCCTTCAGCTCAGCGGCAGTCACAGGCCTGATCCAGGTGAGCTCTTCCTGGCCTCCGCTTACAGGAGCCATCTTCTTTATCTGCTGGTCTGGCATTTAGACTCTTTCTGCCAGCCGGCCAGCTTGTCTAGTCGCCATTTCTTCTTCCTCCGCCTTCTATGGCGGCCACCGCTTCGCGCTCTTTTCTTGGACAAGGGGGCGGGGCTTCTCTTCGCGCCCTTTCTTCTTTCACGCCCCCCTTCTTCCCGCGCTCAGTGTCTTCAATGGCGGCAGTTCCTCACAGTAAACACAGGCTATTTCACGATTCTTCAGGCGCACAGTACCCGGAGTGACCGGGCACGAAATCCTGTTCGTGACGCCAAAGTTGACTCGCCCACCCCAGGGCTATGGGACACCCGGTGCCGGGCCGGACTAGTCCGGTGGTAGTCAGTGGTGGCTGGGTCCGGCTCCGTGGCCCTGGTGGGTGTCAGTAGAATATGTGGCTTGCTTGTTAATGGTTGTGTTCGTGACGCCACCTGTGGTATGCGGCTATTAAGCCGCCGCTGCTGTGTGAGGCCACCGGGATGATGTTATGGCAGCAATGGTAGTACTGCTCCCCACAGGTGGAGCAATGCCCGGGGCACAGTTGGTGCTTGTGAATGTCTATGCAGCTGAAATAACAGAGACCACTTCAAGGGTGCAGTTCAAGTTCTTTACTCACACTTCTTGTCACAGCTGTAGGGACCCTTGGACTGCTGGGACCACTGTCAGGGACCTCCGCCGTTTCTGGGTGATTCTGAGAGTGAAAGCCGGTACCCTTCTCTTAGTGTCTCTTTCTTCTGCTGTCTTCCTTAGCCTTGCCTTTGTTAGGATAGACCTGGCTTGGCCTCCACTACAGCCTCCAGGCTGGGGGGTCACCTGTCGGCTGATTACCCCTTTTCTGGAAGTCTGCTATGGGTTCTGGCCCTGGGAGCTTACAACGTCCCTGGGCCTCGGTTTTTACTGTTTGGAGATGATTTTGCACTCCTCCAGTCTCTAGGGACCGTCCCCTGTCGCAGCTTAGTCCCTCCACCGATGTCACTGTGGAACAGGCCACCGCAGCCTGCAACTACCCGTGGCACTTCGAGGGCCCTCTCTCCTTGGTACGTCTAGGCCTGCTCGTGATACTTCCAGGACTACCCGCGGCCCTGCGACTCCTTCTGTCTCCTACGTGGTGTCACCTGGACCTCTGGGTCCCAGGGTCTTCACCAGGAAGCGTCTCCTTCAGTTTCTCTGCTCCTGTCTGACTTGGAGCTTTCTTTCCTTCTTTCTTTCTTTCTTTCCTTTCTCCTCCTTGCCTGCCTCCAGCAGGCCTCCTCCTCCCTCCTTTCTCTCGTTCTTGTTCTCCAACTACATGCTGGCTCTTTACCCTTGCTCTCCCTGAGGTAGACTGACTAAACTAGACCTTCCTATCTGTGTCTGCTCTCAGATGGCTCCTCCCACCCCCCAGTTGCTAAGCTGTGACCTATAGGAGCAGGGATGGGTCTTACGGCCCCTCCCAGCATGCAGCATGGGAGGGTTGCCTGCCACTTTCCCTGGTCCTAGTATGTGCCTAACAATGGGTGTAGTGTGGATTTACCAGGGGACCGGAGTTCACTCTCTTCCTCGCCCAGAATGGGGCATCACACCGCTGGTGGGGTGCAATGACCTGTGGCGACGGAAGCCTCAGGGGCGCCACATATACAGCAGTGTCAGTGTGCTCTGTGTGTGGCCATGTCTGTTAGTCATGGCCACCAATCAGCGCAGCACAACCACATGCCGAGGAAGAGCTGGACGGAGACAAGCGGGGCAGGTGAACATGCCGAGGAGGAGCTGGACAGAGACAAGCGGGGGAGATGAGTGAGGCTGCTGCTGGCTTCCCCATATTGATATCTGTAATGTATCTGTGTGTGCATGTATTGCAAGATCGGGTCACAGTCGCATGACACTCGACTCACGCTTGCAGTAGAGCCGGAGCCGAGGGTTATTAGCATATCGCATCCGTTGTACTTGCATTAGATGCCATACGCTAATGTGACTCCAGCCTTTATTTGTGATACTAATTCTCATCATTAGGCCTCAGTCCCACTTGCGCAATGCTTCCCATGCGAGAGCATCAGATGCAACATGCTAATGACCCTTGGCTCAGGCTCTGCTGCGAGCATGAGCAGAGTGTCATGCGACTGTGATCCAACCTTACGATCTGATCACAGGTTCGGACAAGAGGAACAGAGGGAGTAATTCTTCCCCTTCTCCATGGCCTGTCTCTGCGTACTTCTTACTGCACTCTGATGGCATTCAAGTGCAGTGCGATGTTTCACATGCTTCTGTAGACCTGTATGGGTGTGTGAGCTGAGACTCTCGGCATGCTGCAATTCTTTTTTCATGTCAATATATCATGAAAAATCAATTGCAGATGGACACTGCCCCATCATTTTACACTGGGGCGAGTGAAATTCGATGTTTTATCGGATTGCACTCATCCGTGCAAAATGCAAGTGGAACCGAGGCCTTACTAGTTAGTTACTTACTTAGTTCTACCTCTGTACAAGTCACTAGTGCGACCGCATTTAGAATACTGTGTACAATTCTGGTCACCGATATATAAGAAGGACATAGCTGAACTGGAGAGGGTGCAGAGAAGAGCGACCAAGATTATTAGAGGAATGGGTGGGCTGCAATACCAAGACAGGTTATTAAACTTGGGGTTATTTAGTTTGGAAAAACGAAGGCTTAGGGGGGATCTAATCACAATGTATAAATATATGAGGGGACAGTACAGAGACCTTTCCAAAGATCTTTTTACACCTAGGCCTGCGACTGGAACACGGGAGCATCCACTACGTCTTGAGGAAAGAAGGTTTAATCATAATCACAGACGAGGATTCTTTACTGTACGAGCAGTGAGACTATGGAACTCTCTGCCGCATGATGTTGTCATGAGTGATTCACTACTAACATTTAAGCAGAGCCTGGATGCCTTTCTTGAAAAATTTAATATTACCAGTTATGTATATTAGATTTTATGACAGGGTATTGATCCAGGGAACTAGTCTGATTGCCGGATGTGGAGTCAGGAAGGAAATTGTTTCCCCATTGGAACTTGTTTGCCACATTGGGGTTTTTTTTTTTTGCCTTCCTCTGGATCAACATGTTAGGCTACGGGTTGAACTAGATGGACTTAGGCGGGCTTTGCACGTTGTGACATCGCAGGCCGATGCTGTGATGTCGCACGCGATAGTGCCCGCCCCCGTCGCAGGTACGATATCGTGTGATAGCTGGCGTAGCGAAAACTATCGCTACGCCAGCTTCACACGCACTCACCTGCCCTGCGACCGTCGCTCTGGCCGGCGACCCGCCTCCTTCCTAAGGGGGCGGGCCGTGCGGCGTCACAGCGACGTCACACTGCAGGCGGCCAATAGGAGCGGAGGGGCGGAGATGAGCAGGATGTAAACATCCTGCCCAGCTCCTTCCTTCCGCATATCCTACGGAAGCCGCAGTGACGCCGGTAGGAGATGTTCCTCGCTCCTGCGGCTTCACACACAGCGATGTGTGCTGCCGCAGGAACGAGGAACAACATCGGACCGGCGCGTCAGCGTAATTATGAACTACGCCGACGCTGCAACGATGACACGATTACGACGATTTTGCGTTCGTTAATTGTATCATCAAGGCTTTACACACTACGATATCGCATGCGATGCCGGATGTGCGTCACTTTCAATTTGGCCCCACCGACATCGCACCTGCGATGTCGTAGTGTGCAAAGCCGCCCTTAGAGTCTCCCTTCAACCTTAAAAACTATGATACTATGATACTATATTTCCTGTTTAGTCCTCAGTCTGATGATGACTGATTACTCCCAAGTATCTCCTTACCATTGTTAAAAGGAATTTGTCACCAGGCTTTTGCTCCCCCATCTAAGAGCAGCATAATGTAGAGACAGACCCTGATTCCAGCGATGTGTCACTTACTGAGCTCTTTGCTGTCATTTTGATAAAATCAATGTTTTCTCTGCTGCAGATCTAGAAGTTATACAGAGCTCATGAATATGCTGGACTATCTGGCAGCATGCCAAGCAGTCCTGTAATTATAATCTACTACTGATTAAACAGTGATTTTATCAAAACTACACTAAGCAGAACAGTAAGTGACACACCGCTAGAATCAGGATCTCTGCCCCTACATTATGCTGCTCTCAGATTAGGTGTTAAAATTTTGGTGACAAATTCCCTTTAAGGATGTACTGGAAGTTGGAGATTCCTGCAATACAAATGTTTATGTGTCTGACCTGACATTACAATTGATGTACAATTCTTGTGGTTTTGATGATGTATTTCTGATGAGGGTTTTGATGCTGTGTTTCTAAACTTATGGGGTTATATGGATGTATTTCTGTACTGCTGGTGATTCGGATGATGAATTTCTGTACTGCTGGTGGTTGTGATGCTGTGTTTCTGTATTGAAGGGGGTTCTAATTATGTATTTCTGTACCTCTGGTGGTTCTGGTGATATTACTAGTTCTGATCCTGTACATAAGTAACAATTCATAAAATGAAAGATTGGACAACCCTTTTACTTAGAATTGGGCTACACTGCTTAACTGTATAAGTAAAGTCTTGTCCAGGTTTGAGATGGAAGTTTCCAGTCTCTCTAGGTGACTGCAGGCTTCTGAATTCTCACAGCGCTTGCACACTTTTAGGATTCTCCAGTGCCAGTGACGAGGGTGGACGGTCATATGAGCGCAAGTATGAGATTTTTATATTTCTTGCCACATTCTGACTAGATGTGTCCGACCTTACTCAATTCACTTTACAAGAATACATGTCTAGTCGGCACATGACCATGTACCGCCCCCGGGCAAGCAGCCGGGCTGCTGCCACTTGGATCCGGATCCACGGTGGCTCGAGGGGTCTCCGGACCCGGGGGTCGCACGGCCACTTGATTAAAAGAAGAGGGGGGAGATATGTACAGGGGTTTTTTTTGGAAAGTTCGTGACGCCACCCAAAGTGCGTGGTAAGTTAGAGTACCACCACTGCTGTTGGGAAGCCCGGTGACTATGGTGCGGCAGCCTGATGTTTAACTCCTCCGTGGGTAGGGGGTTTGTGTCCCGTAGCCCATTGATGGTTGGGATGATGTTCGGGTGCCGTGAGGGAATAGGAACAGTGGTTTCCAAGGTACTCACTCAGTCCCAGAATAACTACACCGACAGCTTGTAAACCAGAATTCTGAACACCTCTGTAGCCTGCGGGAAGCACGCCTGGATCTGTGCCCTTGGTGTTATTGTTGGTCTGTTGCCCTGTCCCTGGCACCTTAGTCTCAATTAGACCTGTTGGTTTGAAACTCTCTGGGTCTCGCTCACCCGTATGGCTAACGGAGTGAGCTTGCTCTCAGGGTTCACGCGTAGGATTTCTTTGGACTGTAGTGGGAAAGTTCTATCCCATCGGTGCGCTAGTACCCCGATTTTGGAGTGGGTTGGGGATGACACTTGAAGTCTTCACCCCCGTCGGGTAAATTACCGGAACGCGTAAAGCTACTTTCCGGCCTGGGGTCCACGTACCCAGTCGTGCCCTGGCCCCTGCCCGGTGATAGCTCAAGGCCGCCGGCTGCCCTCCTCGGCAGTCCGTGCCCCTTGACACTGTCCCCTGCGACCAGGGTTCCAGCTCCTACCAGGCCCAGACCAACGTCTGCCACCTAGTACACAGGAACTCTCCTCCGTGCCCTCTCCTCTTGAGAGCCACTTCACCTCCTCTCTCCTCTCAACTCCAAACTCCACTCAACTGTCACTGTCCTCACTTTCTCCTCACCAACCGCCCATGTGGGCGGCCCTATTCCCTTCAGGCCCCCCAATGGTGTGTCTGGTAGGTTCAAGTGGGAAGTGTTCCTAGGGTTTTGATTGGCCAAGCTGTTAACAAAACCAAAGGAACAGGATCCGTAACCAAGGAGGGTGGATACTGTGCAGAAGGGCAGATTGCACAATACCTTGTAGCGACCTGATGGGCCAGGGCGTCACAACCACATGTATGTAAATCACATATTTGCAGTTTTGTGACCTCCCACTCACCGCCGGCACCAGGGAATACGGACAGTGTGCAGTGTGAGAATTCAGAAGTCTACAGTCACATAGAGTGACACATAGAGTGACTGCAGATTTTTATCTCACACCTGGAGAAATCCTTTACTTGTAAAATTAAGCAGTGAAGCCCAATCCTAAAGGCTCGTTACACGCAGCGACGTATCTAACGATAATTGCCAGGGTCACGGATTCCGTGACGCACATCCGGCATCGTTATCGACGTTGTTGCATGTGACACATGAGCGACCGTTAACGATGGAAAATACTCACCAAATCGTCCATCGTTGACACGTTGTTCATTTTCTAAAAATCGTTCATTGTTGAGCATGCAGGTTGTTCGTCGTTCCCGAGGCAGCACACATTGCTACGTGTGACACCTCGGGAACGACGAACTACAGCTTACCTGCATCCGCCGGCAATGAGGAAGGAAGGAGGTGGGTGGGATGTTACGGCCGCTCATCTCCACCCCTCCGCTTCTATTGGGCGGCCGCTTAGTGACACCGCTGTGACGCCGCACGAACAACCCCCTTACAAAGGAGGCGGTTCGCTGGCCACAGCGACGTTGCTAGGCAGGTAAGTCCGTGTGACGGCTCCTAATGATATTGTGAGCAACGGGCAGCCATTTGCCCGTGACGCACAAACGATGAGGGTAGGTGCTGCATTCAAAGCCCCCTTAACAGCATGTAATATACTCCCTGTCAGGATTCAGCTCTGCTTCTGGTTCTAGCAGTCACCACATGGCCTCTAGTCTCCACTCATATGTAATTTTCATACTTGCATGAGACAATTAGCTTTTCTTCCTACGTTTCTCTTTGAACATTGAGAGAATTATTAAGAGCAGCTCGTCATCACGTGACTAAGTGTGCAAATCACATATAAATAATTGGTCACATGGGGGGGCGACAAATTTAATTCTTGCCCCGGGTGCCGGATAGTCTAGATACACCTCTGCATTAGAGGATGACTTTGTGTGCTGCTAGGTAGTCCAGCATATTCATGAGCTCTGTATAACTGCTACGGTAGATCTGCAACAGAGGAGACAGCAGACAGCTCAGTAAGTGACACATCACTGGAATCAGTGTCTCTACCCCTACGTTATGCTTCTTTCAGATGGGAGAGCAAAAACCTGGTGACAGATTCCATTTAACAATGGTAAGGAGATACTTGGGAGTTATCAGTCATCATCAGATTATGAATCATACAGGATTCACAGTAAAGGGGGCTTTACACACTGCGATATCGATAATAATATATCGTCGGGGTCACGTCTTTAGTGACGTGTGGCGCCCTGAACAAGCCAGGGGCCACAGAGCACAACACCCACACACCCCACACTCCCGGTCAGGCACACCAAGGTCAGACACAAAACCCTTGTTGCCTTCCTCCAGGGGCTGATGTTCACACCAGGGGAGTGGGCCAGGCGGTTGGTCCCGCCCACCGAGGAGTTCACAGTCCTGGAGGCGGGAATAGAGCTCAGTTTAGTTTGGAGAGTGAAAGTGGAAGGAAGAAAAGTGGTAGCAGAGCAGACTGAAGTTGGTCCGGGTGTGTGGCCCGGACGGATCAGCAAGGTTGGCAGACGGTGGTGACCGTCTGCAGGAGTGGCCTATCGGAGTTTACTGTAAGGACCGTGGACGGGCGGTGGCCCGGCGGTACCGGACCGGTACACAAAGAGAAGTCAGCACCATCTGGCAGGGGCTTATGGACCCTGGCAAGGCTAGGAGTTGCCGTGAAGTTGCCAAATCCGTTAGCGAAGGGAACCTCCTGGGTTTCCCAGCAGCCAAGTCCTGAGAGAAGGCAACAGCCCAACCAAGAGAGGGAGACACCGCCACCGCCAAGGCAACCGTTTCCCAGGGCCAGAGCCTGCGGGCTAAAGGGGCTCCTCCAGCCCATATCCAAGCTGGGGAGCGGGTTACCGGTGGGAACCCATTGGAACCATCTACGGATCCATAGGTGCAGTGAAAGGCAGTCACCATCAAGCTGCCGGGAGAAACAACACCGCAGCCGTCTGTGGGACCCGTCCATCCAGCCATGTGTTTTACCGAGAACTGTGTCTTCATCATTGGCTGAGTGAGTACCACCGTGCCGTGCGGCACAGCGCTGCCCCCGCGACCCTGCACCTGCCTAGGCCCTGTAACTTGCCTGCAAACCATCCCTACCCCATCACCGGGCCCCGGGACAACCAACCCCCTACCCACGGAGGGGAGAACTAACAACAAAGCTGCTCCCTGTCACCGCTCCCGGGAGACGCGTCCAGAGCAGCGGTGGTGTCACCAATATCACCACAACCGTGGGTGGCGTCACGGACAATAACCAAATCCCCACAATCAATCCCCATCCCTTTTCACTCACGGGCGAGGAACGCCGCTCGAGTCCCCAGGATCCGGCCCACCGCTCGAGCCACCACCGAGCCGCAGCCGCAGCAGCAGCAGCTGCCAGACCCGAGCAGTGGGAGAGCGCAGCGTCCCCTCCTCCACCCGCGACAACTTGGCGTCACGAACAGGATCCTACCGCTCTGTCGTTGGGTAGAGGTGCGCCTTGTTACCGCCGGAGGTGTCAGGCCGGAAAAAATGAGAAGCCGCCATCTTTGGCGCGATAGATTCCCGCTCGAGCGTCTCCTCGAGCAGTAGAGGCGCGAAGGCCCAAACCCCGCCCCTGGAGAGGAGGAGCCGGAAAGAGACTAAGGGGGACTGATGGCGGCTGGCCGCATGTAGCGCGCGGCTATAAAAGCAGAGACGCCAGGACTCTGCAGCGATACTGGGTTCCTGGAAGACTTTATTGCCAAAATACACAGTCCGACTACCGAGGACGCTCCCGCGCCTGGCACGGCGATGTGGCTGAGAGACCGGACTGCCCCGCTGAATAACCAACTGCAAGCCCACATGCAGCTCCTCCTGGAGGAGTGGGAGACCGACATGGCGGACGTGGTGGCTGCTATGCGGAGATGTGAGGTGGAAGAGGATTTGGAGGAGCGGGTAAGAGACCCACGCCCCTGTATTCCCGAGGGATCGGCCACTGCGGCTGAGGAGCCCGGCCTGCACCCGCTCAACCTGCCTCCCTCCCCGCTACCCGTGTTAGCTGCCGCCGCCTCGCCACTAGGCCCGCTACCTGCCCAACTGGTAGCGATACCCTGCCAACCTGCCCCGGTGGACCAACCGGCTGCAGACGCTCAGGACCCCCTTAAATCGCTCCCGTGGGAGCCGCTGGGACCGCGGCCCCTTAACGAAAATGTGCCAGAAGTCCCGGCAGTGATTGCGCCAGACCCCGAGCCCGGGACCGTGGCATGGATGAAGGCCCACGTGAGGGAGTTCCACCAACGCCAGCAAAGTCAGATATTCCTCATGATGGAGCGGTGGACCAATGAAGTGGAAACGCTGGTTGCAACTGCCCCAATGTATGGGAAGGGAGTAGATGTGACGGAGCCGATGGGTAGCCCACGTCCCCATGTCCTACCAGGACCGGCCACTGCGGCTGGGGGGCCCGGCCCTGTCTCGGCCCTCGTATCATCCTTACCATCATTCTTGGGGCGCCTCAGCGTTAGCCAACCTGACCTACTGCCCCACGCTACCGTGGAAGGATCTGATGTGCTGGATACTGGAAGCCAGGAGGCTGCGGCAGCTGGCGGCAACCCGCCTGATGCAGAGACAAGTGATGGTGACTCCAGCTCCGGTGTTGAGCCCACCCCTGAAAGTGAGGAGGCAAATGAGCATCTCCGCTACGTGGGAGAACCGGTAGTGTATTACACCGCGCGAAATGGTGGGAACGGATACCGGGCACCCCTGTCACAACAGGAATGTCACTGCATGTTTGATATGCTGATGGCGGAGAATGGGGCCGCCTCATCAGAGGAATCCGAGTGATGGCAGCGGAATACCGTTGTCGTTGTCCCCGTTGGGACCACCAGTGTGTTAAAAGTGCTGTTAACAGTTTTGAAAATGAAAAAGAATGATAAGTAAATGATACCATGAAGATTCACCTGATTGAAGCCTTGATTAGAACCGGTCGTTGCCGGCACCGTTGTCCCCGTGGGGACCGTTTGAAAAGTTATGCATAAGGGACTCCTTATGAACAGGCCCGAGAACTAGCAGGGCAACCACAAACTTGTGGCATGTAAATAATATGGTGTTGATGGCTTTCACTGTTGCCGCCTCCAGAGAGGCAGATTGGAGGAAGGGCCCGCAGTGGAGCAGGCTGGGGCCCAGCCACCACCGGAACCGGTGGCAATCCTCTGGAGGTTTCAGGGGTTCCCCATGGACGCGGGTCCCCTGAAAAGGACAGAACCCGCTCGGGCAACTTGTGCTGGACTGGGGTCAAGGGGTGCTGCCTGTTTGCTTAGGGGCAGCATCAGGGCCAGGTTGCTTGGGTGGGAGAGAGCGGAAGCCGTAACCGTTTTGCAACGTTTAAGTAAGAGTACCTCCCGATGTGGGAAGATGTTTTTTTAATCGTAATGTGTTACCATTTTTCTATTTTTCAGTTGGTAAAAATAAAACCGGTGATGGACGGGCAGCCCGCGGACGCTCTGCATTTAACTAAGGGGGAATGTGGCGCCCTGGACAAGCCAGGGGCCACAGAGCACAACACCCACACACACCCCACACTCCCGGTCAGGCACACCGAGGTCAGACACAAAACCCTTGTTGCCTTCCTCCAGGGGCTGCTGTTCCCACCAGGGGGGTGGGCCAGGCGGTTGGTCCCGCCCACCGAGGAGTTCACAGTCCTGGGGGCGGGAAAAGAGCTCAGTTTAGTTTGGAGAGTGAAAGTGGAAGGAAGAAAAGTGGTAGCAGAGCAGACTGAAGTTGGTCCGGGTGTGTGGCCCGGACGGATCAGCAAGGTTGGCAGACGGTGGTGACCGTCTGCAGGAGTGGCCTATCGGAGTTTACTGTAAGGACCGTGGACGGGCGGTGGCCCGGCGTTACTGGACCGGTACACAAAGAGAAGTTAGCACCATCTGGCAGGGCCTTACAGACCCTGGCAAGGCTAGGAGTCGCTGTGAAGTTGCCAAATCCGTTAGCGAAGGGAACCTCCTGGGTTTCCCAGCAGCCAAGTCCCAACAGAAGGCAACAGCCCAACCAAGAGAGGGAGACACCGCCACCGCCAAGGCAACCGTTTCCCAGGGCCAGAGTCTGCGGGCTAAAGGGGCTCCTCCAGCCCATATCCAAGCTGGAGAGCGGGTTACCGGTGGGAACCCATTGGAACCATCTACCGTACATAGGTGCAGGGAAAGGCAGTCACCATCAAGCTGCCAGGAGAAACAACACCGCAGCCGTCTGTGGGACCCGTCCATCCAGCCGTGTGTTTTACCGAGAACTGTGTCCTCATCATTGGCTGAGTGAGTACCACCGTGCCGTGCGGCACAGCGCTGCCCCTGCAACCCTGCACCTGCCCAGGCCCTGTAACCCGCCTGCCAACCATCCCTACCCCATCACCGGGCCCCGGGACAACCAACCCCCTACCCACGGAGGGGAGAACTAACAACAAAGCTGCTCCCTGTCACCGCTCCCGGGATCCCCGTCCAGAGCAGCAGTGGAGTCACCAATATCACCACAACCGTGGGTGGCGTCACGGACAATAACCAAATCCCCACAATCAATCCCCATCCCTTTTCACTCACGGGCGAGGAACGCCGCTCGAGTCCCCGGGATCCGGCTCACCTCTCGAGCCACCACCGAGCCGCAGCCGCAGCAGCAGCAGCGGCTGGACCCGAGCAGTGGGAGAGCGCAGCGTCCCCTCCTCCGCCCGCGACAGACGCACATCCGGCGCCGTTACCGACATCGCAGCGTGTAACACAAATGAGCGACGATCAACGAGCACAAAAACGTGAAAAATCGTTGCTCGTTGACACATCGCTCATTTCCTTAATATCGTTGCTGCTGCCGGTACGATGTTGTTCGTCGTTCCTGCGGCAGCACACATCGCTGTGTGACACCGCAGAAGCGACGAACATCCCCTTACCTGCCTCCACCGGCAATACGGAAGGAAGGAGGTGGGCGGGATGTTACGTCCCGCTCATCTCCGCCCCTCCACTTCTATTGGCCGGCCGCTTAGTGATATCGCTGTGACGCCGAACGCACCTCCCCCTTGAGGGAGGGATTGTTCGGCCGTCACAGCGACGTCGCTGCACAGGAATGTGCATGTGACGCTGCCGTAGCGATAATGTTCGCTACGGCAGCGATCACCAAATTTCGCATGTACGATGGGGGCGGGTGCTATCGCGCTCAACATCGCTAGCTATAGCTAGCGATGTCATAGCGTGTAAAGCACCCTTTAGGCCCCGGTTCCACTTGTGTTTTGCACAGATGAGTGCAATCTGATAAAACATTGGACTACACTCACACCAGTGCAAAACTATAGGGCGGTGTCCATCTGTGATTGATTTCTCATGCGATATCAGCCTGAGAAAAGAATCGCAGCATGCTGGGTTTGGCAGTGATTCTCAGCTCACACGCACCCATACAAGTCTATGGGAAAGTGTGAAATATCGCACTGCACTCGAACGTCATCAGAGTGCAATGCAATGTACACAGAGACAGGCAGCAGAGAAGATGGGAAAATTGTCCCACCCCTCTCCTCCAAAACTGTGATCCGATTACAAGATCGGATCACAATCACCTGACAGTCTATGTAATGAATTGTGGGGTGGGGAGGATTTCCCCACATACACAGTATCACTCCTCTCCCCACACACATAACATTACCCACTTCCTCAAGCAGCCCAACACAAGTAACTGTAACCCTTCCCCATGCAGCCCCCCAGAACGTAGCCCCCAGCATATAACAATCCCTATGCAGGCCTCTGCATGTAACATCATCCCCATCACCACACAGGTAGCCCCCCAGCATGCAACATCACTCCCTTCATCATGCAGCCCCACGCATGAAGCCCCCCAGCACCTGTAACATCACACCCTTTCTTGCACAGCCTCTCAGTACGTAGCCCCATACATAAGAGATCACCCCTTACCCCATCCAGCACAATGTATGTAAAAATTACCCCTTTCCCTGTACAATGCCCCAATATGGAGCCCCTATGTAGGAACATCCAGCTATCCTGGGCCCCCCAAAGCATCACACACCACCTTACATTACTCACCTTTAGCCCCTCTCTCCTTGGTGCAGCCCCTCAGTGTGATCTCTCCACAGCTCTTCATCTCCAGCAGCTACAACAGAACACTGACTGAGCACTGGGATGATGGAAGTTCAGTTCAGCTCCGCACTGGAGGAAGAAGCCCCACCCCTTCCGGTGACATCACCTTACAGGAGCAACTACATTCAAGCCGCCGATGGATTCCCCTGCTGCGGCTCCGCTGCCTGTGCTGTGCAGCAGCATCGCTCCCTGCCTGCGCCCGCTTATGACAGATGAGGGCAATATGGCCATGGGGCCCCCACAGCCTCGGGCCAAAAACAACAGACCAGATTGCCCTCATTACTGACTGCCCTGCATGATTACTGATATGCCCTGTAGTGTGATCAGCTGACCTGATAACACTACAGAGGTTCTCTGACCCGGAAGTCAGCGTCGGCGCTCACTGCTTCAATTATCCTCACGTCTGAAAGATCCGAGAACAATTGATTACAGGGACCCGGCGCCCCCGCACTTCCTATGAGTCTGGGCTGTTATCTGACAGCCGGGACTCACAATAGCCTGCGCCCACTACGGGGCGGAAAACGCAGCAGCTGGGGAGACTCTGAGACCACTGCATCAGGCAGTCCAACAGCGCACCCCTGACAGCTGTGCCCGGGGCACATGCCCCGCCAGCTTCTGTCGCGGGCGGGGAGGAGGGTGTCAGCACACTACGCTCACCCCTTCTGCTCGGGTCCAGCGGCTGCCGCTGCTCAGTGGTGGCTCGAGCTGTAGGCCAGATCTCGGGGGTTCTCGAGCGGCACTCCTCGCCCGTGAGTGAAAGGGAGTTGTTGGGTGTTGGGATATTGTTTATTGTCCGTGACGCCACCCACGGTTGTGGTGATTTCACCACCGCTGCTCGGTGTGGGGATCCCGGGAGTGATGGTGGGGGAGCAGCTAGTTGTTGTGTTGCCCCTCCGTGGGTAGCGCTTGGTGATCCCGGGGCCCGGTGATGGGATGGAAGATGCAGGGCCTGGTGGGCGCAGGGACGCGGGGGCAGCGCTGTGCCTTGCGGCACTGTGGTACTCACTCAGCCTGAGACGTTGACACAGTTTTACGGTAAACCACACGGCTGGAAAGACGGTTCCCACGGACGGCTGCACTTGCTCTCCCAGTAGGTAGCGGTGATGTCCCTTTTCCTTGCACCTAATGTTCGTGTGTTGGTAGCGATGGGTTCCCACCGGTAACCCGCTCCCCGGCTTCAAGCTGGACCGGAGGAGCTCTACTCTTTGCCCGCAGGCGCTGGCCCTGAGAAACTGGTGCCCTGGCGGTGGCGGTGTTTCTGCTACAATGGTCGGGCTGTTGCCTTCAATCGGGACTTGGTTGTTGGGGGATCTACGTCCCCTTCACTGACGGATTTGGCAAATTATGGCGACTCCTAGCCTTGCCGGGGTCCGAGAGGCCCCTGCCCTGGTGCTGACTGTCCTTTGGTACGCTGCTCCAGACCGCCGGGCCACTACCCGTCCGCGGTCCTTCCAGGAACTTCCAAACGGTCACCCCTTCAGACAATCACCACCGTTGCTGACCTTGCTGACTCTGTCCTGCACACAGCTGGACTCACTTCAGGCTTTCTCTCTGTCACCTTTCACCTTCCTTCGGCTTCTCTTACTCCTCCTTTACCACTTCCACTTCACTTCACTACTTTCACTTCCTTAGCTCATCTTAGCTGTTTACTCAAGCTCTCCCTGAGCTGACTCCTCTCTAGCCCTCAGCTAGACTTCAACTCTCTTCAAACTCCAAACTCTATCTGCCTGGTTTTCCCGCCTCCAGAGCTGTGAACTCCTCGGTGGGCGGAGCCAACCGCCTGGCCCACCCCCTGGTGTGAACATCAGCCTCTGGAGGAAGGCAACAAGGATTTTAGTTTAGCTTTGGTGTTCCTAACTGGGATGTAGGGTGTGTTGGTGCAATGACCTGTGACCCCTGGCTTGCCCAGGGCGTCACACTTCCACTACATACGCCTCTGCCCTATGGTACCAGAAAAGGCTATATTTCTGAAATTTCATGCACGATTGCTCTTTCTTTTCTGACTGAAATGGAAAACTGCTGCATTTTTTAAACAAGAAGCCTGTCAATTATTTCAGCGTTTTTGCAGATTTTTTTAACTGTTGAAAGCAATGAGAGTTTTTTGCTGCTTTTTTGCTGCATTTTTGCTCTTGTTTAATGATGGGCAAATAGTCAAATATTGAGGTTTGGATTATTCGAGCCAAATAATTTCTATTTTTCTTGTATTCGTATCAAATAACAAGTCCAATGCAAGTCAATGGAAACGGTAATAATTTTCTGGAGGAGTTTGGAAGTAGGTCTAGGAGAGCTGTAAAAATGCTGCAATGGATGGAACAGTGCTGAAACTGAATGGAAACAGCATGGGGAAGTTACCTGGATACATTTCTCACTCACATTTCGTGTCTGGGAATGTTGTCAGCGTATTACATGGATTAAAGCAGGAGAATTATACTTAGAGTTCCCATTGGCTGTCACATTGCTTCCTGGTCTGATCTTTAGATCTCATGCATATTTACTGCTTCCACCACCCATCCTCTGTGACAGTGTCCATGATTGGCTGCACTGAGAATGCCATGGTTATTGATCTCCCAGCCTAAAAATAGCAGCCCGCAGCCGTCTCGGAGTTGTCGCATCCATTAGATGTGAGAATTCCGATGCTTACTCGGCTCCTCCAGATTGACCTGGTGCGGGATGTCTGCAACCAAATACTCAATGTGCACACATTGCCTAATCCAATAATCTGGCATTGAGTTCTATGACTTGACCTGAGCTGCGGTTACTGAGTTCAGTGAGTTCACCAGAAGTGAGGGCACTGAGTGCATTGAGTTCACTTCAGGTCAATTCACCTGAAGTCACAGCTGGGGTACTGTGGGAACCCCAGCTGTGACTTTGCATGAAGACATTGAACTCACTGTTGGATTACCAGATTAGGCAATGTATGCACATTCAGTATTTGATTGCAGACATATCTGCATATCCTAGCAGAAAAATACAACAATACCACATCAAAAACGCAAGCGGTTTTGGTGCATTTTTTTTGCCAGGAGATCCAAATTTGATGCAGAAATGTCTGCAACTAAATATTTAATGTGAACACATTTCCTAATCCAGTAATCCAGTACTGAGTTAATTGACTTCACCTAAGTTGAGGTCACTGAGTTCAATGAGTTCAGCTCAAGTCAGTTCACCTGCAGTCATAGCTGGGGTACCATGGTAACTGCCAGCTGTGACGTCAGGTGTAGAGATCAGCGATGTTCGAGTCGAACGGTTCGCCAATTTCATGTTCGAGTGATTTTAGGGGTGTTCGAGTCATTTGACGAACTTGAACCATTTGCTAAAAATTTGGTAGTTCGAGTTACGTTCGAGAACGGTTCGATCACCAAAAAGCATAGCTAGTTACTAGATGGCTTTTCACTGTAATAGTGTGAGTCATTGTGAATCATGATATCAAAATTCAGTGTATAGTGTGCGGGGGGACGGGGTTTAGATCAGTGCTGCTGCTGAATGCTGAAAAGGTACAGTGGGGCGGGCCAGGCTGTCAGCAAATCACAGACACACACACAGCAAAGTGGATTTTTGCCAGACAAGCAAGGGCATGTGTCATAAGCTGTGCATGTCACATGTCCTTGCCTTATAAGACCCGGCCATTTTCCCCGTCGCCTCCATTATCTCTCTGCTGCGGGTGGGTGACAGTCACCGCTCCCGCTACTGCTGCTGTTATGTGCGCTATAGACATACAGTACAATCTACACAGTGCTTTAGGGATTAGGGACTACTTGTAATTTCAGCCCTTTTCAGGGCTACATTACAGCCATTCAGAGCCATTGTTCCTAGGCAGGTCCGTGCCAACGCTGTGCAGGGGTTTATATAACAGCGTCTGTCTACATCAGCTCAGGCAATTCCTTGGTGCATTTTTTCATTAACAGGGATAGAAAGTGAGGCTTCCTTTGCTGTCCAGCTACCTACAGCACCTGTGCATTCTACACACCTGCCCATTTTTGCTACGCAATTTTAATTGCAAACAGTGCTGACACTTTTAGTGGCATACTAAAATTGTCTGGGATAGTAACTTAAGCCTGCTTTACACGCTTCAATATGTCGTGCGATCGCACCCGCCCCCATCGTTTGTGCGGCACGGGCAATTTCTTGTCCATGTTGCACAATGCTGTAACCCCCCGTCACACGTACTTACCTTCCGAACGACCTCGCTGTGGGCGGCGAACATCCACTTTCTGAAGGGGGAGGGACGTTCGGCGTCACAGCGACGTCACACAGCGGCCGGCCAATAGAAGTGGAGGGGGGGAGATGAGCGGGACGTAAACATCTCGCCCACCTCTTTCCTTCAGCATTGCCGGTGGCCGCAGGTAAGCTGTGTTCATCGTTCCCGGGGTGTCAGACGGAGCGATGTGTGCTGCCTCGGGAATATTGAACAACCGGACGTTCAATTTTTAGAAAATGAGCGAAGTGTCAACGATGAACGAGAAGGTGAGTATTTCTGCACCTTCATAGCTGTCACACGCTACGATATCACTAAAGATGCCGGATGTGCGTCACTTACAATGTGGCCCCGCCGACATCTCGTTAGATATATCGTAGCGTGTAAAGCCCGCTTTAGTGTTCCTTTGTTGTCCAGCTGCCTACAGCACCTGTGCATTCTACACACCTGCCCATTTTTGCTACGCAATTTTAATTGCAAACAATGCTGACACTTTTAGTGGCATACTAAAATTGTCTGGGATACTAACTTAGTGTTTCTTTGCTGACCAGCTACCTACAGCACCTGTGCATTCTACACACCTGCCCATTTTTGCTACGCAATTTTAATTGCAAACAGTGCTCACACTTTTAGGGGCATAGTAAAATTGTCACGGATACTACCTTAGGGTTCCTCTTCTGTCAAGCAAGGTACACCACATGTGCCTTCATCCAAAGGTGGTTCTCTTGATGTCTGAGAGAGCTCAATACCAGCAGCTGTTTCCACTTCAAAAACAAAACTGACGACCTGCCAATCACACTGGCTGTTGCGGGTAAAGGGGTGGAAGGTCAGCGTCAAAAAGCATGTGTGACTGCTGTCCCCACAGTCACAGAGGATGAAGAGCACGGAGATGCCATTGATGGGCCAGACGGTGGTTGCACAGCCCCACTAGGCCACATTGTAGCACAGTGAACTTCCCAATGCGACTTATGCTTCATTTAAAGTTGTGTACAGGGTGGACTCCCCAGTATACAGCAAAACCACACACTAGGAAAAGGACTCTAGGCAGGTGGGTTGATAAATGATTGTTTAACTGTCCAAAAACAAACAATAAGAACCATGCATAAAACTGAAAGAATAGAACAATCTACAGTATTCACAATTCCAAAAGCCTACACCCCTATGCTGCGACACTCATAATGGCGATTTATACCCCCTGCTCACCAACTTTTGCCTAACCAAGGGACTGTCTAAACCGTTGCCTACTACCTGGTAATCCCTCTGCGTAGCAGGAGTCATTGTGTGTATGTGTGTGTGTGTGTGTGTGTGTGTGTGTGTGTGCGAACACGACTTACCAGTGTCGCATCACAAGAGCTTACAGCTTATCTACCTAAACATAGACAAAACCTATTACCCCCCCTGAATACCCTTGTTAGCTGAAGCCTCAGAGATAAGGCAGATGATAACAGTGTGAAGGCAAACCACACAGCTCAGCAACACAGTCCTGGAAATCTTGTAAAGCAAAAGTCCATGCAAACATGTGTCGCTGTCACTCTATGATTTTAACTGTAACTGACAAATTGACAGAGCAGATTCATCAAGTCTTATTGTCTATATAGTCGGCCGAAGCCAAACAGATATGTGTTTGGCTAAGCAAACAGTGTTGAGTGCACGCATTACTGTCTGGTCCCAGCCTACCGTACCTGGGTACTGGTGTGTCCAGTTGACATCATTATAGAGTTTACAATACTCTCCCGGTAAACAGTATAGACAGCACCGGAAGAATGTCAGTCTCTGACACAGGATGCTGCTCACAGGCGTTACGGTTCTCCTCACCAAACTCCAACACGAGTCCCCTCACAATTCACCAAAGTGCTTCTGCGGTGGCTCCTTGCTGTAATGCACACCTTTAGCTTTGCCTTCACTTCACAGACAGCACCTTCTCCGCTCTCCAAGTCCACAGCCGAAAACCGTTTTGCTATTGCTATAGTGACCAAACAGTCAAAGGCAGATGCAAAAAACATCAGCCCCTTGTGGTTGCATGCAATGCATGCAATGAACAGCAAATAAGCATGTTTCATTCACAGTGGATAAAGCTCATCAATACACCCTCACGCTATCACTTCATATCCATGTGAAAGTTCATGGACGAAGTACTCAAAGTAGTGAGTTTTTGGCTTCTACTTACAGATTGGTGACAAATTTACAGATGACATGACTTGGGTGATCTTTTGTGATGTAAAAAAAGCCCCAGGCTAGGCAAGGCTTACAGCCCATGCGACCTGCAGAGCCACCACGACTTCTGCTCAGAGGCAGAGTTGTGGCTGAGGATTCAGTTGTTGACGTGCTTCCAGTACTTTGTCTGTGTCCAGGAAGACGCAACCTAACCTTGTCGTCAGTAGCATCCTCCTCCACCTCCTCTATTGACCTCATCGACTGGCTGACTTTGGTTTGACAGTAAGTGGGGTCTCCAACCTCATCATCACCCTGTGTGTTTTCACTCCCCTCGTCCTGACTCCTCAGAGCCAATCTCTTCCTGCCCTGACCAAATAGTAAAGTTGTTGTTCCAATCAGGTATCTGAGTCTCCTCAGTATGTTCCCCATTGTCTTCACCAGGAGGATTTATGGTTTGGGAACGAGGGTGTACATTATGTTCAGCACCTTCTTCATCGGGGCTTGGATCCGACTCACAAAGCTTCTGGGCATCAGTGCAGATCATTTCCTTGTCTGGACTCACTGCAGCTTTGGAGCAGACCTCTGATTCCAAGGCTATAGTGTGACTGAACAGCTCTGCAGACTCAACCATCTCTGTTACCCCATACTCAGCAGGGCTGGTGGAAACTTGTGAGCTGTTAGGAAACAAGTGCGATTGGCTTGACACCACAGAGGAAAGGAGTATTTGGGATATTGAAGTTGAGGTGGAGGAGAGGACACTTCATGGAGCACTTGAGATCCATTGAAGCACCTGCTCTTTTGGTGCCTCATCTACATTTGGTAGCGATGGTAGTGTCCCTTAAAAAAGGATCATATGAGATTATCCACGGGATACCTCTTATTTTGGCTGGTAGTTAGTGTTATGAATCAGTGCCGCCGTAGATACAAGCAGCATGCTGCGGTTCCAGTTGGGCACAGGCATCAGCTGCCATTTTTGGCTGTACCTCGGGTCATCCAGCTGGCTGCTTCCTCCTCCACATCGAAGTGTGGAAAGATGGCTAGTGCGCATGCGTGTGCAGATTTCCCCAGACACAGCCTAAGTACAGTGTTTCGCCTAGTGAGCATGCTCATCATGACTGTGCCATTCCTGAGGCTAAGTCCTGAGTTAACCTATTGAGCATGCTCCCACACTTAGTGATAAAAGCCTCTTTGCACAGATCCTTGGACTCCGTTCCGTGTGTAAGTCCTGTGTTGAGCCTACAGAGCATGCAGAAGCTGATAGTCTGTTTTCTGAGACTGTTTTCAGGCAAATGAGCATGCTCGGGTACTTAGTGAATCAGAGGCTAGGTCCATTAAGGAACTCACTGGCCATGTCCGTGAGGTGGCAGTCCATGATAGTCCAGAGGGCATCAGGTGTCCTGATGATGTGGCAACTCCAGACTGGCTCGCAGAAGCCCGCCCCTATGATTTGGCACCTCATCATTGTTCGTCAGGCGATGACTGGTGAGGTGTTTGGGGCGTGGCTGCCATGAGGTCATCATTGAAGTGGTGGTTACGGATAGGCCGCTGGTTATTTCACTGATGACGTGGCACTCTGATTTTGGCTCATGGAGGGGCATTGTGGTCCACCCTGGGTTGGGGTGGACCCAGGTTAGAAAAGGGGCTGGATACAACAAGAAGGTGTGCAGTCTTCTATTATGCTCAGACAGAGCACACCTCCATGTGTTGAACCCATTGTGGCTTTAGGCCAGAGGTAGGCAGGGATAGGGCGTCGGTGCAGGACGCCACCTCACTTGGTAACGCAGAACGGTTATGACCAGCTCCTGTCCTAACAGTCCAGTTAGTGCAGCACAGTGGCATTAACTGGGCTGCTGCTGCACCTGCTGTCCACAGGTGTGCCCCCTACGCACACGGACAGCGTACCCAATGGCCCCTGTGTATTTAACAGGGAGTTTCTGGGCTGGGTGTGTGGACCCTGTGATGCTAACAGGGTTCACAGTCTCCAGATCCGAGTGTCATCTAACTTGGTTCAGGATACTATTTTTTTCAGAGCCACCCAGCTCTGTATCCTCCACCTAACCTTTGGGTTGCCAGCATCTCCTTTTCCATCTAGGAGCACGGTGGTCCCCGACTGGCGATTGGGATATATACCACCTTATCCAAATCTGCAAGTCCCCCCGTAACAGATGGTGTTTCTTCAGCAGATGTTACTGTTGCTTAACCACCAAACCCACGGACACAAACTTTTTTCCCCTTTCTAACACACCTGTTCCCCTTTCCACCAGCATCTGGCCTTTTTCCACTCATTTTGTAGTTGACAAAATTTGCAACTCTGCAGGGAGACCCTACTCAACGCCGTCTCAGCACAGCAGCCAGCACTCGGTCCCTCAGATGTGGACAAGTAAAAGACCATTTCCTCATAGCCATGACAAAGCATTGAGATTCACTCTGTGCAGCACTGGTGTTTAGTGGAAAAGCCGATCTAAGATTGCGGACCAGCCTCTGCTGATACTCATGCATATGTGCGTCCCTTTCTATGGCAGGACTTATTTTCCCAAATTTTGTCTTGTACCGGGGATCTAACAGTGCGGCAACCCAGTAGTCATCATTACTTCTAATTCGGACAATCCGAGGGTCATGTTGTAGGTAGTGCAGCAAGAAGGCGCTCATGTGTCTTGCGCCTCCAGGAGGACCAAGTCCTTGCTGTGTTGGTGGCGTAGAGGTGAGAATCATGATTCCTTCCTCTGCCCTCTCCCCCCAACCTTGCACAACAGAAATGTGATCAAGCTCTCCCTCATCTACTGAGTCTTCCATGCCCATCGCCAGTTCATCCTCCATTTCTTCCTGGGCACCTGCACCTTGCTCCTCAGTTTGGCTGATACTATGCGCCCTTGTTAATCCCTTTTCCCCACGGTCCTATGCCTGCCGCCTTGGTGCTGCTGAACGTGTGGATCTTGTAGATCTTGTTATCCCTTCCGCATATGACTCCTCCTGTACTTCCTCCCCTTCCTCTTGTCCCACCATCTGACTCTGAATAATGTTTAGAGTGTGCTCCAGCATGTAGATGACCGGAATTGTCATAATGATAATGGCATCGTCAGCGCTAAACATCTTTGTCGCCATTTGTAAACTGTGAAGAAGGGTGCATAGGTACTTAATCTGAGACCACTCCAGCAGCGTGATCTGCCCCACCTCTGGATCTCTTTAGCTTAGGCTAACGTATTGCATAGTCATAACGTATTGCAGCAGGGCTCACCGGTGCTGCCACAGGTGCTGCAACATGTGCAGATTCAAATTCCTGCGTGTCGGCAAATCGCATTGCAGGTGGTGAACAAGCAGACCAAAAGACTTCTGGAGCGATGCAAGTTGTTCAGCTGCGGGGTGTGAACAGTGGAAGTGAGCACATAGCAAGCGTATCCTCTGCAGAAGGCCATTGTCATGGTGAAGGACCGCACCCAGGTTAGCACCATTGTCTCACACGGCCTTCCCTGGCTGCTGGTTGAGTGGAGACAACCATGGATGAAACTCGGTCTCCAGAGCTAACCGTCCACAACTCCTCAGCGGTGTGACTCACATTTCCCATACATTTCAAAGTAAAGAATTGACCGCCTGATGGCATTGAGCTCTGCTTCTAGCATAGTAAGGAGGTGTGCGGGATTCCTTATGCACAGTTACAACGTGGGTGGCCTTACCAGACAGGTTTTGAGCGGAGGTTGAGGACCTAGATGAGGTTGAGGAGGCTGAAGCAGTGGAGGAACTTCTACATACAGAGGAAGGATTGACACACAACTCGTGGGGACGGAAAGACTTGCACAGCAGACCCTTCTCCATCTCTCACCATAGTTACCCAGTGCCCAGTCAGCGACATATAACGCCCCTGCCCATGCTTACTGGTCCAAGTATCTGTGGTAAAATGCACCCTGCCACACACAGAGTTTCTCAAGGAAGCGGTGATGTTGTGTGCGACATGCTGGTGTAGCGCGGGCACGCCATTCTTGGAGAAGGAGTGGCGACTGGGCATCGGCTCTTGGGGCACTGCGATGGGCATAAGGTCTCGAAAATCCTCTGTGTCAAAAGGGTGGAAAGGCAGCATTTCTGTAGCCAACAGCTTGCAGATGCTGAAAGTCAACCTCTTAGGCATGTCATGCCCTTCTAAAATCATGTAAAACACAGCAAGGGGACTCCAACCACAGTCTCCCTCTTTTCCAAAAATTGGGCCACACACCACTTCACTGGCATCAGTTGTCCCCCAGTTTCAAACTTAAAAAGTTGATTTGCATGAAGCACTCTCAAGAATCCACTAGCTTTTTGCCTCCCCTGGATGACACAGGGGTAGAAAAGTCCTCTGTGATCCATGACTTCCTCATCTTGGTTCATTTTTCATAAAAAAGGGGACTACAACCACAGTCTCCATCTTTTCCAAAAATTAGGCCACCCCCACACACACACACACACACACACACACCACTTTACTGGCATCAGTTGTCCCCCAGTCGCAAACTAAAAAGATGATTTGCATGAAGCACTCTCAAAAGTCCACCAGCCTTTCGCCTCCCCTCTATGACACAGGGGTAGAAAAGTCCTCTGTGATCCATGACTTCCTCATCTTGGTTCATTTTTCAAAAAAAAGAAGACTCCAACCACAGTCTCCCTCTTTTCCAAAAATTGGGCCACACACACACCACTTCACTGGCATCAGTTGTCCCCCAGTTGCAAACTTAAAAAGTTGATTTGCCTGAAGCACTATCAAAAATCCACCAGCCTTTCGTCTCCCCTGGATGACACAGAGGTAGAAAAGTCCTTGCGGATCCATGACTTGTTCATCTTGATGAATGTTAGTCTGTCCACATTGTCACTGGACAGACACGCACGCTTATCTGTCAGCACACACCCAGCAGCACTGAAGACACGTTCCAAGAGAACGCTGGCTGCGGGACACGACAAAATCCCCAAGGTGTAAGTGGCGAGCTCAGGCAATTTATGCAGATTGGAAGCCCAAAATGAACAAGGCTCAAGTTGCACAGTAAAGGCATCGATGTTCCCTTGCATATACATATATATCTGTCTCCTCCTCTTTTTATTCATTTAGCTCTTTGGTTTTCGCATGAGTATATGTCCTTGTCACTTTCCCATGTGTTTGTGGTGTCTTGGGAGTTGTGTGTCACCTTTTGGACACCTTTGAAGGTGTTTTCTATGTGTTTGTATGTGTTTGTGTTTGCCTGCCATTGTTTTCAATGGGGTTCGAGTTGGTTCGTCGAACGTTCGACAAACTTGTCCTCCGTTCGACAAACCGAACCGAACTCGAACTCCAGGGGGGTGGCTCATCTCTAGTCAGGTGATCTCAGTGACATCACCACTCACAGCTGCAGCTCAGTCAGTGTGTCCCTAACACTACAGAGAGCGGTCACATTTTCTAATTTGATCATGCAATACAACCTCAGATGTAGCAAAGCCGGGATCATCGTGGGACCTTGTATGGATTACGTCAGACCTGTGGGGGTGTTTAGGGGGTTAATAAATTGGTGAAAGAGGGTGTTTTTTAAAAAATATAAAATGAATGCCCTCAGTGCTGTTGGGTGTGTGCTGACAGATAAGCGCACGCGTCTGTCCAGTGACAATGTAGACTGACTAACGTTCATCAAGATGAGGGAGTCATGGATCAGAGAGGACTTTTCTACCCCTGTGCCATCCTGGGGAGACTAAGGGTGGCTTTACACGCTTCGATATTTGTCCCGATATCGCTAGCATGCGACCCGCCCCCATTGTTTGTGCGAAACGGGCATATCGCTGCCCGTCGCGCACAAAATCGTGCACCCGCGTCACACATGCCTGCCTAGCGACGTCGCTGTGACCGGCGTACTGCCTCCTTTCTAAGAGGGCGGTCCGCTCGACGTCACCGAGCGGCCGCCCAATGAAAGCAGAGGGGCGGAGATGAGCGGGACGAATATCCCGCCCACCTCCTTCCTTCCGCATTATGGCCGGCGGCAGGTAGGAGATGTTCCTCGTTCCTACGGGGGTCACACACAGCGATGTGCACTGCCGCAGGAACGAGGAACAACAACGGGAAAGAGATAGGATCGATAATTGGGAGCGGACCCTCATGTCAACGAGGAGCGATTTTGGACATTTTTGCAACGATCCAATATCTTTCCTTGGAGTCACACGCTACAACATCGCTACAGTGGCCGGATGTGCGTCACAAAATCCGTGACCCCAACGAGATCGCTGTAGCAAAATCGTAGCATGTAAAGCCCGCTTAAAGGCTGGTGGATTTTTGATAGTGCTTCATGCAAATCAACATTTTAAGTTTGCATCTATAGGACAATTGATGCCACTTAAGTGTTGTCCGGGTCCCAATTTTTGGAAAAGAGGGAGACTGTGGTTGGAGTCCCCTTGCTGTGTTTTACATGAAGGGCATGACATGCCTAAGAGGTTGACTTTCAGCATCTACAAGCTGTTGGCTACAGAAATGCTGCCTGTCCACCCTTTTGACACAGAGGATTTTCGAGACCTTATGCCCATCGCAGTGCCCCAAGAGCCGATGCCCAGTCACCACTCCTTCTCCAAGAAAGGCGTGCCCACACTACACCAGCATGTCGCACACAACATCACCGCTTCCTTGAGAATCTCTGTGTGTGGCAGGGTGCATTTCACCAGATACTTGGACCAGTAAGCATGGACAGGGGCGTTACAGGTCGCTGACTGGGCACTGGGTAACTATGGTGAGAGATGGAGAAGGGTCTGCTGTACAAGTCTTTCCATCCCCACGAGTTGTGTGTCAATCCTTCCTCTCTACGTAGAAGTTCCTCCACTGCTTCGGCCTCCTCAACCTTGTCTAGGTTCTCAACCTCCGCTCAAAACCTGTCTGGTAAGGCCACCCACATTGTAACTGTGCATAAGGAATCCCGCACACCTCCTTACTATGCTGGCAGCAGAGCTCAATGCCATCAAGCGGTCAATTCTTTACTTTGAAATGTATAGGAAATGTGAGTCACACCGCAGAGGAGTTGTGGATGGTTAGCTCTGGAGACTGAGTTTTATCAATGGTTGTCTCCACTCAACCAGCAGCCAGGGAAGGCCGTGTGCGACAATGATGCAAACCTGGGTGCGGCCCCTCGCCGTGACAATGTGACACACGTGACTTCTATGGCTCATGTGTCCAACCTGGTTGTCCAGCAATTTTTAAACCACTATCCCGGCCTAGCTGACCTTCTGCAGAGGGCACGGTGTAACGCCTGCCTGGATCCACACACTCAGACGAGCTGTAAAGGATAGGCTAGAGGGAAGCCACTCAACATGCTGCACCCCTAGAACCCCGAAACCCTTTAACCCCTATACAGGGATTTGGAATTACACAGGGCCAAAGATGATCAATACCTGTGGAAGGCTGCAGTCCGAGAGAGTAGTAGTCAGGCAGGGTCAAACCATAAATTGAGGAGCATGAACAGAATTGGACGACCAGGACATAATCAGAAAACAAGCAGAGGTCAAATGTGGATCGGGCAACGAGGTACATAAACAGCAGGCAGGAGATGTAGTCAGGAAACAAGTGGTAGTCAGCACACAAAATCACAAAACAGAACTGGGCGGAACAGGAACCAGAAGTTCAGAACTATGTCTGGCAGTGGTGAGCAGACAGGAGGGGCCTAAAAAAGGGTGTGGTGCCTTCCCATTGGTTGTAGCTGAATGATGGTACTTGAGCTGTGAGACAACTACCACATACAGTCAGCCAGTGGTACTGCAGATCTCAAGGTAACCCAGCCCAGTGGCTGTGCGGAACCTGCGGCCACCAGGGCCGCTGGCATCGACTTCTCTCCCATCAACAACACTATCTACGAAAGGAACGCGGTGTCACCTGGCGATCGGAGTACAAGTTGCTACAGCGGACTCCGGTGGTGACGTAACAGCCGTGTGCGACAATGATGCAAACCTGGGTGTGGCCCTTCACCAGGGCAATGTGAGACACATGCCTTGTATGGCTCACGTGTTCAACCTGGATGTCCAGCAATTTTTAAACTACTATCCCGGCCTACATGGCTTTCTGCAGAGAGTACGCTCGCTATGTGCTCACTTCCACCATTCACAACCAGCAGCTGAACAACTTGCATCACTCCAGAAGTCTTTCGGTCTGCCTGTTCACCGCCTGCAATGCGATTTGCAGACACGCAGGAATTTGAATCTGCACATGTTGCAGCGCCTGTGGCAGCACCGGCGAGCCCTGCTGCAATATGTTATGACTATGCAATACGTTAGCCTGGGCTAACAAGATCCAGAGGTGGGGCAGATCACGCTGCTGAAGTGGTCTCAGATCAAGTACCTATGTACCCTACTTCACAGTTTACAAATGGCGACAAAGATGTTTAGCGCTGACGATTCCATTATTATAAAAATTCCGGTCATCTACATGCTAGAGCACACTCTAAACATTATTCAGAGTCAGATGGTGGGACAAGAGGAAGGGGAGGAAGTACAGGAGGAGTCATATGCGGAAGGGATAACAAGATCTCCAAAGTCCACACATTCAGCAGCACCAAGGTGGCAGGCATGGGACGGTGGGGGAGAGGGATTAACAAGGGCGCATAGTATCAGCCAAACTGTTGAGGAAGGTGCAGGAGCCTAGGAAGAAATGGAGGACGAACTGGCGATGGGCATGGAAGACTCAGTAGATGAGGGAGAGCTTGATCACATTTCTGTTGTGCGAGGTTGGGGGGAGAGGGCAGAGGAAGGAAGCATGATTCTCACCTCTACGCCACCATCACAGCAAGGACTTGGTCCCCCTGGTTGCGCAAGACACATGAGCGCCTTCTTGCTGCACTGCCTACAACATGACCCTCGGATTGTCTGAATTAGAAGTAATGATGACTACTGGGTTGCCACACTGTTAGATCCCCGGTACAAGACAAAATTTGGGAAAATAAGTCCTGCCATAGAAAGGGACGCACATATGCATGAGTATCAGCAGAGGCTGGTCCGCAATCTTAAATCGGCTTTTCCACTAAACACCAGTGCTGAGTGAATCTCAATGCTTTGTCATGGCTATGAGGAAATGGTCTTTTACTTGTCCACATCTGAGGGACCGAGTGCTGGCTGCTGTGCTGAGACGGCGTTGAGTAGGGTGTCCCTGCAGAGTTGCAAATTTTGTCATCTACAAAATGAGGGGGAAAAGGCCAGATGCTGGTGTAAAGGGGAACAGGTGTGTTAGAAAGGGGGAAAAAGTTTGTGTCTGTGGGTTTGGTGGTTAAGTTACAGTAACATCTGCTGAAGAAACACCAACTGTTACGGGGGGACTGGCAAATTTGGATAAGGTGGTATATATCCCAATTGCCAGTCGGGGACCACCGTGCTCCTAGATGGAAAAGGAGATGCTGGCAACCTGAAGGTTAGCCGGAAGATACAGAGCTGGGTGGCTCAGAAAAAAATAGTAGCCTGAACAGAGTTAGATGACACTCGGATCAGGAGGCTGTGAACCCTGTTAACGTCACAGGGTCCACACACCCAGCCCAGGAACTCTCTGTTAACAACACAGGGGCCATTGGGTATGCTGTCCGTGTGTGTAGGGGGCACACCTGTGGACAGCAGGTGCAGCAGCAGCCTAGTTAATGCCACTGTGCTGCACTAGCAGGACTGGTAGGACAGGAGCTGGTCGTAACCGTTCTGCGTTACCAAGTGTGGTGGCGTCCTGCACCGACGCCCTATCTCTGCCTACCTCTGGCCTAAAGCCACAATGGGTTCAACACATGGAGGTGTGCTCTGTCTGAGCATAATAGAAGACTGCGCACCTCCTTGTTGTCTCCAGCCTCTTTTCTAACCTGGGTCCACCCCAACCCAGGGTGAGCCACAATGCCCCTCCATGAGCCAAAAGCAGAGTGCCACGTCATCAGTGACATAATCAGCGGCCTATCCGGAAAAGCCACTTCAATGAAGACTTCATGGCAGCCACGCCCCAAACACCTGACCAGTCATCGTCTGACGAACAATGATGAGGTGCCAAATCATAGTGGTGGGCCTCTGCGAGCCAGTCCGGAGTGGCCACATCATCAGGACACCTGATGCCCTCTGGACTATCATGGACTGACACCTCACGGACATGGCCAGTGAGTTCCTTAATGGACCTAGCCTCTGATGCACTAAGTGCCTGAGCATGCCCATTTTCCTGAAAACTGTCTCAGAAAGCAGACTATCAGCTTCTGCATGCTCTGTAGGCCCAACACAGGACTTACACATGGAACGGAGTCCAAGTACCTGTGGCAAAGAGACTTTTCTTACGAAGTGTGGGAGCATGCTCAATAGCACTAACTGAGGACTTAGGCGGGCTTTGCACGTTGCGACATCGCAAGCCGATGCTGCGATGTCGCACGCGATAGTCCCCGCCCCTGTCGCAGGTACGATATCTTGTGATAGCTGGCGTAGCGATAATTATCGCTACGCCAGCTTCACATGTACTCACCTGCCCTGTGACCGTCGCTCTGGCCGGCGACTCGCCTCCTTCCTAAGGGGGCGGGTCGTGCGGCGTCACAGCGACGTCACACGGCAGGCGGCCAATTGCAGCGGAGGGGTGGAGATGAGCAGGATGTAAACATCCCGCCCACCTCCTTCCTTCCACATAGCCGCTGGCGGCAGGTAAGGAGATGTTCCTCGCTCCTGCGGCTTCACACACAGCGAGGTGTGCTGCCGCAGGAACGAGGAACTACATCGTACCTGTCGCGGCACCGGCATTATGGAAATGTCAGAGCCTGCACCTATGATACGATAAAGACGCTTTTGCGCTCGTTCATCCTATCATCTAGGATTTACACACTACGACATCGCAAGTGACGCCGGATGTGCGTCACTTTCGATTTGACCGCACCAACATCGCACCTGCGATGTCGTAGTGTGCAAAGCCGCCCTTAGCCTCAGGAATGGCACAGTCATGCTGAGTCATGCTCACTAGGCAAAACACTGTACTTAGGCTGTGTCTGGGGTAAATTGGCCCACGCATGCGCACTAGCCGTCTCTCCACACTTAGACGTGGATGAGGAAGCAGCCAGCTGGCCAACCCGAGGCACGGACAAAAATGGCAGCTGACGCATGGGCGCAACTGGAACCACAGCAAGCTGCTTGCGTCTACGGCGGCACCGATTCATAACACCGACTACCAACCAGCCAAAATAAGAGGTGTACTTCTTCCCATGGATAATCTGATATGATCCCTTTTTTCGGGGACACGACCATCGCTACCAAATGTAGATGAGGCACCAAAACAGCAGGTGCTTGAATTGATCTCAACTGATCCATCAAGTGGCATCTCCTCCACCTCAACTTCAATATCCCATTCCTCTGTGGTGTCAACCCAATCGCACTTGCTTCCTAACAGCTCACAAGTTTCCACCAGCCCTGCTGAGTATGGGGTAACAGAGATGGTTGAGTCTGCAGAGCTGTTCAGTCACACTATAGCCTTGGAATCAGAGGTCTGCTCCAAAGCTGCAGTAAGTCCAGACAAGGAAATGATCTGCACTGATGCCCAGAAGCTTTGTGAGTCGGATCCAAGCCCCGATGAAGAAGGTGCTGAACATAATGTACACCCTCGTTCCCAAACCATAAATCCTCCTGGTGAAGACAATGGGGAACATACTGAGGAGACTCAGATACCTGATTGGAACAACAACTTTACTATTTGGTCAGGACAGGAAGAGATTGGCTCTGAGGAGTCAGGACGAGGGGAGTGAAAACACACAGGGTGATGATGAGGTTGGAGATCCCACTTACTGTCAAACCAAAGTCAGCCAGTCGATGAGGTCAACAGAGGAGGTGGAGAAGGATGCTACTGACGACGAGGTTACGTTGCGTCTTCCTGGACACAGACAAAGTACTGGAAGCTTGTCAACAACTGAATCCTCAGCCACAACTCTGCCCCTGAGAAGAAGTCGTGGTGGCTCTGTAGGTCGCATGGGCTGTAAGCCTTGAATAGCCTGGGGCTTTTTGTACATCATAATAGATCACCCAAGTCATGTCATCTGTAAGATTTGTCACCAATCTCTAAGTAGAGGCCAAAAATACTTTGTCCATGAACTGTCACCAGGATATGAAGTGATAGCGTGAGGGTGTATTGATGAGCTTTATCCACTGTGAGTACAACATGCATATTTGCTGTTCATTGCATGCAGTGTTGCAGACTACCCACAAGGGGCTGCTGTTTTTTTTGCATCTGCCTTTCACCGTTTGGTCACTATAGCAATAGCAAAACGGTCTTCGGCTGTGGACTTGGAGAGCGGAGAAGGTGCTGTCTGTGAAGTGAAGGAAAAGCTAAAGGTGTGCATTACAGCAAAGAGCCACCGCGGAAATACTTTGGTGAATTGTGAGGGGACTCGTGTTGGAGTTTGGTGAGGAGGACCGTAATGCCTGTGAGCAGCATCCTGTGTCGCAGACCGAAATTCTTCTGGTGCTGCCTATACTGTTTACCGAGAGAGGATCGTAAACTCTGTATTGATGGCAACTGGACACCACAGTACCGTGAATGGTAGGTTGGGACCAGACAGTAATGCGTGCATGCAACACTTTGTTTTGTTAGCAGAACACATATCTGTTCTGCTTCGGCCGACTATATAGACAATAAGGCGGGCTTTGCACACTACGACATCGCAGGTGCGATATCGGTGGGGTCAAATCGAAAGTGACGCACATCCGGCGTCGCAGTCGATATCCTAGTGTGTAAATCCTTTTTGATACGAATAACGAGCGCAAGAGCGTCGTTATCGTATCATCGGTGTAGGGTCCGACATTTCCATTATTTGGAAGGAGCGACAGATACGATGTTGTTCCTCGTTCCTGCGGCAGCACACATCGCTGTGTGAGATGCCGCAGGAGCGAGGAACATTTTACCTGCGTCACCGCGTCTCACGCCGGCTATGCGGAAGGACGGAGGTGGGTGGGATGTTTACGTCCCGCTCATCTCTGCCCCTCCGCTTCTATTGTCCGCCTGCCGTGTGACGTCGCTGTGACGCCGCACAACCCTCCCCCTTAGTAAGAAGGCGGTTCGCCAGCCAGAGCGACGTCGCAGGGTAGGTGAGTGCATGTGAAGCTGGCGTAGCGATAATGTTTGCTACGGCAGCAATCACAAGATATCGTACCTGCGACGGGGCAGGGACTATCGCTGCAGCGTCAGTAACACAATGTTACCAATGTCGCAGCGTGCAAAAGTACCCCTAAGACTTGATGCCTCTGCTCTGTCAACTTGTCAGTTACAGTTAAAATCATACAGTGACAGCAACACATGTTTGCATGGACTGTTGCTTTACAAGATTTCCAGGACTGTTTTGCTGAGCTGTGTGGTTTGCCTTCACACTGTTATCATCTGCCTTATCTCTGAGGCTTCAGCTAACAAGGGTATTCAGTGGGGGGTAACAGGTTTTGTCTATGTTTAGGTAGATAAGTTGTAAGCTCTTGTGATGCGACACTGATCAGTCGTGTTCGCACACACACACACACACACACACACACACACAATTACTCCTGGTACGCAGAGGGATTACCAGGTAGTAGGCAACTGTTTAGACAGTCCCCTGGTTAGGAAAAAGTTGGTGAGCAGGGGGTATGAATCGCCTTTACGAGTGTCGCAGCATAGGGGTGTAGGCTTTTGGAATTGTGAATAGATTGTTCTATTCTTTCAGTTTTATGCATGGTTCTTATTGTTTGTTTTTGGAAAGTTAAACAATCATTTATTAATCCAACTGCCTAAAGTCCTTTTCCAAGTGTGTGGTTTTGCTGTATACTGGGGAGCCCACCCTGTACACTACTTTAAATGAAGCATAAGTCGCAATGGGAAGTTCACTGTGCTACAATGCGGCCTATTGCATAGCAGAAATGGAGAGGAGTGTAGAATGCACATGTGGTGTACCTTGTTTGACAGCAACGAAACCTAAGGTAGTATCCAGGACAATTCTACTATGCCCCTAAAAGTGTCAGGACTTTTGGAATTTAAAATTGCGTAGCAGAAATGGAGAGGAGTGTAGAATGCACATGTGGTGTACCTTGCTTGACAGCAACAAAACCCTAAGGTAGTATCCCAGACACTTTTAGTATGCCACTAAAAGTGTCAGCACTGTTTGCAATTAAAATTGTGTAGCAAAAATGGGCAGTTGTGTATAATGCAGAGGTGCTGTAGGTAGCTGGACAGCAAAGGAAGCCTCACTTTTTTATCCCTGCCAATGAAAAAATGCACCAAGGAATTATCTGAGCTGATGTAGCCAGATGCTGTTATATAAAACCCTGCACAGCGTTGGCACAGACCTGCCTAGGAACAATGGCTATGAACAGCTGTAATGCAGCCCTGAAAAGGGCTGAAATTACAAGTAGTCCCTAATCCCTAAAGCGCTGTGTAGATTGCACTGTATGTCTATAGCGCACACAGCAGCAGGGGCAGTGGGAGCGGTGACTGTCACCCACCCGCCGCATAGAGATAATGGCGGTGACGGGGAAAATGGCCGGGTCTTATAGGGCAAGGACATGTGACATGCACAGCCTATGACACATGCCCTTGCTTGTCTGGCAAAAATTCACTTTGCTGTGTGTGTGTCTGTGATTTGCTGACAGCTTGGCCCGCCCCACTGTACACGCGGTTAGGAAAAAAAAATAAAAATAAAAAAAAATCGCCATTCTTTCAGCACTGATCTAAACCCCATCCCCCCCGCACACTATACACTGAATTTTGATAACATCATGATTCACAGTGACTCACACTATCACAGTAAAAAGTCAGCTAGTAACTAGGTATGCTTTTTGGTGATTGAACCGTTCTCGAACGTAACTCGAACTACCGAACTTTTAGCAAATCGTTTGAGTTCGTCGAACGACTCGAACAACCCCTAAAATCACTCGAACATGAAATTGGCGAACCTCGAACATCGCTCATCTCTAGACATTACTTCTTCAATAGAAAAGGGGGAGTCAAGGTCTTGGAGTTCCATAACTGAAAGGACAGGAAGATTAACAGAGTTCAGGAAATCTTGGATGTTTTGAGGGGAAGGTTGAGGAACTAAAGTGTCCAAAGAAAGATTATATAATTTTGAATAGTAGGAAGTAAATGCATTAGCAATTTCGGATTAACTACTTTTTGGCCAGAGTGATCCTCTAAGTATTCAATTCTAGATCTAGCGATGGCTAACATAAAGGCAATAAACTTAAAAGATACCAACTGCTGAATCGAAATAGCTTTCCCCACGGTTTTGGAATGAGCATTAGCATGTAGAATTATGGGGAAACTCTTATGAGAGAGCCTGTGATTATCTCTAGCTAACAAATGTGTTTCGTGAATACAGACTACCTCACATCTGGAGGCTAGCACTTCACTCCAAATACATGATCTCTTTTAAGGGGAATTGAGTCCTCTTGCATTAATAGATGGGAACTTAATCCCCATGATATATAAGTGAGTACATTCCCTCTATAGATCCTAGGTACAGGCGGGCCAGAGTTAGTACAATCTGTAGAATTAATAGTGGCATTACAGTGGCATTACAGACAAACCAACAATTTAAAAAAAACCCATATAAAACAACTAAAACAAAAATAAAAGAAAAACATTGAACGTCAGAGCAAAAAGCAATGGGTCCTACTGCACCTGGGGCGACAAAACCAAAAATAACTCACATGACAAGGGGCCAGGGGAATCCTGACGGCTGGAAAAAGAAAAAAAAATAACAAAATGAAAACAAAAAATACACTAAACAAAAAAAAACAACTTGGACTAAAACCCCCCCAGAAAAATATAGGAAAAAAGTGGAAAAAAAGGTAAAAAAAGTAAGTCACAGTAAGCTCCTAATAAGCTACAGGTGACAATCAAGATCAAGCCTGAGTCCAGTCAGCAGCAATTTTCTTCTGTGTGCCATCAAATGGAAGGGAGGGCCACATGGTTGCAGGATCTGGTGCAAGGTTCCATTTTTTAAACAGGGTGTCTGCTTCAGTGGGGGAGGTGTAGGACTTATCTTTATGAATTATGAACTTCACAGGAAACCCCATTTGTAAGATATATTAGAAGAGTACAGAGCTTTAGTATGTGAGGCAAACTCCCTCTTTCTTGCTAAGGTGGCAGCAGAGAGGTCCACTTAGATTATGATAATACTGAAAGGCAGCGCCTTGTTCTGTCTTAGGACATGCAGGAAAGTCCCTTTAGTTTTAAAGAAGTGGAATCTGGCCAGAGTATCCCTCAGGAGGTCAAGTGTTAGCCCTTTCGGTCTGGGAACGCTATGTATGCAGTCCACCATGAGATCCAACTCAGTAGCCTCAGGCAGCAGGTGATGCAACAGGTTGTAGAAAAAGGGTCCCAGACCGGAGTCAGCTATAGACTCAGGTATACCTCTGATCTAGACATTATTCCTTTATGACCTATCCTATAAGTCCCAGACTTTATTCTTCAGCAACTACACCTCCTTTACCACATTATAGTGCGCTTCTCTCAGCTCATTATGTGAAACCGCGCATTCCGCCATCTTTGATTCTATATGATCAGTGCTCTCTCCCAGGGAGATTAGTTCTGCTCTCAACTCTGCTATGGCAGCTTTAAAGTCCTTTTTAAGGGAGGCACGGAAGGAGTTGAGGAGCCGAGACTGAAGAGGCAGTATGAGGAGATGAGGCCTGCGTAGAAGCAGGGGAAGATAGCGGGTCCCGCTGCTGAGGAGAGGTGTGGCTCGCGCTGTGAGAAAAAAATCTCTTTTTCTTGATCTCCCTCTCGTCATCTTCAACTCTGGAGGGCCACAGTGATGGTATGTTGAGCTGTGAACCGCTTCTAACCGTTATTAAGGATCTGGTTACCAGAGCTGTTCTCTCACATGGCCGACACCATCAGAGGTCAGGCCATGCCCCGGGTCCCTTATATTTTAATATACAGCCAATTAAAAGCACATATCTGGGGACTGCAGCCTTTAGCAAATTTTTTCCAATTATTTATTTGTTTTTACACTCCATCAATCATAGACACCAGCAGAGAGGGTGGGCAGGGGAAGAAGGACTTCAACCAATTACAGACGCCAGCACAGAAGGTGGGAGGGGGAAGCAGTGCATATTCATAAGGATTAATCAGCGGACTAGGAAGTAGTGTGACAAAGAAACTGGGTAAGTAAATTCTCCTGCTTTAATGAACGAAAATCTTTTTTTTTTTCACTGCACCTCTCAATCACAGTAATACCAATAGCAAAGATGGTTACAGAATTACTATAATTGGCAAAGAATCCCAGCATGTTTAATGGCTGAAAATCAGGCACCTAACATGCTGAGGGGTCTTGAAACTCATGAAGTGAGGAGCAAAATACTCGACTAACGTATAGTGGTGAGTATATTCGCTCATCATTACGGCTGTTGTGGTGAATGAAACTAACTTTATTTAAACATATTCTGTAGACAAACGACCCACCAAAAACACAGCTAAAAGTGCAACAAAAACACAAGAAAAGAAGCAGCAAAAACTGATTTCTGGAACCATCTTTTTTTACTGCTAAGAGAGCAGGTTTTGCTGCAAAAAAACAAAACAGCAAAAAAACAAAACAGCAAAAAAGTAACGTGTGAACATACCATAAGTGTGAAATAGAGACATTTACTATATCTTGGGGGCTATATACACATGTATCCACTGCCCGAGGGCGATCACTTAGGATTGTCCTAATTCATACAAACTCAGTTTAGACCAACTTACAGTTACCTACTGTAAGTAAATGCCTTACACTCTTCTCAAATTTGTTTTTTGTCATTCTGACAGGTTATAAAGGTGAAAATGGTCAGAAAGGAGAAAAGGGTGAAAAAGGTGATAAAGGCGAAAGAGAGGAAACTGAAACACAAGGAGTTCCAACTAGAACCACAGTCCCTTCTATTGCAAAAGGTAAGTAATATATTTTTTCTTAATGTGTTCATTTTAGAATTTGTTTACACAGTATTATAGTATTATTTTTTACACGATTCATCATTGATAAGATAAATGCTATCATCAGTATGCTTCAACATTGAATTTACAAGAACAATAAGGCAAAGGCATGGGATTATGTAAATCTCAAGACGATATACATGTTATAGATATGCAAACAATGAAAAATTGGACCTGCCTCAGGGAAAATAAAGTCATGACCCTGTACATATCAAATATAACCCACCCAAGCTTCAAAGTAAGAGAAGAAGCACATTATATTAAAAGTGCAACCCCTTGGAAAAAGCTGCTAATAGCGAAACGGATGTTGTGGTTCCCTCCACCCTCCTGCCTCTAGCTTCAAACTACATTTAGGTGAGGTACTGTAGTTCTCTACCATGTTTGGTGTATGCTATAGCTACTATGCGTAGAGCTTCTCTTGTACACTACTCTTTACCTCCCTTTTTGTGACTCTGTTTCCCCTCCCCTTTAGGGTTTGCTGTTTAAATAGGACATTTTAACTGTGTAGTAGAACTTATGTTGCACTTTTAATATGCTTTATTTTCCCTGAGGCAGGTACATGGAGCTAATCTTTTTTGTGCCTGATTCCATCTAATAACCTCTGTCTACCACCACACTTATGCAACCAATTCAGCCCTCCTGAGTTTTTGTTTTTACAAATATGGTGTTTAATTTTTCTATCTATACTGTTTTTGTATTTATTCAATTTTTGGTATATTAATACACTTTGTCATATTTTTCCATAATTATTCCTTGTTGTTTTGGTATTTGTACTTCTTTGTCCTCCTGGTTTATTTACTTTCATTTGAAGTATATACCTGTTCTGTGGTACATAAATTCATGTATCCCCAGTTCCATATAGTATGTTATGGCATCATCTATATGGAATATATTTTATGGGCTTGTATGGGCACCATGTGCAGGAATGTGCGCACTTACACACCTTGGCTACTGTCAGAGAGGTTATTGGTCATATGTGGAAAGTTCTGCCATGCAGAGTGTGCTAGAGAAAATCATGGAGATCCACTGCTAGCAGTTCTCTTTGCAATTGCTGATAACTTACATTTAGTGATGAGCGAGTGTATTCATTACTATTTGCTATTTGCAGAATAGTACAGTACTTAGACTATTTGTTATAGCGAGTAATGGTGTATTCACTTCACTTTATTGATGTCCTGTACAGCCATTTTGGCGCCTGATTTGCAGCCAATAAACATTTTGGGCTTCTTAACCAATCACAGTAATGCCGCAGCCATCTTGGTTGTCGAATTACTGTGATTGCCTGGCCGCTCAGCATCAAAGAGTCTATAAAAGACCTTCTGCCACCATTTGGCGCACACTGCATCGGGATCTTGCTTTGTATCAGCATATGGATAGAGCGTGCAGCTGCTAGGGAGAGTGTAGGCCTCTTAATAACACAAAAAGCCCTTTTCAGGGCTGCCTGCAACATAGGTCATTGTAGATTTCAGAGGGAAATATTTCCGAGCAGGGAGAGTGTTTAAAGCAGTGTGTGTCACTACCTCCATAGTACTGTCCAGAAACCAGAATACAATATCTATTTTAGGAGCTAATAGCACTGAACAAAGTCACAGCAGGGAGGGAGAGATTGTGAATTAGGTAGGGAATCGGGACCTGTTTCTGTACCACTCTCGTGGAAGCGGCCGACCTGCTCGGATCTGGGTTCACTGTGGCTCCAGGGTCTCCGAACACGGGGGTTGTGCGGCCACTCGAATGAAAAGGGAGGGGGGAAGAATTTATAGGGGAGTTATAGTTTGTGACACCACCCGTGGTGTGTGGTAATTAGGAGTACCACCACTGCTGTGGGAGTACCCGGGGATGATGGAACAGGGCAGCAAGGTGTTGGAACCCTCCACGGGTAGGGGATGCCCCGGGACTCGGTGATATGAGGGGAGTGCCGTGGGGATGAAGGGGTCACTCTTGTACTCACTCAGTTCATAAACAGACATCGACAAGCGGGTAAACCAAGTCTCTGGGTACTGCTGCCGCTGAGGGGAGCTCGTTCGGGTCCCATCCCCAAGTGGTGCTGCCTGGTGGTCCGTAACCTGCCTCCTGACACTTAGTTTAGACTTTAACTTGATGGCCCGGTTGCTTGGAACTAGCCGGGCCCCGCTCCTTACTATGGCTAAGTAAGGGACCTTGCTCTCAGGGCTCATGCTTGGGATTTTCTGGATTGCTTTTGGTTGGAAACTCCTATACTCCTCGTTGCGCTAGTGCCCTGATTCTGGAGTGGATGGGAATTGATCGTGAAGGCTCCGTTCTCCTCAGGTGAATTGTCGGGCTGCCTGAAGCTACTCCCTGACCTAGGGTCCGTGTACCTCGTCGTGCCTTCGGCCCGGACCGGTGATAGGGCTAGGCTGCCAGCCGTCCTCCTCGACGGGTCCGAGGACCTTACCACGATCCCCCGCGCCCGGGGGTCTGACTCCTCTAGGCCCAGACCACCATCTGCAACCTAGGCAGTTACTTTGGTAGTCCCACTCCCGACTTCCTCTGAGCTCCTCTCAGCTCGAGGGCTACTTCCAACGTCCTTCTCCACTCACTGACTCTACTCTACTCTCTAAACACCTCACCTCCCCTCCCTGACCCCCCAGGTGGGCGACTCTATTCTCTCAAGCCATCCACTGGTGTGTCAGGTGGGTGTGGTGCAGGGTGTCTCTAGGATTTTGATTCACTGATGGAGGCAACACCACTTAAGTAGGGACCCAGATCCAAGAGGGATGTGGAATAGTGCACAGAAGAGCAGTTTGTGCAGTACCCTGTAACAACCTGATAGTCCAGGAGCATCACATTTCCACAAATTTTGCAAAGTTTGCTTGGCAAGGGCTACCAACATCTGTAAATATGTCAGCAAAACCCAAAATGACAAAAAAGACAGTTTTTAAGGGACAGGGATGTGGACGTGGGCGTAGTGTTGTCAGTGGTGGGAGACAAGGCACTGAGTCTTTGTCAGGTCAGAAGAAGCTTGATGCATCCACTATGTTCCTTGCCAAATTTCCCGGTCTGGAACGTAAACGTGTGTGGAAGCCAGAAGAGCGAGAGCAGATTCTGTTTTGGATGGCAGACAAGGCCTCTTTACATTTGTCAAACAGTAACCAATCTTCCACAACCACACAGTCTAGTGTGGATACACAGAAGGCTGGCCCATCCAATCGCCAACCTTGTCCTCCTTCCTCCCCCCTTCAAAAGTCACAATTTTTTTTATGAAAGTCCTTCAGAAAAAAACATTGTACTCTGTAGCATCTGCCATACCAACTTGAGCAGAGGCCAGGGCAAAGGCAACCTGAGCACCACCAGTATGCGAAACCACATGGCAGTCAAGCACCCCAGTAGTGGGCAGGACACCAGGGTACCAAATTTGTGTCACACCACTGCCATGTCTCTTGTGCTACGTCCATCACAATCTGCTGTCCATGAAGCAGGCATTCATGCATCCTGCTCACAAGGGGCAATTGCACAGACACAGCAAACATCAACCACATCCACTTCCTTGTCCCATGGAAGCGTCCATTTGTCATTGCCTGAGATCTTGGAAAGGAAGTGTAAAAACCCAGCCACGTACCCACAGGCACAAAACCTAAACCCGCACATTGCCAAATTGCTAGCCATGGAGATGTTGCCGTTTAGGCTTGTGGGAACACAGTGTTTCCGTGATCATTTGGCTGTGGCTGCCCCACGATACAGTGCAGCAGCTACTATTTTGCTCGTTGTGCCGTCCTCGCATTACACAAGCACGTGTTAAACAATTTCAACCGTGCTCTGACCAACGCCATAACTGGGAAGGTTCATCTAACAACACACACGTGGACAAGTTGTTGTGGACAGGGACAATACATATCTGTTACGGCACACTGGGTGAAGCTGGTGGAGGTTGGGACAAACTCGCAAACTGTAACATCACACATCCAACCCACACCAAGAATAGCAAGCCCAACTTCTACCAGTGTTTCCACCGCAACATATGCTACTTCCTGTCTCCCCTCCTCCTCCTGCTCCTCATCCTCTGCTGAATTACCTTCCCCATCATTGCCAAGCTGGGTGCTGTGCAGTAGGGCATCGGCAAAGCGGCAATATGCTCTGCTGAAGTTGATCTGTTTAGGTCAAAAACCACACACTGCAGCAGGGCTGTGGCAAGGTATAAAAGAGCAGACTGATCAGTGGCTCTTCCCGCTGCACCTCTAGCCTGGCATGGTCATTTGAGACAATGGGCGTAACCTGATGGTGGCTTTAAAGGTCGGCCAGCTGGTACACATACCATGCATGGTTTACGTACTGAACTTGTTCAAAAATTTATGAAAACATACCCTGACTTGCCATACCTACTTGAGAAGATGCACCGTATTAGTGCCCATTTCTTCCATTCCTCTACCGCTTTTGCTGATCTTACAGTGCTGCAAAGGCACTTTAATTTGCCAAGTCACCGATTCACGACCAGACCACACTGTGGAACTCTACATTCTATATGTTGGTGAGGATTACTGAGCAGCAGAGGGCAGTATGAATATTAGCTTCAACATGCCCGTCAGACTGCAAGTCAGTTCTTGAGAACTTTGAGTACTGCACCAAGCTCGTGAGCAGTGATCAGTCTATCATCAGCTTAACCATCCCGCTGCAGTCTGTTGAAACAATCACTGCATAATGTCAAAGAGGAAGCTTTAATTGCCCAGCATGTGGCTATGTAGCCAGATTTCCCAATGGGTGATACTACCCAGCCCAGACAATATTTTGAGGCAATATTGGGTGATAATAAGGATGGGGAGGATGAGGAGGAAGAAGACTTTTGTTTCCGTGCTACCCAGGGGACTCCCAGTGCTACATAGGGGACTCTCAACCCCATCTTCATGTCTTTCCAGAATGGATGGAAACCAGGACTTCAGCAAGGGCTATCTGTGCCTGTAACAATGTCAAGGAGGGAGAAGTTGCACAATATGGTCAAGGGATACTTAAGTGACCACTTAAGTGACCATACTTGTGTCCTTTCTGATGCTTCAGTTTCCTTTAATTATTGGGTGTCCAAGCTAAATACTTGGCCCAACCTTTCCTTATATGCCTTGGAAGTCTATCATAGATGTCTAATGAACATCTTAATATGCCGCACCTGTGAGGTGGATGGATTATCTTGTCAAAAAATAAGTGTTCACCAACACAGATTTAGACAACTTTTTGAACAATAGTTGAGAGAAAAAGGCCTTTTGTGCACATAGAAAAAGTCTTAGCTCTTTGAGTTCAGCTCATGAAAAATAGGAGCAAAAACAAAAGTGTTGCGGTTATATTTTTGGTCAGTGTATGTTGTGCCAATGTGCCCTACCAGGTGTCTTCCTTTTACCTAACTTCCTGTCTATGGCCTTTTGTCAAGGGTAATCCATCTCTAGCAGCAGAGACATCAAGACAAATAATAGGAAGTAGAATGTCTTTATGTTTCCAAAACTGTCTCCTATCTGTCAGACTACACACAGGTATCACATAGAAGTAATCATTAAGTTCATGGCCTGCAAACCATTGGACAAGTGAGAAAATGAGTGAAAAGGAAATGTTTACACCTATAGTACTAGCAGAGATGATAAAGAGGAACAACTCACTGAAAAAAGATTGGATGGATGTATAAGAATGCGGGTAGTTGTCACACTGGTGGGTGTGGATTCACTGAGCCACAGGACCGGTCTTACCTTAGAGTGGCGTGACTTATGAATCGTCCCAGGGCACGCACTGGGAACTGCGAGGATTTAAGAAGGGTGGTAATGTGACTGCAGGTATGCAATAAACAAAAGGTGAAATTGGAAAGGGAAGATCGGACCCAGCACCAATTCCAAAAATATGTTAAAAATCAAACTTCTTTATTAATACATGGTTAAAACATTCTTATATGAAGACCATAGTGAGGAGTATGGAACATAGCACTTTACGCGTTTCGGACTTCATAAATTTAAAAACAAAAAACTAGTCCTTAATCATAAAAACTAGTTTTTTGTTTTTAAATTTATGAAGTCCGAAACGCGTAAAGTGCTATGTTCCATACTCCTCACTATGGTCTTCATATAAGAATTTTTTAACCATGTATTAATAAAGAAGTTTGATTTTTAACATATTTTTGGAATTGGTGCTGGGTCCGATCTTCCCTTTCCAATTTCACCTGCTGGCTGGTTTGGACTTACCAGCGGACCACGTGCATCCTCAGGATCTTACGGCTTCGGGTGTCAGGTGAGCTGAAAATCCTTTTTTCTTCATGCAATAAACAAAATCCTGCCAAGAATCTGACTAGTGGGCACGGCCTCGCTCAATACAAGTGTATGGAGCAAGACCACGTCCCGCCTAGTGGGTGCATCTGACTCATGGGTGCGGCTATCAAGTGGGTGTGGTCTTACTCAATACCTTTGTATTGAGTGAAGCTGTGGCCACTAGTTAGGTTCTGTATATTGTATACTCGCTGTCATGTTACCTTCATTTCTAGCTCAGAAATTAGTGAATCCTCGCAGTGCACAGTGTGCTAGGAGGATTCTTAAGTATGCAGGCATACATAGAGACTGCAGACTTATAAATTTAGACCAGACGGCATTAGCTATATGCGCACGCTGCATTTTATGTCTCATATTTGTTGTTTTTTTGTGCAGTTTTTTTGTCAGCAAGTTCTGACTTTTGACTTCCCAGGAAAGTATATTGGGATTTCAGATTTGCTGTACGGACATTGCAGTTTTTTTGTCTGCAGTTTATTTGTCAAAACCTTTTGACAAAAAAAGAAGCATGTTCACTCTTTTTACGTTTTGTCACGTTTTGTCACTCATTGAAATCAATGAGGGGATGAAAAACGCAAAGAAAAATGCATGCTACCATATTTTTGCACGTCACATGTGTTTTACTTGCTTTTGTGTTTACTACTTGTTTTTATCACAAAAAACGCAGGTCACCCACATTGTTCCAGGATAAATTAATTTTCTCTCTCTCTATCTCTCTCTCCAAGCGCTTCATACTGTAATGCCTGCCTGGAGCCACAGACTCAGACTGGCTGTATGGGAAGTCTAGAGAAAAGCCGCTCACAAAGCAGGACCACCAAGAACTCTGCAACCCTTTAACCCCTATACAGGGATTTGGAATTACACAGAGCCCCAGAGAGCACTACCTGTGGTAGGCTGTAGTCCATGGTGGTCAGGCAGGGTCAAAAACCAGGAGATGCTAAACAGGAACAGAATCGGCAGGAAAGGGCGTAGTGAGGAGACAAAGCAGAGGTCAAATCCGGAACTGGCAGGAAGGTACAAAAACGACAGGCAGGAGGGTAGTCAAAAAACAAGCAAAGGTCAGCGCACAGGAATCAACATACAAACAGCACATGAACCAGGAGTACAGAACTATCTCTGGCAGTGGTCACATGACAGGAGGGGGAATAAGAAGGGTGTGGTGTCTTCCCATTGGCTGCAGGTGAATGTTGGCAACTTCAGCTGGAAGACACATGCCACCTACAGTCAGCCAGTGGTACTGCTGGTTCCAGGGAAACCTAGCCTAGTTGATGAGCGGAGCCTGTACTCAGCAGAGCCACGGGCACCGACTCCTCTCCCATCACCAGCACTATCCATGGTGGGAACACGATCGGAGCAGAAGTCGCAGGAGCGGACTCCGGTGGGGACATGACATATAACTGATAACCGACACGGCGCAGCTGTCACACTGCTCCTGCAGCCTCTCTCATTCTTCATTCCGGGCCGCTCATTAGGCTCATACATATTCACTGCTTCTTCCGACCACTGGCATTTGTGACTGGTTGCAGTCAGACCCTCCCCTATGCTGAGTGACAGCTGTCTGACTGCAACCAATCACAGATACCGATGGGCGGGTTTATATTGTACAGTAAAATAATTAAAAAATCTTTTATTTGAAATAAAAGATAAAAAAAATCACCCTCTTGCACCATTTTATTAACCCCAATAACATCGCTGCAGGTCCGACCTAATCCACACAAGGTCCCACGACGCTTCCAGCACTGCTACATCTGACTCTCACAGCAAGCTTCATAGAAAATGACTGCCTGCTGTGAGCTCCACACAGGAACTGAAGTGAGCCACGTAGTCATCAGGGATGTTACTCAGGTTAGCCGCAGCCACAGCTGGATTCCTCCACCCGTGACAGCAAATCATTCAAGTGACTGAAGTGAGTTGTGTCATCAGCAGTAATGTCACTCTGGTGATTTGCAGTCACAGATGTGTACCGCCCCCACGTCAGTAGCAGCCGGGTTGCTCAGATCTGGACCCGCAGTGTGGCTCGAGGGATTCTCCGGACCCGGGGGTCACGCGGACACTCCGAATGAAAAGGGGACGTATTTTTACGGGGCTTGCTGTAGTCAGTCTGTGACACCACCCACGGTGTGTGGTGAAGTATGGCACCACCGCTGCTGCTGTGGGACACCCGGGGCGATGGGATGGCAGCTGGTTGTTAACCCCTCCGTCGGTAGGGATGGTTGCCCCGGGACCCAGTGACTTGGTGCAGGGGACGGTGATGGCAGGGGCTGGTGCACCTGGTCAGACCAGGGAGTCTAAGCTTACTCACGGTTAAAGAAATCAGACAAGTCCAGTGATTAACCAAGGTGCTGGTGGCTGGCCGCCACGGCCATGTGTACTCTGGTCCCCCACCCGGGCTAGTGGTCTGTGTCACTTTCCTCTGCACTGTGTTGTGATGTGGTGGACTTCCCGGTGTGGAACGCGGGAGTCCGCTCCCGGTCCTTTGGTTGGGAGCCGTGCCTGTCAGACGCTGACCCGTGGGATCTACCGGGCCCTGGCGGATGCCCTATCCCTCTCAAGGGGTGGTTGTCTACTTTTCGGGACTTAGGTTGGGACAGGACCTATAATTCTGCCCTTAATTGGTTAATTAGCTAGGCTATTGGTTCTGGTCCTGGCTTCAGGGTCCAAGTACCCCCTCTGTGGACGGTTTCCGGGTCGGTTCTCCGGTGTCGGTACCAGCGGGCTCCAATCCTGCCCCGGTCCACCTCGGATCTCCGGCTGCCATCTTCCCATCTCCTGCTAGACACGGACCACCGTCTGCCACCTAGCCAATGCACCAGGGCTGCAATCCCGGTGTCTCCGCTCTCGAGCTTCACCTCCTCCACTCCACTTAACTTGAGCTCTAAACTTCAACCACTCTTTTCCCGCCCCGGGCTCTCCAGACCCCTAGGTGGGCGTTCCCATCCACCTAGTCCCGCCCACTGGTGTGCCTGTCTTTCCCTGGGGGGGTGACTAGGGTTTCAGGTCGGCTGTGTGTAACCCTGTGAGGGAAGGTGTTATGCAGGGGCCTAAGTGTGTGACTACCTGGTTTTGCCAGGGCGTCACATTCCCCCTTGGTTTAATACAGACCGTCTGCGGGCTGTCCGGCCACCAACATTTATTTTAACTGGAACTGAAAGATAAAAAACAGGGATAACAAGTATAGTAACATTTGTACAATTTCTTCCCTTATGGGAAGCACAGATCTTAAATGTTGCATATCTTAACAGGCCGGCCACCTTCTGCTCTCCCCCACCACCCAAACAACCTGTTCCCTGGTGCCACCACTAAGACAGATGACGCCCCTTTGCCCAAGTCCAGGAACGGATCCGGGTAGCGCCCACATGGGCCGGGTAAAAAGTTCCTTACCCGGCAGTCCATGCTACAGGTGCCCACGGTCTGGAGGGTAGTCACCGGTTGTAATGGTGACGGGACTCGGCCAACTCTACCGCAGGCCCTTCCTCCAATCGGCCTCTCCAGAGACCGCGTCGGTGTCACATGAAGGTGGTCGGGAATTATTTACAAAACCCAGTAGTTCTTGGGTTGGCTTGCCAGTTCACGGCCGTGGTTCATGTTTAAAACACTGTACAAACTGTAGAATTTGGAAAACTGTAGAACGGTCCCAATGGGGACACATAACTAGGGTAGCCAGGAACTTGCTACCTATTCATCCTCTTTTGCTGGAGATTGTGAAGGGGGGTAGGGGCACAGCTTCCCCTCAACATTCACCCATTTTCGGACATTTAAGGCCAACCATCCCCTCTCTCCGCAATGCCGGGTGTACAAGACCAGCGCTCCGCGCTCCAGGCTCCAGGTCTCGATCTGGGTGTCCTTTTGGTAGGTGTGGGGCTACGTCCCTCCGGGACACGAAAATCTCGGCATCCATTCCCGGCTCGTAGATGAAGTCCCACCCGTGCTCGGGGTTAAAATGACAGACCTGCCCACGGTAGGTTGGACCCCGCACCCGGAAAGTGGATTGCCGGAGATGATCTTTTTTCAGGTAAGTCCGGGACAGCACCTCCGCCTTTCTCTTTTCCCGGGCAGCAATCTCCTTTTTCAATTGCTTCTGCTGCCGCTCCCAGTATGGAGCACGGTCTTCAGGCTCCTCCCCCTGCTCGGGAGCTCAGCTCATGTGGACGCTCTCACTGCTGGCCACCACCGGCTCCACCCTTGGCTGAGGGCTCCGCTCCATAGCCTGCTCCATTTCCCAGCATGTACACCCCGGATGCTCCACAACCGGGACTGGGCACGGATTGATCCTGGGACTCACGACCGGAGCTGTCTTCCGGGTTGGCTGTGCCTCCGATGCGGCCGGGTGGACTGCCGGGGCCGGTCTGGTCATGCGTGCGTCCATCTTCGTGGCCGGGGGTGACGTCATCTTTGGCGTGGCCGGGCTCAGGGTTGGAGGAGATGTCTTCCGGGTTTTGGGCTTGCTTGCAGCCGGTGCTGGTGCCGTGGTATGCTCTTGGCCCGAGGACCCCTTTTCCGGGTCCTCACTGGCAGATGTAACGGCTACCGCTGCCATTGCTTGGGGCAGTGGACCAAGCAGGGCACTAGCAACAGGTGCGGGCAGTGAGGGAGGCGACATGGCGCTCAGGGGCAGACCGAGCTCCTCAGCCTGATGGGCCGGTCCCTGAGGGACATAGGGGCGTGGGTCGCTTACCCGCTCCTCCGAGGCCATCTCCACTTCACGAGCCTGAACAGCTGCAGCCAGGTCCCTCATCTCGGCCGTCCATCTTGTCAGCAGAAAGTTGGCCTGGGCCTGGATCTTACGGCACGTCCGTTCTGTTTGGGCTTCCACCCAGTCGGCAGTCCTTGGAGCAGGTTCCTCCAAAGCCGAGTTGCCAGACCGGTGAGACATCCTTCCACTTTGGTGTCCAGGAGCAAAAGATGGCAGAGTCCTGGCATCCCTGCCCTTTATCTCTTCGGGTCCCATGCCGCAGCTTATCCGCTCGCCCCCCTTTTGCGAGCACTCTCTTCGCTCTGCTTTTTAGTTCCATTTTGGCCTCAGGGTCTTCCTTCCGGCCGTGTTCCCAGGCAACTTCGCACCCTTTCTCGGGGAAGAAGACGCTGGGATGTCCATTTTCGCTCCTAAAAATGGTGGAAAAGTGGCGGCTTTTCAGAATTTTTGCAGCGGCATACCGCTGACAGTCCATAGCAAGGCGTACTTCCACCAGGTATGGGTGGGTAAGAATCCTGTTCGTGATGCCAAGTTTTCAAGGTGTACCACCCCCACGTCAGTAGCAACCGGGCTGCTCGGATCCGGACCCGCAGTGTGGCTCGACGGATTCTCCAGGCCCGGGGGTCACGCGGACACTCCGAATGAAAAGGGGACATATTTGTACGGGGTTTGGCGTAGTCAGTCTGTGACGCCACCCACGGTGTGTGGTGAACTATGGCACCACTGCTGCTGCTGTGGGACACTCAGGGCGGTGGGATGGCAGCTGGTTGTTAACCCCTCCGTGGGTAGGGATGGTTGCCCCGGGACCCAGTGACTTGGTGCTGGGGACGGTGATGGCAGGGGCTGGCGCACCTGGTCAGACCAGGGAGTCTCAGCTTACTCACGGTTAGAGAGATCAGACAAGTCCAGTGATTAACCAAGGTGCTGGAGGCCGGCCGCCGCTGCCATGTGTACTCTGGTCCCCCACCTGGGCTGGTGGTCTGTGTCACTTTCCTCTGTACTGTGTTGTGATCTGGTGGACTTCCCGGTGTGGAACGCGGGAGTCCACTCCTGGTCCTTTGGTTGGGAGCTGTGCCCGTCAGACGCTGACCCGTGGGATCTACCGGGCCCTGGCGGATGCCCTATCCCTCTCTGTGGGTGGTTGTCTACTTTTCGAAACTTAGGTTGGGACAGGACCTATAATCCTGCCCTCAATTGGTTAATTAGCTAAGCCGTTGGTTCTGGTCCTGGCTTCAGGGTCCAAGTACCCCCTCTGTGCACGGTTTCTGGGTTAGTTCTCCGGTGTCGGTACCGGCGGGCTCCAACCCTGCCCCGGTCCACCTCGGATCTCCGGCTGCCGTCTTCCCGTCTCCTGCTAGACACGGACCACCGTCTGCCACCTAGCCAATGCACCAGGGCTCCAACCCCGGCGTCTCCGCTCTCGAGCTTCACCTTCTCCACTCCACTCAACTTGAGCTCTAAACTTGAACTACTCTTTTCCCACCCCTTTGTTCTCCAGACCCCTAGGTGGGCGTTCCCATCCGCCTGGTCCCGCCAACTGGTGTGCCTGTCTTTCCCTGGGGAGGGTGACTAGGGTTTCAGGTCGGCTGTGTGTAACCCTGTGAGGGAAGGTGTTATGCAGGGGCCTAAGTGTGTGACTACCTGATTTTGCCAGGGCGTCACAGATGGAGTCCTCCACCTGTGACCGCAAATCAGGCCGCAACTGAAGTGAGCCACACGTGGAGGACTCACCTGAGTGACATCACTGCTGATCACGCAGCTCACTTCAGTTGCAGCCTGAAACTCACAGCGGTGAACCCATGACGTCACTGCCGCGACTCACGCCATACTGCGGGGCACGCAGCTGTGATGTCAGGGGTTCACCCGAATTCATTCTGATTGCGTAGCTCTGTCTGCACTCTCAGCTGGCAGTCATGCTCTATGATGCTTGCTGTAACAGGACAGGGATGTAGCAGAGCTGAATCACCGTGTGACCTAGTGTGGATTACTTAGGACCTGCAGGGGTGTTTGCGGGTTAATAAAGTGGTGGACAAGAGTGCTTTTTGTATTTTACTCCAAATAAAGGATTTTGGGGGGTTTGTGTTTATCTACTTTCACTTACAGATTAGTGATGGGGGCAGAGTCTCATAGACAACTGCCATCACTAATCTAGGACTTAGTGGCAGCTGTTGGCTGCCATTAACTGCTTATTACCTGGATTGCCACCGCACCAGGGCAACAAGAAGAGCTAGGTCCAGTGCCAGAATTGGCTCATCTTATGCATGCGCCACTTCTGGGGCAGCTGTGGGCTGCTATTGTTAGGCTGGAAAGGGCCAAATAACAATGGCCCTTCGTACACTAATAATATCATCCCCCAGTTGTCTGCTGTACCTTGGCTGATTTTAGGAAAATGGGAGGACCAAATAAATCAAATAATTAAAAAAAAAGCATGGGATCCCCTCTATTTTTTATAACCAGCCAAGGTACAGCAGACAACTGAGGGTTGCAGCCTGCAGCTGCTGCTGTTCCTGTACTGGATATGAAAAGAGGAGGGGATCCAACGTCTTTTTCTACCCCCCAAAAATTAAAAAACAGCTGGCCATGCTAGTTATCCCTCTATTAAGCTATTCTGTTATTTCTTTCTATCTATTCTGTTCTTTCTTATTATCTATTTTATATGTTATTTCTTTCTATCTATTCTATGTTCTATCTATCTATTCTTTCTATTTTTTCTATGGGGATTTTCCCTATGACCAACAAACATATCAAATATCTATTAGAGTATTGACTATGCACCTAGTGTGATTGAATAACCCTGACTTCAGCACTAACCACACTTTCTAGGCTTTAGGTCAATTATTGACACACAGGCAGATTTAGGGCTTACTAGGGATTGCCGACGAGGAGTGGGGGCGCCCGAAACCTTATGGTGTTTACCTCCGCGGCCAGGAAGGAGAAGGACTAGGGATCTATGACCTGGCCTTGTCCAACATTCTAGTTGATATTACGATTACTATCAAGAAGAACTACTCTGGGCTATCCACAATCTCCCTAGTGTAATATCCCCTTACAGTATATCTAGCTCTGCACGACTGGCTGTGTGTTCACTGACCAATATAGCTACATACGATGAGATATAGCTTGAATTAATATTTTTAATGTTTATAAATAAAAATTGTTTTTAGAGTAATCAGTTTTCGGTCTATTAGCAGTTTGAATTCTCTAATTCTTATTAAAATTGGTGTGTAATACTCTGGCCATAGTTAGCCAGCAAGTTGGGTTGGGTCATTGATGTAGATCATAGCACATGGACGAGACCAGCTCATGTGCAGAGTGCGGAGTTATTGAAAAAATAAGACAATCCAGCAGGATTGTCATCTGTAGGTATCTGTCCTGTTAACAAAATATGTAATGAAAATCACGGAAGAAAAATGGCATTTTCATGATTTTGTGGAAGTTCCACCTACTTTCTATTTATTTTATTGACGTTTAGAGTTATTACTGTATATGAAGCGTGCATCCACCAAGGAAATAACCATCGTAGATGGTACAGTGGTCAGAACCGTGACTGGAAGCCCATCTTATGCCTAATTTTTAGGTTCTCTTAGTAGTGTGACCTTCGCCAGCTGACAGAGCTTTTCGATAGCTTTGATGTTTCTCAAATAGACACTGCAGTTTGACTGCTCCCTACAAGAATTCAGTAGAGCAGTTTGTGTGTGGGATTTAGACGCTTTCAATTTTGTTATATTTATTTGACAATAAAGTGCCTTGAAAAAGTATTCATACCCTATACCCTATGAACTTTTCCATATTTTTTTATGTTACACCCACAAAGTTAAATGTATTTTAATGGGATTTTAGATGATGTTCCAACACCAAGTAGTAAGTATTTGTGAAGTGTAGAGGAAATTATACATGTTTTCCTAAATATTATAAAAATACAGATTTCAAACTTGTGATGTACATTTTTATTCAAACCCCACCTTCAATACTTTGTAGGACTACCTTTCACTGCAAATACTGCTGCAAGTATTTTGGCATCTATCTCTATCAGCTTTGCACATCTGGAGGCTGAAATGTTTGCCCATTATTTTTTGCAAAATAGCTCTATCTCAGTGAGATTGGATGGAGGCGTCTGTTAACAGCTTGGTCTTGCAACAGCTTCTCAATGGGATTTAGGTCTGGACTGTGACTGGGCCATTCACATATATAAATATGCTTTGATCTAAACCATTCCATTGTCGCTCTGGCTGTATGTTTATGGTCATTGTCCCACTAGAAGGGGAACTTACACCCCAGTTTCAAGTCTGTTCCAGCATCTAACAGGTTTTCCTCCAGGATTGCTCTATATCTATATCCATCCATCTTCTAATCAATAATGAACAACTTCCCCGTCCCTGCTGAAGGAAAGCATTGCTACAGTATGATTCTCCACCCCCATGTTTGACAATGGGAATGGTGTTTTCAGGGTTTACAGTTAGTTTTTCACCATGCATTGTGTTTTGCATTTAGCCCAAAAGATTAAACATTGGTCTTGTCTGACCAGAGCACCTTCTTCCACATACTAGCTGTGTCCCCTACATAGCTTTTTACAAACTGGACTTCTTATAGCTTCCTTTCAAAAATGGCTTTCTTCTTGCCACTCTTCTATATTTTTATTGCCAAATTTTATAGAGTATACGAGTAAGGGCTCGCTCTCACCATATTAATCAGACGAGTGTTATCAGATTTTTTGTTGGATAACACTAGGACCAATGTTATTCAATGTGGCAGTGCTGAGCAACACTCAGATATAAAACTGGACGAGAGTTATCCATGCAAATCTGTGGCTGTGTGAAAGCCGAGTACAGTCCGATTTCTGTGGGTTCACACAATGAAAAAGATGGGGATATTTTGTTCTCCATTTTCTCCTCACAGTGTGCTTCCAATTTTCTCACTCGAGCGAATAGGATCACACTATGCTGACACTCGATCAAACTCTGATAAGACTGTCTAGCATAATCAACCTGATTCTCTCGACTGAGAGAATTTACAGTCCTACGACCTTAGGTCTTATAGACAAATTCTCCACCTGAGCTGTGGATCTCTGCAGGTTCTCCAAAGTGACCATGCACCTCTTGGTTGCTTTTCTAATTAGTGATCTCCTTGCATGGGATGTCAGTTTAGGTGAACAGCCATGTCTTCTTAGGTTTACAGTTGGGCCATACTCCTTCCATTTTTGGATGATGAATTGAACATTGCTCTGTGAGATGTTCAGAGCTTGAGGTATTTTTTTATTCTAACCCTACTTTATTTTTCTTCACAGGTTTATCAATAACCTGTCTGTTGTGTTCCTTGGTTTTCATGATGCTGTTTGATCCGTAAAGTTCTCAAAAAACCTCTGAGGCGTTCGCAGAATAGCTGTAGTTATAGTGAGAATTTACTAATTACGTGATTTCTGGAGGCAATTGCTCACTATGGATTTAATTTATTAGTATCCGACTACAGGGGGCTGAATACAAATGCATGTTATCATTTTCAGATTTATATTTTTAATATATTTAGAAAACCATGTATAACATGGTAAAAGGTGGAAAAGTTCACAATATATTGATAGTTTTTCAAGGCACTCTTCATGCTTATATGCTAGTAATATGTGTGTATTTTTATCAACATTTAATAAAACATTATCTGATGCATAGATTCATCTGTACGACTCGTTGGTGGGACAAGGCCTAATGCAGGAAGAGTTGAAGTTTTTCACAATGGACAGTGGGGTACCATATGTGATGATCATTTTGACATGCTGGATGGTAATGTGGTATGCAAGATGCTTGGATACAGGAGGGCTACTTTGATTTTGCCAAATACGTATTCTTCAGGTAATTATTTTATGTTAAGAATTTCTTGTTTATTTTTTACTACTATATTAATGTTCTCAGATTATATGCAAGAGAGTAGAGATGAGTGGATCCATGGAAGTTCGATTCGGCGGGTTCAGCCGGACTTTAGATAAAGTTCGGTTAGGGACCCGAAATTGACCTGAACCCCAATGGAAGTCACTAATTGGGACACTTGGATTTCCGCCACACACAGCGCCAGTCATAAACAGAACACTTCTGGGGGAGAATGATCAGGGTTTTCCAAATTTTTTTGTGTTGGGTGCACACTACATCCGATCATGCTGTTGTTACCTCCAGTGCAAGTCATTTAATCACTGCAAGCGGCTCACACTGGGCCGTGCACCAAGCGTACCTGAGCACAGCGATGCTCGCTTCAGTGGTTTGCGTAAGTAAAGTACCAGAACTCTGTTTTTCTGGGTTTTTTTTTTTTTAAAGTCTGTGTTTTTTATGAACACCGAACACCAAAACTCTGGTTCACTCATCTCTATCACAGAGCATTTCTATCAATGTATGATTTGTGCTTTATACAATGGCATAACTAGAGTGTAAAGGGCCCCAATGCAAAATATAGGTCTGGTCCACTCCCCAGAATGTTGAACAGATGTATGGGCTCTTTTAATGTTATAAATTCTACTAACTATAAGATGCATACAGCTGCACACTAAAAAGCCAACAATGTATAAGGGAACTCCGGTACTGCATTACTGCTTAATGAAAAAATGAGATTTTTAGTTTATGTATTGGCCAATTCATGTAAGCCCGGAAACCAATGGCAAGGTAATCTCTACAGTCCGGGTACCTAACTTTTACCCAGATTACCTTGCCATTGGTTTCCAGGCTTACATGCATTAGTCAATACATAAACTAAAAATCTCATTTTTTCATATAGCAGTAATGCAGTACCAGAGTTCCCTAATATATTGTTGGCTTTTTAGTGTGCAGATGTATGCATCTTATAGTTACTATGTTTTTTCAGCTAGCACTTATTCACATTTGTTGGACGTGCGGGTCAGTTTTTTTTTTTTTTTATTTTTTACAAATTTTAAATAAATCCTACTAAGACATACAAATTGCCCCTCCCCCCTTCATTATTTAGTAATGTCACTATCCTGAGCCCCTTCCTTGTATAAATGTCCCCATCCTAGGCTCATACTGGTACATATGTCCCGATCCTGATTTATAAGTCCCCTACCCAGATAAATACAAGTGCTCCTCAATAAATTAGAATATTATCAAAAAGTTAATTTATTTCAGTAATTCAATACAAAAAGTGAAACACCTGTATGATAGAGAGTAATTACAAACAGAGTGATCTATTTCAACTGTTTATTCCTGTTAATGTTGATGATTATGACTTACAGCCAATGAAAACCCAAAAGTCATTATCTCAGAAAATTTGAATATTTATAAAAAACAAATGAAAAAATGATGTTAAACTCAGAAATGTTGGCTACTGAAAAGTCTGTACAGTAAATGCCTCAATACTTACTCCAGGCTCCTTTTGCATGAATTACTGCATCAATGTGGCGTGGCATGGAGGCGATCAGCCTGTGGCACTGATGAGGTGTTATGGAAGCCCAGGTTGCTTTGATAACAGTGAACAGTAGAGAGGGGTGATAATGCCGCGCCAAAAATCACTATGAATATCAGATTAACGTATCTTTATTATTGGCATAGGTCTACGCGTTTCAGGAGCTCTGCTCCCTTCCTCAGGACCGACAAGCATAAAAGAAACATCAAATCAGATTGATGTTTCTTTTATGCTTGTCGGTCCTGAGGAAGGGAGCAGAGCTCCTGAAACGCGTAGACCTATGCCAATAATAAAGATACGTTAATCTGATATTCATAGTGATTTTTGGCGCGGCATTATCATCCCTCTCTACTGTTCTCTGTTATCTGCCTCCGGGGGGCTGCAGCCTGGATCACAATTTTACATGCGAATAAAGGAGTTGTGACTTGCACAACTTCATCTGGTGAGTAGTACTCCCCCCCCTTCACCCCACATTATTGGGGTAATACCCTATCTGCGCTTCTTTTTCCACAGCTCTATATATCAGGTTGCTTTGATAGCAGCCTTTAGCTCATCTGTATTGTTGGTTATGATGTCTCATCTTCCTCTTGACAATACCCCACAGATTTTCTATGGGGTTTAGGTCAGTCGAGTTTACTGGCCAATCAAGCACAATGATACTGTGGTTATTAAACCAGGTATTGGTGCTTTTGGCAGTGTGAACAGGTGGCAAGTCCTGCTGGAAAATGTAATTTCTATCTCCAACAAGCTTGTCAGCAGAGGGAAGCATGAAGTGCTCTAAAATTTCCTGGTAGATGGCTGCACTGACTTTGGTCATGATAAAACACAGTGGACCTATACCAGCAGATGACATGGCTCCCCAAACCATCACTGATTGTGGAAACTTCACACGAGACCTCAAGCAGCTTGGATTGTGGCCTCTCCACTCTTCCTCCAGACTCTGGGACCGCGATTTCCAAATGAAATGCAAAATTTACTTTCACTGAAAACAACACCTTGGACCAATGAGCAACAGTCCAGTTCTTTTTCTCCTTGGCCCAGGTAAGATGCTTCTGGCACTGTCTATTGGTCATGAGTGACTTGACACAAGGAATGTGACAGTTGTAGCCCATGTCCTGGATACGTCTGTATGTGGTGGGTCTTGAAGCACTGACTCCAGCAGCAGTCCACTCCTTGTGAATCTTCCTTAAATTTTTGAATGGCCTTTTCTTAACAATTCTTTCAAATCTGCGGTTATCCCGGTTACTTGTGCACCTTTTTCTGCTACACTTTTTCCTTCCACTCAACTTTCCATTAATATGCTTGAATACAGCACTCTGTGCACAGCCAGCTTCTTTAACAATCATCTTTTGTGGCTTACCCTCCTTGTGGAGTATGTCAATGACTGCCTTCTGGACATCTGTCAAGTCAGCAGTCTTCCCCATGATTGTGTAGCCTACTGAACCAGACTAAGGGACCATTTTAAACGCTTAGGAAGCCTTTGCAAGTGTTTTGTGGTAATTATACTCATTGCCTGAGATAATGACATTTGGGTTTTCATTGGCTGTTAGTCATAATCATCAACATTAATAGAAATAAACACTTAAAATAGATCACTCTGTTTTCAATGACTCTATATAATATGTGTTTTACTTTTTGTATTAAATAACTGAAATAAATTAACTTTTTGATGACATTCTAATTTTTTGAGAAGCACTTCTATGTCCCCCATCATGATTTATATGTCCCCATCCTAATATATATGTCGCTCATCCTGGGCCTTTTCCTGATGTATTTGTCCTCATCCTTGACTCATCTTGGTACATATTTACCCAGCATGTTATATATGTTCCCCATCCTGTTATTTACATCTCCCATCCTAGTATATATGTCCTCATCCTGGGCCCATCGTATTAAATTTATCCACATCCTTCCTGGTATACCTGTCTCTAATGCATAAACAAAACAAACATTTTACTCAATTTCCCCACTCCCACATCGCACAGCGTCCTCCTCTGTAGCTAGTGCAATGGCCAGCAACTGACATAGGTGTGTCTACTATGGTGACGCATGACGTCACTGTTATACCACCAGTCACAAATGCGCCACGTCAGCTGCAGGCCTCTTTGGCAGGCAACTTGTATTGCAGTGTAGGGACCTGACGGGTCTCTGAGCAGCCATGCATATCAGTCGGATGTGCGTGCTTAGACACACATCCAGCTGAAGTGGGCACTTGGGTCAGCGAGCCCCCTTGAGCTTGGTTGTGATCATTACACCCCTGGCTTTAACTAAACAAGATATTAGAAAGAGGTAACTGAATATGAATTTATCCATGCTCAATTAACAATAGTATAATAATGACACTGACGCTTCTAATTTTAAATAGCTATTAGCATTATCTAGATGGATATTTTTGGCTAGTGCTTGTAAAATATTTTATTCTCTGTTTTTATTGCTCATTGTCAATGGGATATCATGTTATAACAGAAATCCCCTTCGGCTGCTCTGCAAACAACCCATAAAGTCACTCTCCAGCCCAAGTTTACAGTTAGACTATAAAAATATATAGTCAGCATACATGCTGCCCTCCTAATGATCGTTTCTTCTGGTCCCCCGTTTGTCATCTTGACAAAATAGTTAGGGGAGTTCCTTGAAGTTACACACTCCTGACCACTACCTCCTGAAGAACCTGCACTGATGACACTGACAATGTGTTCTGCCAGTTTTTATCTTCCCCTTCAGGAATTTTGCAAAAAATGCCCAAAGAAGGCAGTAGCTGTCATTGGGGGATCAGTATCCTAAAGTAATGGATAGAAAAACAGCCCTGAAGGAGCTCCCAAGCAAAGAAAGTGAACAGTATTTGACAGATTTTTTTACTCTGATGTTTCGGCCAGAATGGCCTTGTTCACAGAGTTTACTGTTGTTGGTGGTTCAGTTTGTTGTGAGTATATGATTGCAAAAAATGCCCAAAGAAGGGTGTAGTTGTCATTGGTGGTTCAGTATCCAAATATAATGGCTACAAAAGCAGCCCTGAAGCAGTTAACTGTCATCTGTGGTTCAGTGTTTGTCACTTGAGGGGATGTTGAAGGGTTTTTTTTCTACTATGTAACGGATTCTGCGATCATCCATCACTGTCATGTTCCATGAATATCCAGGCCTTTTTGAGTTCCCAAGCTCCCCAGTGTGCTCTTTTTTGCAGAATGTAATAAGATATTGATTTGGTCACTCCTAACATTTCTGCTATCTCTCTGATGGATTTCTTCTTATTTTTCAGCTTATTGATGGTCTGTTTCTTTTCCATTGAGGACTCCTTTGCTAGCATGTTGTGGGTTCATAGCAACAGCTTCCAAATGCAAATGCCAAACCTGGAATCAACTCCAGACCTTTTACCTGCTTAATTTATTATGGATTAATGAGGGAATAGCCAATGCAGCCCTTTAAAGAGCTTTTGTGATATTTGTCCAATCACTTTTGGTCCCTTGCAAAAGAGGCAGCTACATGTTAAAGAGTTGTAATTCCTAAACCCTTACTCCAATTAGGATATGGATACCCTAAAATAAAACCTGAGAATCTGCACTTTAAGTCCATATTTTTTTATATAAATGTATCTTTAATATGTTTAGGTAAACAGCTAAAATGCCAAAAATTGTGTCACTGTCCAAATATTTCTGGACTTAACTGTATGTGAGTCTGATAAACTTAAAAACGTGGTGGTGAAGGAACAAAATGGGACATCATTTGAATGACAAATGCAAAATTACAAAAGGGCTAGAACATTTTGGGGCAACTCAAATCATGCTTGAGCACAAAGGCCTTTTTGCTATGTCAGATAATGGAAAATCCCTGAAAATTGATCAGAAGCTTGAATTGGATGTAATGTAATAGTAAAAAAAAAACAATATTGCCAAGCAACTGATGTTTGTGCTACAAAAGAATCAAGAAACTTACAAATATCAAAATGGAAACTAATTATGATTCCAGGTCTTGTTAATGAAAGAAGCACATGGGTCAATATTCATCAAGGCTGGTGCTGTGCATGCCGGTTTTGATAAGGGGTTGTGCTGTAGTCCCATATTCCTGGTATATTAAAAGGACCACACCACTTAATGAATCAGATCTGTCTAAAAAGTGGCGTGTGCCTCACCATAAATCTTACTGTTATAAAATACGTCACAGCTAGTCGTGAATTAGACATGTGGTGGCACTCCAGTCCACACACACCCACTATGGCGGCTGAAATTGGTGGAAAAATGACAAAAGTCAACAATTTTGCAACTTTTGAAAGTGATTTACCCCAGTATTCTGGCACAATCACTTTGATGAATCAGGCCATGATGTCTGTTCCTCTTCTGCAATTCGTCACCCCCATGTCATCTAACCAGGTATTCCCTTTGTAGAGCAGAGGCCAGCTCAGGTTCTTGCCACTCAATAGCAAATAGCATGGGATTAAGAAAAGCTGCCCCCCTTTTGCCAAAGACCCCATTACAGTCGCCATTTGGATGCCCTGATATATAGCATTCTAAAATGTTATATATATATGTGTCCAAGTTGACCTGTTTAACATAAAAAAGACCGTCTATTATACTCACTAGCGAGCCGGTACGGTCAGATGGGCGTCGCTGGTTTTGATTCGACATTGTCCTCCTTTCCCTGCTTCGTGTGGATCGTGCGTCCTCTTCGCTATCGAGTTCCTGTGCAGGCGCACTTCTCTGTTCCTTGCCATTGGCAGTGTAAAGTATTGTAATGCCCATACACAGATGCTCTTTGGCCTTTCCCCCACATACTGTAATTATTACAGTACCTTTCTTTGCGCTCGTCAGAGCAGAGAGAAGTGCACATGTTCGGGAAAGTAATGAGGGAGACGGTGTGGATCATGTAGGATGCATAATCCAAACCAAGCAAGGAGGAGGACAGCGCTGGATCAAGACCAGTGATGCCCATCAGACTCAAAGGTGAGTGTATTAAAAGGCATTTTTTGCATTATGCAAATCAGCTTGAGGACATACTGTATCTGCAGTATTCTAAAATGCTGTGTATAAGGGCTCACTGGTGGTGGCCGTACGTTATATGGGGAATACCTGGTGATAGGTTTCCTTTAATTGTCGTGTTGTAATTTCTTTGCCTTAATAACTGAATAACTGTCTTTACTTACAGGATTTGGCAGAATATGGATGGATGACGTTCAATGTACTGGAACTGAAAGCTCCATCAAAGACTGTAGATTCCCTGGCTGGGGGGTAACAAACTGCAGTCACCGGGAAGATGTCGGTCTTATATGCGCTGAATAAACATATCCATCTTCTCTTTATAATTAACATTTATTTACTGTTTTAACCACTGATAAAGTTTCCAATCAATATATATATATATATATATATAAGAGAGGGAGAGAGAAAGACTGTCGCTAAGCTTTAACTTAGGCTGCCCATTACAACTCCATGTTGTACAATTTACTGCATCAATATACTTTTAAATAGTTATAGAGAAATGGTACAACCATCAATATGTAATTGTATCTATACTCATTCTAAAATTTCCAAAATGAAAAAATGAATAAATTGCTAGATTTGTGCATGTATCTTTGATGAGGAGCTTTGATTTATGGCTGAAGAGCCACAATACTATTGTATTAATGCTAATAATTCATGCTGAACAGATCTACCTTTGCATAAATAGTCAATTTTATATAAAAATACCACTTCAAAATTATTTATTCCTAATGTTTCATTGCAGCTACTTTAAATATTGGTTCATCCATATAATTTCTGTAAATACTTCTTTACCAAAATTAAAAAAAAAACAACTTTTTTTTTCTTTCATTTTTCTATAGCATTTACATTGTTTTGGAAGTTGTTGTTTATTTGACTAGTAGAAAGTAATGATTTCAAACCCTACCACTGATTTATTTTTTAAATAATGTACAAGCTGTAGTACCTAGGCGTTGCCCGGGATAGTAAATGTCTCTCTGTCTCTCTTCCAGTCTCTGTCTATGTGTCGCTGTCTCTTTGTCTGTGTCTTTCTTTGTCTGTCTGTTTCTATCTCTCTGTCTGTATCAGTCTATCTCTGTGTCTGTCTCTATATGTGTGTCTGTCTGTCTCTTTCCAGATCTGTCTCTTTCAAGGTCTGTCTCTTTCCCCGGCTGTCTCTTTGCCCGGCTGTCTCTTTCCCCATCTGTCTCTTTCCAGCTCTGTCTCTTTCCCCGGCTGTCTCTTTCCCCGGCTGTCTCTTTCCCCGGCTGTCTCTTTGCCCGGCTGTCTCTTTGCCCGTCTGTCTCTTTGCCCGGCTGACTCTTTGCCCGGCTGACTCTTTGCCCGGCTGACTCTTTGCCCGGCTGACTCTTTGCCTGGCTGTCTCTTTCCAGGTCTGTCTCTTTGCCCAGCTGTCTCTTTGCCCGGCTGTCTCTTTGCCCGGCTGTCTCTTTCCCCGGCTGTCTCTTTCCCCGGCTGTCTCTATCCCCGACTGACTCTTTCCAAGGCTGACTCTTTCCAGGGCTGACTCTTTCCAGGGCTGTCTCTTTCCAGGGCTGTCTCTTTCCAGGGCTGTCTCTTTGCCTGTCTGTCTCTTTGCCCGTTTGTCTCTTTGCCCGTCTGTCTCTTTGCCCGTCTGTCTCTTTGCCCGTCTGTCTCTTTGCCCGTCTGTCTCTTTGCCCGTCTGTCTCTGTCTTTTTATTATTTTAGCCACTGATAAAGTTTCCATCAATATACATATAAAAGAGGGACAGAGAAAGACTAAGCTTTAACTTAGGCTTCCCATTACAACTCCATTTTGTACAATTTACTGCATCAATATACTTTTAAATAGTTATAGAGAAATAGTACAACCATCAATATGTAATTGTACCTATACTCATTCTAAAATGTCCAAAATGAAAAAATGAATAAATTGCTAGATTTGTGCATCTAAAGCGGGCTTTACACGCTACAATATATCTAACGATGTGTCGGCGGGGTCACGTCGTAAGTGACGCACATCCGGCATCGTTAGTGGTATTGTAGTGTGTGACACCTACGTGCGACCATGATTATGCGTTCAAACGTTGATTGCATACACGTCATTCAAAATCTAAAAATTGAACGTCCGGTTGTTCAATGTTCCCGAGGTAGCACACATCGCTCTGTGTGACACCCCGGGAACGATGAACACATCTTACCTGCGTCCTGCCTGTAATGCGAAAGGAAGGAGGTGGGCGGGATGTTTACGTCCCGCTCATCTCCGCCCCTCCGCTTCTATTGGCCGGCCACTGTGTGACGTCGCTGTGATGCCGATCGTCCATCCCCCTTCAGGAAGTGGATGTTCGCTGCCCACAGCGAGGTCATATAGAAGGTAAGTACGTGTGACGGCGTTTAATCGTTTGTGCGACACGGACAACAAATTGCCCATGCCGCACATACGATGGGGGCATGTACAATCGCATACGAGATCGCATATGTGATTGCAACGTGTAAAGCAGCCTTATCTTTGATGAGGAACTTTGATTTATGGCTGAAGAGTCACAATTACTATTGTATTAATGCTAATAATTCATGCTGCACAGATTTACCTTTGCATAAGAAACAATTTTATATAAAAATACCACTTCAAAATTATTTATTCCTAATGTTTCATTGCAGATACTTTAAATTTTGGTTCATCCATATAATTTTTGTAAATACTTCTTTAGAAAAATGAAAAAAAAACAAAAAACTTTTTTTCTTGCATTTTTCTATAGCATTTAGATTGTTTTGGAAGTTGTTGTTTATTTGACTAGTAGAAAGTAATGATTTCAAACCCTACCACTGATTTATTTTTTTATATAATGTACAATCTGTAGTACCTGGGCATTGCCCGGGATAGTAAGGGTAAGAACGCACTTTGCTTTTTACCTGCTTTTTACCTGCTTTTTACACACCTGTGGTAAAAACGCATCCAAAACACGTACACGTTTTTGTGCGTTTTGCTGTGTTTTTGTTGCTGCATTTTTTCCAATGCATTGCATGGGTGAAAAACGCTGGCAAAAACACAGAAATAATTAACATATTGCATCTTTGTTGTCACCACAAACACGCACCTAAAACAAAACTGCACTGTGTGGATAGCAAAAATGAAAACTCATAGACTTTGCTACGGAAACAAAGTCATGCAGTTTTTAGACCAAAAACGCACCCGAAAAACGCACAAAAACGCCCGGAAAAAGGCACCGTGCGCACATAGCCTTACTCCACATAAACTGCAGTGTTGACAACGTACACACTATAAGCCGTTCCATATATCAGTTTCCACACTTATATTACAGTTCTTTCTGTATCAGCTGAATTAACTCTTCCTCATCCAAGCTCTAAGAGTATGTTAGCATCTTGGCATCTATAACTGTCTTGGCTTTGAGCACTTTGTGGGCTTTCTGGATCTTACTATTGCCTACCTTGATTTAGAATAAATGGAAGCCTGGATTTTCCCTTTCCACAGAGAGTTTCCTTATCCTTTTCAGACAGTCACTGGAGGATAGAAGTGACCGGAAGTAGGTCCACCAACACCTGCGTTCATACACCTCTCCCACCAAACTGAGCCCTCACCTCCTGAGTCCTCAGCCACAGACATCTCTTTTGTTTTTCCTGTCAGAAAAGGACTCAGGAATTTCCTCACTGCTGCTTAACTTCCTTTAACCATATTAGGCAAAGATAGTTTTGAAGGACTCATTGCTAAGGAGAGCAAAACAAATTCCAAACTATTCTTTAATTATATAAACAGTAAAATGATTAAAATTGATGGTGTCGGCCAGTGGTGCACCTAGAGTTCGATGAGCCCTGATGCAAAATTTGGACCTGGGCCCCCATACACCGACACTCGAGATACAGGACAATTACACCTATACTTGGCTCTCTCAGCACCTAGCTTTCCCATGCTCTGAAATCCCTCTTTCTATCAGCATCCAGCTTTCCTATGTTCTTGTGCCGCCCCCGTGCCAGCAGCCGACGCTGCTCGGGCCCAGACCTTCCGGTGGGTGGCTCGAGGGTCTCCGGACCCGGGGGTCTCGCGGACATACCAAATAAATGGAGGGACGTAGATGTACGGGCTACGCCGTGGTAAAGTTTGTGACGCCACTCACGGTGTGTGGTGAAGTGGGACACCACCGCTGCTGTTATGGGGCACCCGGGGAAGATGTTGTGCAACAAGTTGTTAACCCCTCCGTGGGCAGGGATGGTGGCCCCGGGACCCGGTGTTGGAGTGCAGGGGATGGCGAACGCAGGGGGTGCTGGTGTACTCACTGTTAGTAAAACACACAACTCTCTGGTAAACCAAGGTGATGGTGGCCGGTGCCGCGGCCGGTTGCGTTTTGGTTCCCCCACCATTTCCTGCACTGCTTTGTGTAAGTTGGACTTTTCTAGTGTGAAACTCAGGAGTCCGCTCCCGGCTGGATGTGGCCTAAGGAGCCGTGCCCCAGATGCTGGCCCGTGGGATCTATGGACCCTGGCAGTGACCTCTTATCCCTAATCGGTGGGCTGTTGTCTTCTATGAGAAACTTTGGGTGGGACAGGACCTCTAGCCTTGGCTTCAATCGGTTAATTAACCAGTTCCGCTTTGTTCTGGTCCTGGCTTCAGGGTCCGAGTACCCCCCTTTGTGCTACGGTTTCCGGGTCGGGTCCCCTTGTTGGTACTGGCAGGCTGCAACACTGTTCCAGTCCACTTCGGTTCTGCCGAGCCGTCTTCCCGTCTCCTGCTGACGGAGACCACTGTCTGCCTCCTAGCCAGTTGCACCAGGGCTCCTACCCTAGTACCGTTCAACTTGGACTTTCCTGCTGGAGCTACCCTTAGCTCCAGCCCACACTCCTCTCCAAACTGAACTTCAGACTGATCAGACTTAACTAAACTGACTGTTTTCCCGCCCCGGTCTGTCTAGACCCCTGGGTGGGCATGTCCCAACCACCTGGTCACGCCCACTGGTGTGTCTATCTGTCCCTAAGGTGGGGTGACTAGGCCTTTCTGGTTGGCTGTGTGTTTCCTAGTGAGGGAAGGTGTTATGCGGCAGCCTATTTGTGACTACCTGGTTTTGCCAGGGCATCACATTCTGATATCCATCTTGTCCTTGGCACCCTGTTTTCTCATGCTTTGCTGTTCATCTTTTCCTCAGTGCGCAGCTTTCCCATGCTCTGCTGTACATCTTTACTTCAGCACCCAGCTTTTCCATGCTCTGAAATCCCTCTTTCTATCAGCATCCAGCTTTCCTAAGTTCTGATATCCATCTTGTCCTCGGCACCCAGCCTTTCCCATGCTCTGCTATACATCTTTACCTAAGCACGCAGCATTCCTTTGATATCAGAGCATGGAAAAGCTGGGTGCTGAGGGAAAAAGCCTTCTTCACCCAGCTTTCCCATCCCATGCTTCAATCTTTGTCCCCTATCCTTGTATGTATGTCTCCATCCTGGTACATATGATCCCCATCACACCGCACACTTTAAAAAAAAAAAAAAAATATAACAATTATACTCACCTTCCCTCTGCTGCCCCAGTGTGTGGTGTTCTCTTCTGATACAGTTTTTCTACATGCACTCATATACCCCTATAGAGAAACACACGCTGTATACAGTACATACACTATTACAGGCACAGTAAACTGGGCACAATATTACATTTGCTGTATACCATATACACACATATGCAATACAAACTATTATATGCCAATTTCTATACACTATATATTAACCACATACACAGATATACACTATAAACTACCTACATACACCCTCATATACACTATATACTACCCACATATACCCTGATATACACTATATACTACCCACAAACACACTCATATACACTAAATACAACCTACACTAAATACTACCAACATTCACACTGATATACACCATATACTACCCACTGATATACACTATATACTACCCCCATACACACTGATAAACACCATATACTACCCCCATACACAATGATATACACCATATACTACCCTCATACACACTGATATACACTATATACTACCCACTGATATACACTATATACTACCCCCATACACACAAATATACACAACCCCCATACACACTGATATACACCACATACTACCCCCATACACACTGATATAAACCATATACTACCCTCATACACACTGATATACACTACCCCATACACACTGATAAATACCATATAATACCCCCATACACACTGATATACACCATATACTACCCCCATACATACTGATGTACACTATATACTACCCACTGATGTACACCATATACTACCCCCATACACACTGATATGCACCATATACTAGCCCCATACATTCTGATACACTATATACTATTCCCATACACACTGATATACACTATATACTATCCCCATACACACTGACATACACCCTATACTAGCCCCTTACACACTGATATACACCATATACTAGCCCCATACACACTTATATACACCATATTCTAGCGCCATACACACTGATATACACCATATACTATCCCCATACACACTGATATACACCATATACTATCCCCATACACACTGATATACACCATATACTATTATTATTATTATTTATTATTATAGCGCCATTTATTCCATGGCGCTTTACAAGTGAAAGAGGATATACGTACAACAATAATTAACAGTACAAAACAGACTGGTATAGGAGGAGAGAGGACCCTGCCCGCGAGGACTCACAGTCTGCAGGGAATAGGTGATGGTACAATAGGTGAGGACAGAGCTGGTTGCGCAGTGGTGTACTGGACTGAGGGTTATTGTAGGTTGTAGGCTTGTTGGAAGAGATGGGTCTTGAGGTTCCTCTTGAAGCTTTCCACGGTAGGGGAGAGTCTAATATGCTGAGGTAGAGCGTTCCAGAGTATGGGGGAGGCCCGGGAGAAACCTTGTACACGATTGTGGGAAGAGGAGATAAGAGAGGAGTAGAGAGTGAGATCTTGTAAGGATCTGAGGTTGCGTGCAGGTAGGTACCGGGAGACTAGGTCACAGATGTAAGGAGGAGACAGGTTGTGGATGGCTTTGTATGTCATGGTTAATGTTTTGAACTGCAGTCGTTGGGCGATGGGAAGCCAGTGAAGGGATTGGCAGAGATGCGAGGCTGGGGAATAGCGAGGGGAGAGTTTGATTAAGCGGACCGCAGAGTTTAGGATAGATTGGAGGGGTGTAAGAGTGTTGGAAGGGAGGCCAGAGAGAAGGAGGTTGCAGTAGTCGAGACAGGAGATAATGAGGGCATGCACTAATGTTTTGCTGATTCTTGGTTAAGGAAAGCATGGATCCGGGAGATATTTTTGAGTTGTAGTCTGCATGAGGTGAAGAGGGCTTGGATGTGTGGCTTGAAGGATAGAGCAGAGTCGAGGGTTACTCCAAGGCAACGAGCTTGTGAGACTGGGGAGAGTGAGCAACCATCAAGCTTGATGGAAAGGCTTGTTAGAGGAGATGAGTGAGGAGGAGGAAAGACCATGAACTCTGTTTTGTCCATGATAAGCTTTAGGAATCGCACAGAGAAGAAGGATGAAATAGCAGACAGACATTGTGGAATTTTGGTTAGTAGAGAGGTAATGTCAGGTCCAGAGAGGTAGATCTGTGTGTCATACTATCCCATACACACTGATATACACCATATACTACCCACATACACACTGATACATACTATATAATACCCACATACACACTGATATACACTATATACTATCCCCATACACACTGATATACACCATATATTAGCCACATACACCATATGCTATCCCCATGCACACTGATATACACCATAAACTATCCCCATACACACTGATATATACTCAAAGAGGGGCAGAGCCAGCACTGCTTGAGAATGGAATGCAAACAATTTTTTTTTAGTGTAAATTCACTATTATTCCAACTGTACTACAATGCAAATTGACATTTTTAGCATATGATTGATCAATAATTTGAGCCGCCCCTGCCAACGTCAAGGCAAATCTCTATAGGTGGTCCTAACTCTATATTTAAATTTTCAATGTGCCATACAGCTAACTAATTAAATTAAAAGCAGAACCATATTAAAGCACACATATACCTGATACATGTCAGGTCCGCTCCCATGCTGCAAAGACAGGCTAAACTGCGACTAAAGGCAGGCTACGTCCCAGTACGTGCAGCTGTGTGCTGCACACACTGAAACAATGTCAAGACTAGCCCTCACAGTGCCCACCCAGCAGTCATGAAAGAAGGCGGAACAGGCCCAAGCATATGGTGCTTAAATAACAATGCCTGTGGAAAGGGCGTGGTAGCTGTGTGTGAACAGACACCAAATTATAAATATGTAGATAGAAACAGAAGGAATATGCAAACCAAAGTCAGGCGTGCATGGCATGGCGGGGGTCAGCCACACTGATATACACTATACACTAGCCACATACACACTGATTGTGATGGGGTCCTTCTCTCATATCACACAATCAACAGAGCGAGAGATGGCTGTACAATCCAAAGAACATTTACTCCAAGAAAATCAAATGGTCCATAACATAATCCACAAAAGAGAGGGCAAAATTAGTCCAGCGATAAATGTCCAGGTCTCTCTGAGAAGTCGCAGCTTCTCCCAGAGGATCAATCCTTTTCTCTTCAAGTTCTCAAACAGACTGCCTCATCCCCCCAGGTAAGCAAAGAGGTTAGGTGGATTCCAGGCCCCCACACCTAGGGACAAACACTACAGGGGGTGATTACCTACAGACAATACAATGTACACACAAGCAATACAAATAATGGACAGTGTACCACGCCTAAAATACGAACCCACACAACATGATACACAGTACACCATATCCCACCATCATACTGATATACACTGTATTCTGCATACACTCTATAACATGTACTTACCTATGGTGAAGTCAGTCTCCAGGAGCAGCGAGACCTTCACATCCCTGCCCCATCACAAGGCAGCAGCCATGAACAGGAAATGAAGCCATGTCTGCAGGAAATGGAGGACACAGGACAGAGCAGGACTGGGAGCTGAGCTACCCGTCACAGGTTTTAATGTTACAGCTGCCATGTTCTCCTTCCTCTCCCTCAGCATTCAGTCCCGACTGTTTGTTGTGAGATGAGGGAGGGAGAGGAAGGGGTGCACTGAACATTAGGTTCCCTGCAGCGGACAATGGTAGCTGTTATGATTCAGGGACCGAGGAGGATCAAAAAAATGCAGAAACCCAAAAAGTAACCAGAGTGGCTGGAACCTTAACGGACTGCAGACCTAATCCTGACACACAACTAGAAGTAGCCGTGGGACGAGCCTACGATGACCAAGTCGCCTCGACACAGCCGGAGAACTAAATATTCTTACAGATAGAAATATAGGAAAAGCTAATCTGCCTCAGAGCAATCCCCAAAGATATAGATAGCCCCCCCACATGTAAAGACTACGGTGATGTAGGAAAACACAATACAAAGCTAGAAAAACAGGTTCAGCAAAGGTGAGGCCCAAACTATCTTTATAGGAAAGGATAGAAAGGAGTACTGTCTGCAGCCGTAAAAACCCTAATAAATACCAGCACATCTGATATGGAAAAACCCTGAGACCAAATGGCATCTCCCCCACTATATCAGCACTCTGATGTTAATGTGATCCAAAAACACTAATATAGATGAGGGACTGAATTAATACCAAGCATGACAAAACACAATACATTGCAGAATCATGGAGCTGGGTATACAGACGGGTATACAGACACTCCCAGCAGGGAATGATCCAATTCCACCAGGAACTCCACACAGGCAAAATAGGAATCAAGCATTAGTATCAAAGCAGAAAAAACAAGAAAGGGGAAACAATAAGCAGAGGTGCAAGACCAACTTATCTGAGAGGAGTTCTGGTAGAGAGCAGGGCTGGTTTCAGAATGTCCTTAACACACAGGATATCCATTGAGCACTGCAAGTAACAGGAAAAAACTACTCAGCTATATAGCCCACTCTAAGAGACCTGATTGCCAGTCCTCCACAGGTGTGTGTCTTTCATTCCACAAATCGACTGCACCGCCAGCACTGACCACAAGAGGGAGCCCCAAACTGGAAAATATATTTACAACAGTGCAGTCAGAGAGAAAAAGTCCTGCACCGCCTGCCCTCAGGTTACCTTTTGATTCAGTGGCACATGTGCTGAAGATTGTGATGTAGCGCTCAATGAGCTTCAGGCGCAGCGTGCTGGTCAAACAAACAGGATAGCCAGGAAATCCAACAAAGGAGAGAAGAAATAGACCGCATACAGCTGCTATGCCGAAGGATTTTTATTCAAACATGTTTCATCGTCGGTGCAGGTAAAAAGCGGGGGGTGGCTTGGATGCGAGTCCCTCCAGGAGGACGACGGCCGTTTCGTCTGTAGATCAGACTTCTTTGGTGGACCCGTAGAAGTCTGATCTACAGACGAAATGGCCGTCGTCCTCCTGGAGGGACTCGCATCCAAGTCACCCCCCGCTTTTTACCTGCACCGACGATGAAACATGTTTGAATAAAAATCCTTCGGCATAGCAGCTGTATGCGGTCTATTTCTTCTCTCCTTCGTTATATTTACAACAGTACCTCCCCCCTTGATGATGGGTCACCAATCCCTCCCCGGAACCCCTGGGTTTGTCAGGATGGGCTTGATGAAAAGCCCATCCTGACAAAGCAAGCGATCAGTATGTAGGTCGGAAGAAACCACCCAAGAATTATCCTCCTGACCATAACCTTTCCACTTGACCAGATACTGTAGCTTCTGTCTAGTGATGCGGGAATCCTAATTTTTTTTCCACTACATATTCCAGATCCCCTTCGACCAACACTGGGTCAGGAGGCGCAGCCATGGGAACTACCAGCTCACCATATTTTTTCAACAAAGACTTACGAAAGACATTGTGAGTCTTGAAAGTCTCTGGAAGAGCCAAACGGAAAGAAACAGGATTAATTATCTTCGAAATTTTATAAGGTCCAATAAACCTTGGCTTAAATTTCGGAGAAGAAACTTTTATAGGAGTAAAACAAACATCCAGCGCTAAAGAGTAACCAGATTCTGCCAAGTAAATTTCCACGTTTTAATAGACTTTTCATTCAGTGTCTCAATATAAAATATGACAGGTCATAATGGTCACTCCAAAAAAAAATTATGACATAGCATAGAAGGTGAGCTGAAATTCACTTTTTTTTACAAAGAAACTTTCATAGGAAAATGTCTGGAAGATAACCAGACCAGGTCTCCTACCTTAAACCGAGGACCCACAGTCCTACGTCGGTTGGTAAACTGTTGGGCATTTTCCTGGGAGTGGGCCAATTTATCCATCACTTGATCCCAAATATGCTGCATTTTCTCTACTGCAGAATCAACACCCGGGCAGGCTAAAGCCTCCATCTGCCCCGAAAAAAACTGAGGATGAAACCTGAAATTGCAAAAAAAAGGAGACATCAAAGTGGCCAAACTAGCTTTATTATTAAGAGCAAACTCAGCCAAAGATAAAAAGAAACCCAGTCGTCCTGATCAGCCGACACAAAACATCGCAAATAGGTTTCCAAAGTCTGATTTGTCCTCTCAGTCTGTCCATTGGTATGAGGATGAAATGCAGAAGAGAAGGATAATGTCGCGGGCGGAGGGGATGCGCTCGCCACGCTCGGGTCCAGGGCTTCTGTTGCTGCTGCTCGGTGGCTCGAGCGGTGGACCGGACCCGGGGACTCGAGCAGCGCTCCTCACCCGTGAGTGAAATGGGGATGGTATGTTTAGGGAGATTGTTCGTGACGCCACCCACGGGACAAGATGATGATGGCACCACCGCTGCTGGTAATGGGGATCCCGAGAGAGATTGTAGGGTGCAGCTGGGATGTTGTCCCCTCCGTGGGTAGGGGGTTTTGGTGATCCCGGGGCCCGGTGGTGTAATGGGGAGGCTGGATGGCTGGGGTGCAGGGACTGTGCGGCACGGTGCCGGACGGCACTGGCGTACTCACTCAGACAATCACTGACAAAGTCTCTGGTAAACCAAAACGGCCGGATGGACGGGTCCCGCAGCCGGCTGCAGTGTTGTTGTTGTGCTCTCCCCGGACGGCTGATGGTGGCTGTCTTTCCCTGCACCTTTTAGAATGTTCTGAATCCTGTGGTTGCCCACCGGTAGTCTGCTCCCCGGCGTATAGGTGCCGTAGGAGCCCGTTTTGACGGCGGCTCCAAGCCTGGTCGGTGTCCGATGGCCCCGCCTGTGTGCCTCGCCTCACTCCGTTCCCCGGTCCGGTACCGGCGGGCCGACGCCCGACCCCGGTCCTTACGGCTCCGCGGAGTTCCACCAACTCCCGCCTACGGCCACCACCATCTGCCAACCTTGCTGTCAGTGCCTGGGCTCCGACCCAGACACCTCAAGTGTTCACTCCTCTCACTTTCACCTCCACAACTGAACTGACACTTTTCCCGCCTCCAGGCCTGTGAACTCATCGGTGGGTGGGGCCAACTGCCTGGCTCCGCCCCACCTGGTGTGGACATCAGACCCTGGAGGGAGGCAACAAGGGTTTTTGGTTTGGCTGGTGTAACTGCCTAGGGTGGGGGTGTGTATGTTGGTATGTATGTGACTACCTGGCTAGTCCAGGGCGTCACAATAACTCAATTCCCAGCCTAGAACAAAAAGCTCTCCAAAATCTAGACACAAACTGGACTCACCTATCGAGCACAACATTCTCAGGAATACCATGCAAATGAACCACCTGACGAAAAAACAAAGGTACCAACTCCGAAGCTGATAGCAACTTGGGCTGTGGCACCAAATGAATCATTTTGGAAAATCTATCACAGATTACCCAAATAACCATCATCCCCTGAGAAACAGGAAAATCAGAAATAAAATCCATTGAGATGTGAGTCCATGGTCTCTTAGGCACCAGCAATGGCAATAATAGGCCACTAGAATGAGAACAAGACTTGGATCTAGAACAGATCCTACAGGACTGTACAAAACTCCTCACATCACGATACAGAGAAGGCCACCAAAAGGACTAAAAAAAGTATCTTTTTAGGAAAAGATAGAAAGGAGTACTGTCGGCAGCCGTAAAAACCCTAATAAATACCAACACGTCTAATATGGAAAAACACTGAGACCAAACAGCTTCTCCCCCACCATATCAGCACTCTGATGTTACTGGGATCCAAAAACACTAATATAGATGAGGGACTGAATTAATACCAAGCATGACAAAATACCATACATTGCAGAATCATGGAGCTGGGTATAAAGACACTCCCAGCAGGGAATGATCCAATTCCCCCAGGAACTCCTCACAGGAAAAATAGGAATCAAGCATTAGTATCAAAGCAGAAAAAACAAGAAACTGGAAATAATAAGCAGATGTAAAAGACCAACTTATCTGAGAGGAGTTCTGGTAGAGAGCATGGCTGGTTTTCAGAATGTCCTTAACACACAGGATATCCATTGAGCACCGGCAAGTGACAGGAGAAAACTACTCAGCTATATAGCCCAATCTGAGAGACCTGATTGCCAGTCCTCCACAGGTGTGTGGCTTTCATTCCATAAATCAACTGCACTGCCAGCACTGACCACAAGAGAGAGCCCCAAACTGGAAAATGTATTCACAACAGGCAGCAGTACCACACACTAGAAGCCGGCGACATGGCAGGACCAGTGAGCCTGAGGTCACAGGCAGGAAAAGGTTAGAGGGGGTGGAGCCAAGCACTCTCAGAAAATGTATTACAACTAGTGCAGGTACAGCGCAGCTCCTGTCACTGTGCGGAGCCATCTGCTTCCTCTACAACCGCGGTTGTTACATCCCTGGTGTCGGCCCTTTACAGAACAATGAGTGTAAAATCATAGAGAGCGATGTGGGAAAAGCAAATGTATTAAATACCTTTTTCTCAACTGTGTTCACACAGGAAAAGGATATGCCAGGAGAAATGCAGAGTACTTATGTAAACATCCCATTAAGTATTACCTTTCTAACTCAGGAAGAAGTGCAGAACTGCCTTAGTAACATTAAAATCACCAAATCTCCAGGCTCTTATGCCATTCACCCTCGGGTATTAAGGGAGTTAAGTAATGTGATAGACAGGCTTCAATTCCTTATATTTAAAGACTCTATAGAAACATGGTCTTTCCCACTGGATTCGCGGCAAGCAAATGTGGTACTAATATTCAAAAAGGGGTCTAAAAGGGAACCTGGAAACCATAGGTTGGTAAGCTTAACATCTTTTGTGGGTAAAATGTTTGAAGGGTTTTAAGGGATACTATTATGGAATACAGTGGGTACGGAAAGTATTCAGACCCCTTTCAATTTTTCCCTCTTTGTTTTATTGCAGCCATTTGGTAAATTCACAACAGTTCATTTTTTTCTCATTAATGTTCACTCTGCACCCCATCTTGACAGAAATAAACAGAAATGTAGACATTTTTGCAAATTTTTTTAAACAAGAAAAACTGAAATATCATATGGTCATACGTATTCAGGCCTTTTGCTGAGACACTCATATTTAAGTTACAGTACATGCTGTCCATTTCCTTGTCATCCTCCTAAATATTGAGATGGCTCTACTCTTTCATTGGAGTCCACCTATGTTTAATTAAACTGATAGGACTTGATTTGGAAAGGCACACACCTGTCTATATAAGACCTCACAGCTCATACTGCATGTCAGACCAAATGAGAATCATGAGGTCAAAGGAACTGCCCAAGGAGCTCAGAGACAGAATTGTGGCAAGGCAAAGATCTGGCAAAGGTTACAAAAGAATTTCTGCAGTACTCAAGGTCCCTAAGAGCACAGTGGCTTCCGTAATCCATAATAAATGGAAGAAGTTTGGGACCACCAGAATTCTTCCTAGACTTGGCTATCCAGCCAAACTGAGCAATCATGAAAGAAGAGTTTTGGTGAGAAAGGTAAAGAAGAACTCTAAGATCACTGTGGCTGAGCTACAGAGATGCAGTAGGGAGACAGGAGAATGTTGCACAGAGTCAACTATCACTGCAGCCCTCCACCAGTCTGGCCTTTATGGCAGAGTCGCCTGAAGGAAGCCTCTCCTCAATGCAAGAAATATGAAAGCCCGCATAGCGCACACGAAGGACTCGCAGACTATGAGAAATAAAATTATCTTGTCTCATGAAACGAAGATAGAATTTTTTGGTGATAATTCTAAACGGTATGTGTGGAGAAAACCATGCACTGCTCATCACCTGCCCAATACAATCCCAATAGTGAAACATAGTGGTGGCAGCTTCATGCTATGGTGGTGTTTTTCAGCTTCAGGGACAGGACGGCTGGTTGCAAATGAAGGAAAGACTAATGCAGCCAAGTACAGAGATATCCTGGATGAAAACCGCTTCCAGAATGCTCTGGATCTCAGACTTTGCCGAAGGTTCACCTTCCAACCAGAGAATGATCCAAAGCACACAGCTAAAATAACAAAGGAGTGGCTTCAGAACAACTCTGTGACCATTCTTGACTGGCCCAGCCAGAGCCCTGACCTAAACCCGATTGAGCATCTCTGGAGAGACCTGAAAATAGCTGTCCACCAATGTTCACCATCCAACCTGACAGAACTGGAGAGGATCTGCAAGAAAGAATGGCAGAGGATCCCCAAATCCAGGTGTCAAAAACTTGTTGCCTCATTCACAAAAATACTCATGGCTGTACTAGCTCAAAAGGGTGCTTCTAATCAGTACTGAACAAAGGGTTTGAATACTTATGACCATGTGATATCTCAGTTTTTCTTGTTTAAAAAAATGCTGAAAAATTTCTAGATTTCTGCTTTTTTTTCTGTAAAGATGGTGTGCAGAGTGTACATTAATGAGAAAAAAAGGAACTTTTGTGAATTTACCAAATGGCTGCAATGAAACAGAGTGAAACATTTAAACGGGTCTGAATACTTTCTGTACCCACTGTATCTCAATGTTAATAAATGTTTAACTCCATATCAGAATGGATTTATGAAGGATCGCTCCTGTCAAACTAACCTGATCAGATTCTATGAGAATGTAAGCTCTCAAATGGACCAAAAAGAATCATTGAATGTCATTTATCTCGACTTCTGTAGAGCATTTGACACTGTCCCACATAAAAGATTGGTAAGTAAAATGAGAAAGCTTGGGCTCGGGGAAAATGTGTGTAGATGGGTAGGTAGTTGGCTTATTGATAGAAAACAAAGAGGTTATTAATGGTGCATAGCGATGATCGAATACCCGATTATTTGCTTCGACGGATATCCGACGAATACCTTGCAGCTATTCGAGTATTCGTGAATATTCGATCCCCCCCAATTCAAGTCTATGGGAAACCAGAATAATTTCATGTTGGACCCGTCGGTGAGCTGTGGTGACTGAGGAAAAGGCTGAAATGGATGGGAAAAGGCAGAAACAGTATGGGCACAGCCTGTAGAAGGTGCCTCACTGCATTTCTGCCCCCTCCCGATTTATCCAAGATGACAGGACGCACACTAACACGCCACCCGCATTCACCCTCTTCTTCTGATTTCTGTTGCATGTGCCATGACACATGCGACAGAAAACTCCTCCCCGGGTCCAGCTAAGTCACCCCCCATACCCACCAGTGTTTTCCAGGGTTCCCACTGTGTTTTTAGCTTTTTACAGTGTTTATCCCCCGCGTCCCTCCTCCTTCACAATACACGGTAGGCGCATGCGCAGAGCGCGGCTGTCAGCTCAGCTTCTTGTGTTCACTGAGAACGGCTGTGGAGCTGCGCTGGCTGCACACACTCTGCTGCTGTGACCCGGGGAGGGTAGGTGCAGATTTTTTGTAGAAAATGGGGGACACGTTCCCTGAGCATGCCCCCCATATTGTAGAAGGTCCAGAGTTGTCGTGGGACTTCCAAAATGGATTACAAGGGATTTTTTTTTCTTTACAATAAATTGGTGAAAGAGGGAATGTGTTGGGGAGAGTTTTTTCAAAAACTTTTTTTTTCGGCGTCTATTTTTTTCTACTTTTATTACTTAGAGTTCGTGATGTCGGGTATCTGATAGATGCCATGACATCACTAACTGCTGGGCTTGATGTCATCTAATGGATGCGACATTCTCGGGGCAGCAGTGGGCTGATATTCTCGGCTGCGGGAGGGGGGCCTTAACCATGGCCCTTGCCCTCCCCAGTTTGAGAATACCAGCCCGCTGCTATGTGCTAAGTGTAAGGTTATGCATATGGGAAGGAGAAACAGATGCTACGATTACTTACTAAACTGGAAACTACTGGGGAAATCAGACATGGAAAAAGACTTAGGGGCACTTTGCACACTACGACATCGCAGCTGCGATGTTGGTGGGGTCAAATCGAAAGTGACGCACATCCGGCGTCGCAGTCAATATCGTAGTGTGTAAATCCTTTGTGATACGATTAAGGAGCGCAAAAACGTCCAAATCGTATCATCGGTGTAGCGCCGGTCATTTCCATAATTTCGGAAGGACCGATGTTACAATGTTGTTCCTCGTTCCTGCGGCAGCACACATCGCTGTGTGTGAAGCCGCAGGAGCGAGGAACATCACCTTACCTGCGTCCTGCAGCTCACGCCGGCTATGCGGAAGGACGGAGGTGGGCGGGATGTTTAAGACCCGCTCAGCTCCGCCCCTCCGCTTCTATTGGCCGCCTGCCGTGTGACGTCACTATGACGCCGCACAACCTGCCCCCTTAATAAGGAGGTGGTTCGCCGGCCAGAGCGACGTCGCAGGGCAGGTGAGTGCATGTGAAGCTGCCGTAGCGATAATGTTTGCTATGGCAGCTATCACCATGATATCGCAGCTGCGACGGGGGTGGGGACTATTGCGCTCTGCATCGCAAACATCGTCTTGCGATGTCGTAGTGTGCAAAGTGCCCCTTAGGCATCTTAGTCAATTAGAAGCTAAATTGGAGTGCCCAGTGTCAGACAGCTGACACCAAAGCAAATAGGGTCATAGGATGAATTAGAAGAGGTCTTGGGGCACGAGATGAAAACATCATTCTCCCTCTGTACAAATCACTCGGCAGACCACACTTGGAGTATTGTGTGCAATTTTTGGCACCTGTGCTCAAGAAAGAAATTATTGAACTTGAGAGGGTTAAGAGGCGGGCTACTAAAATAATAAATGGAATGGGTGCATTACAATACCCAGAAAGGTTATCAAAATTAGGTCTATTTACTCTAGAAAAGAGAAGACTTAGGGGAGACCTAATAAACATGTACAAGTATATCAGAGGGCAATACAGAGATCTCTCCCATGATCTGTTTGTACCAAGGACTGTGACAAGAACAAGGGGGTATTCTCTTTGTTTCGAGGACAGAAAATTTCAACACCAGCATAGAAGAAGGTTCTTCACAGTAAGAGCAGTGAGGCTCTGGAACTCTTTCCTGAGGAAAAGGTGATGGCCAACTACTGAATGAATTTAAGAGACGAATGGATGCTTTTCTTGTTAGTAACAGCATAGAAGGTTATGAATAACATAATATTACAGGTAGATAGTTGACCCAGCTTAGGAGTCGAGAAGGAATTTTTTTCCCTATGGGGAAAATTAGCTTCTACTCTGTGAGTTTTTGCCTTCCCCTGGTTTAACACTGCAGAACAGCAGCACTAAAAATAGGCTGAACTAGTTGGAAATAAGGTTTTCCTTCAGCCTTAGAAACTATGTTACTATGTTAGTTTTGAGAAAGGCCAGCAGAGGTCAATGTAGGGTTAGCAATGCTACAACTCTCAGAGCAAGGCTTCAGAAGGCACAGATAATATCCAACATTATAGAAAAACACATGGCCTGTCAGGGGACATTCTAGTAGTGTCTACTCTGGGTCTCTATATACTGTGTGTAATAAAACAGGACGCATCAGTGTCTGATCAGTTATTCCACCAATATTTGCATTTATTGCTATTATTTCATACTTAGCAAAAATAGAACTGTTAGATGCTGATGAAATCCTAATTGATTTGCATTTCCAGTACTCTCCATAGACTTCAATGGATGGATTCCAATAGAAAACTGGAAGGAGCACATGCTATGATTGTTCAAAATGGAAGTGTAAATCTGGGCATGCGAGTTTACAGTCACACTGTATTTCAGGCTGCAAACAAAACAATGAAATATAAATTCCAAAAATAACATCGTGAAAGAGGCTTGAATGGAACTTGCCATGTGGAAAAATGCTGTTACCCTGCAGAATTTGGGTTTATCTGCAGGTTAACAGCATTCTGAACCTTAATCCTCCCAGATGATGATTGGAGTGGAGTTCAGTCATGTAGCAGTGCCGGCATGGGTTCAGTCATCACTCTGTGTATGGAGACCAGTGGCTGTAACCGTCACCTACACTGACTGACAGCATCCTCTAATGATGAGCATCTGTCTGTCAGAACCGGGGATGTGGTTAAAGCCGCTGATCTCCATACACAGGGCGGTAACTCAACCCACACCCACACCGCCCACATGACTCAAACTGGAACGCTGCCGGGATGAATAAACATCATTTACACCCGGCAGCGGGATTTAATGTGCAGGCACCAAGCAGGTTCAGAAGTCTATTAACCTGCAAATTAACCCCATATCTGCAGCTAATAGCATTTTTAAACATGACAGGTTTGCTTTAATAAATATATATTAGGAGAAAAATATATAATTTAAAAATAAAATTCCTATTTATCTTCCACCCTCTGCCATTTTCTTTGACCCCTATTCATAAAGTGTCATCCCAATGTAAGGAAACTGCACAGGCAATAGCTTAAAAGTAAGATTTTATTTTTTCAAGCTTCAACAACTATTCAGTAATTGTACTGGACTAACAGTTTAATAACAATTTGATGTCATTAAGCTATTTAAAATCATTAGTAAAGCAAAATGCTTTCCAAAGTTACCCAGGATTATAAAACACAGCAGTGAGATTGGAGGGGAATAATTTGAAAGCACTGATTTGGCAAAACTTGTTTCCTCAGCAGTGCAATCTGACACAGCGGGGCAGCAGGCAAAGCAATGAGACCTTGAAAAGACGGTGTTCAAGAATTTAATCACTTTACACATGTTGAAGTCAAGAAGATGTTTTGTTATTATAGACAGATTTTACGTATCTTTTCTTTTGATCTAAGAAGTGAACAAAGCTATAGATATGTTATACAGTTAGGTCCAGAAATATTTGGACAGTGACACAATTTTCGCGAGTTGGGCTCTGCATGCCACCACATTGGATTTGAAATGAAACCTCTACAACAGAATTCAAGTGCAGATTGTAACGTTTAATTTGAAGCTTTGAACAAAAATATCTGATAGAAATTGTAGGAATTGTACACATTTCTTTACAAACACTCCACATTTTAGGAGGTCAAAAGTAATTGGACAAATAAACCAAACCCAAAAAAAATAATTTTATTTTCAATATTTTGTTGCGAATCCTTTGGAGGCAATCACTGCCTTAAGTCTGGAACCCATGGACATCACCAAACGCTGGGTTTCCTCCTTCTTAATGCTTTGCCAGGCCTTTACAGCCGCAGCCTTCAGGTCTTGCTTGTTTGTGGGTCTTTCCGTCTTAAGTCTGGATTTGAGCAAGTGAAATGCATGCTCAATTGGGTTAAGATTTGGTGATTGACTTGGCCATTGCAGAATGTTCCACTTTTTTGCACTCATGAACTCCTGGGTAGCTTTGGCTGTATGCTTGGGGTCATTGTCCATCTGTACTATGAAGCGCTGTCCAATCAACTTTGCGGCATTTGGCTGAATCTTGGCTGAATGTATATCCCGGTACATTTCAGAATTCATCCGGCTACTCTTGTCTGCTGTTATGTCATCAATAAACACAAGTGACCCAGTGCTATTGAAAGCCATGCATGCCCATGCCATCACGTTGCCTCCACCATGTTTTACAGAGGATGTGGTGTGCCTTGGATCATGTGCCGTTCCCTTTCTTCTCCAAACTTTTTTCTTCCCATCATTCTAGTACAGGTTGATCTTGGTCTCATCTGTCCATAGAATACTTTTCCAGAACTGAGCTGGCTTCATGAGGTGTTTTTCAGCAAATTTAACTCTGGCCTGTCTATTTTTGGAATTGATGAATGGTTTGCATCTAGATGTGAACCCTTTGTATTTACTTCCATGGAGTCTTCTCTTTACTGTTGACTTAGAGACAGATACACCTACTTCACTGAGAGTGTTCTGGACTTCAGTTGATGTTGTGAACGGGTTCTTCTTCACCAAAGAAAGTATGCGGCGATCATCCACCACTGTTGTCATCCGTGGACGCCCAGGCCTTTTTGAGTTCCCAAGCTCACCAGTCAATTCCTTTTTTCTCAGAATGTACCCGACTGTTGATTTTGCTACTCCAAGCATGTCTGCTATCTCTCTGATGGATTTTTTCTTTTTTTTCAGCCTCAGGATGTTCTGCTTCACCTCAATTGAGAGTTCCTTAGACCGCATGTTGTCTGGTCACAGCAACAGCTTCCAAATGCAAAACCACACACCTGTAATCAACCCCAGACCTTTTAACTACTTCATTGATTACAGGTTAATGAGGGAGACGCCTTCAGAGTTAATTGCAGCCCTTAGAGTCCCTTGTCCAATTACTTTTGGTCCCTTGAAAAAGAGGAGGCTATGCATTACAGAGCTATGATTCCTAAACCCTTTCTCCGATTTGAATGTGAAAACTCTCATATTGCAGCTGGGAGTGTGCACTTTCAGCCCATATTATATATATAATTGTATTTCTGAACATGTTTTTGTAAACAGCTAAAACAACAAAACTTGTGTCACTGTCCAAATATTTCTGGACCTAACTGTATGTAATCTAGACAAGATATACCATATGTATAACGTGGCAATAAACCTCTTCATGACCAATGACGTACATGATTTACTAAGCCATCTAGTGCCTATAACAGCCGCGGGTTGATGTCAGATGAATCCACGGCTGTTAACCTGTTAAATGCTGCTGTTGATCCCTGACAGCGGTGTTTAACACGCACTGACAGGAAGCGCATCACTGATCTCACCCATTGATAACCCCATCACGTGATAGCGGTTGTGCCGATGGATTGTTATGACAGCTAGGGGTAAGCCTGTCATCACAATCCTCCTGTGAACACTGGCTGTGTGCCAATGTTAATTGAAGATTGTGATTTTAGTTATGCAGAGCAGTGCTGACTATGGGGATGCCTGAGTTCCATTCCTCAATACAAAATAAAGTCTGGCTCACTCAGATATAGTTGGTGCCTCCGAGAAAAAAAATCAATGGAGTCAACAAGTAACTCGGGCACACAGTAAAGGTAAGAGTCCGAAACAAATGTTATTTGAATTTCAGTAAGCTTGTTTTATTGATGCAAAGGACCAAACAAATCTGACGTATCGGCCTTCACATATAGGCCTTCCTCAGAGATGGTCTATGGTACAAATTTACAGAAAGAAGAAAAACAAAATTATTACATGTACAGACATCCATACGTCATATAAGTAATACAGTATGACATCATAATGCTGGCATCAACAAGCATATACAAACTGATATTGAGTTCAAAAATCAAGAAAATTAGAAGAAAAAACATTATATCACAAAAGTTCCATTGAGTACAATGATATATATTCTCTAGAGAAGGTTCACACTACTCGAAACGAGGACCATCCTAACCCTAAGTAATATAGAAAACATAGGACATACCTATATGATAATGGAAGAAATATGTGTTCGAGTCACTACTCAAAGCGATATCATCATGATATACACGAATGCCTAAAAATAGACACATGTAAATATACTACAGCCGGCCATGAAGGAGGAATTTGGGTGAAAATAGAAAGTGTAAGTAAAGTAGAAAATATGAAGGGGAGAAGAAACAGAAGAAAAGAAGAAGATCAGAGAAGAGATTATAGAGGAGTCAGACACAGAATGTATCGAAACAAGTAAGGGGGAAACAGAAAAAAAGGGGGAAGGCATGTAACGGAACAGAACATGGGAAAGGAGGGAAGGGAGGCAGACACAGAGGAAAGAAAACAAGACAAAGAATGAGTAGAAATAATGAAAAAGGGAAAACAAGGGGGAAAAAAAGGAAAACAAGCACTGTATTCTACAGATGAAAGCCAATAATCAAGATACCTTTGTAAACATCAAAGCTGCAGTAGATTACACACCGGTAGTATATAGATAATACCGGGGGTCAGTTTATGCGGTACTATGAAAAGAAGATTTGTGAATTATAATCAATGTTGGATTTCCACCATACTGGTATAAGATACTAGATGTGACGACTAGTGATGAGCGAGCATGCTTGTTACTACTCGGTACTCGCACGAGTATCACTGTACTCGGTCTACTCGGCGGGGACCGAGTAATCTCGCGATACTCGTGCTGTACTCGTGGTCTTCATTTCTGCATGTTGGCGCTCTTTTGAGAGCCAGACCTCATGCAGGGATTGGCTGGCAGACCACTGCAATGCCACAGCCCTGTTAGTTGTGGAATTGCAGTGATTGGCCGGCCTGGACAGCGTGACCGAGCCTTTATACCGGCCGGCGCGCTGTGCTCTGCTCACAGCTATCCAGACAGTCAGTGCAGGGAGAGTGTCGCTGATTCAGGGAAAGCTTTGCGGCCCTTTATAGCTTTTTCAGTTGCAGGGCTGCAAACAGTGTGACCAAAAGTCCTTCTCAGGACTATTCTAGTTGTATACAGGCAGGCAGGGTATAGCCAGGTCGGAGTACAGTAGCAGAGTCCTTCTCAGGACTATTGTTGCTATATACAGGCAGGGTATAGCCAGGTCTGAATACAGGCTAGTGACCAGAAGAGTCCTTGTCAGGACTATTGTACCAGTATACAGGCAGGCAGGCAGGCAGGCACGCAGGGTATATATAGCCATTCCTAGTGGTGACCGTATACCAGCCTTCATCATATCTGGGGCTGGTGTACACAGTCTAAAACAGTCCAGATAGTGTCTGACTTGTCTGTAATTGTCGCTCCCCAAAAAAACCTGTTAGGTTCTTAGTGCGTCCGTGCTTGGTTTTTAAAACCGCACGTGTGTGCCTGTCGGTGGCAGTGTACAGGTGCACTTGTGTGCAATTTCCACATACTTTGATATAACGCACAAGTAGTGAATACACGTCAGCACAGCATTGCAAAATGCGCAAGGGCATTGGCAAGGAACAAGGAAGTGGACGTGATGGTGGTGCAGGCAGAGGCCGAGGTCGTGGGCAAGCTCTAATTTCGCCACAACAAAGGGCCACATCTAGTCGCTCGCACGTCCTGTCCCAAATTCTTGGGGACCGCAGCAGTACACCGCTCTTGAACCAAGACCAGTGTCAACAGGTTGTTAGTTGGATAGCAGATAATGCTTCCAGTCAGATTGGCACCACCACAAACACTCTGTCTTCCACACGGTCAAGTGTCAGTAGCCGTGATACTGCACCGCACATTTCTGAACCTGATCCTCCTTCCTACCACCAGGCTGAGTACACGTCCTCCTCGGATATTAATGATCCCACACTTGGACACTCGGAAGAGCTGTTCACGTTTCCATTCACACATTCTGGCCTCTCGCCAGCTCATATTGAAGTGGGTCATGAGGAGATCGTCTGTACAGATGGCCAAATATTTGAGCAGCCACGTTCTCACGAAGTTGGCAACGTGTCTCAACAAGTGGTGGACGATGATGAGACACAATTGTCAGGAAGTCAGGAGGAGGAGCAGGGTGCGGAAGAGGAAGACGACGTGGTGGATGATCCAGTAACTGACCCAACCTGGCAGGAGGATATGCAGAGCGAGGACAGCAGTGCACAGGGGGAGGGAGGCGTAGCATCACAACAGGCAGTAAGAAGCAGGGTGGTGGCCCCAGGTAGAAGTCAGGCAACCGTTCCCCGGAACAACACGACGACACAAGGTGCCTGTACAAATGTTAGGTCTTCCCGAGTCTGGCAGTTTTTTAAGTTGGCTCCAGATGATTCTAAAAAGGCCATTTGCAACACCTGCCATGCCAGCATCAGCAGAGGTACCAAAACTAGCAGCCTGACCACCACCAGCATGATCAGGCACATGTCAGCCAAGCACCCGACTTTGTGGGAAGTACAACAGAGTCGAGGAGCAGTGCTTGCTGATGTCACTGCTACGTCTTCGCTGGTTGTGCATGCGAGCCAATCCCCTGTCCATGCTGCCTGCGAACAAGCCTCCTCCACTCCTGCACCTGCAGTTGCCTACGCAGAAAGAACACCATCATCAAGCACGTCCTTGTCCCAGCGCAGCGTTCAGTTATCCATTCAGCAAACCTTTGAACGCAGGCGCAAATACACTGCCAACACCCCACATGCCACAGTTCTAAATGCTAACATTTCGCGACTGCTTGCGCTGGAAATGTTGCCTTTTAGGCTGGTGGAGACAGAAGCATTCCGCGACCTGATGGCGGCAGCTGTCCCACGTTACTCGGTCCCCAGCCGCCACTATTTCTCCCGGTGTGCCGTCCCCGCATTGCATAACCACGTGTCACAAAACATCACACGTGCCCTGAACAACGCTGTTTCACCCAAGGTCCACCTAACCACAGACACGTGGACAAGTGCTTGTGGGCAAGGCCGCTACATCTCGTTGACGGCACACTGGGTTAATATTGTGGAAGCTGGGACCCAGTCTGAGCGAGGGACGGAACACGTCCTTCCCACACCAAGGTTTGCAGGCCCTACCACAGTCAGTGTTTCACCCACACTCTACAGCTCAGGAATGTCATGCTCTTCAGCCTCCTCCTCCTCCTGCGCATCCTCATCCACTGTACCCTCCACACCAGTCCCAAGCTGGAAGCACTGCAGCACTGCCTCGGCGAAGCGGCAACAGGCTGTGCTGAAGCTAATCTGCATCGGTGACAAACCCCACAATGCAGAAGAGGTGTGGACAGCTCTGAAACAGCAGGCAGATCACTGGCTCACACCTCTGAACCTAAAGCCAGGAAAGGTCGTGTGTGACAATGGCCGGAACCTGGTGGCGGCTTTGAGGCGAGGCCAGCTGACACATGTTCCATGCGTGGCCCATGTGCTCAACCTCGTGGTTCAGCGGTTTATAAAGTCATACCCAGAGCTGTCTGATCTGCTGGTAAAAGTTCGCCGCCTGTCTGCACATTTTCGAAAGTCACCTACTGCTTCAGCCGGCCTTGCCGGCTTTCAGCGCCGTTTGCATCTTCCGGCTCACAGACTGGTGTGTGATGTCCCCACGCGTTGGAATTCAACTCTGCACATGTTGGTCAGGATATGTGAGCAGAAGAGGGCAGTTGTTGAGTACCTGCATCACCTAAGCCGTCGGGAAATGGGTCAAACTCCACACATAACACCTGAGGAGTGGAGATGGATGTCAGACCTATGTACCATCCTCCAAAACTTTGAGGACTCCACCAAGATGGTGAGTGGTGATGACGCCATTATTAGCGTCACCATACCGCTACTCTGCCTTCTAAAACGGTCTCTGCTGAAAAACAAACATGATGCATTGCAGGCGGAGCGCGATGAGTTGCAGCAAGAAACAGTAGTGGGTGTGGGTGATAACACACAGCCCAGCCTCGTCTCATCACAACGTGCAGTGGAGGACTATGACGAGGAGGAGGATGAAGACATGGAGCAACTCTGCGGCCAAATTGAGGATATGACATGCACACCAGTCATATCCTCGGTTCAGCGTGGCTGGCCAGAGGACAGGGTAGATGAGGAGGAGGAGGAGGAGGAGGAGGAGGAGGACAGCATGTTCAGTCATCTTGTTGGTCAGGCTACTGAAGTCCTGGCTGTTAAGAGTCTGGCGCACATGGCTGACTTTATGGTAAGCTGCCTGTCTCGTGACCCTCGCGTTAAGAACATCTTGGCCGACAATCATTACTGGTTGGTAACACTGTTAGACCCACGCTACAAGGAGAACTTTTTGTCTCTTATTCCCGTGGAGGAGAGGTCAACCAAAATGCAGCAGTTCCGGAAGGCCATAGTCACGGAAGTAGGCAAAGCATTCCCCTCACAAAACGCTAGTGGCATAGATCAGGAATCAGTGGACAACCGAGGCGTACAGCTGAGAGAGGCACAAGTCCAATCCGCCAGAGGTAGGGGAACAGTCTTTAAGATGTGGGACAGTTTTCTCAGCCCCTCAGGTACCACAGCCCCTGAGGTGCGGAGTAGTGCCACAAGAAATCCTAAGTTTGCCCAGATGCTGAAGGAGTACCTTGCAGATCGAACAACTGTACTCCGCCATTCCTCTGTGCCTTACAATTATTGGGTATCCAAGCTGGACACGTGGCATGAATTGGCTCTCTACGCCTTGGAAGTCCTGGCCTGCCCTGCCGCTAGCGTTTTGTCAGAGCGTGTTTTTAGTGCCGCAGGTGGAATCATTACAGATAAACGCACCCGCCTATCAACTGAAAATGCTGACAGGCTGACTCTGATCAAGATGAACAAGGGTTGGATTGGGCCAGACTTCACCACACCACCAGCAAATGAGAGCGGAATTTAAAGTTTGCCATGTACCTCCACTCACCCATGGGTACACACATCTGGACTTTGGATAATCGCTGGACTGCTCCTCCTTCTCCTCATGCGCCACCATGATGACCGTTACAAATTGCAATACTTAGGCCTTTGTTTCAGGTATACCCCCAGTGGTAAATTTTTTCGCCCATTCTTTGCAGAATGGACATTACAACGACAGGAGACCCGCTCCTTTGCAATGGGAACAATGTTTTGAGGCCCTCATGCACGTCTCTACCCAGGGACAACGTGGAGCCTCCCAATTTTTGGCTGCCCTGCCTAAGGGCTATACTATAATACACCCACTTCCTGACAATGGACACTTAATGTTTTGAGGCCCTCATGCACGTCTCTACCCAGGGACAACGTGGAGCCTCCCAATTTTTGGCTGCCCTGCCTAAGGGCTATACTATAATACACCCACTTCCTGACAATGGACACTTAATGTTTTGAGGCCCTCATGCACGTCTCTACCCAGGGACAACGTGAAGCCTCTCAATTTTTGGCTGCCCTGCCAAAGGGCTATACTATAATACACCCACTTCCTTACAATGGGCACTTCAAGTTTACAGGCCCTCATGCACGTCTCTACCCAGGGACAACGTGGAGCCTCCCAATTTTTGGCTGCCCTGCCTAAGGGCTATACTATAATACACCCACTTCCTGACAATGGACACTTAATGTTTTGAGGCCCTCATGCACGTCTCTACCCAGGGACAACGTGGAGCCTCCCAATTTTTGGCTGCCCTGCCTAAGGGCTATACTATAATACACCCACTTCCTGACAATGGACACTTAATGTTTTGAGGCCCTCATGCACGTCTCTACCCAGGGACAACGTGGAGCCTCTCAATTTTTGGCTGCCCTGCCAAAGGGCTATACTATAATACACCCACTTCCTTACAATGGGCACTTCAAGTTTACAGGCCCTCATGCACGTCTCTACCCAGGGACAACGTGGAGCCTCCCAATTTTTGGCTGCCCTGCCAAAGGGCTATACTATAATACACCCACTTCCTTACAATGGGCACTTCAAGTTTACAGGCCCTCATGCACGTCTCTACCCAGGGACAACGTGGAGCCTCCCAATTTTTGGCTGCCCTGCCTAAGGGCTATACTATAATACACCCACTTCCTGACAATGGACACTTAATGTTTTGAGGCCCTCATGCACGTCTCTACCCAGGGACAACGTGGAGCCTCCCAATTTTTGGCTGCCCTGCCTAAGGGCTATACTATAATACACCCACTTCCTGACAATGGACACTTAATGTGTTGAGGCCCTCATGCATGTCTCTAACCAGGGACAACGTGGAGCCTCCCAATTTTTGGCTGCCCTGCCTAAGGGCTATACTATAATACACCCACTTCCTGACAATGGACACTTAATGTTTTGAGGCCCTCATGCACGTCTCTACCCAGGGACAACGTGGAGCCTCTCAATTTTTGGCTGCCCTGCCAAAGGGCTATACTATAATACACCCACTTCCTTACAATGGGCACTTCAAGTTTACAGGCCCTCATGCACGTCTCTATCCAGGGACAATGTGGAGCCTCTCAATTTTTGGCTGCCCTGCCAAAGGGCTATACTACAATAGACCCACTTCCTTACAATGGGCACTTCAAGTTTACAGGCCCTCATGCACGTCTCTACCCAGGGACAACGTGGAGCCTCCCAATTTTTGGCTGCCCTGCCAAAGGGCTATACTATAATACACCCACTTCCTTACAATGGGCACTTCAAGTTTACAGGCCCTCATGCACGTCTCTACCCAGGGACAACGTGGAGCCTCCCAATTTTTGGCTGCCCTGCCAAAGGGCTATACTATATTACACCCACTTCCTTACAATGGGCACTTCAAGTTTACAGGCCCTCATGCACGTCTCTACCCAGGGACAACGTGGAGCCTCCCAATTTTTGGCTGCCCTGCCAAAGGGCTATACTATAATACACCCACTTCCTTACAATGGGCACTTCAGGTTTACAGGCCCTCATGCACGTCTCTATGCAGGGGCATTGGTGAACCTCACAATTTTGGACTGACCTGGCAAAGGAAAATACTACAAAGACTCACTTCCTCAAAATGGGCATATTAGACTCAGAGGCCTTTATGTACGTCTCTTCTCAGGGACATCGGAGTGCCACACAATGTTTTACGTAAAATCTTTCATGTATTGATCTCAAAAAGTAACATACATTAGCTCTATCTCACTATTGGGTATGTGCCCTTAACATTTCCGCCATGAAAATTCATTTTGGTGTCATTTTGGAAGGTTTTCTGGTGAGTCCGTAAAAATGGCGTAAAACGCGGACAAAATTGTTCACAGCTGTGACTTTTGAGTGATAAATGCTTCAAGGGGTCTTCCCCATGCTGTTGCCATGTCATTTGAGCACTCTTCTGAGACTTTTGTGCCATTTTTAGGGTTTCTACATGCTGCCGGTGGTCATTTCACAAAAATACTCGGGTCTCCCATAGGATAACATTGGGCTCGTTGCTCGGGCCGAGTACACGAGTATCTTGGGAGGCTCGGCCTGAGCTTCGAGCACACGAGCTTTTTAGTACTCGCTCATCACTAGTGACGACTATAAATGTATACATACCTAATCAAGGGGTATGAAGTAAAAGGACTGCCAGTCTAGCAAGTGCTGCTACCCTTGTATGAGATCTAGATATATGAAAGTAGATTGCATCCACTAAAGGCCCCGTCACACTAAGCAACATCGCTAGCAACATCGCTGCTAACGAACAACTTTTGTGACGTTGCTAGCGATGTTGCTGTGTGTGACATCCAGCAACAACCTGGCCCCTGCTGTGAGGTCGTTGGTTGTTGCTGAATGTCCTGGGCCATTTTTTAGTTGTTGCTGTCCTGCTGTGAAGCACAGATCGCTGTGTGTGACAGCAAGACAGCAACAACTAAATGTGCAGGCAGCAGGAGCCGGCTTCTGCGGAGGCTGGTAACCAATGTAAACATCGGGTAACCAAGAAGCCCTGTCCTTGGTTACCCGATATTTACCTTTGTTACCAGCCTCCGCCGCTCTCACTGTCAGTGCCGGCTCCTGCTCTGTGCACATGTAGCTGCAGGACACATCGGGTTAATTAACCCGATGTGTGCTGTAGCTAGGAGAGCAAGGAGCCAGCGCTAAGCAGTGTGCGCTGCTCCCTGCTCTGTGCACATTTAAAAGCAGCACACATCGGGTAATTAACCCGATGTGTGCTGTAACTAGGAGAGCAGGGAGCCAGCGCTAAGCATTGTGCGCTGCTCCCTGCTCTGTGCACATTTAGCTGCTGCACACATCGGGTAATTAACCCGATGTGTGCTGTAACTAGGAGAGCAGGGAGCCAGCGCTCAGTGTGCGCTGCTCCCTGTTCTCTGCACGTGTAGCTCCGTGCACTGGTAACCAAGGTAAATATCGGGTTGGTTACCCGATATTTACCTTAGTTACCAAGCGCAGCATCTTCCATGCAGCGCTGGGGGCTGGTGACTGGTTGCTGGTGAGCTCACCAGCAACTCGTGTAGCGACGCTCCAGCGATCCCTGCCAGGTCAGGTTGCTGGTGGAATCGCTGGAGCGTCGCAGTGTGACATCTCACCAGCAACCTCCTAGCAACTTAAGCTGGTGTCACACACAGCGAGAACGACAACGACGTCGCTGCTACGTCACCATTTTCGGTGACGTTGCAGCGACGTCCCGTCGCTGTCGCTGTGTGTGACATCCAGCAACGACCTGGCCCCTGCTGTGAGGTCGCCGGTCGTTGCTGAATGTCCAGCTTCATTTTTTCGTCGTCACTCTCCCGCTGTGACACACACATCGCTGTGTGTGACAGCGAGAGAGCGACGAAATGAAGCGAGCAGGAGCCGGCACTGGCAGCTGCGGTAAGCTGTAACCAGCGTAAACATCGGGTAACCAAGGGAAGTCCTTTCCCTGGTTACCCGATGTTTACGCTGGTTACCAGCCTCCGCTCTTGCTGCCAGCGCCGGCTCCTGCACTGTGACATGTGGCTGCAGTATGCATCGGGTAATTAACCCGATGTATACTGTAGCAAAGAGAGCAAGGAGCCAGCGCTAAGCAGTGCGCGCGGCTCCCTGCTCTCTGCACTGTGACATGTAGCTGCAGCACACATCGGGTTAATTAACCCGATGTGTACTGTACCTAGGAGAGCAAGGAGCCAGCGCTAAGCGCGGCTCCCTGCTCTCTGAACATGTAACACAGCGACGTTATGATCGCTGCTTCTGCTGTGTTTGACAGCTAAGCAGCGATCATAACAGCGACTTACAAGGTCGCTGTTACGTCACCGAAAATGGTGACGTAACAGCGACGTCGTTGTCGCTGTCGTTTAGTGTGAACCCAGCTTTACCAGCGATCCCTATCGTTGTTGGGATCGCTGGTAAGTTGCTTAGTGTGACTGGACCTTAATATTGTCCTCATCAGATAGGGAAAGCATATAGCGAAAAGAGAATGCACATACCGCTCAATGAGACTACTGAACAAAAAGATTTTTTCTTACTTTCTCTAGAGATCGGGCCAATGCCCAAAGATGCAAAACACCTAATGTTTTTAATCTGTGAATGCACAAAAAGGTATACAAAAGTAAGTCTATGGCACCTGGACTGTTATCACATAGAAAGACATGTTATAGTGGATGACCAACCTTAATCCTATTAGGAAGTGTAGCCAGACAATCCTGAAGCAGGAAGTAATATGATTAGAAGAACGAGATAAGTTCCTGAGAGAATAAAGCAAAGAGCAGGTTGAGAAAACAGATCATAGCCAGTATGTCAGAAAAAGAGCAATCTATACCTGGTGGTGGAGAAACTCCTGTGTGAGTACTGGTATGAATCCTGCGGTGCACATGGCAGCAGGAAGCAAGACCTATTTAAGAGGTGCATGATTGCTAAAGGAGAATCACCTGTCGGTGAAAGCCAGGACCGGACCGTGGTACGCGAGAGGCCCAGGCGCAGAGAGACCACAAGGATCAATCAGCGCAAGCGCCAACAGCGGCCACAGCCGGTCTGTGCACGTGATCGATGACGAACAGCTCATGTGATCCGGAAGTAGCGTGGTGAACCGCTATCGTGGAGCGCATTAGTCAAGCATACGCAGAAGGGCCAACAGGCCGATCAGCGCATGCGTAAGTGACGGTCACGATGTGCAAGTGATGGATGGAAGGAGTGGGCCGAACGCGAGCGCAGACCGGCCGGTGATCCGGCCGAGACCGCGCACGCGCAGGTACACTGGCGTCCAGGAGATGGTGGAAGTTGCTGACAGGGATACAGTGCCGTGACGGAATCGTGGATAGATTAGTTACAGCGCCTGAAAGATAAAAGAAACATATGATGATAAATAAGAACCTATGTATGACACAAAAAGAAAATAATATAGAGGAGCATGATATAGAAAATAATATAGAGGAGCACGATATAGCCAGAATTCAGAGAAAAATAATATAGAAACTGGATCAGAGAATGAAAGGATCAGATAAGTGAAGGATATATGGGAAATTACAGACTAGAAAGAAGTTATACATAATATGAAAGAAGGAAGAATTTTAATAAAAGATCTCATATTCACGATTCAAACCTAAAGGCTCTAATGTCTGTAACGTATATATCCAATAAGCTTCGCGCTCCTTCAGCCTCTGTATTCTATTCCCCCCCCTCCTGGGTGCAAAAACATGTTCCAAAACCTGGTACCGTAATTGTGCTACAGTGTGACCAGCTTGTACAAAGTGAGCAGGAATGGGTAGGAGTGTCTGCTTACACCTAATTGTCGATTTATGCTTACTTATCCGGTCTCGGATATGTTGGGTAGTCTCCCCAACATATCCGAGACCGCAGGGACATTTGATCAGATAGACTACGAACGATGAATCACACGTAAAGAAGTCTTTGATATGAAAGATCCGCCCTGTCCGGGGACGGGTGAAAGTGCTGCCCTTTGTGATGTTGGAACATTGGATGCAATGTAAACATGGGTAATTCCCGGTACGAGCTGTCTGTAATGTCATCTGTCGTTTTTGTTTCTTTGGAGAACCAATGTCCGCCCGCACTAACGTATCCCTCAAGTTTTTAGGGCGCTTGTTACAGAAAAGGGGTCTATTGATGAATTCTGGAATATTAGGATACGCTTGGCCTAAAAGTGACCAATGTTTAAGTATGGAAGCCCTCACTTGCGTCTGAAAGGGATGATAAGTGGCTACAAAAGGTACTCTGGGACCCGATTGTGGATTGGACGGTCTAATGACAGGTTCTGGTGCGGCAATTCGCTGCGGGTAACCCCTAACAACGAATTTATCGCTCATCTCTGCCATGCGTCTTCCTCTTAAAAGAGGATCAGACACTATGCGTTCAACTCGTTTAATCTGAGATGCTGGAAGTGCCCGCTTGATGTGACTAGGATGGGCACTGGTGAAATGCAGCAAACTGTTCCTGTCCGTGGACTTAGTATATAAATCAGTAGAAATAACTCCACTAGGGGACTTCAGGATGAGTACGTCAAGAAAATTGATTTCATGTAAATCTGAGTGTAAAGTGAAACTCAAGTTGGGCAGACAGCTGTTAAGATCAGAATAAAATGTATTAAGACTAGAGGAATCACCATGCCATATCATGAAAATATCGTCTATGTATCTCCGCCATGCGATAACATGTGACGAGAACATAGGATGTTGGTAGACGAAGGTGTCCTCAAAATGCGCCATAAAAATGTTGGCGTATGGGGGCGCTACATTTGATCCCATCGCAGTCTCTTGAATTTGCAAGTAATATTGATCTTGAAAAAGAAAAAAGTTGTTATGTAATATTATTGTTAGAAGATCAATAACCAACTTTCTTTGATGGGTGGATAGTGTGTCTTGCCGTTCCAGGAAAGAATCAACAGCCTCAATGCCTTGTACATGATTTATACTTGTGTAGAGACTTGTCACATCAAGAGTAACCAAAATATCATCACCAGAGATGGGCTGGTATGTAGTATGATCATCAAGTCAGGGCCAGCTTGATGATCATACTACATACCAGCCCATCTCGCGGGATCCAACACCCAGGATCAGGGAACTCGTTAGTAACATGATCACGGAACATGTACGTCTGGGTACCTTAGATAAAAAATTGTCCGAATTTTTGGTAAAAGAGTCCCCCATAACACCAGTATTTTATACTTTACCCAAAATTCATAAAAATCTGAATCGACCACCTGGACGGCCCATTGTGGCCTCCACAGATTCCATTTTATCACCCTTGGCCATCACACTTGAGAGAATTTTGAATCCCTTTGTACCATCTATAAGATCATACATTAAGGATACCAATGATTTTCTACATTTTCTTAGGACAACTAACAACATCTCTGGTGATGATATTTTGGTTACTCTTGATGTGACAAGTCTCTACACAAGTATAAATCATGTACAAGGCATTGAGGCTGTTGATTCTTTCCTGGAACGGCAAGACACACTATCCACCCATCAAAGAAAGTTGGTTATTGTATTACATAACAACTTTTTTCTTTTTCAAGATCAATATTACTTGCAAATTCAAGGGACTGCGATGGGATCAAATGTAGCGCCCCCATACGCCAACATTTTTGAGGACACCTTCGTCTACCAACATCCTATGTTCTCGTCACATGTTATCGCATGGCGGAGATACATAGACGATATTTTCATGATATGGCATGGTGATTCCTCTAGTCTTAATACATTTTATTCCGATCTTAACAGCTGTCTGCCCAACTTGAGTTTCACTTTACACTCAGATTTACATGAAATCAATTTTCTTGACGTACTCATCCTGAAGTCCCCTAGTGTAGTTATTTCTACTGATTTATATACTAAGTCCACGGACAGGAACAGTTTGCTGCATTTCACCAGTGCCCATCCTAGTCACATCAAGCGGGCACTTCCAGCATCTCAGATTAAACGAGTTGAACGCATAGTGTCTGATCCTCTTTTAAGAGGAAGACGCATGGCAGAGATGAGCGATAAATTCGTTGTTAGGGGTTACCCCCAGCGAATTGCCGCACCAGAACCTGTCATTAGACCGTCCAATCCAGAATCGGGTCCCAGAGTACCTTTTGTAGCCACTTATCATCCCTTTCAGGCGCAAGTGAGGGCTTCCATACTTAAACATTGGTCATTTTTAGGCCAAGCGTATCCTAATATTCCAGAATTCATCAATAGACCCCTTTTCTGTAACAAGCGCCCTAAAAACTTGAGGGATACGTTAGTTCGGGCGGACATTGGTTCTCCAAAGAAACAAAAACGAAAGATGACATTACAGACAGCTCGTACCGGTAATTACCCGTGTTTACATTGCATCCAATGTTCCAACATCACAAAGGGCAGCACTTTCACCCATCCCCGGACAGGGCGGATCTTTCATATCAAAGACTTCTTTACGTGTGATTCATCGTTCGTGGTCTATCTGATCAAATGTCCCTGCGGTCTCGGATATGTTGGGGAGACTACCCAACATATCCGAGACCGGATAAGTAAGCATAAATCGACAATTAGGTGTAAGCAGTAGAGATGAGCGAACCGGTCCCGGTTCGGCTCGAGGCCGGTTCGCCGAACGGGGGTCCCGTTCGAGTTCGGTTCGTCGAACGTTCGACGAACCGAACTCGAACGTATAGGCTATAATGGGAGGCAATCACAAACACATAAAAATGCATTATAAATGTACACAAACAGTTAATAAACATTGCCATAACACTTACCGGTCCTCGCGATCCCTTCTGCACTCTGTCTCCTGCCGCTATTCCATCCGATGATCGCTGAATCCTCCCGGTGACCTGCACTGCCAGCAGAGAAGCAGGACCTATCGTGACGTCAAAATAGCCATGTGACCAGTCACGTGGCTTTTATCTCATTGGCTACAGACTGGTCACATGACTATGACACGTCATGTAGGACCTGCGAGTGCATCTCTCCGGTACACGGTGCACATATGTGTATCGCCGTGTACCGGCGACATGCTCTAGCACACGGTCGACTCCCCGTTCCGTTAGGGACCGGCTGACACAGCCGGTCATTAACGGAGATCACCGTTGCCATAGCAACGCAGTTAGCGGTGACGTCACCGCTAACCGCGGCTCCGGGAGCACCGTTGCTATGGTAACGCGTCTGTCAGCGTTACCGCTAGCAGCCAGCAGTGATCACTCACGGAGTGAAGGCTGCACGCTGCTTCCCGATTGTAGTGAGCATTGTAGTTAGGATGGAGGTTCCCCAGCCCCAAGTGATGCCCCTCACTACAATCGTCACTACTACTACACTAGAAAGAAAGAAGACAGAAGAGCAGGATCGTGGAGGGCTGACAGGGGTAATAAAGATGGAGTCTCTAATGTGTCTGTGCATTTATTTCTATTAAAGTATTTTTTCTCTGTGTGGTGTCTTTTTTTAACCCTTTATTGGAGATTCTTAATGGCCGGGTCAAACGTGCCTGACATTAAGAATCTCTGGCTTAATATTGGCTGGTAAAACAAAGCCAGTATTAACTCATGATTACCCAACAAGCCACCCGGCTCCAGGGCTGTTGGAAGAGTTGGATACAGCGCCAGATGATGGCGCTTCTATGAGAGCGCCATTTTCTGGGACGGCTGCGGACTGAAATCCGCAGCAGAGGCGCCCACAAACCTCGGGCTAACCTGTGCTGCGGATTCCAATCCCCAGCTGCCTAGTTGTACCCGGCTGGACACAAAAATAGGGCGAAGCCCACGTCATTTGTTTTTTAATTATTTCATGAAATAAGTGAAATAATTAAAAAAAAGGGGCTTCCCTATATTTTTGGTTCCCAGCCGGGTACAAATAGGCAACTGGGGGTTGGAGGCAGCCCGTGGCTGCCAGCTGTACCTGGCTAGCATACAAAAATATGGCGAAGCCCACGTCATTTTTTTGGTGGGCAAAAAACTTCTGCATACAGTCCTGGATGGAGTATGCTGAGCCTTGTAGTTCTGCAGCTGCTGTCTGCTCTTCTCCATACAGACAGACAGCAGCTGGAGAACTACAAGGCTCAGCATACTCCATCCAGGACTGTATGCAGAAGTTTTTTGCCCCCTGAAAAAATTATGTGGCTTCGCCATATTTTTGTATGCTAGCCAGGTACAGCAGGCAGGTACGGCTGCCCCCAACCCCCAGTTGCCTATTTGTACCCGGCTGGGAACCAAAAATAAAGGGAAGCCCTTTTTTTATTATTTCATGAATTTCATGAAATAATTAGAAAACAAATGACGTAGGCTTTGCCCCATTTTTGTGTCCAGCCAGGTACAACTAGGCAGCTGGGATTGGAATCCGCACCACCGGTTGGCCTGAGCTTTCTGGGCCCCACTGCTGCGATTTGCAGTCTGCAGCCACCTCAGAAAATGGCATTTTCATAGAAGCGCCATCTTCTGGCGCTGTATCCAACTCTTCCAGCACCTGCCTGCTATACCTGGCTAGCATACAAAAATATGGCGAAGCTCACGTCCTTTTTTTGTAGCTTTTTGGCAAAAAAAAAAAAAAATGCTTCCCTGGATTTTCCATTGCCAGTGAAGGTAACGCCAAGCAGTGGGGGTTAGCAGCCAGTAGCTGCTTGGATTACCCTTAGCTAGCAATACAAAAAATGCAGTGGGAGCTAACATATATTTTTTTTAATTATTTATTTAAATAACTAAAAATAAAATGGGCTTCCCTGTATTTTGATTGCTGGACATCACAGTGCTGTAAAAATAAATCTTTAAAAAAATGACGTAGCGCTCCGCGGTATTTTTGATTCTCAGCGCAGATAAAGCAGACAGCTATGGGTTGCCACCCCCATCTGCCTGCCGTTACCTTGGTTGGCAATCAAAATACACGGAAGCCCATTAATTTTTTCTATTTAAAAAATAGTTAAAAAAAAAAATTACGTTGGGTCCCCCCATTTTTGATAGCCAGCTAGGGTAAAGCAGACGGCTGTAGCCTGAAAACCACAGCTGGCAGCTTTACCGTGGTTGGGGATCCAATGTGGAGGTCCCCCCAGGCTCTTTTTTATAATTATTTTATAAATATTAATAATTACACAATAAAAGTAGGGGACCCCCCAAATTGGATCACCAGCCAAGGTAAAGCGGACAGCTGTGGTCTGGTATTCTCAGGGTGGGAAGGTCCATAGTTATTGGGCCTTCACAGCCTAAAAATAGCAGGCCGCAGGCACCCCAGACGTGGCGCATCCACTAGATGCGCCAATCCTGGCGCTTCACCCCAGCTCATCCCGTGCCCTGGTGCAGTGGCAAACGGGGTAATAAATCGGGTTGATACTAGCTGTAAAGTCACCTGAGATCAAGCCCAGCAGTTTGTGATGTCATGGCGTCTATTAGATACCCAACATCATAAACTGTCAGTACTAACAAAAACAAAAAATCGACAAAAGAAATTTATTTGAAAAAGCAGTCCCCAAAACATTTCCTCTTTCACCAATTTATTGTAAGAAAAAAAATATAAAGGGGTCCCACGACGACTCTGGACCGTCTAGAATATGGGGGGGAGACACTCAGGGAACGTATCCCCCATTTTCTAGGAGTGCGGACCCTTCATGTGAGGAGTGTGGGTGCAATGAATCTGCACTCACTCTCCCCGGGTCCACAGCAGCAGTGTCCATGTCGTAATGGTTGCTACCAAAGCTGCAATGCCCTGCTCATGAGGTAAGGGCATGCCTAATCAGGAGAACTACTGTAGAGGAAGCTCTGCTCACTGGTATATAGGTGCTCAGAGGTAATAATAGATAAAATTAGTGAGTAACCTCGGCACTCTATATCTCCCAGACTAAGTCAGTAAGTCACAACGGATAGTAATGCAAAATCACTCTTTATTGGTCCGTATTAAGAAAATTTTTTTTTCATAAGCATATATGTTTTTGTCCAAAACAAGTTACAAATGACGTTTCGGCCTGAGCCTTCGTCAGATTGGACTTATCTGCATGTAATCATGAAAAATGACAATAATCAGTATCACATAAGAGTGAGAGAACAATAACATAAACTCGAACAATGTAGAGGTACAATTGGGATGCAGCAAAAAAATTGCAACACAGCAAGAAATGAAACACATGATACAAATGTCATAATACAGTACAAGGACAATATAGTAATGACAAATATGGGGTCAGAGTAGACTTAGACAGCTCTGGTACGAAAGAGATGTCAATCATAAAGTAACATGTGCAGTAGGTGTAGAGCTACACTATGCATGGCAGAGCTAATGGGTAGACCGACCATAGAAAAAGTAGAGAAAAAGTGGAGAAAAAGTGGAGAATAAGTGGAACATAAGAGGAGAAAAAGTGGAGAAAAAGTGGAGAAAAAAGTGGAGAAAAAGTGGAGAAAAAGTGGAGAAAAAGTGGAGATTAAGAGAAAAAATGGAGAAAAAAGTGGAGAAAAAGTGGAGAAAAAGTGGAGCATAAGTGGAGAAAAAGTGGAGAAAAAGTGGAGAAAAAGTGGAGCATAAGAGGAGAAAAAGTGGAGAAAAAAGTGGAGAAAAAGTGGAGAAAAAGTGGAGCATAAGAGGAGAAAAAGTGGAGAAAAAGTGGAGCATAAGAGGAGAAAAAGTGGAGAAAAAGTGGAGAAAAAGTGGAGCATAAGAGGAGAAAAAGTGGAGAAAAAGTGGAGCATAAGAGGAGAAAAAGTGGAGAAAAAGTGGAGAAAAAGTGGAGCATAAGAGGAGAAAAAGTGGAGATTAAGAGGAGAAAAAGTGGAGAAAAAGTGGAGAAAAAGTGGAGAAAAAGTGGAGAAAAAGTGGAGCATAAGAGGAGAAAAAGTGGAGAAAAAAGTGGAGAAAAAGTGGAGAAAAAGTGGAGATTAAGAGGAGAAAAAGTGGAGCATAAGAGGAGAAAAAGTGGAGAAAAAAGTGGAGAAAAAGTGGAGAAAGTGGAGAAAAAAATGGAGAAAAAGTGGAGAAAAAGTGGAGAATAAGAGGAGAAAAAGTGGAGAAAAAGTGGAGAAAAAGTGGAGAATAAGAGGAGAAAAAGTGGAGAATAAGTGGAGAAAAAAATGGAGAAAAAGTGGAGAAAAAGTGGAGCATAAGAGGAGAAAAAGTGGAGAAAAAGTGGAGAAAAAGTGGAGAAAAAGTGGAGCATAAGAGGAGAAAAAGTGGAGAAAAAAGTGGAGAAAAAGTGGAGAAAAAGTGGAGCATAAGAGGAGAAAAAGTGGAGAAAAAGTGGAGAAAAAGTGGAGCATAGAGGAGAAAAAGTGGAGAAAAAGTGGAGAAAAAGTGGAGAAAAAGTGGAGCATAAGAGGAGAAAAAGTGGAGAAAAAGTGGAGAAAAAAGTGGAGAAAAAGTGGAGAAAAAGTGGAGAAAAAGTGGAGAAAAAGTGGAGATTAAGAGGAGAAAAAGTGGAGAAAAAGTGGAGAAAAAGTGGAGCATAAGAGGAGAAAAAGTGGAGAAAAAAGTGGAGAAAACGTGGAGAAAACGTGGAGAAAAAGTGGAGAAAAAGTGGAGAAAAAGTGGAGCATAAGAGGAGAAAAAGTGGAGAAAAAGTGGAGAAAAAAGTGGAGAAAAAGTGGAGAAAAAGTGGAGAAAAAGTGGAGAAAAAGTGGAGATTAAGAGGAGAAAAAGTGGAGAAAAAGTGGAGAAAAAGTGGAGCATAAGAGGAGAAAAAGTGGAGAAAAAAGTGGAGAAAACGTGGAGAAAACGTGGAGAAAAAGTGGAGAAAAAGTGGAGAATAAGTGGAGCATAAGAGGAGAAAAAGTGGAGAAAAAAGTGGAGAAAACGTGGAGAAAAAGTGGAGAAAAAGTGGAGAAAAAGTGGAGCATAAGAGGAGAAAAAGTGGAGATTAAGAGGAGAAAAAGTGGAGAAAAAGTGGAGAAGAAGTGGAGAAAAAGTGGAGAAAAAGTGGAGCATAAGAGGAGAAAAAGTGGAGAAAAAAGTGGAGAAAAAGTGGAGAAAAAGTGGAGAAAAAGTGGAGATTAAGAGGAGAAAAAGTGGAGCATAAGAGGAGAAAAAGTGGAGAAAAAAGTGGAGAAAAAGTGGAGAAAGTGGAGAAAAAAATGGAGAAAAAGTGGAGAAAAAGTGGAGAAAAAGTGGAGAATAAGAGGAGAAAAAGTGGAGAAAAAGTGGAGAAAAAGTGGAGAATAAGAGGAGAAAAAGTGGAGAATAAGTGAAGAAAAAAATGGAGAAAAAGTGGAGAAAAAGTGGAGAGAAAGTGGAGAAAAAAATGGAGAAAAAGTGGAACACCCTTTGGTACCTTTCATGTGGCACTAAGGGGTGCTTAGCTTTGTATTTAGCCAAAAAAATGAAAAAAAAATGACATAGGGTTCCCCCTAGTTTTGTAGCCAGCTAGGGTAAAGCAGACGGCTGCAGCCTGCAGACCACAGCTGGCAACCTCACCTTGGCTGGTAATCCAAAACTGAGGGCACCCCACGCTGTTATTTTAAATTAAATAAATAATTAAAAAAAAAAACACGTAGGGGTCCCCCAAAATTGGATCACCAGCCAAGGTAAAGCAGACAGCTGGGGCCTGATATTCTCAGACTAGGGAGGTCCATGGTTATTGGAATCTCCCCAGCCTAAAAATAGCAGGCCGCAGCCGCCCCAGAAGTGGCGCATCCATTAGATGCGCCAATCCTGGTGCTTCGCCCCAGCTCATCCCGCGCCCTGGTGCGGTGGCAAACGGGGTAATATTTGGGGTTAATACCAGATGTGTAATGTCACCTGGCATCAAGCCCTGGGGTTGGTGAGGTCAGGCGTCTATCAGATACCCGACATCACCAACCCAGTCAGTAATAAAAAAAAAATAGACGACAAACACATTTTTATTTGAAAAAACACTCCCCAAAACATTCCCTCTTTAACCAATTTATTAGATTGAAAAACAAATCCAGGTCTGGTGTAATCCAAGGGGTTGCCATGACGATGCACACTGTCCCAGTCAATGAAGAGCAGGATGTTCCCCATTGGCTGGGAGAGCAGTGCAGTGACCTGAGCTAACATCAATGGGTCAGCCCAGGTCACTGCAGGGGGGTGACAAGTGCTGCTGTCAGTGAGGTACATTACCTGCGCTGATCTCCAGCACACTGACAGCCCCTGTCACTGAGGTCAATGACCGGCGCCTTCACATCAAGTATCGCGAGAGGTCCGTGACGTCACCGCCAGTGTCAGTCTCGGGTCGGAAGCGATAGGTGATGTGACAAGCGGCGGCCATGGAGGACAGTGACAGCGCTGAGGTCGGGATGGCGGGACTTCATCACCGCAGGTAAGCCGAGCGAGCGAGCGAGCGGGCGGGCGGGCGGGGGGGGGGGGGTGGATGTGTGTGTGTGTGTGTTTGTGTATGTGTATGTATGTGTACATGCCGCGGGCAGGAGGGGGTGGAGCGAGCTGAGCGGGAAAGTGTGGGCTTCCTGCACGTAACTAAGATAAACATCGGGTTACTAACCAAAGCGCTTTGCTTGGATACCCGATGTTTATCTTGGTTACCAGCTTGTGGCAGGCTGCCAGCGATGGCTCCTGCTCACTGTAGCTGTAAAAAGCCCTGCTTTTTGCTGCTAGAACCGTTCTCGAACGTATCTAGAACTATCGAACTTTTAGCAAAAAGCTCGAGTTCTAGTTCGATCTCGAACAGCCCAAAAATCACTCGAGCCTACAACTGGAGAACCTCGAACCACGAACCGCGCTCAACTCTAGTAAGCAGACACTCCTACCCATTCCTGCTCACTTTGTACAAGCTGGTCACACTGTAGCACAATTACGGTACCAGGTTTTGGAACAAGTTTTTGCACCCAGGAGGGGGGGAATAGAATACAGAGGCTGAAGGAGCGCGAAGCTTATTGGATATATACGTTACAGACATTAGAGCCTTTAGGTTTGAATCGTGAATATGAGATCTTTTATTAAAATTCTTCCTTCTTTCATATCATGTGTAACTTCTTTCTAGTCTGTAATTTCCCATATATCCTTCACTTATCTGATCCTTTCATTCTCTGATCCAGTTTCTATATTATTTTTCTCTGATTTCTGGCTATATCGTGCTCCTCTATATTATTTTCTATATCATGCTCCTCTATATTATTTTCTATTTGTGTCATACATAGGTTCTTATTTATCATCATATGTTTCTTTTATCTTTCAGGCGCTGTAACTAATCTATCCACGATTCCGTCACGGCACTGTATCCCTGTCAGCAACTTCCACCATCTCCTGGACGCCAGTGTACCTGCGCGTGTGCGGTCTCGGCCGGATCACCGGCCGGTCTGCGCTCGCGCTCGGCCCACTCCTTCCATCCATCACTTGCACATCGTGACCACCACTTACGCATGCGCTGATCGGCCTGTTGGCCCTTCTGCGCATGTGTGACTAATGCGCTCCACGATAGCAGTTCACCACGCTACTTCCGGATCACATGAGCTGTTCGTCATCGATCACGTGCACAGACCGGCTGTGGCCGCTGTTGGCGCTTGCGCTGATTGATCCTTGTGGTCTCTCTGCGCCTGGGCCTCTCGCGTACCACGGTCCGGTCCTGGCTTTCACCGACAGGTGACCTCCTTTAGCAATCATGCACCTCTTAAATAGGTCTTGCTTCCTGCTGCCATGTGCACCGCAGGATTCATACCGGTACTCACACAGGAGTTTCTCCACCACCAGGTATAGATTGCTCTTTTTCTGACATACTGGCTACGATCTGTTTTCTCAACCTGCTCTTTGCTTTATTCTCTCAGGAACTTATCTCGTTCTTCTAATCATATTACTTCCTGCTTCAGGATTGTCTGGCTACACTTCCTAATAGGATTAAGGTTGGTCATCCACTATAAGGCTATGTGCACACGCTGCGTTTTTTTGACGCTGCGTTTTTGTGCGTTTTTGGCCGCTAAAAACGCACAAAAACGCACCTGCGTCGAAAAAACGCGGCAAAAAACGCGCGCGTTTTGCCGCGATTTGGTGCATTTTTTTGCTGCGTTTTGCTGCGTTTTTGCTCACTGCGTTTTTTATCAGTGAACAAAAAAAAAAAAGGTCTGATGTCATTTCCTTCTTCAATGTGTTCTTCATTCTCCACTAGTGTATGCAGAAGAGCAGACAGCTGCAGAACTACAAGGCTCAGCATCCTCGATCCAATAGTGTATGCAGGACAGCAGACAGCAGCTGTCGAACTACAAGGCTCAGCATCCTCCATCCAATAGTGTATGCAGGAGAGCAGACAGCAGCTGTCGAACTACAAGGCTCAGCATCCTCCTTCCAGGACTGTATGCAGGATTTCTTTGCCCCCCCCAAAAAAAAAAATGACGTGGGCTTCGCCATATTTTTGTATGCTAGCCGGGTACAGCAGGCAGGTACGGGCTGCCCCCAACCCCCAGCTGCCTATTTGTACCCGGCTGGGAACCAAAAATATAGGGAAGCCCTTTTTTTTTAAATTATTTCATGAATTTCATGAAATAATTTAAAAAAAAAAATGACGTGAGCTTCGCCCCATTTTTGAGTCCAGCCGGGTACAACTAGGCAGCTGGGGATTGGAATCCACAGTGCAGGGTGCCCATGCTTTCTGGGCACCCCCGCTGTGAATTGCAGTCCCGCAGCCACCCCAGAAAATGGCGCTTTCATAGAAGCGCCATCTTCTGGCGCTGTATCCAACTCTTCCGGCTGCCCTGATGCCGGGTGGCTAGCCAGGTAATAATGGAGTTAGGGCTAGCTGTATATTATCAGCTAGCCCTAAGCCCGAAATTCATGGTCTCACGCCAATATTAGACATGGCCACCATGAATTTCTAGTAAAGATAAAAAAAAACACAACACAGAAAAATATTTTTATTAGAAATAAAACACAACACAATTAGTGACTCCATCTTTATTGAAATAAACCCCCCTCCGCAGTAATCCTGGGTCAGGGTCCCGCGCCGTCCAATCAGGATCCAATATCATCTGATCGGTTTGCTGGAAGGCAAAGCGATCAGATGATGTGTCAGGTTAAAGGATGTGAATCCCATCACACATCAGCTGATTGTATAAAAGCCGATTATACAATCAGCTGATGCATCAGTAGAAAAAAAAAAAAAATAATACTCACTTATGTGCTGATTACCGGCAGCTCCTGCAGCGATGGGGTGGGAGTCTGATCCCGTCCGATCGCTGCAGCAGCTGCCGGTAATCAGGGATGAAGTCTCCTGACGCATCCGCTGATACCGGCCGGGCGCCCGCGTCAGCCCGAGACTCGATCAGCTGATGCGTCAGGTGACTGCATCAGGTGATCCATCGCCAGGTCCTGCAAGCAAGGTCCTGCCCCGGGGAGACTGCACACAGCCGGAGCGGGAGCGGCGATACCGTGACAGGAGCTGGGAGCGGGCATGGCACCGCGAGGCTGCAGACAGGTGAGTATAACTTTTTTTTTTTTTATTCTACTGTTAACTTTTGTTTTCGCAGCCGCTTCCACCTCCTGCCTGTACATGGCGCCGCACGGCAGCATACATGCACAGGACGGGAGATGGACGCGGCGGTGACGGTACCGGGAGGATTCATGCTTCTGTCTATACTGACAGAAGGAATCCTCTTCCTGTACACGTCACTTTACTACCCACCTCCTGCGCTTATAGCTGCGTTTTTGGTCTTAGAAACGCACCAAAACGCAGCTATTTGCGTTTCTCATTGCGTCTTTCAACATCCCATTGAACTCAATGGATGAAAAGCGCAGTGAAAAACGCGGGAATAATTGACATGCTGCGTTTTTGTGGTCACCACAAAAACGCAGCTGAAAAAAAACGCTGTGTGGGGACAGCAAAAATGAAAACTCATAGACTTTGCTGGGGAAGCAAAGTCATGCAGTTTTGAGGCCAAAAACGCACCCGAAAAACGCGCAAAAACGCCGAGAAAAACGCACCGTGTGCACATAGCCTTACAAGTCTTTCTATGTGATAACAGTCCAGGTGCCATAGACTTACTTTTGTATACCTTTTTGTGCATTCACAGATTAAAAACATTAGGTGTTTTGCATCTTTGGGCATTGGCCCGATCTCTAGAGAAAGTAAGAAAAAATCTTTTTGTTCAGTAGTCTCATTGAGCGGTATGTGCATTCTCTTTTCGCTATATGCTTTCCCTATCTGATGAGGACAATATTAGTGGATGCAATCTACTTTCATATATCTAGATCTCATACAAGGGTAGCAGCACTTGCTAGACTGGCAGTCCTTTTACTTCATACCCCTTTATTAGGTATGTATACATTTATAGTCGTCACATCTAGTATCTTATACCAGTATGGTGGAAATCCAACATTGATTATAATTCACAAATCTTCTTTTCATAGTACCGCATAAACTGACCCCCGGTATTATCTATATACTACAGGTGTGTAATCTACTGCAGCTTTGATGTTTACAAAGGTATCTTGATTATTGGCTTTCATCTGTAGAATACAGTGCTTGTTTTCCTTTTTTTCCCCCTTGTTTTCCCTTTTTCATTATTTCTACCCATTCTTTGTCTTATTTTCTTTCCTCTGTGTCTGCCTCCCTTCCCTCCTTTCCCATGTTCTGTTCCGTTACATGCCTTCCCCCTTTTTTTCTGTTTCCCCCTTACTTGTTTCTATACATTCTGTGTCTGACTCCTCTATAATCTCTTCTCTGATCTTCTTCTTTTCTTCTGTTTCTTCTCCCCTTCATATTTTCTACTTTACTTACACTTTCTATTTTCACCCAAATTCCTCCTTCATGGCCGGCTCTAGTATATTTACATGTGTCTATTTTTAGGCATTCGTGTATATCATGATGATATCGCTTTGAGTAGTGACTCGAACACATATTTCTTCCATTATCATATAGGTATGTCCTATGTTTTCTATATTACTTAGGGTTAGGATGGTCCTCGTTTCGAGTAGTGTGAACCTTCTCTAGAGAATATATATCATTGTACTCAATGGAACTTTTGTGATATAATGTTTTTTCTTCTAATTTTCTTGATTTTTGAACTCAATATCAGTTTGTATATGCTTGTTGATGCCAGCATTATGATGTCATACTGTATTACTTATATGACGTATGGATGTCTGTACATGTAATAATTTTGTTTTTCTTCTTTCTGTAAATTTGTACCATAGACCATCTCTGAGGAAGGCCTATATGTGAAGGCCGATACGTCAGATTTGTTTGGTCCTTTGCATCAATAAAACAAGCTTACTGAAATTCAAATAACATTTGTTTCGGACTCTTACCTTTACTGTGTGCCCGAGTTACTTGTTGACTCCATTGAGTTCCATTCCTGACTATACTCCTGACCGGTACTACTATGATTCCCCCCTCCCTCCAGGGGGCAGGAGTGTGATGGAAGACAGATAAAGACAGACAAGGGAAAACGAAATCTCTGACAGACTGCACCCACACACAGAAATAGACAAAGAGAGACTCAGGAGTAAAACAAGAGCAGGAATGTAACAAGAAAAAGGCAACAAGGGTTAACTACACAAGTGTACTCAGCAACAAGCATAACAACCGCCAGATAGTCTGAATCACAACACTTCACCAGACCAGGTAAAATAAACTATAGCTGGCATAGGTGGAAGGATCTAGCCAACATATAAAGGAAGGGAGCAGATATGATTTGCTTCCCCCAACATATGAACAAAGGAGACTAAAGGGTACTTTACACGCTGCGATATCGGTACCGATATCGCTAGCGAGCGTACCTGCCCCCGTCGGTTGTGCAACACGGGCAAATTGCTGCCTGTGGCGCACAAAATCGCAAACACACATCAGACAGACTTACCTGTCCTGCGACGTCGCTCTGGCCGGCGATCCGCCTCCTTTCTAAGGGGGCAGTTCGTGCGGCATCATAGCGACGTCACACGGCAGCCGTCCAATAGCAGAGGAGGGGCGGAGATGAGCGGCCGGAACATGCTGCCCACCTACTTCCTTCCTCATTTCCGGTGGACGCAGGTAAGGAGATGTTCGTCGTTCCTGCGGTGTCACATATAGCGATGTGTGCTGCCGCAGGGACGACGAACAACATCGTACCAGCAGCAGCAATGATATTAAGGAAATGAGCGACATGTCAACGAGCAGCGATTTGTCACGTTTTTGTGCTCGTTGATCGTCGCTCATTAGTGTCACTCGCTGCGATGTCGGTAACAGCGCCGGATGTCCGTCACTACTGACGTGACCTCGACGATATATCGTTACCGATGTTGTGGCGTGTAAAGCACCCTTAACAAGCAGACTAGCAGAGATTTAACTTTTTGCTAGCCTGCCTATGAATTAGCACTCTGCAGGTTGACTCCCAAGTCTGTCTGCGTTGATCACAGACTCCAGAGAAGTTATTGGGCAAAGTGTCAGAATCCTTAGTCTGAATAGAAAATGACGCTGTCATGACCATCGGCGAACTTTGTAAAAATCCTCGTGTGACAACAATCTATCAATTACCTATCAACTGTCATGTACAGTATTTATCTATGATTATTATATACTGTATATATATATATATATATATATATATATATATATTACATATATATATTATCCAGCATATATCTATATTTTATCTATCTTTTCACTATTTATCATCTATCCCTATATTATTTATCTATCTACTCTAGAGTTGCCAAGTCACGCACAAAGCAGCGTGACCTGGAACATCTGAAGAGCAGTAACATTATTGATGTCACTACAACTCAGCATCGCTGCTTCTTGTGCAGCGCATTGTGATCCAGAAGTGGCTGTTGGTATGTCTATGGTGAGTCACAATGAAGCTCCATGGGCATTGTTTGTCAGATTCGTTGGACTACATCGGACCTGTGTGAGATTTTTTTTTAAATTAAATAAATTGGTTAATGAGGGAAATGTCAGGTAGGGATTATTTAAATAAAGTATTTTTGTGTGTGTTTCCTTTTTATTACTGAGTAAGTAATGAGGGTTTCCGATGGACATTTCTCGGTTACTAACACCAGGGCTTCATTTCAGCTGTATTTTTGGACACTACACAGCTGACATCATCCCTAAAACCATTACTCTGATTGTCAAAGCACCAGGGCATCGAGTATAACCGAGGCGAAGCATGTAATGTGAGGATCCACTTCTGGTTAGCTGGTATTTTTAGGCTGGGAAGGACCCAATAAGCATTGACCTTCCCAGCCTGATAGTATCAGCTCACAGGTATGTGCTTTAGCTTTTATGATTATCAAAAATAGAGGGGCCCCCAAGTTATTTTTCCATTTATTTATTTGGTTAATGCAAAGCTGGGCAATAAATATGAAGTGAGTATTATGAAGCTCTACAACAGCTGAGGTGTGAATTATGAGGTTCTGTAGCAGGTGAGGTTAAAATTACGAGGTTCTGCTGCAGTTTAGGTGTGTATTATGAGGATCTGCAGTAACTGAAATGTATTAGGAGGTGATTATGAGGTGCATATGTAGATATATAGACACATATATACACTCTTGCACACACACATCACTATAAGCTTTTCACTTCACAGTACCCATGAGTCTGATAATGTATTGACATGTGAGGCTCTATAACCCTGTGGATGTGGTGTAGAGTGTAGAGATCATGCTGCTTTCTAAAGATTAGAGGAGCAGGATCACTGCTGTCATTGCCCCAATACTGGAGAGGTGATAGAGGTCAAACCTGGGGCTGACTACTGGTATCCTATGAATGTGTAGTGGGAGGGCAGAGGTCGGTGCTGGACACTTAGGCCAGGCGATACCAGCTATCAGGGCCGGCTCCAGGTTTTTGTGGGCCCTGGGCGAAAGAGTCTCAGTGGGCCCCATCCACACATAGACATGCACAGATACATACACATACAGGCATACGTACACATACTTATTTAAAGAGAAATTCACAAAAACACATAAATAAACATAAATCTAGACACAGTCATACACACTGACATACATAGACACACATCATACATGCACACACACACACACATTATTTTTATATATTTATCCTGTATATATATATTTCTAATATTGGGAAGCCGGCAACAGCCTCATTCACCTCCCGGCTTGTCTAACAGACATGGCCGCACATAGAGCACACTAACACTGCTGTATATACATCACAAGAGAGGCTGGGGACAAACACATTACTGGGGGGCATACATATTACTGAGGAAAGGGGTATACAGCAATGGGGGGCATACAGCTCTAGAGGAGGGCAGTGACTGAGGTGGGGGGGACAAACAGCTGTGAAGTGGGGGGTGACATGCAGCTCTGGGGGTATACAGCTCTGGGGTGGGGGGGACATACAGCTCTGGGCAGTATACAGCACCTGGGTGGAGGGAACATACAGCTCTGAGGGGGTGTACAGCACCTGGGTGGAGGGGACATACAACTCTGGGGGTATAGTAGTATGCAGCCCCCATATTGTGTTATGAAGCCCCCATTGTCCTCCATTCAGTATTATGTAGCCCCCATATGCACTATGCAGCCCCCATATAACATTAAGCAGCCCCCATATAGCACAATGCAGACCTAGATAGCATTAGGCACCTTCATGTAGTATACAGCCCACATATAGCACAATGCAGACACCTATAGCATTGGGCACCTTCATGTAGTATATAGCCCACTTATAGCACAATGCAGACCCAGATAGCAATAGGCACCCTCATGTAGTATACAGCCCACATATAGCACAATGCAGACACATATAGCATTAGGCACCCTCATGTAGTATACAGCCCCTAAATACCACAGTACAGAGCCAGATAGCATTAGGCACCCTCATGTAGTATATAGCCCCTATATACCACAGTGCAGAGCCAGATAGCATTAAGCACCCTCATGTAGTGCAGAGCCCCTATATAGTACATTGCAGAGTCAGATAGCATTAGGCACCCTCATGTACTATACAGCTTGTATATAGGCTATATACAAGCTGTATGCTACATGAGGGTGCCTATTGCTATCTGGCTCTGCACTGTGCTATATACAGGCTGTGCTATATAACATAGCACAGCCTGTATACAGCACAGTGCAGAGCCAGATAGCAGTAGGCACCCTCATGTAGAATACAGTGATTAATACTCAGTGGTGTAACTAGAGTTTGATGGGCCCTGGTGCAAAATTTGGACCGGGGCCCCCCTCCACGTACACCGAGACTTAGGGTACGGAATAATGACACTGACACTTGGGGTACAGGATAATGACGCTGACACTTGGCTCTTACCCTCAGCACCCAGGTTTACCATGATCTGAAATCCCTCTATCAGTACCCTGCTTTCCCATGTTCTGATATCCATCTTGTCCTCAGCACCCAGCTTCCCCATGCTCTGCTATACATCTTTCCCTCAGCACCCAGCTTTCCCATATCAGAGCATGGGAAAGCTGGGTGCTGAGAGATGTACAGCAGAGCATGGGAAAGCTGGGTGCTGAGGGAAAGAGCCTTTTTCCCTCAGGACAAAACATTTCCATCCCATACTTGTATCTTTGTCCCCCCTTGTATATAGATCTCCAAATACTATAATGGCCCCCACATAGCCTTCCATATAATATAAAGGGTCCCACATAACCCTTGATATATTAGAATGCACCCCCATAGTTCTCCATGTATTACAATGCATTTCCCCAAAGTTCTCCATGTATTATAATTCACCCCATAGTTCTCCATATATTATACTGCACCACATAGTCTTCCATATATTATACTGCACGACATAGTCCTCCATATATTATACTGCACCACATAGGCCTCCAGTTTTATAACGCACACCCATAGTCCATGGATAAGGTAGCCTCCATATTCCTCCATATATTATAATGTAGCCCCCATAGTCCTATATGTATTATAATGTAGCGCCATAAATCATCATATTGCATTATGCAGCCCCATACTCCTCCATGTATAATGCACCCCTATATTCCATGTATAAGGTGTCCTTCATTTTGTATTATGCAGCCCCATACTCCTCCATGTATAATGCACCCATAGTCCATGTATAAGGTGTCCTTCATGTTTATTATGTAGTCCCATAGACCTCCATGTATCATGCAGCCAGCACCCCCAGGCCTCCATGTGTCATGCAGCCAGCAAAATAAAAAAACAAGTACCTGTCTTCTCCTTCCGACCCCTGCAACCGCGGTAGTTACTCCCCTGCCCCCATATCTCACACACCCTGCTCCCCATACAGCCTGCACCCCCATATCATACACACTACACCCCCATATGTCACACACCCTGCTCCCCATACAGCCTGCACCCCCATATCACACACTACACCCCCATATCCCACACACCCTGCTCCCCATACAGCCTGCACCCCCATATCATACACACTACACCCCCACATCTCACACAGCCTGCTACCCCCAGATCACACACACTACACCCCCATATCTCACACACCCTGCCTGTACCACAACTTACCCCTCTCAAACACTCTGCACCCCTTCACATCCTTCTGTCACAGTCTGCACCCCTCACATGCCCCTCACCCTGCAGCCCCCTTCCCCCTCATGTCCCCTCTTTTCTTATTACCAGTCATCATGTGTCCATATCTCCTTCAGGATTCAGTATCTTGCTTTCTGCCCAGCATCCTGTGTCTCCTCCCACACAGTCACATGGGCGTGACATCATCGCAGGTCCTGCAGGATGGCTTATTCTGTCTTCTGTGCAGGTCAGGAGCTCTCCTGCTCTGCTGCAGCTCAGAAACGGCTGGTGGGCCTCTCCAGGTCAGGGGCCCCTCTACTGACACTGGGCTCCCCTGACTCACAGGCCGGCCCCCTGACGGTCGCATTGTCGGCCACTACACAGCGGCACTACACATAGGGGCCCAGCAGCCGGCTCTGCAGAGCGGCTGCCGGGCCCCTATGTGTACTAGTGCCGCTGTGTAGTGGCCGGCCTGTGAGTCAGGGGAGCCCAGTGTCAGTAGAGGGGCGGCTCACTTCTCCTCGTTCCCCCGCTGATCCGGTCTCCTCGGCGCGTCGTCCATTGCTGTCGCTCGCTCTGACCTCTCAGCAGGCGCGCAGTGCTGACGTCACCGCGGTCCTCTGCAGAGCTGTCAGAACGCCGACAGTCACAGCGGGGAGAATGATAAGAGAGAGAGCGCGCCGCTCACTCTCTCATCATTGCTCTCAATTGTATCGGCACCTGCGATGCCAATGCAATTGAAAGCGCGATCCTCGGCGGGGGGCGGTGACAGCACGGCCACCGGGCCCCCCTGAGTAGCAGTGCGCCACTCCTGCCACCGCGAGTGGGCCCCCCCGGCAGCTCAGGGCCCCGGCATTTGACCGGGTTTGCCGGGTGCTGGCGCCGGCCCTGCCAGCTATGGATGTGAGGTTAAATAAAAAAGAACAGCGATCTGTCAAGTTTGGTAGAGCCAAAGGTAAACAAAGTGACTGCAGGGAAAGAAGTGGCATTCATGAGGAACGAAAGGTAGAAACAAAAAAAATGTATGGGGCTATTGTATATTAAAACATAGTACAGATTAGCTTAAAAAAATAGATTTCTTCAGCGCTCTATTGGGAGACCCAGACGATTGGGGTATAGCTACTGCCCTCTGGAGGCCACACAAAGCACTACATTAAAAGTGCAAGGCCCCTCCCCCTCTGGCTATACCCCCCCGTGGTATCACGGGTTCTCCAGTTTTAGCTTTGTGTGCGAAGGAGGTCAGACATTCCATGCATAGCTCCACAGATTTTAGTCAGCAGTAGCTGCTGACTGTTTCGGATGGAAGAAAAGAGGACACATATAGTGTCCCCAGCATGCTCCCTTCTCACCCCTGGATGGTGTTGTAAGGTTGAGGTACCTATTGCTGGTACAGGGCTGGAGCCTGACATGCTGTTTTCCTTCCACATCCCCTTGTAGGGCTCTGTGGAAGTGGGATCCTGCCGGCCTCTCAGCTCTGATGCCGGGCTCCATCCACAGACCCATTAGAACCTGATGGATTCGGAGCAGGAGTACGATCAGGGACAGGGCCCTGCATCTTACAGGTACTCTGTGTCCCCGGCAGGCACAGACACACTCCGGGCTGGCTGGGTGTTATAGTGCGCCGGGGACCGCAACGTGGAGTTGGTGTCCCTACAGATTACTGGGGGATTGTTTGTGTTTGGGAACGCAGCGCCGACCCCCTCTGGACCGGGCGGCGCTGCTGTGACTTGTGGTGCGCCGGGGATCCGCCGTCCGCGCTTTTACGGCGGCGGCGGTTATAACTTTAGTCCCCGGCTTTTTGGGCCTAGGACGCCGGCAGCTCCGTTTCGTTCCCGCCCCCACCCTGTCATTCAGGGTAGGGGAGAGACGCTGTTCGCAAGCAGCGACGAGGGCTGGAGCCTGATTTACATGCTCCAGCCCTCACACTATGCACAGAGGGAAGCAGGCTTCCCGCTCTTGGCCAGGAACGCCCAGGGCCCGCCCCCCTTCCTCTCTCGAGACGCCGGCAGCCATTACATGCATGCCTGGCTGGAGGAAGGACGCAAGGCTCTGGGAGACCTGGACTAGGGGCTATCTGGCGACCACACACCCGCTTTTTAAGCGGGCGGTAAGCGATTTTTCTGTGCTGGTCCCTCTAGTGCCTCACTGTGTATCAGTGTACTGGATACAGTTATATAGATATTGTATTTCTTGCACTGTGAGGTGCGCTTCTGGCTGCATCTCCCAGATCACTCTGTGGAAGCAGCAACATGTCATCCTCAAAACGCAAGGCGGCCAAGGCAAAAAGGGCTGTGTATACTGCGTGTGCTACATGTGGGGCTAATCTACCAGCAGGCTCTGATGACCCCCATTGTGTGCAATGCTCCGACCCGGTGCTGCTTCGCCAGCTGGAGTCAGGAGAGGTGGCGACCCAGGCTGAGACGCTTGTAAGTTCTGCCCCGGTGACAGGGACGGACTTTGCAGTTTTTGCAGATAATATGTCTGTATCTATGGCAAAAATCCTTGAGACCTTGCAATCTATGCATGGGGCTCAGTCTCTGGGCACGGCGAGGCCTCTGTCCTCAGGTCCCCCTTACTTGGAATGTATCCAGCCCACAGGGGGGTCCCCGGCTTCACAGGCCGAGGATTATGACTCAGATGATGGCCCCAGCCACCCTAAGCGAGCTCGCTGGGAAAGACCCTCGACGTCTTCACACTGCTCAGGGTCTCAGCGCAATCAGTCTCCCTGTGATGTGTCTGATGAGAGTGATCAGGAATCCACTCCTGGAACCCCTCTCAACCTGGATACCCCGGATGGGGATGCCATGGTAGACGACCTTATCTCAGCCATCAATAGGCTGTTGGATATTTCTCCCCCAGCCCCTTCAGCAGAAGAGGCGGCTGCGGAGCAGGAAAAGTTTCGTTTCCTTTATCCCAAGCGTAAATTGAGTGCTTTGTTAGATCACTCTGACTTCAGAGAATCAATCCAGAAGCACGACGCTCACCCAGAAAGGCGTTTCTCTAAACGATCTAAAGATACGCGTTTCCCTTTCCCCCCTGAGGTGGTCAAGCGCTGGACACAGTGTCCAAAGGTAGACCCCCCGATTTCCAAACTTGCAGCTAGATCCATAGTTGCAGTGGAGGATGGCGCTTCACTTAAAGATGCCAATGACAGACAGATGGACCTTTGGTTAAAATCTGTCTATGAAGCTATAGGCGCGTCGTTTGCTCCGGCATTCGCAGCCGTATGGGCACTCCAGGCTATTTCAGCTGGCTTAGCAAAAGTGGATGCTATCATGCATCCAGCAGTGCCGCAAGTGGCGCACCTTACCACGCAGATGTCGGCGTTTGCGTCTTACGCTATCAATGCGGTCCTAGAATCTACCAGTCGCACCTCAATGGCGTCCGCCAATTCGGTTGTTTTGCGCAGAGCCTTGTGGTTAAAGGACTGGAAAGCAGATGCTGGTTCCAAAAAATGTTTAACCAGTTTGCCTTTGTCTAGAGAGAGACTGTTTGGCGAGCCATTGGCTGACATCATTAAACAGTCCAAGGGTAAAGACTCCTCTTTACCACAACCCAGAACACCCAAACCTCAGCAGAAAAAGTGGCAGCAGAGGTTTCAGTCCTTTCGAGGTTCGGGCAAGACACCATTTACCTCGTCCAAAGGGACTCAGAGGACGCAAAGAAACTCAGATTCGTGGCGGACTCACACACGCCCCAAGAAAGCAAATGGAGGTACCGCTTCCAAAGCGGCTACCTCATGACTTCCAGCCCCCCCCCTCCGCATCGCCGGTCGGGGGCAGGCTCTCCCGCTTTTCCGGCATTTGGATGTCACAGGTCAAAGACCGGTGGGTGACGGACATTTTGTCTCGCGGGTACAGAATCGAGTTCAATTCTCGTCCTCCAGCTCGGTTCTTCAGAACCTCCCCACGGCCAGACCGAGCAGATGCTCTGCTGCAGGCGGTGGATTCCCTAAAAGCGGAAGGAGTGGTTATCCCAGTCCCTCCTCAGGAACAAGGGCAAGGGTTTTACTCCAATCTCTTTGTGGTTCCAAAAAAGGACGGCTCGTTCCGTCCTGTTCTGGACCTAAAACGGCTCAACAAACATGTGCACGCCAGGAGGTTCCGGATGGAAACCCTCCGCTCTGTCATTGCCTCAATGTCCAGAGGAGACTTCCTTGCCTCAATAGACATCAAGGATGCTTATCTCCACGTGCCAATTGCTACAGAACATCAACGTTTTCTACGTTTTGTGATAGGAGACGACCATTTTCAGTTCGTAGCTCTTCCATTTGGTCTGGCGACAGCCCCACGGGTCTTCACCAAGGTCATGGCGGCGGTGGTAGCAGTCTTGCACTCTCAGGGTCACTCGGTGATTCCTTACCTAGACGACTTATTGGTCAAAGCTCCCTCCCAGGAGGCATGCCAACTCAGTCTGAATGCTACGCTGGAGACTCTACAGTCTTTCGGATGGATCATCAACTTTCCAAAGTCGATCCTATCACCGACTCAGTCACTAACGTATCTTGGCATGGAGTTTCATACTCTAGCAGCGATAGTGAAGCTTCCGCTGGACAAGCAGCGGTCACTACAGACAGGGGTGCAATCTCTCCTGCAGGGCCAGTTGCATCCCTTGCGGCGCCTCATGCATTTCCTAGGGAAGATGGTGGCAGCCATGGAAGCAGTTCCCTTTGCGCAGTTTCATCTGCGCCCACTTCAATGGGACATTCTCCGCCAATGGGACGGGAAGTCAACGTCCCTGGACAGGAAAGTCTCGCTTTCCCAGACGGCCAAAGACTCTCTACAATGGTGGCTCCTTCCCACATCATTGTCTCAGGGAAGATCCTTCCTGCCCCCATCCTGGGCAGTAGTCACGACAGATGCGAGTCTGTCAGGGTGGGGAGCAGTATTTCTCCACCACAGGGCTCAGGGGACGTGGACTCCGCAGGAGTCCACCCTTCAGATCAATGTTCTGGAGATCAGAGCAGTGTATCTTGCTCTACTGGCCTTCCAACAGTGGCTGGAAGGAAAGCAGATCCGAATCCAATCGGACAACTCCACAGCGGTGGCATACATCAACCACCAAGGAGGGACGCGCAGTCGGCAAGCCTTCCAAGAAGTCCGGCGCATTCTAATGTGGGTGGAGGACAGAGCATCCACCATATCCGCGGTTCACATCCCAGGCGTAGAAAACTGGGAAGCAGACTTCCTCAGTCGCCAGGGCATGGACGCAGGGGAATGGTCCCTTCACCCGGACGTGTTTCAGGAAATCTGTCGCCGCTGGGGAGTGCCGGACGTCGACCTAATGGCATCCCGGCACAACAACAAGGTCCCGGCATTCATGGCGAGGTCGCGCGATCAAAGAGCTCTGGCGGCAGACGCCTTGGTTCAAGATTGGTCGCAGTTTCAGCTCCCATACGTGTTTCCGCCTCTGGCGCTCTTGCCCAGAGTGCTACGCAAGATCAGATCCGAGTGCAGCCGCGTCATACTCGTCGCTCCAGACTGGCCGAGGAGGTCGTGGTATCCGGATCTGTGGCATCTCACGATCGGTCGACCGTGGTCACTGCCAGACCGACCAGACTTACTGTCCCAAGGGCCGTTTTTCCATCAGAATTCTGCGGCCCTGAACCTGACTGTGTGGCCATTGAGTCCTGGATCCTAGCATCTGCTGGATTATCTCAGGGAGTCATTGCCACAATGAGACAAGCTAGAAAGTCGAATTCGGCTAAGATCTACCACAGAACGTGGAAGATTTTCTTGTCCTGGTGCTCTGCTCAGGGAGTGTCTCCCTGGCCATTTGCATTGCCCAAGTTTCTTTCCTTCCTGCAATCGGGGTTAGAAAAGGGCTTGTCGCTCAGTTCCCTTAAAGGGCAAGTTTCGGCACTATCCGTGTTTTTTCAGAAGCGTCTAGCACGTCTTCCTAAGGTGCGCACGTTCCTGCAGGGGGTCTGTCATATTGTGCCCCCGTACAAGCGACCGTTAGATCCATGGGATCTGAACAGGGTACTAGTTGCTCTCCAGAAGCCGCCCTTCGAGCCTCTGAAGGAAGTTTCCTTTTCTCGGCTGTCGCAGAAAGTGGCGTTTCTTGTTGCAATCACATCGCTTCGGCGAGTGTCTGAGCTGGCAGCTCTGTCATCTAAGGCTCCCTTCCTGGTGTTCCACCAGGACAAGGTTGTGCTGCGCCCCATTCCGGAGTTTCTCCCTAAGGTCGTATCCTCTTTTCATCTTAATCAGGATATTTCCTTGCCTTCTTTTTGCCCTCATCCGGTTCACCGGTATGAAAAGGCCTTACGTTTGCTAGATCTGGTGAGAGCACTCAGAATCTACATTTCCCGCACGGCGCCCATACGCCGTGCCGATGCACTTTTCGTCCTTGTCGCTGGTCCGCGCAAGGGGTTGCAGGCTTCTAAAGCCACCCTGGCTCGATGGATCAAAGAACCAATTCTAGAGGCCTACCGTTCTGCGGGGCTTCCGGTTCCTTCGGGGCTAAAAGCCCACTCCACCAGAGCCGTGGGTGCGTCCTGGGCATTACGTCACCAGGCTTCGGCTCAACAGGTGTGCCAGGCAGCTACCTGGTCCAGTCTGCACACTTTCACCAAGCATTATCAGGTGCATACCTATGCTTCGGCGGATGCCAGCTTAGGTAGAAGAGTCCTGCAGGCGGCAGTGACACCCCCGTAGGGGAGGGCTGTTTTGCAGCTCTAACATGAGGTATTTATTTACCCACCCAGGGACAGCTTTTGGACGTCCCAATCGTCTGGGTCTCCCAATAGAGCGCTGAAGAAGAAGGGAATTTTGTTACTTACCGTAAATTCCTTTTCTTCTAGCTCTTATTGGGAGACCCAGCACCCGCCCTGTTGTCCTTCGGGATGTTTTTTTTTTTGTTGTTTGCGGGTACACATGTTGTTCATGTTGAACGGTTTTTCAGTTCTCCGATGTTATTCGGAGTTAATTTGTTTAAACCAGTTATTGGCTTCCTCCTTCTTGCTTTGGCACTAAAACTGGAGAACCCGTGATACCACGGGGGGGTATAGCCAGAGGGGGAGGGGCCTTGCACTTTTAATGTAGTGCTTTGTGTGGCCTCCAGAGGGCAGTAGCTATACCCCAATCGTCTGGGTCTCCCAATAAGAGCTAGAAGAAAAGGAATTTACGGTAAGTAACAAAATTCCCTTCTTTGGTGTCGGACAACCTCTTTAAGTTTACCATTTTCCAATATCTGTAACATTTTAATTTTTTTCTTGATTGGTTACATAGTACTTTTATTGATACTATTTTGAAAAATATACAACGTTTTCATATCTTCTTATAACGAATTTGACATGTTGTGTTCTGCTCTTAACTGGTGGCTTGGCATCTTCCTGGTGCATATAAGTTGGTGTCAGAGCTGGGCATCGCCTGGTTTTGTTCTCTCAGGTGTCCAGTCTAGAGGGAGTTAATTCCTGCTTGTCTATAAATTGCTACTATTGACACAGGTTATGGAAGACATATCACAGCCGCCTCTGTCATTTAAAAAATAGTGGTACCTGGGGTCCCATGCCGATGATAGCTTTAGCTTAGCTCCAGCAACATCGGTCCTGTGTATTTGATCCAGTTTTGGTGATTTGTTGTATGCTATTTGGTGTGTGGTGGAATACCCTTGTAGTTTGTTTACTTACTCCCTGTGCTTCATTTCTCCCTGAGCATGTATTGTCTTTTCCTCCCTGTGTGCTTGCTGTGATTTTGAGCTTTGGTTCCCCCTGTTTGTCGTTATTTGTGTGTTAGACCAGGGTTTTTCTGGATTCAGGGCTACGCTATCCATTAGATGTGACAGTCCCAGGACTCTACCCAGCTCATCCCAAATTGCCCTGGTGCGGTGGCAATCGGGGATATAAGCAGTTAATTATGGCAGGCGTCTCCCCGAGATACCTTCCATGATTAAACTGTAAGTGAAAGTAAATAAACACACACAGCGAAAAATCCTTTATTTGGAATAAAAGACAAAAAAACACTCTCTTTCACCATTTTATTAAAATCCCCAAATACCCCTCCAGGTCCGAAGTAATCCACACGACATTGTCAGCTCTGCTACATGAAGATGACAGGGAGCACCGTAGAACACGATCGCTGTGTCCTCTCCACGAAGCACCTGAAGTGAATCACGCTGTCACCAGACTTCACTCTGCAATGGAGACGATAAGATCACCAAATCTGCTTATGTTCCTCATTAGAGCCAGTGGCTGAATGGTTAGAGCTCTCGCCTAAGAAGCATTAGTTCACGAGTTCGAGTCCCGGGCGTCCCGGGAAAGAATTTAATTTATTTTTAATTTTAAATTATAATTATTTATTTATAATTATAATTTAATTATGCACTGAGGGGAGGATGATGGGGGTTGTAGTGTCTGCGGTGATGATGGTGGTTGTAGTGCCTGAGTGTGTGCGGTGATGAGTGCGGTACTGCCGGTGTTTGCCAGCCCGCCCGCCCACCCGCCCGTCCGTCCGTCCATCCGCCCGTCCGCCCGTCCATCCATCCGCCCATCCATCCATCCATCCTTGCAGCTGAACAATCTGCTTCTAGATTCTCTACTGCAGTATAGAGCTAAAGATTACTAAATCTGCCTATGTTTCTTATTAGAGCCAGTGGCTCAATGGTTACAGCTCTCACCTAAGAAGCATTAGTTCATGAGTTCAAATCCCGGCCGTCCTGGTAAAGAATTTAATTTATTTTTAATTTTAAATTATTATTTATTTATAATTATCATTTAATTTAATTATGCACTGAGGGGAGGAGCCGGACATCAGCTGTGAGCCGCGGGACACACCTCTAAAATGGAGCAGTTCACAGAATGAGGCTGCATTGCTCTCTCCTCTCTCTCTCTTCTCTATCCCCCTCCTTCTTCTCTCTTTCTCTCTCCCTCCCTCTCTCTCTCTCCTCTCTCTCTCTCTTTTCTTCAGTCTCTCTTTTTCCCTCTCTCTCTCTCTCCTCCCTCTCTCCTCTCTCACTCCTCTCTTTCTCTTCTCTCTTTCTTCTTTCCTCTTCTCTCTCTTCTCTCTCTCTCTTCTCTTTTCTCTCTCTTCTCTCTATATTCTCTCTCTCTTCTTTCTCTCTCTCTTAGACCTGGAGATGATCAGCTGATGCGGTCACCTGACGGCATCAGCTGACACTATAACTCGAGCGGTGAGGCCGGCTTTTTACCGCCCGGCTGGCTAAACTATCACCTGCTTCTGTCGGACAGGAGTCTGCACTGAAGTGTGTAGCTTTTTTTTTTGCACTGATGCATCAGCTGATTGTATAAAAGCCATTTATACAAGCAGCTGCTGTGTCATGTGATTCAGGTCCTTGAACCTGACACATCATCTGATCGCTTTGCCTTCTAGCAAACCGATCAGATGATATTGGATCTGGATTGGACGGCGCGGGACCATTGTCCCATTATTACTGCGGAGGGGGGTTCTTTATTTCAATAAAGATGGAGTCACTAATTGTGTTCTGTTTTATTTCTAATAAAAATATTTTTCTGTGTGTTGTGTTTTTTTTTATCTGTACTAGAAATTCATGGTGACCATGTCTAATATTGGCATGACACCATGAATTTTGGGCTTAGGGCCAGTTGATAATATAAAGCTAGCCCTAACCCCATTATTACCCAGCGAGCCACCCGTCACCAGGGCAGCTGGAAGACTTGGATACAGCGCCAGAAGATGGCGCTTCTATGAAAGCGCCATTTTCTGGGGCGGGTGCGGACTGCAATTTTCAGCAGGGGTGCCCAGAAAGCTTGGGCACCCTGAGCTGCAGATTCCAATCACCAGCTGCCTAGTTGTACCTGGCCGGACACATAAATTGGGCGAAGCCCACGTCATTTTTTTTTTATTTCATGAAATTCGTGAAATAATTAAAAAAAAAGGGCTTCCCTATATTTTTGGTTCCCAGCCGGGTACAAATAGGCAGCAGGGGGTTGTGGGCAGCCCGTAGCTGCCTGCTGTACCTGGCTAGCATACAAAAACATGGCGAAGACCACGTAATTTTTTTTGGGGGGGGGCAAAAACTCCTGCATACAGTCCTGGATGGAGTATGCTGAGCCTTGTAGTTCTGCAACTGCTGTCTGCTGCCTGTCTATATGGAGGAGAGCAGACAACAGCTGCAGAACTACAAGGCTCAGCATGCTCCATTCACTAGTGTATGCAGGAGAGCAAAAAAATGACGTGGGCTTCGCCATATTTTTGTATGCTAGCCAGGTACAGCAGGCCGGTATGGCTGCCCCCAACCACCAGCTGCCTATTTGTACCCGGCTGGGAACTAAAAAAATAGGGAAGCCCTTTTTTTAATTATTTCATGAATTTCATGAAATAATTAAAGAAAAAAATCAATATGAGCTTCGTCCCATTTTTGTGTCCAGCCAGGTACAACTACACAGCTGGGGATTGGAATCCTCAGCACAAATTGACCCGAGCTTTCTGGGCCCCTCTGCTGAGAATTGCAGTCCGCAGCCACCCCAGAAAATGGCGCTTTCATAGAAGCACCATCATCTGGCGCTTTATCCAACTCTTCCAGCAGCCCTGAAGCCGGGTGGCTTGCTGGGTAATAATCAGTTAATACTAGCTTTGTTTTACTAGCTAGTATTAAGCCAGAGATTCTTAATGTCAGGCAAGTTTAACCCAGCCATTAAGAATCTCTAATAAAGGGTTAAAATAAAGACACCACACAGAGAAAAAATACTTTAATAGAAATAAATACACAGACACACTTAGAGACTCCATGTTTATTACTCCCTGTCATCCCTCCACGATCCATGGTCTTCTGTCTTCTTTCTCCTTTAACCCATGCAGCTCTGCAACATCAGACAGCACAGCATGGGAGGAAGAATGCTGCTGCTACTGTGCAGTCTATTCACTCAGTGAGTGAGCAGAAGCTGCGGGCTGTAAGCGGTGACATCACCGCTGACAGGTGGGTTGCTATAGCAACGGTGATCTCTGTTATTCACCGGCTGTAGCAACCAGTCCTTGCATGTGGGCTGACTCTGTAAAGAGCGCACACATGCAGGAACGGGGAAGCCGACCATGTGCCAGAGTGTCACGCTCCCGGTGTCCCGGCACCGCCCCTTACCCACTGATCCAGTCTCACCGTCACGGCATCACTCCTTACCCACTGATCCGGGCCACGTGCCCACCGGTCATGGCTGCTGCTCCCGCTCGTGCTCTCCTGTGTCCTGTTCCTGGTCTCCTGAGTCTGACTCTGATTCTTAGGCACATGCTTGTGTATAGGGCGGGGCCGCGCCCACTCACCTTGTCTTATAGGTCCAGCACTCCTGAAACAGGATATGGCTGAGACAGGTACAGAGTAGTGATGAGCGAGCATGCTTGTCACTACTCGGTACTCGCACGAGTATCACTGTACTCGGGCTGCTCGGCGGGGAACGAGTAATCTCGCGATACTCGTGCTTTACTCGTGGTCTTCATTTCTGCATGTTGGCGCTCTTTTGAGAGCCAGCCCTCATGCAGGGATTGGCTGGCAGACCACTGCAATGCCACAGCCCTGTTAGTTGTGGAATTGCAGTGATTGGCCGGCCTGCACAGCGTCACCGAGCCTTTATATAGGCCGGCGCGCTGTGCTCTGCTCACAGCTATTCTGACAGTGAGTGTAGGGAGAGTGTCGCTGATTCAGGGAAAGCTTTGCGGCCCTTTATAGCTTTTTCAGTTGCAGGGCTGCAAACAGTGTGACCAAAAGTCCTTCTCAGGACTATTCTAGTTGTATACAGGCAGGCAGGGTATAGCCAGGTCGGCGTACAGTAGCAGAGTCCTTCTCAGGACTATTGTTGCTATATACAGGCAGGGTATAGCCAGGTCTGAATACAGGCTAGTGACCAAAAGAGTCCTTGTCAGGACTATTGTAGCAGTATACAGGCAGGCAGGCAGCCAGGGTAGTGGTGACCGTATACCAGCCTTCATATCTGGGGCTGGTGTACACAGTGTAAAACAGTCCAGATAGTGTCTGACTTGTCTGTACTGTAATTGTCGCTCCCCAAAAAAACCTGTTAGGTTATTATTGCGTCCGTGCTTGGTTTTTAAAACCGCACGTGTGTGCCTGTTGGTGGCAGCGTACAGGTGCACTGGTGTGCGTTTACCAAACTATTATATAACGCACAAGTGTAGTGTATAATACACGTCAGTCAGCAGTGGCTGATAGTGTCAGAGTTCTTAATTTTTGCTCCTAAAACCTGTGTTAGGTTATTATTGCGTCCGTGCTTGGTTTTTAAAACCGCACGTGTGTGCCTGTTGGTGGCAGCGTACAGGTGCACTGGTGTGCGTTTACCAAACTATTATATAACGCACAAGTGTAGTGTATAATACACGTCAGTCAGCAGTGGCTGATAGTGTCAGAGTTCTTAATTTTTGCTCCTAAAACCTGTGTTAGGTTATTATTGCGTCCGTGCTTGGTTTTTAAAACCGCACGTGTGTGCCTGTTGGTGGCAGCGTACAGGTGCACTGGTGTGCGTTTACCAAACTATTATATAACGCACAAGTGTAGTGTATAATACACGTCAGTCAGCAGTGGCTGATAGTGTCAGAGTTCTTAATTTTTGCTCCTAAAACCTGTGTTAGGTTATTATTGCGTCCGTGCTTGGTTTTTAAAACCGCACGTGTGTGCCTGTTGGTGGCAGCGTACAGGTGCACTGGTGTGCGTTTACCAAACTATTATATAACGCACAAGTGTAGTGTATAATACACGTCAGTCAGCAGTGGCTGATAGTGTCAGAGTTCTTAATTTTTGCTCCTAAAACCTGTGTTAGGTTATTATTGCGTCCGTGCTTGGTTTTTAAAACCGCACGTGTGTGCCTGTTGGTGGCAGCGTACAGGTGCACTGGTGTGCGTTTACCAAACTATTATATAACGCACAAGTGTAGTGTATAATACACGTCAGTCAGCAGTGGCTGATAGTGTCAGAGTTCTTAATTTTTGCTCCTAAAACCTGTGTTAGGTTATTATTGCGTCCGTGCTTGGTTTTTAAAACCGCACGTGTGTGCCTGTTGGTGGCAGCGTACAGGTGCACTGGTGTGCGTTTACCAAACTATTATATAACGCACAAGTGTAGTGTATAATACACGTCAGTCAGCAGTGGCTGATAGTGTCAGAGTTCTTAATTTTTGCTCCTAAAACCTGTGTTAGGTTATTATTGCGTCCGTGCTTGGTTTTTAAAACCGCACGTGTGTGCCTGTTGGTGGCAGCGTACAGGTGCACTGGTGTGCGTTTACCAAACTATTATATAACGCACAAGTGTAGTGTATAATACACGTCAGTCAGCAGTGGCTGATAGTGTCAGAGTTCTTAATTTTTGCTCCTAAAACCTGTGTTAGGTTATTATTGCGTCCGTGCTTGGTTTTTAAAACCGCACGTGTGTGCCTGTTGGTGGCAGCGTACAGGTGCACTGGTGTGCGTTTACCAAACTATTATATAACGCACAAGTGTAGTGTATAATACACGTCAGTCAGCAGTGGCTGATAGTGTCAGAGTTCTTAATTTTTGCTCCTAAAACCTGTGTTAGGTTATTATTGCGTCCGTGCTTGGTTTTTAAAACCGCACGTGTGTGCCTGTTGGTGGCAGCGTACAGGTGCACTGGTGTGCGTTTACCAAACTATTATATAACGCACAAGTGTAGTGTATAATACACGTCAGTCAGCAGTGGCTGATAGTGTCAGAGTTCTTAATTTTTGCTCCTAAAACCTGTGTTAGGTTATTATTGCGTCCGTGCTTGGTTTTTAAAACCGCACGTGTGTGCCTGTTGGTGGCAGCGTACAGGTGCACTGGTGTGCGTTTACCAAACTATTATATAACGCACAAGTGTAGTGTATAATACACGTCAGTCAGCAGTGGCTGATAGTGTCAGAGTTCTTAATTTTTGCTCCTAAAACCTGTGTTAGGTTATTATTGCGTCCGTGCTTGGTTTTTAAAACCGCACGTGTGTGCCTGTTGGTGGCAGCGTACAGGTGCACTGGTGTGCGTTTACCAAACTATTATATAACGCACAAGTGTAGTGTATAATACACGTCAGTCAGCAGTGGCTGATAGTGTCAGAGTTCTTAATTTTTGCTCCTAAAACCTGTGTTAGGTTATTATTGCGTCCGTGCTTGGTTTTTAAAACCGCACGTGTGTGCCTGTTGGTGGCAGCGTACAGGTGCACTGGTGTGCGTTTACCAAACTATTATATAACGCACAAGTGTAGTGTATAATACACGTCAGTCAGCAGTGGCTGATAGTGTCAGAGTTCTTAATTTTTGCTCCTAAAACCTGTGTTAGGTTATTATTGCGTCCGTGCTTGGTTTTTAAAACCGCACGTGTGTGCCTGTTGGTGGCAGCGTACAGGTGCACTGGTGTGCGTTTACCAAACTATTATATAACGCACAAGTGTAGTGTATAATACACGTCAGTCAGCAGTGGCTGATAGTGTCAGAGTTCTTAATTTTTGCTCCTAAAACCTGTGTTAGGTTATTATTGCGTCCGTGCTTGCATTTAAAAACCGCACGTGTGTGCCTGTCGGTGGCAGCGTACAGGTGCACTTGTGTGCAATTTCCAGAAACTTTGATATAACGCACAAGTAGTGAATATACACGTCAGCAGTGCACAGCATTGCAAAATGCGCAAGGGCATTGGCAAGGAACAAGGAAGTGGACGTGATGGTGGTGCAGGCAGAGGCCGAGGTCGTGGGCAAGCTCTAATTTCGCCACAACAAAGGGCCACATCTAGTCGCTCGCACGTCCTGTCCCAAATTCTTGGGGACCGCAGCAGTACACCGCTCTTGAACCAAGACCAGTGTCAACAGGTTGTTAGTTGGATAGCGGATAATGCTTCCAGTCAGATTGGCACCACCACAAACACTCTGTCTTCCACACGGTCAAGTGTCAGTAGCCGTGATACTGCACCGCACATTTCTGAACCTGATCCTCCTTCCTACCACCAGGCTGAGTACACGTCCTCCTCGGACATTAATGATCCCACACTTGGACACTCGGAAGAGCTGTTCACGTTTCCATTCACACATTCTGGCCTCTCGCCAGCTCATATTGAAGTGGGTCATGAGGAGATCGTCTGTACAGATGGCCAAATATTTGAGCAGCCACGTTCTCACGAAGTTGGCAACGTGTCTCAACAAGTGGTGGACGATGATGAGACACAATTGTCAGCAAGTCAGGAGGAGGAGCAGGGTGCGGAAGAGGAAGACGACGTGGTGGATGATCCAGTAACTGACCCAACCTGGCAGGAGGATATGCAGAGCGAGGACAGCAGTGCACAGGGGGAGGGAGGCGTAGCATCACAACAGGCAGTAAGAAGCAGGGTGGTGGCCCCAGGCAGAAGTCAGGCAACCGTTCCCCGGAACAACACGACGACACAAGGTGCCTGTACAAATGTTAGGTCTTCACGAGTCTGGCAGTTTTTTAAGTTGGATCCAGATGATTCAAAAAAGGCCATTTGCAACACCTGCCGTGCCAGCATCAGCAGGGGTACCAAAACTAGCAGCCTGACCACCACCAGCATGATCAGGCACATGTCAGCCAAGCACCCGACTTTGTGGGAAGTACAACAGAGTCGAGGAGCAGTGCTTGCTGATGTCACTGCTACGTCTTCGCTGGTTGTGCATGCGAGCCAATCCTCTGTCCATGCTGCCTGCGAACAAGCCTCCTCCACTCCTGCACCTGCAGTTGCCTACGCAGAAAGAACACCATCATCAAGCACGTCCTTGTCCCAGCGCAGCGTTCAGTTATCCATTCAGCAAACCTTTGAACGCAGGCGCAAATACACTGCCAACACCCCACATGCCACAGTTCTAAATGCTAACATTTCGCGACTGCTTGCGCTGGAAATGTTGCCTTTTAGGCTGGTGGAGACAGAAGCATTCCGTGACCTGATGGCGGCAGCTGTCCCACGTTACTCGGTCCCCAGCCGCCACTATTTCTCCCGGTGTGCCGTCCCCGCGTTGCATAACCACGTGTCACAAAACATCACACGTGCCCTGAACAACGCTGTTTCACCCAAGGTCCACCTAACCACAGACACGTGGACAAGTGCTTGTGGGCAAGGCCGCTACATCTCGTTGACGGCACACTGGGTTAATATTGTGGAAGCTGGGACCCAGTCTGAGCGAGGGACGCAACACGTCCTTCCCACACCAAGGTTTGCAGGCCCTACCTCAGTCAGTGTTTCACCCACACTCTACAGCTCCGGAATGTCATGCTCTTCAGCCTCCTCCTCCTCCTGCGCATCCTCATCCACTGTGCCCTCCACACCAGTCACAAGCTGGAAGCACTGCAGCACTGCCTCGGCGAAGCGGCAACAGGCTGTGCTGAAGCTAATCTGCATAGGTGACAAACCCCACAATGCAGAAGAGCTGTGGACAGCTCTGAAACAGCAGGCAGATCACTGGCTCACACCTCTGAACCTAAAGCCAGGAAAGGTCGTTTGTGACAATGGCCGGAACCTGGTGGCGGCTTTGAGGCGAGGCCAGCTGACACATGTTCCATGCGTGGCCCATGTGCTCAACCTCGTGGTTCAGCGGTTTATAAAGTCATACCCAGAGCTGTCTGATCTGCTGGTAAAAGTTCGCCGCCTGTCTGCACATTTTCGAAAGTCACCTACTGCTTCAGCCGGCCTTGCCGGCTTTCAGCGCCGTTTGCATCTTCCGGCTCACAGACTGGTGTGTGATGTCCCCACGCGTTGGAATTCAACTCTGCACATGTTGGTCAGGATATGTGAGCAGAAGAGGGCAGTTGTTGAGTACCTGCATCACCTAAGCCGTCGGGAAATGGGTCAAACTCCACACATAACACCTGAGGAGTGGAGATGGATGTCAGACCTATGTACCATCCTCCAAAACTTTGAGGACTCCACCAAGATGGTGAGTGGTGATGACGCCATTATTAGCGTCACCATACCGCTACTCTGCCTTCTAAAACGGTCCCTGCTGAAAAACAAACATGATGCATTGCAGGCGGAGCGCGATGAGTTGCAGCAAGAAACAGTAGTGGGTGTGGGTGATAACACACAGCCCAGCCTCGTCTCATCACAACGTGCAGTGGAGGACTATGACGAGGAGGAGGATGAAGACATGGAGCAACTCTCCGGCCAAATTGAGGATATGACATGCACACCAGTCATATCCTCGATTCAGCGTGGCTGGCCAGAGGACAGGGTAGATGAGGAGGAGGAGGAGGAGGAGGAGGAGGAGGAGGAGGACAGCATGTTCAGTCATCTTGTTGGTCAGGCTACTGAAGTCCTGGCTGTTAAGAGTCTGGCGCACATGGCTGACTTTATGGTAAGCTGCCTGTCTCGTGACCCTCGCGTTAAGAACATCTTGGCCGACAATCATTACTGGTTGGTAACACTGTTAGACCCACGCTACAAGGAGAACTTTTTGTCTCTTATTCCCGTGGAGGAGAGGTCAACCAAAATGCAGCAGTTTCGGAAGGCCATACTCACGGAAGTAGGCAAAGCATTCCCCTCACAAAACGCTAGCGGCATAGGTCAGGAATCAGTGGACAACCGAGGCGTACAGCCGAGAGAGGCACAAGTCCAATCCGCCAGAGGTAGGGGAACAGTCTTTAAGATGTGGGACAGTTTTCTCAGCCCCTCACGTACCACAGCCCCTGAGGTGCGGGGTAGTGCCACAAGAAATCCTAAGTTTGCCCAGATGCTGAAGGAGTACCTTGCAGATCGAACAACTGTACTCCGACATTCCTCTGTGCCTTACAATTATTGGGTATCCAAGCTGGACACGTGGCATGAATTGGCTCTCTACGCCTTGGAAGTCCTGGCCTGCCCTGCTGCTAGCGTTTTGTCAGAGCGTGTTTTTAGTGCCGCAGGTGGAATCATTACAGATAAACGCACCCGCCTGTCAACTGAAAATGCTGACAGGCTGACTCTGATAAAGATGAACAAGGGTTGGATTGGGCCAGACTTCACCACACCACCAGCAAATGAGAGCGGAGTTTAAAGTTTGCCATGTACCTCCACTCACCCATGGGTACACTTCTCGACTTTGGATAATCGCTGGACTGCTCCTCCTTCTCCTCATGCGCCATCATGATGACCGTTACAATAGTTAGGTCTTTGTTTCAGGTATACCCCCAGTGGTAAATTTTTTCGCCCATTCTTTGCAGAATGGACATTACAACGACAGGAGACCCGCTCCTTTGCAATGGGAACAATGTTTTGAGGCCCTCATGCACGTCTCTACCCAGGGACAACGTGGAGCCTCCCAATTTTTGGCTGCCCTGCCTAAGGGCTATACTGAAATACACCCACTTCCTTACAATGGGCACTTCAGGTTTACAGGCCATCATGCACGTCTCTATCCAGGGACAATGTGGAGCCTCCCAATTTTTGGCTGCCCTGGCAAAGGGCTATACTAAAATAGACCCACTTCCTTACAATGGGCACTTCAGGTTTACAGGCCATCATGCACGTCTCTATCCAGGGACAATGTGGAGCCTCCCAATTTTTGGCTGCCCTGGCAAAGGGCTATACTGAAATAGACCCACTTCCTTAAAATGGACACTTAATGTTTTGAGGCCATCATGCACGTCTCTACCCAGGGACAATGTGGAGCCTCCCAATTTTTGGCTGCCCTGGCAAAGGGCTATACTGAAATACACCCACTTCCTTACAATGGGCACTTCAGGTTTACAAGCCATCATGCACGTCTCTATCCAGGGACAATGTGGAGCCTCCCAATTTTTGGCTGCCCTGGCAAAGGGCTATACTGAAATAGACCCACTTCCTTAAAATGGACACTTAATGTTTTGAGGCCATCATGCACGTCTCTACCCAGGGACAATGTGGAGCCTCCCAATTTTTGGCTGCCCTGGCAAAGGGCTATACTGAAATACACCCACTTCCTTACAATGGGCACTTCAGGTTTACAGGCCATCATGCACGTCTCTATCCAGGGACAATGTGGAGCCTCCCAATTTTTGGCTGCCCTGGCAAAGGGCTATACTGAAATAGACCCACTTCCTTACAATGGGCACTTCAGGTTTACAGGCCATCATGCACGTCTCTATCCAGGGACAATGTGGAGCCTCCCAATTTTTGGCTGCCCTGGCAAAGGGCTATACTGAAATAGACCCACTTCCTTACAATGGGCACTTCAGGTTTACAGGCCATCATGCACGTCTCTATCCAGGGACAATGTGGAGCCTCCCAATTTTTGGCTGCCCTGGCAAAGGGCTATACTGAAATAGACCCACTTCCTTACAATGGGCACTTCAGGTTTACAGGCCATCATGCACGTCTCTATCCAGGGACAATGTGGAGCCTCCCAATTTTTGGCTGCCCTGGCAAAGGGCTATACTGAAATAGACCCACTTCCTTACAATGGGCACTTCAGGTTTACAGGCCATCATGCACGTCTCTATCCAGGGACAATGTGGAGCCTCCCAATTTTTGGCTGCCCTGGCAAAGGGCTATACTGAAATAGACCCACTTCCTTACAATGGGCACTTCAGGTTTACAGGCCATCATGCACGTCTCTATCCAGGGACAATGTGGAGCCTCCCAATTTTTGGCTGCCCTGGCAAAGGGCTATACTGAAATAGACCCACTTCCTTACAATGGGCACTTCAGGTTTACAGGCCATCATGCACGTCTCTATCCAGGGACAATGTGGAGCCTCCCAATTTTTGGCTGCCCTGGCAAAGGGCTATACTGAAATAGACCCACTTCCTTACAATGGGCACTTCAGGTTTACAGGCCATCATGCACGTCTCTATCCAGGGACAATGTGGAGCCTCCCAATTTTTGGCTGCCCTGGCAAAGGGCTATACTGAAATAGACCCACTTCCTTACAATGGGCACTTCAGGTTTACAGGCCATCATGCACGTCTCTATCCAGGGACAATGTGGAGCCTCCCAATTTTTGGCTGCCCTGGCAAAGGGCTATACTAAAATAGACCCACTTCCTTACAATGGGCACTTCAGGTTTACAGGCCATCATGCACGTCTCTATCCAGGGACATTGGTGAACCTCACAATTTTGGACTGCCCTGGCAAAGGAAAATACTACAAAGACTCACTTCCTCAAAATGGGCACATTAGACTCAAGAGGCCTTCATGTACGTCTCTTCTCAGGGACATCGGAGTGCCACACAATGTTTTCACGTAAAATCTTTCATGTATTAATCTCAAAAAGTAACATACACCAGCTCTATCTCACTATTGGGTATGTGCCCTTAACATTTCTGCCATGAAAAATCATTTTGGGGTCATTTTGGAAGGTTTTCTGGTGAGTCCGTAAAAATGGCGTAAAACGCGGACAAAATTGTTCACAGCTGTGACTTTTGAGTGATAAATGCTTCAAGGGGTCTTCCCCATGCTGTTGCCATGTCATTTGAGCACTCTTCTGAGACTTTTGTGCCATTTTTAGGGTTTCTCCATGCTGCCGGGAGGTCATTTCACAAAAATACTCGGGTCTCCCATAGGATAACATTGGGCTCATTGCTCGGGCCGAGTACACGAGTATCTTGGGAGGCTCGGCCCGAGCTTCGAGCACCCGAGCTTTTTAGTACTCGCTCATCACTAGTGCAGAGTATATAAGACTCCCCTTTCCATGTGGGCAGCGCCTGATCAACGTGTTTCTGTAAGCTAGGTGTTCAGGTCTCCTAGTGCCTTGCCTCTCTCTATCTCTGTGTCTTCCACAGAGCCAGGCCTGCTACCTTAACCTGGTCCTGACTGCGGATTGCCCAGGAAGTCCTCCGGTGACTGTCGGCTGTGAATCCCATCATCTGCCTTCAGCCTGAACCTGTCTCCAATCTCCAACTTCACCTGGTGACCTCTGCCCTCACGTCCAGCAGGATCCAGATCCCGCCTGATGTTTCTACCCGGTACCTGAACCTGGTCTCCGTCATCTGCATTGCCTCCAGGAACTCTGTGACTCTAGAGACATCTTGCTACCAGTCCCCTGAAGGACGCTGACCCAGTACCACCAGTGCCCCGGCTACCGTGCATCTAGGCCCTCTGGTGGGGAGATCGGACAGTCCCTGTACAGGGCTTAGCTCCAGGTTGCCTCACTGGAGGAGTCCGGTGCACGGCCCAGAGGATCCACCACCAGGACATAACACAGAGCATTTCGCCGGTACACGGAGATGCTGGAACGATCACCGCGTACTGTAGAGATGCTCTGACAGGACCTAGCATGACGTCTAGCCATGTGACCAGTCTGTAGCCAATGAGATAATAGACACGTGACTGGTCACATGCTATTTTGATGTCACGATAGGTCCTATCATCTGTGCTGGTTACCGGGAGGACGCAGTGATTATCAGAAGGAAAAGCGGCGGGAGACAGAGTGCAGGACACATCGCGGGGACCTGTAAGTGTTATGGCAATGTTCATTAACTGTATATGTACAGGTATAATGTGTTTTTATGTGATTGTGTTTGCCTCCCATTGTTTTCAATGGGGTTCGAGTGGTTCAGCGAACGGTTCGTCGAACGGAGCCTCTGTTCGACGAACTGAACCGATTTCGAACGCTAGGGGGTTGGCTTATCTCTATTACTGAGTTCATTCCAGTCCTATTTTTTGTTGTATCCAATTCTTTGAGTCCTGCCAGTACCTACTGTCCAGTCTGTATCAGCTGTCCCACGAGTACATGCCTTCTGGTCTGAATCAGCCGTCCTGCCAGTACCAAATATATATATAAAAAAAAAAAAGACTGACCCGCACATGCCATAGGTGTGAACAGGTGAAAACACAATAGAGCTACAACCTGCTGTCCAGTCTCTACCAGCCATCCTGCCAGGACCTGCCGTCAAGTCTCTACCAGCCATTCTGAAAATAAATAGCCATTCTGACAATAAATGCCATCCAGTCTGTTCCAGCCATCCGGCCTGTACCTAGGTGTAAACCTGCTTGTTGACCTGTGGGGTTAGCTGCTGCAGGGACTGCCCTGGAATGGTGACCAGTAGAAGCCAAAGTTCACCATCAGATGTTCTAGTGAAGACAATGTAGTCACTTAGTCACACTCTTCCAAGGTAAGCCCATACCCATGGCGCAGTGGGTTCAAACCCACCAGCATTACACAAAGGCTCAAGAAGGTACAGTTTGACCTCAAAAATCTTTATGTTTGCCATAATCCCCTTGGAAGCCATACTGAAGCCATACTACGGCCTTATGAATGGGCTCTTAGAATACACAAACTAATATCTTTTGGTTTCTAGGTTCATCTACAATATCGTGTATATACAAACTGAGGCTCCCACATTGAACATATTGAGAGAAAAATTGCAAATGACTCCATACGCATCTGTATGTCAATGCAGGAGCCTGTAAGAAAATAGAGAAGGTATATTGAAAAATATGAGTTTCTGTCAAAAAGCTTACTTAATATTTCATCTTAGAAAATGCCAGATATTTCATCCTGACAACAATGCAGTGATCCAGAAATAAAAACAGATTGAACAACAGCATTAAATCTGAGTTTTTGAATACATTAAATATATAACACTGCACCTGGGGCCCCTTCTGTCTTACATGTAGTGGTGTGTGGAAATCGCCCAGTAAGAAAACAAGTTTTTACTCCAATCTAACAGCCAATTTTCAAGCACAAACTTTCCTAGACAACATTTATACCGTTCCTTATGGCAGACACTTAATCCCCTTATGAATGAACTTGATAACAGTTGTCTGACCTTCAAATTATTTTGCTTCTCGCTCTCAACAACTAGTGAACAAGGAGAAGCAGCGAAACATGGAAAAGGATACGTTGTTGAATTTTTCTGTAACTTATCAGAGACAGAAATCGAGAGATGCTGGCAGGTTTATTACATAGGTTAATATGGAATAAAATGTGATTCGGTTCGTTTATAGTAGACACAAAAGAAAAAAGGAATGAATGCAATTTTTGTGTATTTTGTTTTGTGTTTCCTTAACCCATTCTTCCTGGATGCATTATTGGACATTAACCAAAATGCAATTTGCTTTTTTGCCATATTAGATTTTTAATATCCTAAAAGAGAGCAAAACATATATCTTTTAAAGCTGTTTAAAAAAAATAAATAAAAATACATTAAACTTAAAACCCCAAAATAAATTTGTTTTCCTGTTGTTGTTCAAGGGCAATATTAATATATAGTTTATCTTAAAGGGGTATTCCCATCTCTATGAACCTATCCCAACATGTAGTAAGAATAACAATAATAATAATAATAATAATAATAATAATAATAATAATAAAAAAAAGCAAATCCCTCCATTCAGAAATGTATTTTAATTCTCCTGATATAACCATGTCTCTTACCTCATGTGCAGGGCATTGCAGCTAAGGTGTCCATGGTTGCGTCCACTCATATAATGACAAATATTTGCTCTTGGTTGTAAAAATGGATACCTAAGCTGCAATGCCCTGTACATGTGTTAAGAGACATGGCTATATCAGGAAAACTATACTACATTTCTAATTGGAGGTATTTGCTAATATTATTGTTGTTATTATTATTATTATGCCTACTCAAATTGGGATAGGATTTCGAAAACGGGAATACCCCTTTAAGCTACGGTCACTGAAGTAGGGCTTTATAATTTTGTATTATTATTATTATTATTATAGCACCATTAATTCCATGGCACTTAACAAGTGAGAAAGGGTATACATAAAAACTAGTACAGGAGATGAGGGCACAATAGGTGAGGGACAGAGCTGGTTGCGCAGTGGTGTACTGGACTGAGGGTTATTGTAGGTTGTAGGCTTGTCGGAAGAGGTGGGTCTTCAGGTTCCTTTTGAAGCTTTTCAGACGTTTTTCTTAAATCATTATTTTTCAGATTTATCTTTTACTTTCATCTTCCATAGCTGGAGCTAACATATTAATTCCAGTCATAGAGTTAAACAGCCCTGATGAGTGATCACTTTTATCAGTCGTGTCATGTGACCTGTCACTAAGGCGGGCTTTGCACGTTGCGACATCGCAAGCCGATGCTGCGATGTCGCACGTGATAGTCCCCGCCCCTGTCGCAGGTACGATATCTTGTGATAGCTGGCGTAGCGATAATCCTCACTACGCCAGCTTCACATGCACTCACCTGCCCTGCGACCGTCGCTCTGGCCGGCGACCCACCTCCTTCCTAAGGGGGCGGGTCGTGCGGCGTCACAGCGACGTCACACGGCAGGCAGCCAATGGTGGTGGAGGGGCGGAGATGAGCAGGATGTAAACATCCCGCCCACCTCCTTCCTTCCGTATAGCCGCTGGCGGCAGGTAAGGAGATGTTCCTCGTTCCTGCGGCTTCACACACAGAAACGAGGATCAACATCATACCTGTCACGGTATCGGCATTATGGAAATGTCGGAGCCTGCACCGATGATACGATAATGACGCTTTTGCGCTCGTTCATCGCATCATCTAGGATTTACACACTACGACATCGCAAGTGACGCCGGATATGCGTCACTTTCGATTTGACCCCACCGACCATCGTCGTAGTGTGCAAAGCCGCCCTTAGGGTGAAGATAATAATTGCAACCAATGAAAGAAACAACGCTATTGTGCATTCCTCACTCTACAGTGTCAGAAAATCACAGGGTTCAGTTATTTTAAAGTTCATTTTAATCAATAGATCTTGGAGTAATAATAATTTCCACAATTGAATGTGTTTCAAAATAAATGTACCTGGACTGAGATAATCTTATACAGTGGGGAAAAAAGTATTTAGTCAGACACCAATTGTGCAAGTTTTCCCACTGAAAAATATGAGATTTGCCTGTAATTGACATCATAGGTAGACCACAACTATGAGCGATAAAATGAGAAAACAAATCCAGAAAATCACCTTGTCTAATTTGGCAAGATTTTATTTGCAAATTATGGTGGAAAATAAGTATTTGGTCAACAACAAAAGTTCATCTCAATATTTTGTTACATATCCTTTGTTGGCAATAACAGAGGTCAAATATTTTCTGTAAGTCTTCACAAGGTTGGCACACACTGTTGGTGGTATGTTGGGCCATTCCTCCATGCAGATCTCCTCTAGAGCAGTGATCTTTTGGGCCTGTCACTGGGCAACATGGACTTTTAACTCCCTACAAAGGTTTTCTATGGGGTTGAGATCTGGAGACTGACTAGGATACTCCAGGACCTTCATATGTTCCTTATGAAGCCACTCCTTCATTGCCCTGGTGGTGTGCTTGGGATCGTTATCATGCTGAAAAACCCAGCAACATTTCATCTTCAATGCCCTTGCTGATGGAAGGAGGTTTGCACTCAAAATCTCACAATACATGGCCCCATTTATTCTTTCATGTACACGGATCAGTCGTCCTGGTCCCTTTGAAGAGAAACAGCCCCAAAGTATGATGTTGCCACCCACATGCTTCACAATAGGTATGGTGTTCTTTGGATGCAACTCAGCATTCTGTCTCCTCCAAACATGACGAGTTGAGTTTCTACCAAAAAGTTCTTCTTTGGTTTTATCAGACCATATGACATTCTCCCAAAACTCTTCTATAATCCAAATGCTCTCTAGCAAACTTCAGACGGGCCCGGACATGTACTGGCTTAAGCAGTGGAACATGTCTAGCACTGCAGGATCTGAGTCCCTAGCGGTGTAGAATGTTGCTGATGGTAATCTTTGTTACAGTGGTCCCAGCTCTATGCAGGTCATTCACTACGCCCCCCATGTGGTTCTGGGATTTTATTATTAGTGAGAAATGACCATGCATGGGTGCTCAGGTGCATGGACGCAGTCAACCACACCACCATAAGAGGGTTGTGGTCTATCTGTGTAATCTATAGCTCAACCCACCTTTTGAAAACCCTATGGTGATACCGATCCATGAGACATGTCCCGAGAGAGGCGTAGTTGTATAGCACGAAATCCGGAAGACTACTCCCTCCAGCAGTCTTGGGTTTGCTTAGTGTGTTATTGTTACATTCACCGAGGGCCAGCAGTGAACCCCTGTACAGGGACTGTGTGGTGCCTCCCCAAAGGGCCTAAATGCACGGCAGCCAGGAACCGGTAGCAATAGTCTCTTTAAGGCAAGGTATAGCACAAGTGTGACGTCCACAGCAGGTAGAACACAGGTATGGCACAGGTGACGTCCACAGCAGGTATGGCACAGGTGACGTCCACAGCAGGTATGGCACAGGTGACGTCCACAGCAGGTATGGCACAGGTGACGTCCACAGCAGGTATGGTACAGGTGGCGTCCACAGCAGGTATGTTACAGGTGGCGTCCACAGCAGGTATGGTACAGGTGACGCCCACAGCAGGTATGGCACAGGTGACGTCCACAGCAGGTATGGTACAGATGGCGTACACAGCAGGTATGGCACAGGTGGCGTCCACAGCAGGTATAGTGCAGGAGTGGCACTATGGCGAGACAAAGGGTTAGGAACAAGTAGCTGGTGAACAGATACAAACAATAGTACACAGGGGCCTGGATACTAGCAATGCACAATTAGGAGCATTGCTCGGGCGCCTTCTGTCAGGGAAGGTGAACTTAAATACCCTTTTGGTAACAGGTGACCTCTGAGGTCACTTCCAGGTAATGGGACGCTACCACTTTAAGAAAGGGGCGTGGCCTCATGTGCAGCCTAAGATCACTTATGCAGATCTCTGTGCGGTCAGGAGGCAGGAAGAGGCTGCAGCAGCCTATGGAGCAGAGCGCATGACCCGGGAGTGAGTAGAAAGTACAGCAGGACCTGAATCAGGAGCAGAGCCTGCAGAGCCATGGGGCAGGTAAGAGCAAGGACATCGCTGCCGGAGGCTGGGAGCAAGAGTGTGCGTGGGAGCCATGCTGGGGCTGGGCAGGTGAGAGGAAGAGCGCTCCCCTCGGAATCTGGTGGAACCAGTCATAAACTATTTGGGGGCGTTTATGGGCCCAGATAAATCTAGTCCTAGCTAATTTTAATAGTGAGAAAAAGGATGCTCGCAATGGGATAGGAATGGCCTGGAAGAAGTGTAGTAAGCGGGGTAGGATATCCATCTTTATTGTATTAATTCTACCAAACCAAGATATCGGTATTTTGTTCCACCTCTGGAGATCAAGTTCCACCCTACCCAAAATTTTAAGGAAGTTGGCTCCATACAGGGAAGTGACATCAGCGGTCAGTTCAATGCCAAGATATGGCAGTGATTTCTCCTGCCAGCGGAAGGGGAAAGACGCACGGAGCTGCTCAATCACCCTCCATGGGAAGGAAATATAAAGAGCCTCCAATTTGTGTGTGTTCATTTTGAAGTTTCTTAATGCCCCAAACCTATGAAGTTTGTGCATAATCTTTGGTATAGTCGGTACTCGACTTGTTATGAACAGCAAAAGGTTGTCCGCGAAAAGAGACAACTTATCTTCCCTGCATGGAGCTAGGTGGTTATTCCTTATTGCTACCGCGAGATACTCCATGGTCAGAACATAAAGCAGGGGGAATAATAGGCACCCCTGACGTGTTCTGTTTTTGATGTCGAAAGGTTGGCAGATGCCCCCGTTAACCTTAATCTTTGCTGTTGGGGATGAGTATAAGGCTGAGATTCTATGCAACATGGTCTTATGGAAGCCGGCCATCTCCAGGTCCGAAAACATGAAGTCCCAGTACACCTTGTCGAAAGCCATCTTGGTGTTAACCGACTGGATGCACATGGGTATCCCCTCTCTCTTCACCCTGTCAATCAGCGAAATGGTGCGTATTGTGATCTCTTGATTCAATAACAAACTGCACCTGGTCATTTCTTAAGGCCACGTCTCACTAAGCGACATCGCTAGCAACATTGCTGCTGAGTCACGGATTTTGTGATGCAACAGCGATCTTGCTAGCGATGTCACTGTGTGTGACATCCAGCAACGACCTGGCCCCTGCTGTGAGGTCGCCGGTCGTTGCTGAATGTCCTGGACCATTTTTTGGTTGTTGCTCTCCCGCTGTGAAGCACACATCGCTGTGTGTGACAGCGAGAGAGCAACGATCTGAATGTGCAGGGAGCAAGCTTCTGTGGACGCTGGTAACCAAGGTAAATATCGGGTAACCAAGCAAAGCGCTCTGCTTGGTTACCCAATATTTATCTTGATTACCAGCATCCGCAGCTTTTAGAAGCCAGCTCCCTGCACACATAGCCAAGGTACACATCGGGTAACTATAAGCAAAGCGCTTTGCTTAGTAACCCAATTTGTACCATGGTTACGAAGCACAGCGTCGTTACACGGGTCACTGGTGGCTGATCTCTGATCGCTGTGGAGATCTGCCTGTTTGACAGCTCACCAGCGACCATGTAGCGACGCTCCAGCGATCCCTGCCAGGTCAGATGGCTGGTGGGATCGCTGGAGCATCGCTTAGTGTGACGGTACCTTTATCAGTTGAGGAAGGAGTGGCCTCAACCTATTCGAGAGGAGCTTGGTGTACATTTTGATGTCAATATTGATCAATGAGATTGGCCTGTTTTAGAAAAAAATAAGCATTTTGTACCCAAAGTGGAAAACATGTTTTGTTCAATAAATAATGGCAGCTAAGCATTATCTATTGAGGCTGAGAGCCCACAATACTTTCACAATAGACATTATAATCCAGGTGGTTTGCCATTAATTGTGGTGAAATTGGACATGTGGGAGTTCAGTTCCCTCACAAATGGACGACTGAATGCATGTTTCTTGTGCACACAAAAGCCTAATTGATAACACAATGGATGGAGAGAAGTACAGCAGGAAATAGATAAGTATGATGATGGACCTGATGACATTAACAAGTCATCACTTGTGGATATAGACTGGTCATCAGAAACTGGTTACATGAAAGATGATTATGATAAGAAGAGAAAGAACAGCTTGTGCCTCGCTCTTCTTGCTGACCAGTTTGCTTTTCCCACATAAGTAGGTAATGTAATTTCATGTGCTGGTGCAGTGTGTGCCAGAATATCCTTGGCTTACTTTCCAACCGCACAATTTGCATGTTGCAATAAACTTGTTTACTGGCTACATAAAAAAGAATTCCCAAACCCAAGATGTCCGAATATACCACCACAATCACTACCAAAATTTTCAGGCACTGTTGAGCCTCATACACCATTAACAGGCACATCAATAAAGCACCACTCCAGCCTTCTTTTTCAGCACTGGAGTGATGCTTTAAATGTAAGTCCCCTGCCCCCTGTCATATACACAGCTTTCTGTGGCCTCATCATTTTTTGGCATGCAATCTTGTTCCTGTAATATCTGACTGATCGGAAGTCAGAAGTTAACTCACAAGTTCTCAATGTAACTCTATAAGAACCAGAACGAGGCTCTCATAAAGTTACATTAAGATGTGACCTCTGGTGTACTTCATGAAACATTGGAGCTGCTGACAGGTCACAAATCACAGGGAACTAGAGATGAGCGAATAACAAAATATTTGTATTCCCTAAACTCATATAATGTAATTTCTCTCATCAGCAGGGGTATTGATCTGTCAGTCCTCTGAAACGCTATGACTCTGCATGGCCATCTAATCACAGTAATACCACAACCAAGATGGGTGCGCCATTACTGTGATTGGTTAAGACGCCCAGCATGTTTAGTGGCTACAAATCAGGAGCCAAAAATGCTGGGCGAGACTTATGAACATCGCGAGGTAAGTACACAAAAACTCACAATGTAACGAGTAACCTGAATACTATCTGTGCAAGTAGCGAATAGTACACTCACTCGTCATTACAGGGAACCGATAGGAGCATCACTAGAAATAGATGAAGATGGCAACAGGTGAGTATCAGACAGGGAGCAGAAGACTTCCATTTAAAGCTCCCCTCCAGTGGTGCAATTACAAAAATGCTGGAGTGGTGCATTAATAAATTTGGTGCATTTTATTTCAGCACACTGTCCAGCAAGACTGGAATGCAAAATGTCAGTCAATAAATAAGGACCTAAGAGACTGATGCACAAAGCTGTGGAAACTTTTTTAGTGTGTCTAAAATAAGAGAAAAGTAGTTTGGGTGCCACAAAAGGAACAGGGACATTATATATATATATATATATATATATATATATATATATATATATATTTATATATATATATATACATACATACGATAGATATATATATATATACATACGAGATATATATATATATATATATATATATATGTATAGCGGTGACACTGCGGAATATGCGCTCTACAAGGTATGCGTCATAACCTATAATAATTATAATGATTATCTAGAGCTGTGGTGATATAAAGACCATCTTGGATTTATTGTGGGGTGAAATGTGGGGCAAAGCAGCTGCTTCCAGCCTGTATGATGCAAGGCAGCAAAATATATTATATTATTGGCACTTACCATTAAATAAAAGAAAATGGTTAAAATGCATTTTAGTAACTTTTTTGCTTTATTTCCTAGTGAAGAAAGTCCAAATATTTTCAGTGAAATGTCTTTTATCTTTTGATCTTGGAGCTGAGATGAATATTCCGCGCCGCTCCTAACACTATAATACCAGCCAGTATTGTCAGCGGTGTCTGAAGTTTTAAGCTCAGTTCAAAGAACAACCGTTGTTTGTGGAGTCTATAATTCTTAGTAGACTCTACTTCAGCTCAAAGGAACTGTGGTGTGTTTAGCCATCAATCAAATCATTATCTATGATGGTCTAAGTATCTCTTCTTCACATGTTTGTTTATAATTTCTCCGAGGAAAAATGTGTCCTCTTGTGTTATCCATCACATTCTCTGTAATGGAATTGGTTTTATCAGATTGTTCTGTATAAAGATCAACATTAGTCATTTTCCTGTCTCATATGCATCATATCTATCACAACTGATCAAGCTTTCAGGACTCTACCTTTCCTTAGATATCCATGTTTACGATATCTTAGCACCCTTGCAATGCGTACTTTGAAATATAACACAACATACACTATGTGACATTTTTGTACACTATTACAATGTTTTTAAGGTACGCTACTTTTCAGGAATACATTCCTTTTGAAACCATAGATTCAGCCAACACAAACTAGCCAGTGATTCTGGAAAAAATGATCATTGACTTCAACTATGACGTAAATACTACACAAGGGTGTTACATTATAGTAATTCAGCAAACACATAGTATCACCTATAAGGCATCACAGAGGTCCCATAAAGGATAACATATATAAATATAAACCACTGCTATTGTGTTTCTAGGGTTTACAGTAAACAAAAAATAAAGGGAGAGCGTCTTCGAATTGTTGGCACTATAAACACTATGGCTATAATTTTATTGTGACATTGAAGATAACAGAAGAGTGAGAATTAAAAAGATGTCAGCTTAGTGCCCAACATATTGGGCTCATCTTGTTCTACTGGCGACATACACCTGATACATTGTGTCTCCTACACTTTTGGGGTGCTATTTTATTATCTTTTGTTGCGGTGTTCGCTATACAGGAAAAATAACGTGGACATTTTGTAAATTGGGTTCTAGATGCAGCAAAACAAATTATGCTTATATTTTCCAGTTTATTTTTATTTTTACATAAAAGCTCATTTTTAGTGGCAAAACAGTTTTCCATAATTTTTTGTGTTTTTTTTTTACATTTTAACAACTTTTTTGAACTTTTTTACTTATTTCCACAATGTAACTATAATACTTTTAAATTTGATTGCTAGTCTCATATACTGCAATACTTCTGTAGTGCACTGTAGCGAAGCTATCACAATTGGCTTGTTAGGTCCTACTTATTTCAGAGCCTAAGGGGTGCTTCACACATAGCGAGATCGCTACCGAAATCGTTGCTACGGCACGGTTTTGGTGACGCAACAGTGACCTTATTAGCGATCTTGCTGTGTGTGACACTGAGCAGCGATCTGGCCCCTGCTGTGATATCGCTGCTCGTTACAAACAGCCCTGGTTCGTTTTCTTCAAAGGCGCTCTCCCGCTGTGACACACAGATCGCTGTGTGTGACAGCGAGAGAGCGACGAAATGAAGCGAGCAGGGAGCAGGAGCCGGCATCTGGCAGCTGCGGTAAGCTGTAACCAGGGTAAACATCGGGTAACCAAGGTGGTTACCCGATATTTACCTTAGTTACCAGCCTCCGCAGCTCTCACGCTGCCTGTGCTGCCGGCTCCAGCTCTCTGCACATGTAGCTGCAGTACACATCAGGTTAATTAACCCGATGTGTACTGTAGCTAGGAGAGCAAGGAGCCAGCACTAATCAGTGTGCGCGGCTCCCTGCTCTCTGCACGTGTAGCTGCAGCACACATCGGGTTAATTAACCCGATGTGTACTGTAGCTAGGAGAGCAAGGAGCCAGCGCTAAGCAGTGTGCGCGGCTCCCTGCTCTCTGCACATGTAGCTGCAGTACACATCGGGTTAATTAACCCGATGTGTACTGTAGCTAGGAGAGCAAGGAGCCAGCGCTAAGCAGTGTGCGCGGCTCCCTGCTCTCTGCACATGTAGCGATGTTATGATCGCTGCTGTGTTGCTGTGTTTGACAGCTAAGCAGCGATCATAACAGCGACTTACCAGGTCGCTGTTACGTCACAGAAAATGGTGACGTAACAGCGACGTCGTTGTCGCTGTCGCTATGTGTGAAGCACCCCTAAAAGACCACTAAAGTTGGGAAATCCTTAGACCAAATAATGGTTTCAATGGCAGCTATTGGGACTTCATGATCCAGACTGCTGTGTGCTGAAAGGATTAACCCCTGCACCAACCGCGCAATTTTCTGTTTTCTCATTTTAGTTTTTTCTCCACTTCATCCAAGAGCCATAACTTTTTGTTATTTTTCTGGCCCTATAGCCATATGAGGGCTTGCTCTTAGCAGGACAAGGTTTTTTTTTGGAATGGCACACTTTATTTTATCATAAAGTGTACTGCAAAACAGGAATAAAAATCCAAGTGCGCTGAAATTGGAAAAAAAGTGCAATTCCAAAATTATTTTATTTTTTTTGTGATTTAACATGTTCAATATCTAGTAAAACGGAATTGAAATATTGTTCTTCCAGTCAGTATGCATACAAAGATACCAAACAAGTATAGTTTTGTTTTTTTTTATTTAAGTAATGAAATAAAATTTGGAAATTGGTAAATGAAAAAAAAACAAACAACAAACTCGTCATCATTTTCCGAGACACTTAATGTTTTAACTTTTGGGGATATGGGGTTGTGTGAGGGCTTATTTTTTGTGCCCTGGGTTGATCTTTTTATAGATGGCATTTTGGGCTAGATATGATGTTTTAATTGCTTCTCATTGCGTTTTATTGCAATCTTGGGGGCGACCAAGAAAAAGTAATTCTGGAGTTTTGATTTTTTTTTTCATTATGCTGTTTACCAATTGAATTAATATATTATATATTTTGATAGGCCACTCATTTCTGAATGCAGCGAAACCAAATATGAATATTTTTTTATTTTTAAATTGTTTTACTTTAGGGATGTGAAGCTCTGATAGTCTGCATATCTTCTGTATGTAACATGATGTACTGCGTGAGAGGTATACTGTATATCACAAAAGTGAATACACCTCTCACAATTTTGTAAATATTTTATTAGATCTTTAATAGGACAACACTGAAGATATTACACTTTGGTACAATGTAAAGTAGTCAGTGTGCAGCTTGTATAACAGTGTAAATTTGGTGCCCACTGAATAACAACACACAACCATTAATGTCTAAACTGCTGGCAACAAAAGGGAGTACACCCCTGAGTGAAATGGCAAAATTGTGTCTAAAGTGTCAATATTTTGTGTGGCCACCATTATTTTCAAGCACTGCCTTAACTCTCTTGGGCATGGAGTTCACTAGAGCTTCACAGGAGCCGCTGGCTCCTCTTCTATCCTCCATGATGACATCATGGAGCTGGTGGATGTTAGAGATCTTGCGCTTCTCCATCTTCTGTTTCAGGATGCTCCACAGATGCTCAATAGGGTTTAGGTCTAGCACCTTTACCCTCTGTTTCTATATTTAAGCAGAGGTCATCTTAGAAGTATTTTTGGGGTCGTTATCATCCTGTGGCCCTGTGGCCCAGTTTCTGAATGGAGGTGATCATGCTCTGCTTCAGTATGTCACTGTACATGATGGCAATCATGATTCACATAATCAACTGTGACTCCCCACAGCCAGCAGCACTCATGCAGCCCCAAACCATGACATTCCCACCACCCTGCTTGCCTGTATGCAGGCCACACTTGTTTTTTTACTCCTCAACTTTTTGCCACCACACATGGCTGACACCATCTGAACCAAATAAGTTTATCTTGGACTCTTCAGACCACAGGACATGCTTCCAGTAATCCATGTCATTAGTCTGCTTGTCTTCAGCAAACTGTTTGCAGGCTTCTTGTGCATCATCTCTAGAAGAGGCATCCTTTTGAGAAGACAACCATGCAGACCAATTTGATGGAGTGTGCAGTGTATGGTCTGAACACTGACATACTGACCCGCCCCACTACTTTAACCTATGCAGCAATACTGGCAGCACTCATAGGTCTAATTTGGAAAGACAACCTTTGGATATGATGCTGAGCGGGAGCATTCACCTTCCTTGGCCGACCATGGTGAGGCCTGTTCTGAGTTGAACCTGTCTTGTTAAACCGGTATATGGTCTTGGCCACTGTGCTGTAGCTTAGTTTCAGAGTGTTGGCAATCTGATTATATCCTTGTCCATCTTCATGTAGAGAAATAATTCTTTTTTTCAGATCCTCTGAGAATTCTTTGCCATAAGGTGCCATGGTGAACTTCCAGTGCCCAGTATGAGAGAGTGTCAGCGACAACCCAAATTAACTTACCTGCTTCCCATTTACCCCTGAGAACTTGTAGCACTAATGAATCACATGACACCGGGAGGAAAAGATAGATTTTTGTGTACTCACCGTAAAATCTCTTTCTCTGAGTCTTCATTGGGGGACACAGGACCATGGGTTATGCTGCTGTCACTAGGAGGCTGACACTAAGTAAACAGAAAAAGTTAGCTCCTCCCCAGCAGTATAACCCCTGAGCCAGAGGCGGACTCAATCAGTTTAGTGCACAAGCAGTAGGAGGAGAACCAAACAATCTTGAATAAGACAAGGAAAAACTATAATCAAATAGACGTGCGACCAATGGCCTGGAATATGGCCACTGAGGCAACAGACCGGCAAAATGTAACCCAAAAAACACAAGCAGGGTGGGTGCTGTGTCCCCCAATGAAGACTCAGAGAAAGAGATTTTACGGTGAGTACACAAAAATCTATCTTTCTCCATCGTTTCATTGGGGGACACAGGACCATGGGATGTCCAAAAGCAGTCCCTGGGTGGGAAGAGAACCATCACCGGAGATCCGTAGGAAACCGCTACCTCCAATCGGGCTTGACCCAGACCTACAATTACCTACCTTGTTACAGGTGTGCTACTGCCGCCCGCAAAGATAACGGCAAGACTGGCCACTGCCAAAGCTTGGGTGTGACCTGATAGGAACTAGTAAAGGTCTGCCTACTAGACCAGTAGGAGGCCCGGCAGACCTCGGTCCGTCAACGTCTGTAGTCCAATCATCCAAGAGACTCTCCTTGGACGGTAGAAAAAAACGGCGGAGGTCCGTTTTCCATGCAATAGGCTTCACCTATGACGGAAGGATCCCTATGGAAATCTTAGCCCTGGGCGCCGGCATGCGCCTCCTGGGACCGGATGAAAAGAGGAACTGTCCTGAAAAGATGAACTGACTGTCGGAGTAGACCGAAAGTGCGGTCCTGAGGGCACAACCTACTGAGGGCTCGTACCCGTCCTGGAACGGACTAGGCTCTTTTCAGGCTGAGAGAAGGTACTAGAACCGAACCCGAAACCCCAAACACCTTATCTGGAAGGAAGGCGGGCTGCCTTGGACCGAAGGGAGGGTAGTGGCCGGAGCACCCCCCTTGCCCTACTGGAGGACCTGGAAAACAAGGGGGGGAACAAAGGCAACAAGAGAGAGCTGTCCGCCCTGATGCCCCTTGAGACAAGGAGACGGTCACGAGGAGCCCACCTATCCAAACATGTGGGAGTAAGAAGCCCTCGGAAAAGCTCAACCGAGAGCCGTGAGGTGAACCCATCGCTAGATTAAGGTCCCACGTCACTAGTGGACGGCGATGCCGCCGAGCCAAAAGGACGCTTCTCTGCGTGAAACACCTTGGTCGTGGGACGAGAAGTGATAAGCCTCTGAACTGAAATGACCGCGTCGACACCAGGCCCCTAGAGGGACGCGCTAGAAAGCCGCATCCAGATCTGACTGTCAGCATGGCAGTAGTGCAGGAAAGGAGCGAGAGAGAGAGGAAAGAAGATGTGCTCTTTACACCCCGGAGGAATTCCACACGTGTGGTAATACATTTTCGAGGGAACCAGCTCCCCGGTCTCCAACATTGTCTGCATCCTTCTTGCCAACCGGCCTGTGCGAGCAAGGACCCGGGATCCGCTCTTAAGGTCGGGAAACTTAGGGGTTCTAAGTCCTGGTGGCAGAGAGGACTCGACACGGAAGAACTGGACGGTCTGGAAAGCGCCACAGGGCCTCTGCGAGTGGATTAAGTGACTTCTGTGAACTATGCTCGCCTGGGCCCCTCCATAGCCACCCTCTGCCTCGGTCCCTCTTGAGAAGCTCGAGATCATGGGAAGCCGTAGGCAGATGCCCAAGAAAATGAATAAATGAACCGGCCTCTCAGCCGGACGAGGGCGTCGTCACCTAGCGCAGAAAAGGGGGGCACCCTAGACGCGCCGTTGACTAGAAAGCTGGATCGGGGGGCAATTAGGACCACGACTGGAGGTCTTCCTTCGTCGTAGATCTGGCTGGAGACGTAGGGATGTGAACTGCTGAGATTAGAGAGCGCGAGATCCGGCCCAGAGCAAGATCTTCGAGACCTCTTCCTTTTTCACGACACTTCCTGCGTCTCCCTGGTGGATGATGCACGCCACCGCTGTGTCATGGACCGACTGGAACCTGACCGGAACAACCTCGCCCCAGTGAAGAAAACGTAACCAGTCTAACCGGATGGATCTGAAATCCTGGAATGCTGAAGGGGAGACCACACATGGGGGGTGTTCCTCGGGATCGTGCTGTGAAAAAGTGGACAAGCCCACCCTAGCATAGGGGACTGGTAATGGTTGATGCTATTCCCCAGAGGAGACGGAGAGGGGATCTTCCCAGGGACCGGACACGAAAGCTGGTCCACTAGTAAGGGAAAGGCGGATCCCCCGGGGCCGACGGAGGCTACTTATCTCCGTTCTTCCGTGGGGACCTCTGGAAGGGCAAGGATGAACACCGGTAAGTGTACCACCGCTATCACCTCCCCCAGCCGCTGCGGACTAACCTATCGAACCCAACTTGGTGCGGGGAAGGAAAACTACTCCAGCGTGAAGAGTAACTTCCCTATGGCGGTCTCGAAAAACATGCCTAAGGGGATGATCTACCGGGCCGGGATCTGAAAGGACTCCAACCGGTGGAGCAGCTGCCCTAGTAGCGAGAAATGACGATGAGAGATAGAGGCGCCGTGACGGTTGCGGCTCGAACGGACAGGAGCCGAGCGGTGAAGGCGACGATCCTGAGCGTCTGGGCCGATGCTGGGAAGAGATGTGCCCTTTCCTCACGTAGCCTAGGGAGAGATGTACACTTCCCTCACGTAGTCTAGGGGATCCACTGGACTAACCTATGTCCGAAGGGACGTTCACCTAAAGGCGGAAGGAAGGTCAGCGACTCTTTAGATGTCGCCTCCGTGATCCAGCTCCTGAGGCAGAGGCCTCGACGTGTGGTCACACTGCTGCTATAGGCTCAGGCCGTGAAGCTGTTAAAGTGCCAGGGCTATGATGAGAAGGAACTTACCGAAGATGTCAACCAGTTCTGATCGGCAGAGATGGAATGTAGTCCTCTGCGTAGGGAGACCGTGTAGTCCCTGAGAGACGTCACCTTAGGGATGATAAGCCAAGAGGCAACCTGGCGGGTCGATCGCAGGGGGGCATGCCACTTCTCTCCGGAGCCCCTTGGAGAATGAATAAAGACAATAACAAGACTTACCGCTGGTAACGTCCAGTCTGGCTGATGTCTGTGAAGGAGCAGTAGCTCTGCGAACTATTGGATGTCCACTGACAAACATCATGGGTCCTCTAGAAAAGTCTTAAAGGAGACCTGTGTGCTCAGAGAGGAGAAGAGAACTATCCGTGGCCTTATGGTCTGACTCACCGTATCTTCCAGGCTAATCGTCATGCGCCGAACCTCGGCGCTTGCTCGGAATCCAGCAGAGGTGGTACGTCTGGGTTATCCCCAGAGAGGTCGGAAGGCTTCTGGACGAGCGGGAGCTTTGGACCTGGGAATGAAGGAAAAACCAGGGGGAGGCGCCGAAGGCGAGACCTGGCGGGTACGCTTCGAGCAGCGGGTGAGGTCCCTGGTACGGGACTCACCTCCCCCGGTGCGTGCACGTAGAGAAGGACTGTCCGTACCTTTAAGGCTTGACTCCCCATCCTTACCCGGCTATTAGTCATGCGCCAAACATCCCGGTACTCCTGCTCGAAGTCCAGCAGAGGTGGAAACGCCTGGGCCATCCCCGAGAGGTCGAAAGACTACTAGAGGAGAGGCAGTCTGGACCTGGGGAGTAAGGTGAACCCTGGGGGCGCAGAAGACGAGACCTGGCGGGTCCGCCTTGGGCAGAGGAAAAGATCCTTAGTACGGGACCCAACTCACCGGGGGGAATGCACCAGTCTTGCGGATGGTTACGGCAGAGCGACAGCCCGGGGACGCAGCGCATGCGCACCCACCCGAGGGACGTCAGCACGGGTATGCGGGGTCTGAGAGAGGGCGCCAACCCGCCTGCCGGTGCGGGATACCGGTGCGTGCAGTGCCAGGGGCCGCGGAAGCTGGAAGCACTAATGTGACAACGTTCGGGGCAATAATCACTGAGAGAACAGCCCTAAACCAACTGTACCTCTTATGCAAACCAAGAACCCGAATAAGAGCTCGTAAGAGTTAATATACATATATCTATATATATATACATGTACATAGAAAAACCACTTCCAGATTTTCATTATTTAGAACTTATATTGCAGACTCAAACAATAACCCTGACCACAAAGAAAAAAGGGGGGGAGTCTTGAATGCAACCATGTACTTTTTGCAAATATCAAAAAGTATGTTTTTACTAAGAATAAAAAGAGCAATTTACAACCATCATAAAAAAGCACATGTAGGATCTCAAACAATGAGTCATGGTCCAAGAAAAGACAGGTTCACACATTATGCTGCAGAAAAAATTCCCATTGAATCAAACAAATCCCATAATTTTTAATTAAATTCTCAACCTGTATTGTGCTCGTAAGAGTTAATATACATATATATCCATATATGTCTACCTTTACATATTGAAATAAACTGAGCCCATGACAAAAGAAACAGAAACAACCACTACCGTTCAGAGAACGTGGCTAATGTTGGCTACTTTTTCTCCCATATGAGGGTTGCTGTAGCCTCAGCAATCCGCAGACTAGGGGAACTGCTATAGTCAGTCTCTTTTTTTTTTTTTTTTTTTAAAATGGATGCTGAGGAGGCTGGAGGTGGGGAGGGGGGGGGGCCGAGGAGAGCGGGAAAAAACCTCCACCGCCCCCTCCTGTGATGCCTGGGGCTGGGAGGAGGGTGGAGACCGAGCGGCCGGCGGCCAATCGCGCTGCGGCAGGAGGCGGGCCTAGGACGCCGGGGACAAGGCCGAAGCCGGGGCCTAAATTTTGAAGGCTGCCGGAGCATGGAGGGTACCGGCCGGCTGTCCTGCCAGCGAGCGGTGGCTGCGGCGCAGCTGCGAAGACCGGATGGCGGCAGTGCGTGCGCTCTGTCGCCCGATGCGGCCCGGGGCGTCCGGTGACTAGGCCCAGGCCGGAGCCTAAATAGAAGCAGCCAGCGCAGGGTAATGTAGAAACCGGCGGTTCTACCTGTGGGGGCGGCGGCGCGGCAGCGACATCCGTGCACCGGCCGTCAGTGTGGATTCCAGCGCTGGGAGAGGACGTGGCCGGGGCGCCCGGTGAGTAGGCCCGGACCGGGGCCTATAGTTTGTAACCGCCTGGGGGAAGGTCGGAGGGGGTGTCCTACCTGGTCGGCGGCGTAGCCTCTGCCAGTGTGCAGGCTGCGGACCGCAGAAGGGTGAGGCAGGCAGGCAGGCAGGCAGGCAGGGAGGTGGACGCCGGTGGGGGCAGGGAGCCCCCTGTAGTGAAGCAGCGCTGCGGGCCCCATCATCATCCAGACGCGCTGCGAGGTCCAGTCCCTGCTGTATGCCCCTTGCACCCTTTGGGGTGATACCGCAGGGTGAATAGGAGGTGCCCAGGAAGGATTAGCCCAGCGTGCCAACCCGGGAGTGGTACCGTGGAATTGGACGGGGAAGAAGGCCCGAGAACTCAAGCTTCTGCGACCCAGGGGAGTGGTACCCACACGGGCTGCGAGGGCTGAGGTAGAGAAACGATACCTGCAGAAAAAGAGAATTCCAACAGATGAGAGCGACGAGCGCCGCCGAGAGAAAAAAGAAAAAACATACGCAAAAAATCAAGTGGCTGAAGAGGGCCTAGTCGGCCCACATCAGCCTCCTACGACACTAAGCAAAAAACTGATTGAGTCCGCCTCTGGCTCAGGGGTTATACTGCTGGGGAGGAGCTAACTTTTTCTGTTTACTTAGTGTCAGCCTCCTAGTGACAGCAGCATAACCCATGGTCCTGTGTCCCCCAATGAAACGATGGAGAAAAGGGCTTATTGGGCACAACTTAACCATTCTCATTTAGGGGTATACTTATTTTTGCTGCTAGCGGTTTTGACATTAATGGTTGTGTGTTGAGTTATTTAGAGGGGACAAGCACTGTTATACAATTTGTACACCAACTACATTACATTTTACCAATATGTTATAGCTTCAGTGTTGTCCCATGAAAAGATATAATATAAGATTTACAAAAATGTGAGAGGTGTTCTCACTTTTGTGATATAATATACATAGCCGTGCATCAGGTCACATACAGAATATTTGCAATAAATTCACAAAATACAGACATCACTGATAGGACATGGGTGTCAATTCAGCCCTAATGTGTAAGAAATAATGTTTAATTTCCATAATGGTATCCCATTTGGCTATTATTAGGCTACATGTTTGTATTGAAGGAATCTGGTGAGCTGACACATTTTTTTGTTTGTATAGATATTAGAGTTTTATGTTATATGTGCATATATATTGGGTAGTCAGATCAAGAACCAGTTAACCAGCTTTTGTTAACCGTTAGCCAATATGTAAGTCAAAGAATGACATTCAGATTGCTGGATTAGATAGATAGATAGATAGATAGATATGACATAATTTTTCTCTTAAAAGTTTAAGACCTTTTTGTTGTAATTGTAGAGTGTATATGTTCTTCAGTTTATTGGTTTATTCAGCTATTGGATATCTACTATGTTTCTTTTACCTGCTGACCTGTTTCCATTGGTGCTAATACCCTCATATGTTGTATTAGGAAATAGGCCTTATAATAAAGTCACATTTCATCTTTAAAGCAATATGAAGATACATTAAGAAGGTCAGGGCAGGCTAGAGGGGACACTCCTGAGATTTAATATTAGAAAAATAAGCTATGCCAGCAAGAGATATAGCAGATTTAATGTATTTGATAAATCACTGTCAGTATGACAATAAGAATGGCATAGCAGGTGCAGTAATAGAGCCCTCCAAGGAAATAGAAAATACTGAAGATGAATTATAACAAACAACATTTTTAATGGAAAACAACTTGGATAAAAAATACCCTGAGCACTACTTGTTACTGTCCGGAGCACAATATACTAAAACAATGAGGACTTGCTTACAATGCAGCTTTACACTGACGTATAAAGACACTAATAGCTCCTGACAACCTTCAGATCTTGTTGCAGAAAATCAATTTAATTGGAACCTGTCATCTGCGGGCAGCATGAATCAGATACTGGCTGCATGATTGCTCCAGCGTTTCCGAGGAAACGTAGGTAGAAGATCCGAGTGAAATCCGTAAGTGGAGATGAGACTAGTCGAACTACAGGTAGTTGCTTTTCTATCATTCAGTAACATCAGAGAAGCATCTAATTATTATTATTTATTATAGCGCCAATTATTCCATGGTGCTTCATAAGTGAAAAAAGTATACATAAAAACAAGTACAACGATCATGAACATTACAAAAACAGACTGGTACAGGAGGAGAGAGGACCCTGCCCACAAGGGCTCACAGTCTACCGGGGATGGGTGAGGATACAGTAGGTGAGGACAGAGCTGGTTGCACAGTGGTGTATCGGTCTGAGAGTTATTGTGGGTTGTAGGCTTGTTGGAGTAGGTGGGTCTTCAGGTTCCTTTTGAAGGTTTCCACGGTAGAGGATATGATGGAGTAGAGCATTCCAAATTTTGGGGGAGGCACGGGAGAAATCTTGTATGCAATTGAGGGAAGAGGAGATGGAAGAGGAGTAGAGAAGGAGGTCTTGTGAGAATCTGAGGTTGCGTGCAGGTACGTACCAGGAGACTAGGTCACAGATGTATGGAGGAGACAGGTTGTGGATGGCTTTCTATGTCATGATTAGTGTTTGAACTGAAGTCTTTTGGCAATGGGAAGCCAGTGGAGGGATTTTCAGAGAGGAGAAGCTGGGGAATAGCGAGGGGAGAGGTGGATTAATAGGGCCGCAAAGTTTAGGATATATTGGATGGGTGAAAGACTGTTGGAATAGAGGCCACAGAGCAGAAGGTTGCAGTAGGTGAGGCAGGAGATGATGAGGACATGCACTAGTGTTTTTGCTGATTCTTGGTTAAAGAATGCACAAATCCGAGAGATATTTTTGAGTTGTAGTCGGCAGGAGGTGAAGAGGGCTTGGCTATGTGGCTTGAAAGAGACAGCAGAGTGGAGAGTAACTCTGAGGGAATGAGCTTGCGAGACTGGGCAGAGTGAGCAGCCATCAACTTTGATGGATAGGCTTGTTGGAGGAGTTGAGAGAGGAGGAGGAGGAAAGATAATGATTTCAATTTTGTCCATATTAAGCTTTAGGAATCTAATTGACTCCAAATGTATTCTGCAGCTGGACAAGCCCAAACATAAAGCTAATGTCATTAAAGGGAACCTAACTGATTGCCCAGGTCCCACAAGCCATCATCATGCAATTATTGCACTTTTCATTGTGTAAGTGATTACTGCATATTGCAAAAAACTATTTTATAAATTTGGTGGTGTTATGCTAATTAGTTGGTGACTGGTCATACCTGTGTTTTTTTCCCCCCAGACTAGTCATCCAACTAGTGACATTATCACTCCCTTGTGGGTATGAATAACATGAATTACAAGAGCAATATCACCGGCAGCTCTTTGAAAATCTCTGCCTCCCTGACAATGTGCAGTAAGCCGGGTGTAGGAATTGTGGCTTCAATGGCGCACTGTGCATGCTCAGTTAGGCAAAACTGGGTGGGGAATAGAGTTGGTGTGACAAAGGCAACATCTACAGCCTCATTTACAAATTAATTCAAACACTAATTTCTCAGTAATGGAGGAATGGACTAACTATACAAAGATATTAGTGGACTTATCTTTGAAAAGTCTACATGTACATATGTAGCGCCCCTGAAGCCATCAGGGAACTACATGGTACTGCATGCCGCGAAAGATGCAGGGCCTACTCCCCAGGGACCCGGAAGACCAGTGCCGGTAACAGCAAAACACATTATAATCCCAGTTTTCTCCCATCCCCACAGTCTGGTGACAGACTAGACATGGACCCAATGGATGGCCACCCAGGGGTGGAGCCGATCCAGTCCACTAGACGACGACCAGGCGGGCAAGGAAAACAGTTGGACAGTTAGTGTTAGTAAGTGGATGTGAGAGGAGACGGACATAACTGCTCTGACACGGGAGTTTAACAGAGACCTGAGGGCCCAGGCGTGTGGTTACCGGTGGAGTACGGCAAAGTACTCTTGGAGCCATAGCACCGACGGGGCACAGAGCCCTAGGTCAGGCAAATGCTCCAAGCAAACCTGATAAAAATCTGCAGTGAGGGGACCATCCAGGACCTCACTGACTTTAGAAGTCCAGGGGCACCAGCAGTAACGGGAGTGCCAGGGACCGGAACCGAATACCGTCCCTACAGGGTTCACACTGCTGCCGTACGGAACAGAGACTGTGAGACAAACAGGAGGGGACCCCAAAATGCTCCAAGCCATGGGGACCCACCAACTTGAGAAAAGTGCAGGGGAAAGAAGCCACTAGGTCACCACCCGGCACTGGGACTAAGGGAACCAGAGGTGGATACCAGCCTTCCTCCGGTACCAGTTACCATCCACTGTGAGTAAAGAGAACCAGTTAAACAGTAACCCTTGTGTGGCCTTTCCTTCTTTCCGCGCCTATCTCCACCTAACCCCCTGGGTCCTCGGCCCTACTTGCGGAGGGCCCAACATCCAGGCTCCCATCACATCATCACCAGCGGAGAGACTGTGCAGCGGCGGTTCCATCACCATAACCGCAACCCGCAAGTGGCGTCACAACATAAACTTTAATGAACATTCCTTTGTATATCAACCCCTTTTTAAAGCGACCCCCAGGGTCACGGAACCGGGCAACAGCCACCCAGTGACACATCCCGGGACCGAGTACCTAATAGCCCTGCGCAGCACACATATACATTAAAGTTTGGGGATGAACTACTGTTAACAAATTTCCTTTAAAGCCAAATTCCGATCCACAAAATAAAAATATAATGTGGTCTGAGTTACATAAACCAAAGAGACAGATTCATTTTTAAAAAGGGGAAAAAGGGGTTCATATGGATTATTGAAACTCTAGATAGAATAGAGAAAATTTGGAAACAAATGGGACAAAACTTAAACCAAATGACATCTTTTTTTAGTTCACTTAATAAGTTAAAACTTTTATTTCTAATAAAAAGTAAAATTTTTGGGTTAAACTTTTCATTCTATTAAAACATGGAATTAAAATATTTACTGTATATCAAAACTTCTTAAATCAATAGAAAACTCCATCCCTACAACCCTTTTCTCTTTTGTGTATTTAGTAATCCATTTACAGAAAGATTTGTGTTATTACAGCACATTTGTAATGCGTATGTTGGCATCCTGTTCGCACTCAGCTGTTACCTCCATGATGTGTGTAATACACCTGCTTGATATCACATTAACCATAGTGATTACAGTCCATGGCATATGCTCATTTTGCTTTAGTGTTTATATCCTGAGCTGTGTTAAAGTATTCATTAAAAAATACACCAAACAGAGTGGCTTACTGCATAAGTTCAATGCACAAAGATTTGTTTCATTTATGCTAGGGTCACACGACCGCATCTCCTCCATCTGAGAAAAGTGGTTTAATTGTGCTAATCAGATTTTGATCTAAGTTTGAGCAGAGTGTGATCTGTTTTCTCAAACGTCGAGAAGAATAAAAAAAAAATTATCACCCTTCACCATTCTAGCAGTCCATGAAAATTTTTTCCAAGAGTTAAAAGAATCAACATGTCAATTCGAAAAGCATTTCTGCTTGCAAAACAGTTTCATGTTTGACATACACAAAAAAGAACAAAAAAAGCCACACATTAAGTTTTTGGATGGTATTTTCCACCACATCGTTAAGGTAGTAGAGGAAATGTTGAGGTTTTTCAGGGTGAAACAGCTTCAGAAAATGCCAATGGTCTTTTTACTGAAGCGGCTAAGCTGGTACGTTTTGCAGTAGGTTTTGCAGCGATTCTGCCACTTGTGTCTTTAGACTTGTTAGTAAACACATGTGTTGCCTTCATCTTTAATAAGAGGATTTGCTGCATTCTGTTAGTGCATTAGATTTAGTGACCTTGGCAGCCAAATACTCTTGCACTATTTTGCTAAGTTAATTCTTACATTTTGGGGGGGAATTTGAATTTCTTTATTCGGCTTTACTATTAATTTTAGTGTATGGGCTCACAAGAGAGTGAGGACCCTTGATATCTGTTGCGAGCTTGCGTATTATTACACAGTATCGACCAATATCTTCTATATACATATATATTTTGAGCACATTATATTTTTATGCAGGGTGCAGCCTTGTGTACTAGGGTGTCTGTCCTGGTGGAGTGCACATATACACTATAGTGCTGGGCAACTCGCCTGCTCTAATAGTATGGGCATCACTGATAGGATTTAAGTCAGGCACTGTGGACTACATAGGTGTGGCCAGAGTGCTATACGAGCCTTTTTTGTGTGCAATTGAGAATTTAATTTTAAAGATTATTTTAAAAATAATTTTAGGGTACACCTAAAATTAGGGTTTAATTCATATGAACACCACAAATGTATAAAATAAATTGTACATCGTTTTCAAATGTGTTCACAGTTAGCCTTATATAAAAATACAACTATGGTAGATTTTGTTATAGTTAAGGTTTTGCCTCTTTTACTTGGTGAAAATTATCCTCTTTTTGACAACTCAAGGTTATGTGCACATGACATTTTTAAGAATCCAACGCACTCACCATCTTTTTCATGAAATTATTTTACTGGCTGTCTTGTTGTGGTCTTTAAGGTGGCTCCTCCACCGTCATTTTTTTAGTATAAATTAAACTAGAACTAGCAAAGCCACCTGAAGAATGACCAATCTACCGTATGATTCAATTCATAAGATGCACCGGATTATAAAGGTGCACCTCAAACTTAAAGAGAATAAAATAAGGGGAAAAAAATGGGGTCTGTTTTATAATCTCATTGTGTCTTATGGGGGGGGAGGCAGCAGTGGTGGAGCGGGGTCACAGGAGGCATGGCGGAGGTGGAGCAGGGCGATGCTGTGGGTGGTGCGGCACATGCCCCAGATGCTGTCCCAGAAACTGCGGTGTGTGCTTCAAAGTAATGGAGCCCGGAATCGGTGCATGTGCAGATTGAGCTATCAGTTCAATGACAAACCGAGATCACATCTGAGCATGTGTCACCTCCAGGCGCCATTTTCCTTAACTCTGCTGCTGGGAGATCAATGGGACGGAGGTGGTGAATGTGCAGATGAGATCTTGATCCGAGAGCTCCATCTGCGCAAGCGCCAACTCCGGGCACTATTATTTGTAGGCTTCACCACCCATAGCACAACAGCCCACAGCATCAGCATCCCCAGTAGCACAGCGCCCGCAGCCCCAGCACAGCACCCACAGCATTGCCTCTGCCTCCTGATACCCCTCTCCACCACTGCCCAGTAAGCCACAGTAGGATTCTAAGACACAGCCTTCATTTTCCTCCCAAATGTTTGGGAGGCAAAGTGCGTCTTATAATCCGAAAAATTCAATATTTTTTTAACCACTTTTTGGTTTCTGAACCCTGAAGTGGTTAAATGTTTAAAAGTAACATAAGACAAAACATCTGCACAGCAAGAATATTTTGACATTGCTGTGCACTATTTCATTTCTTGTGGCAGTTTTCTAGGTGGATTCCAGGAGCAATCCGCCACAAAAACACCTTACGTGTACATAATCTTATGTGGTTATTAATATGAATTTTTATGCCCAAAAACAACGTCAAAAACTTTGTCTGAGCATCTCCTAAATATCCATTTAACAATTGAACCTTTGATGTCAGGAAGAGCATTATTGGGCATTTTGATTGTAAACACCTGATAGTTCTGTTCTCTCTGGACATAGGCCAGGCAGCAGCTTACTGCCCTTTCCCCATGGCAAATAGGTTTCGCTCAGCAGAGCCAAGCATGCTTATGTGTGTGGGAGTTGTGAAAGATAGATGTTGGCTACCAGCTATATAAGATGTTTGAACGTCTTAAGGAATGGCTTCATAGCTTTTTCATATAGTATCATGTCAAAAATGATTCTAAGATTTTTATCTCTGGCTGCCAACTGCAACATTTACAAATTACATGTACATCAAATACCTGATAGATTTAAATGGTATTACTCCATTTGCCTGTTATGTGAAGTGGAGATGGTTAACTGGTAAATTGATTTTAAATTTGGATGCTTTGCCTGGAACAATGTGCTAAGTCTTATACCACTTTAATTATTATATACTGACTAAAACATAGCAGCTTATTTCTAAGAAATTACTTTAAAAAAGAAACAAGAAACAGGCTGTGTAATGTGTCCCTGCATGGTTCCTCTCCTCCCTCTCAGGATTTGACTGATTTACCGCCGCGATCCCCTTGCTGCTCTTCCAGTATGCCAGGACCAGCGCATGCTGTGCAGGTTTCCAGGCATGGTCTTTAGGGTGAGTGCATGGACAGTCCCTGTTTCTTAAAGGGGCAGCACGCACATCTAAAGTCTTTCCCAGCTTATCACTGAGAACCTTGGTGTATTTTAGGCATCTTCCCCTTTTGCGAGGTGTCTAAGCAATAGTCCCCTTCCTAGTCAGTTGGCCCGTGAACCTGAACCAGTCCAGTTCAAATCCTGCATCTGACTTGTTCCTTGTCCCAGTTCCTGTCTTGTCTCCTACCTGTGTTCCTGTACCTGTTTTGTGTACCCGTACCTGTGTAGCCTCCTGTACCTGCCACCCAGCCTATAACAGCCGACCAGCCAGTACCTTCCATCTAACCTATATTAGATGGCCAGCCTGTACCAGACATCCAACCTGTACCAGTCATCCTGCCTGTACCAGCCATCCAGTTTGTACCTGTCATTCCGACTGATACGAACCTGCATTCCTGACTTCTGGGGTCAGCTGCTACAGAACCAGGGACTGCCCTGCAGCACAAGTCTAACCACACCATCCCAAACTTACAGTGGCTTCTATGCCGCATGGTGAGGGCTAAAAGGATTTGTTTAAATTCTGATAGTTTTTCAAATCAGTGTGATATAATCAAATATAGACTGTGACAAGGGGGATATTACAGCAAATTAATTCAGGAGGCAGAGAGTAAAGTGCTGAAAACTACAAGAAAACAAAATTCTATATAGAGATAAACACAAAAAAAAAAAATCTAAAGATTTGTTCAACAATAAAACTAACTTTGCCACAGCCTATAGTGAACAATTTAATATTCAGGGAATGATCCTAGAATACTTACCTTTGTTAAATCAGGATGAAATACTGTGTCAAATCCTTAAGAGTGGTTGTCCTTTCTCTGCCCATAAAGGTAGATCCATGGCGGATTTGCTATCCCCTACTATTTTGAAAACAGAAGCACTGAACCTGGAAGATGGCTTTCTTGAACGGGTTTTCATAAACGTAGCGGTAGCAAATACACAGTATGTCCAATTACTGTCAAAACCAAAGTTGGCTCATATAGGGACGCAAAGTCTTGCCCTATGCAAACATTTATTAATTGTGATACCTCCCATGTTGTTTATATGATTACATTTGCGGAATGCAATTTGGCATATATAGGCTGCACCACCAGAATACAAGAACAGAACTGTGGACACTGTGGACACACATCACGGATATTAAGAAAAAGAAAATTATCAATACTACAGGAGCAGCTAAACATTTCTCTTTGCAGCATAATGGTGAATTACACAATTTCAAATTTGTTGATTTTTAAGACGTAAACCCAAACATGAGGGTAATTGTAGAGAAGCTCTGCTTAAGGCGGAAGCGTTTTGGATACTAAACTTTAATACTCAAATTCTTGTGATATAAACTATCATAAAAATGTAATGTATATTTATTAATTTATTTATGTGATAGTTTATTATGTATATTTTAAAGGAATTTCTTTTCAGACTTTGATATAATGAATTATATTGTCATGTGATTTAATTTATAATGTCATGAAATGGGGTGTCTTATTGTTTTTAAACCTTTTACTTTGAGGGCAGATTATGTTACGATTAAGACCTATTGGTTGAAACACATCAACATGAACTGCCTCCCCATACTGACATACATTTTTAATGAATTTGGAATAAAGTAAGAATATTTTATGGAATTAAGGCTACTTTACACACTGCGATATCGTCCCGATATCGCTAGTGTGGGTACCCGCCCCCATCTGTTGCGCGACACGGGCATATCGCTGCCCGTGCCGCACAACATCGCCCAGAGCCGTCACACATACTTACCTGTCCGGCGACGTCGCTGTGACCGGCGAACCGCCTCCTTTCTAAGGGGGCGGTCCGTGCGGCGTCACAGCGACGTCACTGAAGCGTCACTGAACCGCCGCCCAATAGCAGCGGAGGGGCGGAGATGAGCGGGACGTAACATCCCGCCCACCTCCTTCCTTCTGCATAGCAGCCGGGAGTAAGGTAAGGGGAGCTTCCTCGTTCCTGCGGCGTCACACGCAGCGATGTGTGCTGCCGCAGGAACCAGGAACAACTTTGTTACTGCTGCAGTAACGATTTTTAAGAATGGACCCCCATGTCGCCGATTAGCGATTTTGCACGTTTTTGCAACGATGCAAAATCGCTTATCGGTGTCACACGCAACGGCATCGCTAATGCGGCCGGATGGGCGTCACAAATTCCGTGACCCCAACGACTCCGCATTAGCGATGTCGCAGCGTGAAAAGCCCCCTTTACTGTTTTTTTTCCTCATTGATATTTATTGCCCAGCTATGGCTGATTACGAAGTTCAGCGTGCCCAAAGAATTCACAAGCAGTAGAGGAGGCATTAATGTGGTGAGTTCCCTGGAACTTTGCTAACCACACCAGCAGTGGCTCTAGTGAAGACCAGGTAGTTGGCTAGGTAAGCCTGGTCCCGTGGTGCAGTGGGTCCACACCCACCAGCATGACAAGCTAACAATGAAAGCTTGATGAAAATTTCTTTTAGACAGGTTTTGTTCTGGTATAGATGTGTGGCGCCCGAGGCTTCAGTAATTTCAGGGTACTGCACCTCACTTAAGGTGACGTATTAATCTCGGGTAAGGAAGAGGTTAATCACCGGAGTTTCCAAATTCCACCTTACATATAGCTTAGGTGCCTTCTCACCAGGGATTGGAATAGGGTAGACAGGGGGGGATGGCCATCCTGATGCATGGGATGTTCCCAGTCACTAGGAAAACCACCTTGGGGCAGGCACCACTTGGGGTAGAAGTAGGAGCAACTCTCACACAAACTTCAGTCAGGTCGGGACTACAGTGTTGGCAACACAGCACCACAATCTTCCTTCCTTCTTCTTCACGGGGCCTGTTTCATTGGAGCGAGAAGCTCAGCCCCGCTTCCTGACTACCACAGTAGCTATCTCCAACTTATCCAGGATCAGCTGGGGCCCATCACAGCCAAGACCGGTACCCTGAAGCTGCACTTTAACTGTGAGTGAAAAGACCTGGAACTGCAGCAGCTGACTCAGCCTCTTATTGCCGGTGCATTACGGTTCCTCATCATCCTCCCCGGGGCCTACCTTCCTACGGGGAACAGAACCATCTTTGCTGCGACACCATCAGCCCCAGAGGACATCATCCACAGCGGAGGCTAATCCCTGGCCCCGTACCACAGGTGGCGTCACGAGTCAACTATCCCCATCATCCCATCCTCCATTTATCATCTCCTTTTATTGTACGCCTCGGGGCCATGAAACCGGGCAGGGCCACCCGTGACATCCCAGACTCGACATCAATGGCCTGGCAACGAGTAAGGTTAACCCCTTACCCCGTGGGTGTTACAGATGCTCTAGGTGAAGGAGAAAGTTTTTAAGGTAAACAGATGAAAAAATGGAGTTACAGCACTTATTGAAATAATGGTAAAACAAAACCAAACAAATTAGCTGCAGCAAAGTTGGTATATATGCAATATGTAGGAGTATGTTCATAAAAAATGTAACAGACAAAACCTTAGACAGAAACAAAATGAGCATATACCCTGCAGAAAGTAGGCACATAGAAATAGCACAGATAAATAACTTAAGGGATTTAGTAAGCACTGTTTTATGTCAATAAAGCGAAAAAGCTATCCCACGTCGACAAGGTGAACCACAATTGGGACAGTTTTATTCTCTAGAAGTAAAATGTAGAGCAGGACCGGGGCCCAACTATTCAGACACTGAACCATGGGAGCTATATAAATTAAATGCCTAGCTCAAAAAGGGGAGCTGGTGCCCTTTTTGTAGAAGATACAGGAAACTGACGCAAGACCAAAGAAATGGAGCGGGGCATAAGCTGGTATACATGCAATGAGCAAAATGCTCCTCATTCATCAGGTGATTGGATTGTTTATACCGGAACAAAAATCCTTGTTCTCAGCAGAACATTGCGCCCAGTGCAAACTGCAGATGTGCTGCTGATAATATGATACTGTATAGTGACAGATTGATCTATTATTAATCGTCCTGTGCCCATCATTCTTCCTCAGCCTGTGTAATGAAGCAGGTAAACAAGAACCAAACAACTTCAATATTGCCAGTCCGCTCATTTAATGGCCTCAACTCAATCCATGTAAATGCAGCCTAAATGTTTGAGTGTGGTGGTGCAATATGTGAACATTTGGGGCCCCACCTTATCTTTGGCTCAGGGCCCCATATGGTCTAAAACCGGCCTTGTTTCTATGATTAAACTGTGAAAGAAAGACAGTTGTGTGTTTAATGTCTCCCCCTAAAACTGCAGGATGACCCTGGATAGACTCAGAAGCCCAAAGCTGCTCCAGTGACAATTACTGCTCACACTAACAGTAACGCTCTCTGTGATCTCTTGCAAGACTGTAACTGCCTGGCTAAGCTCACTAAAGAGAAAGACATTAGCAGTACAAGCCAAGTTCCCTCTAGGTGTATAGAAAAAGCTGTATTCATGGACTTTTCAGTGAAGGCTAAAATTTTACTTCCAAAATATAACGGTTTAGCCTAAGGAAAGCTTGTTGTCACAAATGACATAATTTATTAAATACTTACATTTCTACATAACAATTTTAAAGCATGTTTTCTCGTAACTCTGCATTCTGGCATTCCTCTGTTATTCTCCCTGAACAGTTATACAAAAGGCTGAGGTCACATGGTAATTTTGGCTGTGACACATGTCGTGAGGCCCAAAATCACTCAATGCTGCTCTTATTTTGCAGCATAATGCAGGTGAATGGGCTTGTATTTCAAATACTAAGGTACTGTCAACACGACAAGCAGGGTGCAAAAAATTAAACGGGCTTTGACCTTTTGCAATTTGCTTGTCAGGGTTCCCCCAGGAGTTGCATTATGCTGTGACATAGCTGCACACAGTGATCTTTGGTTGGTTGCATAACCTGTATTGCATATGCTGTGTAGCGCCAGCCATAAATTGACAATTGGGCATTTTCATTTTGGATTTCATCCTTGCAGGGAGCCAGAGGGGTGAAGGTTAAATCCTAGCTTTGCAGGTCTTGATTAGAATATGTAGCGCCCCTGAAGCCATCAGGGAGCTACAAGGTACTGCATCCCCACCAGGATGCAGGCCCTATCCCCTAGGGAGCCAGAAGGCCAGTGCCGGTAACAACCAAACACTACACATAATCCCTGTTTTTACCCAAATCCCCCATAGAATGGTACAAGGCTAGGGTTGGAGCAATGGATGGCCGCCTAGAGGTGGAGCCACTACAGTCCACTAGACAACCAGGTGGGAGGGGCAGACAGTGGATAGACAGTGAGAGAGACAGTAGTGTTTCAGTGTCAGTGAAAGAGAAAGGAAGGACTGTCAAGAGTGTAACAGTGACCTGAAACCATAAGCGGTTAGTTGCCGGTGGAGTACGGTGGAGTACTCCCGGAACTACGCACCAACGGGGTACAGAATCCTAGGTCAGGCAAACGCTCCAGGCAGACTTGATAAAATCAAAGGACCTCACTGACCTTGAAGTTCGGGACACAGTAGCAACGGGAGAAACTGGGACCAGGACCATAGACTCCGACCACACAGGGTTCACGCTACCGTCATACAGACTGCTGCAAAAGACAACCAGGAGGGGGACCCCCAGCTGTTCCAAGCCAAGGGGACCCACCAACTAAAAACAGGTGCAGGGGAAAGAAGCCACCAGGTAGTGACCAGCACTGGAACAAAGGAGACCTGCGTTAAGACCAGCCAGCCTCGGGTGACCAGTTTTCAGCTTACTGTGAGTAAAGGAACCAGTTACACTGTAACCCCTTGTGTGGCCTACCTTCTTTTAACACCCATCTGCATCACTCATCCTCTGGGGCTTGGCCCTACTTGCGGAGGGCCTAATATCCAGGCTGCCACTAACACCAGCCCCAGTAGTAAAAACTGGGCAGCGGCGGCTACATCCACATAGCCGCAAACCACAAGTGGCGTCACGTGTGAACTTTATTCAACAATCCTCTGTAAATATTCCCTTTTTTAAAAAAAACCCAGGGCACGGAACCAGGCAATGGCCACTAAAGTGACATTCCCCAGTTATACACTGCCCGGGACCGTGTACCCCATAACCCTGGGCGACACAAATACACCTGCAGTGTTTTATATAGAACCAGGCATGTGTTCACTTTGGTGGTGGCTGCACAGATAGGGAGTCTTTCTGAGAGGAAGCTGCCTATGGGAGTCGGGAGAAAGGCTCCCTGAATGGAGAATGCACAAGTTAGCTGTGGACCTGAGCAATCTGTGGAACAGAAGAAGGAAGGACTGTTTAATGGCAGATCAGTGTGTTGATTCACTGATAATGATGGTCAGAGCCGCAGATACCCGGGATCAGCGACTCCAACCAGATTTAAAAAAAAAAAAACCCGTTTCCAGCCCAGAATTGATTCTGGATATCTGCCCGAAGGCCGATCCCCATTTAAGTCTATACGGACCAGAATCTGCCACTTTAAAATGGTGGTAAAAGGGATAGGGAATTAGAGCAAGCACATTATACTTACCAGTCTCCCACGGGGCTGTAACGCTACTTCTGGGGCTGCTCATTAACCTCATGCATATGCACTGCTTCCCTCACCCACTGGCAGTCCCGGTATTTCGAATTGGTTGCAGTCACACCATGCCCTCACCCTGTGTGACAGCGTGTCTGACTGCTTGCAATCACACATGCCGTCTGTGTATGTATTTTGGTGTAAAAAATAAATAAAATTGGCGTAGGGTCCCTCCATATTATGCTACCCAGCACAGATAAAGAATATGATTACAGGCTTCAGCCCCCAGCCGTATGCTTATCTTGGCTATGTATCAAACAAGATGGCCCGCATGCGGGTTTTTAAAAATTATTTAAATAAATAATTTAAAAAAAACAACGTGCGGTCCCCCCCAATTTTGATACCCAGCCATGACAAAGCTGACAGCTAAGGGTTGATAGTCTCATGCTGGGGAGACTAAAGGTTATTGAGGGCCCTCAGCCTAAAAATAGCAGCCTGCAGCCACCCAGAGTTGTCACATCCATTAGATGTGACAATCCCGGAACTTTACCCGGCTTATCCTGATTGCTCTGGTGTTGTAACAATTGGTGTAAAAAGTGGTTAATGACAGCTCACAGCTGCAACTAAGCCCTAGAATATTAACGGGAGGGGGGTCTATGACACCCCCCATTACTAATCTATAAGTGAAAAGAAATGAAACACAAACACCAAAAAATCATACAAATAAACCACATTTTTTGCCAAGAGGTGCAGATTTGGTGCTGAAATGTATACACTATATTCCGGCACCTAATCTGCATCTTCTGGCAAAACAACGCATCAAAACACGATGCGGTTTTGATGCAATAGTGATGCAATTTTTTGCCAGGAGATGCAGATTTGGAGCAGGAATATGGTGTATAAATTTCAGCACCAGATCTGCATCTCTTGCAAAACCATGCACAAAAATGGTTTTGATGCCGTTTCAGTGTGGTTTTCTGTCAGGAGATGCAAATTTGGTGCTGAAATGTCTGCACCAGATTTCTGCCCAAATTTGCATCTCCTGGCAGAAAACCGCCCAAAACAGAGTCATAACCGTTTTTGTGTGTTTTTTTGCCAAGAGATGCAGATTTGTTGCTGAAAATTATATAACATAATCCTGCACCAAATCTGCATCTCCTGGCAAAAAAAAATTGCATCAAAACCATATGAGTTATGATGCGGTTTTGATCAATTGTTTTGCCAGGAGACGCGTGCTGTGCCTTCAGTATCTATGAAGCAGAGCTGAAATCTTCATGGGACCTTGTGGATTACATCAGAAATGAGTATTTTGGGGGTTAATAAAAGAGAGAAAGAGGGTTGTTTTGCAAGTCATATCAAATAAAGGATTTTCTTCAGTTTTTTTGTTTTATATCTTTTCAGTTACAGAGTAGTAATGGGGGAGTCTTCTAGATGCCTCCCATTACTAATCTAGAGCTTAGTGTGAGCTGACATTAACCCCTTATTACCCCAATTGCCACTGAAATAGGGCAATTGGGATGAGCCAGGTAAAGTTTGGGATTGTCACATCAAATGGAAGCAACAATCCTGGGTGGCTACAGGCTGCTATTTTTAGGCTGAGGGACCCAATAACCATGGGTCTCCCCAACCATAGAATAGCAGCCCCAGCTGTTGGTTTTATCATGGCTGGGTATCTAAATTGGAGGGGGGGGTACTGCACACCATTTTTTTTAAAATGATTTCATTTGTTTTTAAAAAAGCCGCATGTCCATGATGCTGTGGTCTGAGTTACAAAAATGTTTGGCCACAGGTAGAGTCATCCTTTTTTCTCTAATTGTGTGGCGTGAGAATTCATCCTTGTCCTGAGCTGTTGTCCGGTCTCCCCTACATACAGACCCCCAGTTGGACATTTGGTACATATAATTAAGTACACCACATTGGTTGTGATGCAGCTGAAGGTACCTGGGATCTTGTAGTCCTGAAGTGATCTGGGAATCTTTATCTTGTCAGGAAGAAACAGTAAGATACAGAGGAGGAAAGCAAGAGACAGAAGGCAGCAACAAAAGGACACAAGGGTTAACACCGCAACAATAATTCACAATTACCAACAGTATGTCTGGATCAAACCACCTCTCCAGACCAGTATAGATAAAATATAGCTGGCAATAATGGAAGTGTCTAGGCAGCATATAGGGGCGAATGTGACTGGCTCACCCACAGCATGTAACTAAAGTAGATTAACTAGCAGCCCAGCAGAGATTAACTCATGCCAGCCTGCTTATGAACGACAAGTGTGTGGTGATCACAGACATCATAGACGTTCGGAGGAAGACTGCCAATATCTGTAGTTTTCACAGATTCTGACGCTGCCATGAAAGTCGACCAACTATGCTTGCAAAAACATTGTGACAATATAGATGGTCACTTGGCTGACAAACGCAGCTCGCCATCATGCCATTAGTTTCTAATTCCTAACACAAATATAATAAGCAGAATAAAGTAAAAAAACTGTCAGCACCTGATGAGTCTGTGCAGCAGTAAATAAATAAGAGTAAATTTGAAGGGCCATAAAGGACAGTTACCGCAAGCGCTAGTGTTCAGATACCATTCATTCTGCCTCATATTGTACTGGAAAATGGGAAAAAAATACCAAGTGCAGTGAAATTGCAAAAAATAAGTGCAATCGCAATATTGTTTTTTGGATTTTTTTTCCAATGTTCATCCTATGGTAAAATTTACTGGCAAAATGATTCCCCAGGTCAGTACAAATCCGTAGATACCAAACATTTATAGTTTTACTTTTATTTAAGTGGTGAAAAAAAATCAGAAGTTTGTAAAAAAAAAAAAAAAGAATTGCGCATTTGCCACTATTTTCCGAGATCTGTAGCGTTCTCATTTCATCAGGAGAGATGACAAGTTCTCTTCAAATGTGAAATGTTGTGTCCAGCAAACCAAATTCTACAAAAGCTCATGACTTGAATAAACTACGAGGTTTGAACAAAAACGTGTGACAAACTCATAACACAGGAGACGCCATATACAATAAGTCATGTAACAGCTCCCACTTCTCCCAATGAACATTGCACACGCTCTTTAAATGTCAGTCGATTGCTACCGATGTACATGTAGACTTCCTCAAACAATTGGAGGTTGGATACTAGAAAAATACCAGAAGCCATATTGAAAATTGGAAGACTTCTAATTTTTATTTCTAATACAGAATTTATTTATTTTTTTAAAAAATGACCAAACCTTTAAAAAAACCACATTTAATAGAAAAACGTGATTTTAACTATAAGTAATTTTCTGATGACATATTTCCTTTAACTATTCCGACCTTTAACGCTAGCAGATATTCTTACATTTACAACTAATTTTACCATAGAGAACATTTGTTACTTTCTATTTGCACTTTACAAAAGTAATATTATCCATTCTATAAAGCATCAACCTGATCAGATATCATTAAGTTTCCATATCCGCTTTTAATGATACACAAGAGCAAGATTGGATTTACATCAGGCTACCACAGAACAGCATGACAGTGAGAGCCATTATGCAAATTTCTGCATCACAAGTAACATGGACATTTGCTAACTACAATTACTATACATTAAGTGCTCATACCTGTAAATTATCCCCCACTGGCAATGCAGGATGTAATGAGGCTCTATTACTACACCAGAACTTGCTAGTCTATAGAATGGAAAAGTAAATGTTAACTAAATCTAGTCATTAAAAAAACAAAGGCATTTGTTCTTGTTCTTAGCTTATTAAAATAATACTTACTTTTATTTGCATGTTTCATTTTTCAACCCAAAAACCTAAGCGGATACTTACATTCTTAAAAAATATATAAGAAAATATTTCTACATATTCCTTGCTTTGCATCCATTTCCCTCTATGGCTTAGAACTATTGTTCCACAACACTGACCAAAATAGTTAATTAAAGTAAAAAGAAAAAAAGAAAAAAGAACTATATTATAAATCTTCATCCACCACGAAAAAAAATATGTAAGAGTGCATTCACATGTCCTGTAATCATCTGTTAGATTGGATCTGGCAAAATAATTTGTGCTGAATCCGTTTTTTTAACATGGAAGTCTATGGAGAACAGACCCGTTAACGGATTTCTATTTTTTATCTTCCATTTGAAACGGATCCTGTAAGAAAACAATGGATCTATTACAAATGCAAGAAAAACGGATGGCAAAATTGATATCCGCTAATGGAGCCGTTCTCTAGAGACTTCAATATTAAAAAAAAACCCAGTTATTTAACAACGGACAAAAAAGTTGTGTTTGCCAAAGTTTTTTCCCAATGGATCTCTGCAACATCTGTTCTAACGGATGATTACAGGACATGTGAACTCAGCCTTAAATAATAGTTTGCCAGATACTTTTTTTTTACATTGGAGTCTATGGAGAACGGATCCGATAATGCAGGGGTCGGGAAGGCTGAGAGCCATGAATGCCACATATTTTAAAATGTAATTCCGTGAGAGCCATACTCACCAGGAGGAGTGGCAGTGGTGGTGGAGCGGCTCAGAAGGTCCCAGGAGGCAGGATAGGAGATGCTGCAGACACGGAGGAGGGGGTGTCGTGGCTCAAGAGGGTCAGTGTGCGGAGGGTCGGCGAAACTGCTGCGGGCTCGTGGGGTGTCGCAGCGGTGAGCCCGCAGTGGCCAGCGGAATAGTGGTTTGCTTTAAATCTCCCGCAGTTGACGAGATCGACTTTAAGAAAATGCCGTGGCACATGTGCAGATCAATGCGATGGACTTCAAGAAAATGGCGAAGTCCTATCTGCGCACGCTCCGCCACCACGGCCATTTTCTTGAAGTCAATCTCGTCAACAGTGGGAGATTCAAAGCAGCCCGTAGTCCGCCGGCTACTGCGGGCTTGCCGCCACGACACCCCATGAGCCCGCAGTGTCACCATCCCTGCGCCACCACTACCGCCCTGGTAAGCCATATGCGGTTTGTAAGACGCACCCCCATTTTTCAGGATCCGTTCTAACAGATGGTTAGAGGGCATATCAACTCAGCCTTAATTGCAATACATGTGATGTGCAATTACTAAAAACTCCAGTACTTCCATGTAGCCAGAGATAGCAAAATGGCAGAGATGGGGAATCTCCAAAATTGCAAATAATCCTGTCTATGCCATGTATGAATTTACAAGTATAGCAAAAATTACCAAGAAAACACAGCCCCATCAAGATCAAAGAGCTCTACTTTTTGCCAAGGTCTGTGTGGTGCTGATATTAGTATCCTCTACTTTTTCTCCATATTTTGCTATTACCAAACACTGCTTTTCTGATTTTGCTGCAATTAAAAAAATAGAATTTTTTCCCTGACAGTAAAATGTTTTTCGATTTATAAACTTTTTAAACATATTGCTGATCTGATGGTTTCATCTGCAATGACCAAATCTCTCTCACCTTTCATGTCAATCACACAAATTTTGTGCAGAATTTTATTTTCTGAACAATTTTATCAACTGTCAGGTTCAGCTATTAAACTATAGATTTAGCAAAATGTGTATTAAAAATGGTAAGAAAATAGTGTCGGCTTTTCTGATACTATCAAAATGAAATAACACATTGTTATGAAGTCTGAAATGAAATGCAGAGGATTCTAAATCTGACATGGAATAAGGAGACATTTGCAAGAAAAAATACTGTTCTAACATTATTCTGAATAATATTTAACTTTATACAACTATTACATTTATAATGGGTTATATGTGCTGCAAATATACATGAAAAAGAGACATTCGGGAGCAATGTGCTTGTTCCATATTTATGCTGCTATATTCATGCAGAAAACAGCAGGGTTTGAACTAACTCAGTGACAGCACTAGTATATTATTTTTTGACCAAATTTGATCTGTAACTTTTTCATTTAAAAAGAGCATTGTCTCAGCATATTCCTTGTATTGCTTGCAGAGTGAACAAAGGATTAGCAAACCCACTGGGCCACAGCACACAGAAAACCCAAAGATGCTTGACTACGGAACCACACCTGGTTTTGCCCAGAGCCTTTGATGATGAGGGTGTTGCGTTGCAGGTGTGAGACCAGGAAGACAGATGCTGTGATGGTTGGCCCCTGGGGTACAAAAACTAACAGTCTCTGATGATAGAAATGGCAATAGCAGTCAGTGTCATGGATTCAGACGGGATGGATTGATGCAGTAGCAGCGGCCGAGGTGGATACTTGCAGCAGCGGCAGTGAATATTGTGGCAGGTGGCCGGCATGGATATTTGCAGCAGCAGCAGTGGATTTTTAATGCACTGAAACACAGCTATGAATCAACAACAGCCTACAGCACAATAACAGCAGCAGCACAATGGCCCTGACAACTAGCGATGTAAAGAACTTATTGCCCAGGCACCTCCCTTAAGCGGAAGGTGCCTTAAAGACCTGAAGCCTTTCCTTTAAGAAAAGGGGTGTGCGCACACACCCTTTTGGCATTCCCAGGAGGCCTGTGCAGTGTGCACGGGCCCTGGGAGACAGCAGGATGAACCAGAGACATGGCAGCCACCACTTGGTGGCTGGGAAGGTGAGAGAGTTGGTGTCCCCACTGGGGGAGGAGGGCAGGGCAGCACGGGGATGCCGATATTGGCATTACAATCCTTTTATATGACAGGAATGCACAGCAAGTGTGCAAGAGCACTGTAATCTCATTGACTGCAAAATAGTTTTTGGAGGCTAGCCAATTCTAGCCCCTGGATGGAGTCATTAAAAACAGCTGATGAAAATAGTTTCCTAGCCCTTTTTCTATACCAATGAGGCATAAATGGGGTATAACCTCTTCAAATATGCCATGAAAGTTTTTTTTATAACTCAATTACTTCATCAAATTAGTAGCACAAGAAAGTAGCTCTTCCATTAGTTAAAAGTAAAATTGAAAACAGTGATAAGCAAGTTTACTTTGTATAGTAACATGCTTATTTGCTTCACTACAATTTCAGTCGTATTCTCGGCTATGAATGATAAACCAATAATGGTCAATTGTCATCACTAGAAGTAGCTAGCAAGTCATTATACTCTTCTTCACATTTACAAAAGTTGTTAGGTTCAGCCATTTCTTTATGAATTTGACCTACAGACTCCAAATCTGAGAATGATAATTTTTAGTTGACTTGTTTCTATGATATCAAAGAGTTTTCCTTTCACTGCTACATATAATTAATGCAGAAACGTTTCAGTTCTTTGAAACATTATTATTTGGAAATATAAAGATGCATAATATTTTGTAATGCCAACTTTCTGATATTTATTTAGAGGAAACTTAACAAAAATTCAAATAACTAAAACCTGTCTAAACACTATTGTGAATTATAAACAGTTACAGAATATGCACTACAAAATTTGGTCCTCATTCAGTGATGACTAGAGATGAGCGAACCGGTCGCGGTTCGGCTCGAGGTCGGTTCGCCGAACGGAGCTCCCGTTCGAGTTCGGTTCGTCGAACGTTCGAAGAACCGAACTCGAACCGCATAGGAAACAATGGCAGGCAATCACAAACACAGAAAAACACCCTCAAAGGTGTCCAAAAGGTGATAAACAACTCACAACACAACACAAACACATGGGAAAGTGACAAGGACATATACTCATGCGAAAACAAAAGAGCAGGACAAGGAAAAAGAGGAGACACAGATATAGGCATGGCACGCCCTTCTAAAATCATGTAAAACACCGCAAGGTGACTCCAAGCGGAGTCTCCCTTTTTTCCAAAAATTGGGCCACACACACACTCCCCCCTTCAGTGGCAGCACTTGTGCCCCAGTTGTACACTTCACAGCTAGATTTGCATCAAGCACATTCAAAAATATGCCATAATTAACCGTCCCCAGGATGACACCGGGGTAGGTAGCAAAGTCTTTCCTGATCCCAGCTCTGTTCATCTTGGCTTCTTTTAAAAACAATGTAAGCAAGGGTTACTCCAAGCGGAGTCTCCCTTTTTTCCAAAAATTGGGCCCCACACACACCCACCCCTTCAGTGGCAGCAGTTGTGCCCCAGTTATACACTTCACAGCTAGATTTGCATCAAGCACATTGAAAAATACGCCATAATTAACCGTCCCCAGGATGACACCAGGGTAGGTAGCAAAGTCTTTCCTGATCCCAGCTCTGTTCATCTTGGCTTCTTTTAAAAACAATGTAAGCAAGGGTTACTCCAAGCAGAGTCTCCCTTTTTTCCAAAAATTGGGCCCCACACACACCCACCCCTTCAGTGGCAGCAGTTATGCCCCAGTTATACACTTCACAGCTAGATTTGCATCAAGCACATTAAAAAATATGCCATAATTAACCGTCCCGAGGATGACACCGGGGTAGGTAGCAAAGTCTTTCCTGATCCCAGCTCTGTTCATCTTGGCTCCTTTTAAAAAACACAGCAAGCAAGGGTTACTCCAAGCGGAGTCTCCCTTTTTTCCAAAAATTGGGCCCCACACACACCCACCCCTTCAGTGGCAGCAGTTGTGCCCCAGTTATACACTTTACAGCTAGATTTGCATCAAGCACATTCAAAAATACGCCATAATTAACCGTCCCCAGGATGACACCAGGGTAGGTAGCAAAGTCTTTCCTGATCCCAGCTCTGTTCATCTTGGCTCCTTTTAAAAAACACAGCAAGCAAGGGTTACTCCAAGCGGAGTCTCCCTTTCTTCCAAAAATTGGGCCCCACACACACCCACCCCTTCCGTGGCAGCAGTTGTGCCCCAGTTGTACACTTCACAGCTAGATTTGCATCAAGCACATTCAAAAATACGCCATAATTAACCGTCCCCAGGATGACACCGGGGTAGGTAGCAAAGTCTTTCCTGATCCCAGATCTGTTCATCTTGGCTTCTTTTAAAAACAATGTAAGCAAGGGTTACTCCAAGCGGAGTCTCCCTTTTTTCCAAAAATTGGGCCCCACCCACACCCACCCCTTCAGTGGCAGCAGTTGTGCCCCAGTTGTACACTTCACAGCTAGATTTGCATCAAGCACATTAAAAAATACGCCATAATTAACCGTCCCCAGGATGACACCGGGGTAGGTAGCAAAGTCTTTCCTGATCCCAGCTCTGTTCATCTTGGCTCCTTTTAAAAAACACAGCAAGCAAGGGTTACTCCAAGCGGAGTCTCCCTTTTTTCCAAAAATTGGGCCCCACACACACCCACCCCTTCAGTGGCAGCAGTTGTGCCCCAGTTATACACTTCACAGCTAGATTTGCATCAAGCACATTCAAAAATACGCCATAATTAACCGTCCCCAGGATGACACCGGGGTAGGTAGCAAAGTCTTTCCTGATCCCAGCTCTGTTCATCTTGGCTCCTTTTAAAAAACACAGCAAGCAAGGGTTACTCCAAGCGGAGTCTCCCTTTTTTCCAAAAATTGGGCCCCACACACACCCACCCCTTCAGTGGCAGCAGTTGTGCCCCAGTTGTACACTTCACAGCTAGATTTGCATCAAGCACATTCAAAAATACGCCATAATTAACCGTCCCCAGGATGACACCGGGGTAGGTAGCAAAGTCTTTCCTGATCCCAGCTCTGTTCATCTTGGCTTCTTTTAAAAACAATGTAAGCAAGGGTTACTCCAAGCGGAGTCTCCCTTTTTTCTAAAAATTGGGCCCCACACACACCCACCCCTTCAGTGGCAGCAGTTGTGCCCCAGTTATACACTTCACAGATAGATTTGCATCAAGCACATTCAAAAATACGCCATAATTAACCGTCCCCAGGATGACACCGGGGTAGGTAAAAGTCTTTGCTGAACCATGACTTGTTCATCTTGGCTCCTTTTAAAAAACACAGCAAGCAAGGGTTACTCCAAGCGGAGTCTCCCTTTTTTTAAAAAATTGGGCCCCACACACACCCACCCCTTCAGTGGCAGCAGTTGTGCCCTAGTTGCAAACAGGATGTTTTGATGTGCATCAAGCACATTCCAAATCCACAAGCATTTACTCTCCCCAGGATGACACAGGGGTAGTAAATTCCTGGTGGATCCATGACTTGTTCATTTTGATGAACGTCAGTCTGTCCACATTGTCACTGGACAGACGCGTGCGCTTATCTGTCAGCACACACCCAGCAGCACTGAAGACACGTTCAGAGACAACGCTGGCAGCTGGACACGACAAAATCTCCAAGGCGTAACTGGATAGCTCTGGCCATTTTTCTAGATTTGAAGCCCAAAATGAGCAAGGCTCCATTTGCAAAGTCATGGCATCGATGTTCATTTGGAGATACTCCTGTATCATCCTCTGCAGCCGTTGACTATGTGTCAGACTTGTTGTCTCTGGTGGCCTTGCAAAGGAGGGTCTAAAAAAATTATGAAAAGATTCCATAAAATTGCTGTTACCAGCACCAGATACGGTCCTACTGGTACGGGTAGACTGTTGAAGATGACGAGACCGTCCCATGTTTGTCAAGTTACAACTGGGAGAATCACTCCCTGCACCTGCACGGTTGTTTGGTGGAAAAGCCGAGCTAAGATCGAGTAACAGCTTCTGCTGATACTCCTGCATACGTGCGTCCCTTTCTATGGCTGGAATTATGTCACAAAATTTGGACTTGTACCGGGGATCTAATAGTGTGGCAATCCAGTAGTCATCATCACTTCTAATTTTGACAATACGAGGGTCATGTTGGAGGTAGTGCAACAAGAAGGCACTCATGTGTCTTGCGCAGCCATGCGGACCAAGTCCACGCTGTGTTTGTGGCATAGAGGTGCTAACCGTTCTTTCTTCCTCTGACATCTCCCCCCAACCTCTTTCAACTGAAATTTGACCAAGGTCTCCCTCATCCGCTGAGTCTTCCATGTCCATGGACAGTTCGTCCTCCATTTCTTCATGTTGTCCTGCACCTTCCTCAACATTTAGCCTGCTACCATGCGCCCTTGTTGATCCCTGTCCCCCATGGTCCCATGCCTGTCGCGTTGGTGATGATGAACGTCTGGACCTTGGTAATGTTGTTGTCCCTTGCGCATATGAATCCTCCTGTAGTTCCTCCCCTTCCTGTTGTCCCACCCCCTGACTCCGAATAGTGTTTAGCGTGTGCTCCAGCATGTAAATGACTGGAATTGTCATGCTGATAATGGCATTGTCAGCGCTAAACATATTCGTCGCCATGTCGAAACTGTGCAGAAGGGTGCATAGGTCCTTGATCTGAGACCACTCCATCAGGGTGATCTGCCCCACCTCTGTATCTCGTTGGCCCAGGCTATACGTCATGACGTATTGCACCAGGGCTCGGCGGTGCTGCCACAGTCGCTGTAACATGTGGAGAGTTGAATTCCAGCGTGTCGCCACATCGCATTTCAGGCGATGAACCGGCAGGCCGAAAGACTTCTGGAGCGATGCAAGTCGCTCAGCTGCGGCGGTTGAATGGCGGAAGTGAGCAGACAGTTTTCGTGCCCTGTTCAGAAGGCCATCTAGGCCGGGATAGTGTGTTAAAAATTGCTGGACAACAAGGTTCAACACGTGAGCCATACAAGGCACGTGTGTCACCTTGCCCAGGCGAAGGGCCGCACCCAGGTTTGCAGCATTGTCGCACACGGCCTTACCAGGCTGCAGGTTGAGCGGAGACAACCATTTATTAAACTCGGACCGCAGAGCTGACCACAACTCCTCAGCTGTGTGACTCTTATTCCCAAGACATGTCAAGCTAAAGACCGCCTGATGCCGTTGCGCTCTGCTGCCAGCATAGTAATGAGGCGTGCGTGATTCCTTCTGCGCAGTGAGAACGCTGGTGGCCTGACCAGGCAGGCTTGGGGCGGAGGTGGAGGACCCAGATGAGGTGGAGGAGGCAGAAGCAGTGGCGGAACTTGGACAGACAGAGGATTGACACACAAGTCGTGGGGACGGCAAGATTTGTGCAGCAGACCTTTCACCATCTATCACCATAGTTACCCAGTGCCCAGTCAGCGACATGTAACGTCCCTGTCCATGCTTACTGGTCCAAGTATCGGTGGTGAAATGCACCCGTTCACACACAGAGTTTCTCAAGGAAGCGGTGATGTTGTGTGCAACATGCTGGTGTAGCGCGGGCATACCTTTCTTAGAGAAGTAGTGGCGACTAGGCATCTGGTACTGGGGCACAGCGACAGACATAAGGTCTCTAAAATCCTGTGTGTCCACCAGGCGGAAAGGCAGCATTTCGGTAGCCAAGAGCTTACAGAGGGATAGAGTCAACCTCTTAGCTTTGTCATGGGTCGCAGGAAGTGGCCTTTTATTTGACCACATCTGAGGGACAGAGATCTGGCTGCTGTGTGTAGACGGTGTTGAGTAGGGTGTCCCTGGAAAAATGCAGGTTTGTGAGGAAAGTGCAGGCGGAGACATGATGTTGCCTTCATCCAACGTTGGTGCTATCAATGTCTGAGAGAGCTGTACACACTCACTTGTTTCCCCTTCCAAACCAACTGACGACCTACCAAGCAAAGTGCCTGTTGCGGTTACAGTGGTGGAAGTTGTGCGTGGAAAAACAGGTGTGACAGCTGTCCCCACAGTCCTAGAAGATGAAGAGCGCGCGGATGCACTGGAAGGGGCAGGCGGTGGATGGTTCGCTCTGCTAGGCCGCATTGCAGCAAGGTGAGCTTCCCACCGGGAGATATGATATTTATTCATGTGACGATTCATGGAAGAAGTTGTCAAACTGCTGAGGTTTTGACCTCTACTAATAGAACCATGAAAAATTTTACAGATCACATAATTTGGGCGATCTTTTGCTATGTCAAAAAAGGACCAGGCTAGGCAAGGCTTAGAGGGCATGCGACCTGTTGATCCACCCCGACTAGTGCTCAGAGGCAGAGTGGTGGCTGAGGATGCAGTTGTAGACGTGCTACCAGTACTCCGACTCTGTCCAGGAAGGCACAAGGTAACTTCGTCATCAGTTGCATCCTCCTCCACCACCTCTGTTGACCTCCTCGAGTGCCTGACTGTGGGTTGACAGTAGGTGGGATCTAGAACTTCATCATCAATTGTTGTGTTTTCACTCCCCTCCCCCTCAGACCGAGCCTCTTCTTGCCCTGACCGAATATTTAAGTTGTCATCCCAATCGGGTATCTGCGTCTCATCTTCATCAGTATGTTCCTCATTGTCTATAACCACAGGTGTTACAGTTTGTGACAAAGGGTCAACATTATGCTCAGAAACTTGGTCCTCACGGCCTGAATCAGAGTCACAAAGGTTCTGGGCATCACTGCAGACCATTTCATGTTCTGTACTTGTCGCGGGCGGGGAGGAGGGTGTCAGCACACCGCGCTCACCCCTTCTGCTCGGGTCCGGCAGTTGCTCCTAGTGGCTCGAGCCGTGGGCCGGATCCCGGGGTGTCTCGAGCGACACTCCTCGCCCGTGAGTGAAAGGGGGTGTTTGTTGGGTGTGGGGATTGTTATAGTTCGTGACGCCACCCACGGTTGTGGTGATTGCACCACCGCTGCTCAGTATGGGGGTCCCGGGGATGGTGATGCGGAGCAGCCAGGTGTTGTGTTGCCCCTCCGTGGGTAGGGGTCGGTGATCCCGGGGCCCGGTGATGAGATGTGAAGTGTAGGGCCTGGAGGGCGCAGGGGCGCGGGGGCAGCGCTGTGCCTTGCGGCACTATGGTACTCACTCAGCCTGACACACGGACACAGTTTGTACGGTAAACCAACGGCTGGTAGGACGGTCCCACAGACGGCTGCACCTGCACTCCCGGTAGGTAACGGTGACGTTTCTCTTCCTTGCACCTGTGTTGTCTGATGGTAGCGGTGGATTCCCTCCGGTTACCCGCTCCCCGACTGCAATCTGGGCCGGAGGAGCTCTACACTTTGCCCGCAGGCGCTGGCCCTGGGGAAACTTGTGCCCTGGCGGTGGCGGTGTCTCCCCGGTAATGGTCGGGCTGTTGCCGTCAATCGGGACTTGGTTGTTGGGGGATCTGCGTCCCCGTCACTGACGGATTTGGCAAATCTGGCGACTCCTAGCCTTGCCGGGGTCCGAGAGGCCCCTGCCCTGGTGCTGACTGTCCTTCGGAACACTGCTCCAGACCACCGGGCACACAGCCAACGGGGTCCTTCTAGGAACTTCCAAACTGTCCCCCTCCAAACAGTCACCGCCGTCGCTGACCTTGCTGTTCTGGCCCTACACAAAGCTGGGCTCTCAGGCTTTCTTTCCTTCTGTCACTTTGCTTGCTTTCCTCCTTTACTCCCTTCACTTTCACTTTGTTGTTTACTTTAGCCCCTGCCTGGGCTTCACTTCCACTCCTTCCACTTCCTCCTCCCTGACAGTTCTGCCTGAAACTTCCCGCCTCCAGAGTTGTGAGCTCCTTGGTGGGCGGAGCCAACCACCTGGCCCACCCCCTGGTGTGCATCATCAACCTCTGGAGGAAGGCAACAAGGATTTCTGGTTAGCAGGTGTGCCTACCTGGAGTGTGGGGTGTGGTGGTGTTGTGACCTGTGTCCCCTGGCTTGCCCAGGGCGACACATTCCCCCTTAGCAAAATGCAGACCGTCCGCGGGCTGCCGTCCTACACCGGTTTTATTTTTCTGTAAAAGGGGATAACAAGGGTTAATCAAACATCAATAACATTTTTAATCATAAACTCTTCCCAAACGGGAGGCACATTTTCTTAAACGTTGCAACGGTATACGGTCACGGTTTCCGCTCTCTCCCACCCAAGCAACCTGGCCCTGATGCTGCCCCTAAAACCCAGGCAGCACCCCTTGACCCACAGTCCAGCACAAGTCACCCAAGCGGGATCTGTCCTTCCCCTCCAGAGGGTAGCCACCGGTTCCTTTGGTGGCTGGGCCCTGGCCTGCTCTGCTCAGGGCCCTCCCTCCAACCTGCCTTTCCGGAGGCGGTATTGCGGAAACGGTAACGGTACCCAACATATTTACAAGCCACTTAACGTTTGTGGTTGCCCTGCAGAGTTCACGGGCTTGTCCATGGATAGTTCCCATGCAAAACTTAAACGGTCCCCACGGGGACAACGGTGACGGCTCCAGCCGGTTGCAAATCACACGGTAAATCAGGTGAAGTACTCGGTCATTTTCATTTTCATCATTTCAAACTTTCAAACTTTTTCAAACAAACAAACAGCACTCTTTTACATTTGCGGACTCCCTTTCATTCATAGAACGGTCTCCCTGTACCTAAGTGGGGGTCTACCTAGGTTGGAACGGGTGGACCTTCGGGGCCCGGTGTCAGTGGTACTAGACAGTGGGGTAGAGGGAACAATCGGTTCCTCTTCCCGGCTATAGTGTGGAGCAGACGGAGATGCAGGGGGGCTGGGTACAGGTTCATCCCTGGGCACTGGCACGGGTTCTGGCTCACGGTTAACCGCTTCCACTACTTCTTCATCCACGGGTTGTGGGAACAGTATCACTGGAAGTATCACCGCGCCGTTCTGTGTAGGCCAGTTTGCTGGGAAGTCACCCATTACAGTGTGGATTACCTCTGCTGCCTTTTCCACCGGTGGAGAAACCGGTACTTCAGCCTCTGCTTTCAACGCTGGGGGGCATTTTTTTAGATGGTCCCGAGAAACTGTGGCCAGGGTGCCCCCTTGGTCACGACTGATCTGGTAGGTTTTCCCATTGTCACACTCGGTGGGTTGTACGACGTAAGGGACTTGCTCCCACTGGTCATCCAGTTTGTGGGCTTTTCTCTTCCGTTTCAGCACCACATCTCCTGGCTGGAAAGGACCTGCAGGCGCCTTCTGGTTGAACCGGTGCTCTTGCTGTTCTCGACTTCGACTGAGGTTTTTCTCTACATACTCCTGGATTTGCCGGTACTGGGCCCTCCTCCGACTCTCCCACTCTGCCGTTGAAGGGAGTGCTTCCGGAGCCTCCAACCCCATCTCCAGATCCACCGGCAGGCGGCCAGGCCGAGCCCTCATCAGATACGCTGGGGTGCACTTCGTCGAGCTGGTTGGGATATTATTGTACATGTCGACCAAGTCGGGTAACTTTTCCGGCCACATGTTCCGTTCTTCCAGCGGTAGCGTCTTGAGGAGCCCCAGGACCAAGTGATTCATTTTCTCGCACATGCCGTTGGTTTGGGCGTGGTACGGAGTGGTCCGGATCTTCTTGCAGCCGTACAACTGGCAGAATTCGTGAAACACCTCTGCTTCAAAAGCCGGACCTTGGTCAGTCAGCACCTTCTCGGGGTACCCATGAGGTCGGCAGAAATAAGCCTGGAACGCACGAGCAGCAGTTCGACCAGTCAGGTCCTTGACGGGGACTACCACCATAAATCTTGAGTAGTGGTCTACCATGGTCAATGCGTAGGTGTACCCACTTCGGCTAGGGGTGAGCTTAACATGGTCTAGGGCGACCAGTTCCAGCGGCTGATGGGTGACGATGGGATGTAACGGTGTCCTCTGGCTAGTCTCGTCCATTCTCCTCAGCGTACAAGGACCGCACTCTCGGCACCAGGCCTCCACCGATTCACGCATCCCACTCCAATAGAACCGCTCCCTCAACAGCATCTCCAGCTTCTTCCACCCGAAGTGGTCAGCACCATCATGGTATGCCCGCAGTACAGTAGCGACATCAGTCTGAGGAACGATTAACTGGCATATTTTCTCATGGGTCTTCGGGTTGATCAGCTCACGGTACAGCCTCCCTTGGTGTAGGTAAAGCCGTTTCCGTTCTTTCCACAAGCGTTGGGCTTCGGCTGGAGCGCTGGGGTCCATTCCCATGGTGCCTTGTTCCACCAGAGTCTTGACAAGGCGGACAGCCGGCGCTTGGTCCTGGGCGTCCTGCCACTCTTGACTGGGCCGCGGGTCCAGATCCACCCTTTGCTGACATACCTGTACCCTCTCAGTAGGCGGCTGGTGAAACGCAGGCAACTCAATCTCCTCGAGGTCGTCGTCCTCACACCCCTCTTCTGACAAATGGGGCATCCGGGAGAGAGCATCTGCATTGATGTTGACACGACCAGCTCGGTACTTTATGGTGAAATCATAGTTGGCTAACCGGGCTACCCACCGCTGCTCCAGCGCGCCCAACTTGGCCGTGTTCAGGTGAGTTAACGGATTGTTGTCCGTAAACGCGGTGAATTTTGCTGCCGCCAGGTAGTGGCGGAACCGCTCGGTGATAGCCCACACCAACGCCAATAGCTCGAGCTTGAAGGAGCTATAGTTCTCAGGGTTCCTTTCGGTCGGCCGGAGTTTGCGGCTGGCGTAGGCAATCACCTTCTCCTTTCCATCCTGGACCTGGGACAAGACCGCTCCTAGTCCCACATTACTGGCGTCCGTGTGGAGAATGAACGGGCGCCCATAGTCAGGGTACGCCAAGACCTCTTCTCCGGTCAAGGCCGCCTTTAACTGGCCAAAGGACTCCTCATGCTTGTCCTCCCACAACAGTGGGGACCCAGTGGGTCTACCACCTTTGGTCTGTCCCACGAGGAGATCTTGCATGGGGGCAGCCATCTTCGTGTACCCCTTTATAAAACGCCGATAGTACCCTACCAGACCCAGGAACTGCCTTACTTCCCTCACTGTGGTTGGTCTCGGCCAGCTCTGGATGGCAGTGATCTTCTCAGGGTCGGGGGCAACACCATCCGCACTCACCACATGTCCTAGATACTGCACCCTGGGTTTCAGCAGATGGCACTTCGAGGGCTTCAACTTCATCCCGAACTTGGCAAGGGACGCGAACACCTCGGCCAGGTGCTCCAAATGGGCTTCATACGTCTGGGAATAAACAATCACATCATCCAAATACAGCAGGACGGTCTCGAAGTTTAAATGTCCCAAACAGCACTCCATCAACCGTTGGAAGGTCCCGGGGGCATTGCACAGCCCAAACGGCATGCTATTGAATTCGCAGAGCCCCATCGGGGTGGTGAAGGCGGTCTTCTCCCGGTCCTCGGGGGCCACGGCCACTTGCCAGTATCCGCTGGTGAGGTCAAGGGTCGAGAAGTAGTTTGCAGTTCTCAGTGCAGCCAAAGATTCTTCAATACGAGGCAATGGATAGGCATCTTTATGGGTTATCTGGTTGATCTTCCGGTAGTCCACACACATCCGCATGGTACCATCCTTTTTCTTGACCAGTACCAACGCAGCGGCCCAGGGACTACAACTGTCCCGAATAACCCCTGCCTCCTTCATATTCTTCAACATATCTTTGGCACACTGGTAATGTGCAGGGGGAATAGGTCTATACCTCTCTTTGATAGGGGGATGTTCACCCGTGGGAATGTGGTGTTGGACCCCCTTGATCTGCCCAAAGTCTAGGGGGTGCTTACTGAAAACCTGTTCGTACTCCTGCACTACCCTGTGTACCCCTGCCCTGTGATGTGTAGGGGTATCATCAGTGCCCACATGTAGCTGTTGGTGCCACTCCTTGGTGTCCCCCTGGGGTGGGGAAGTGCTGGTGGTAGGTGGGAGTGTGGATGGACGGGCTTCCTGGATAGTGTGAGGGTCCAGGGTGAGCAGTTTGGCAATGGTGGCATACCGGGGGAGCCTGACTTCTTCCTCCCCACAGTTCAACACTCTCACAGGCACTCTCCCTTTCTTCACATCTACCACCCCTCGGGCGGCCACTACAGTGGGCCAGTGCTCGGAAGGCATGGGCTCCATCATCGCAGGGTAGTCACGCCCCTGAGGCCCTACTGCTGCCCTACACCAGATCATCATCTCACTCCTAGGGGGCACAGTCAATGGAGCAACATCCATCACTCGCACTCCACCAATCTCCCCTCCGGTTGAGCTTACATGCTGGCGGTACATCAGGGCGCGGATCTCACGCTGCACAGCCCTCTGCCGGCTCCCCGCCGCCGTGGCGGCTAGCCGTTGCAAAAGGTTCAACACATCAGCCATGCAGTGTTCCATCACATTGGTTCCCAGCACTATTTTCGGGTTATGATCACTGGATTCATTCATGATCACAATCATGCCCTGATGTTGCAGTTCAGCTTGCCCCACTGTCATAGCCACTTCTTTATACCCCACCTGGGTCAATGGAAGTCCATTAGCGGCAATCAAATTTATACTAGGGTCTGGAGGCGCCAGCTCGTCTGTGGCCCAATACTGCTGATACAACGTGTACGGTATGGTAGTTACCTGTGATCCAGTGTCCAAGAGAGCCATCACTGGTATGCCGTCCACAGCCACAGGGATGATAGGGCGGGCCCCGACATATCGGTCTCGCCAGTCCGGGGGGCCACGGTGTTCTACTCCTGAGGATTGGCCCGGGGCCCCAGGGGTTGCTTGTTTAACGGGCACTGTCGGTAATAATGGCCCGGCTTACGGCACTTGTAGCAGATTGGAGGTCTGCTCCGCGGGTTGTTAACGCTTCTCCGCTGCATCCAGGGAACATCTTCGGGACTGTCAGCGAGCTGTATCTGCGCTGGAGGCTGGGATCTGGTCAGAGGTTGCAGTGCAGCAAGGATTTTGGCAAGGTCTCCGTCCAGGCGACGGACCTGGGCGGCCAACTCTTCGACGGTGCTGCTCGGAGCTGCAGGCATTACAGAGGTTGGGTTGGCTGAGGCCGCCATAACAGGAGCTGTCTCGACGGGCCACGGGACGGGTTCCAGAACTTCAGCAGCTAGGGGCTGTAGTGCTTTAATAGCCCGCTCCTTTAACACAGCAAAGTCCACATCAGGGTGTTCTAGGGCCCACAGCCGGAGTTGTTTACGATCCTCAGGGGACCTCATCCCCTGCGCAAATTGCTCCACTAACATCTTGTTGCTATCCGCCTCATTAATAGGGTTCACCCGCTTCAGCGTGCGGAGGGCGGTCTGCAGACGTAGAGCATAGTCCCGAATGCTATCCCGAGCTCGTTGCCGGCACTGGTAAAACTGCATCCTCAGCTCAGCTTCGGTCCGGGTCTCGAAGGCAGTCTGTAGCCTCTCGAAGATGGCGGCTACAGAGAGCCGGTCCCCCTCGGCCCAGGTCTCCGCTTCCTGCTCCGCCGCACCGGTTAACTGGCCTAGCACTATCGCCGCACGTTGCTTATCAGTCAGGGGATACAGCTCTAGCAACGGGTTAAGCTTCTTCCGGAAAGCCTGTAGGGCATCCGGTTTCCCGTCATACTGCGGTAGCCAGGCAGCTCCGGGTGCATAGGGCAAGGAAAACGGCATGACCTGAGCAAGCGCGGGGGCCGCGGCACCTCCCGCCGGTACAACCGGGACTTGGGCAGGCCCATTCCCATCCGCGGGTGCCGCTGCGGCTGCGACCACCGCTCCTCCAGCGGCTCCGTCGGGCGCAGACATCTTGTTTCCGTCCCCCTTAGCTCTTTCCGGCCCCTCCTCTCTCGGGGCGGGGTTTTGGCCTTCGCGCCTCTACTGCTCGAGAAGACGCTCGAGCGGGAACTTTTCGCGCCAAAGATGGCGGCTTCTGAAATTTTTCTGCCGGATACCTCCGGCGGTAACAAGGCGCACCTCTACCAGACGGCAGAGCGGTAAGATCCTGTTCGTGACGCCAAGTTGTCGCGGGCGGGGAGGAGGGTGTCAGCACACCACGCTCACCCCTTCTGCTCGGGTCCGGCAGTTGCTCCTGGTGGCTCGAGCCGTGGGCCGGATCCCGGGGTGTCTCGAGCGACACTCCTCGCCCGTGAGTGAAAGGGGGTGTTTGTTGGGTGTGGGGATTGTTATAGTTCGTGACGCCACCCACGGTTGTGGTGATTGCACCACCGCTGCTCAGTATGGGGGTCCCGGGGATGGTGATGCGGAGCAGCCAGGTGTTGTGTTGCCCCTCCGTGGGTAGGGGTCGGTGATCCCGGGGCCCGGTGATGAGATGTGAAGTGTAGGGCCTGGAGGGCGCAGGGGCGCGGGGGCAGCGCTGTGCCTTGCGGCACTATGGTACTCACTCAGCCTGACACACGGACACAGTTTGTACGGTAAACCAACGGCTGGTAGGACGGTCCCACAGACGGCTGCATCTGCACTCCCGGTAGGTAACGGTGACGTTTCTCTTCCTTGCACCTGTGTTGTCTGATGGTAGCGGTGGATTCCCTCCAGTTACCCGCTCCCCGACTGCAATCTGGGCCGGAGGAGCTCTACACTTTGCCCGCAGGCGCTGGCCCTGGGGAAACTTGTGCCCTGGCGGTGGCGGTGTCTCCCCGGTAATGGTCGGGCTGTTGCCGTCAATCGGGACTTGGTTGTTGGGGGATCTGCGTCCCCGTCACTGACGGATTTGGCAAATCTGGCGACTCCTAGCCTTGCCGGGGTCCAAGAGGCCCCTGCCCTGGTGCTGACTGTCCTGACTGTGTGAGCTCCTTGGTGGGCGGAGCCAACCGCCTGGCCCACCCCCTGGTGTGCATCATCAACCTCTGGAGGAAGGCAACAAGGATTTCTGGTTAGCAGGTGTGCCTACCTGGAGTGTGGGGTGTGGTGGTGTTGTGACCTGTGTCCCCTGGCTTGCCCAGGGCGACACATACTCACTGTAGCTTGGGAGCAGACCTCTGATTCCCAGGCTATAGTGTGACTGAACAGCTCTGCAGACTCAGCCATCTCAGTTCCACCATACTGTGCAGGGCTGATGGAGACTTCAGAGCTGGGAGAAAGCAAGTTTGATTGGGATGACAACTCAGAGGACTGCTGTTTTTTGGATGCGGTACTTGAAGTGGCTGAGAGGGCACTTGTTGGACCACTTGAGATCCATTCAAGCATTTTCCTTTTTTGGCCATCATCTACCTTTGTTCCTGTTGTTCGTGTCCGTAAAAAAGGGAGCACATCGGATTGTCCACGGTAAGTAGTAGACATCTTACTTTTGCTGGTAGATGGTCTATCTTCAGCAGATGATAATGGAGCTTTGCCACCTTCCCCACGGACAAAACCTTTTTTTCCTTTTCCACCACGCCTCTTCCCCTTTCCACCAGCATCTGTCATTTTGCCACTCATGTTGATTGCGACAAGATTGACAACTGAAAATGTGGTAGTAAAAATTGAGAGGTGGTGTAGATTGCAGTGGTGGTCTAGCTTTATTAACAGCAGAATAATAAAGAATAAATATCCCTGACAATGCAACTACGGCCCTTAAACTGGCAGCATAAATTGCTAGTATAATGGCTTAGTTATGAGTTGGAGTGTGCAATGCAGGCAGACGTGCTGCAAATATCTTTGCACTAGTGGGACTAGACAAAAGTCCAATAGCCACGTTTAGGATGCCACTAGGTACACTGAGTGTTTGCTAGTATAATGGCTTAGTTATGAGTTGGAGTGTGCAATGCAGGCAGACATGCTGCAAATGTCTTTGCACTAGTGGGACTAGACAAAAGTCCAATAGCCACGTTTAGGATGCCACTAGGTACACTGAGTGTTTGCTAGTATAATGGCTTAGTTATAATGAGTTGGAGTATGCAATGCAGGCAGACGTGCTGCAAATATCTTTGCACTAGTGGGACTAGACAAAAGTCCAATAGCCACGTTTAGGATGCCACTAGGTACACTGAGTGTTTGCTAGTATAATGGCTTAGTTATAATGAGTTGGAGTGTGCAATGCAGGCAGACGTGCTGCAAATGTCTTTGCACTAGTGGGACTAGACAAAAGTCCAATAGCCACGTTTAGGATGCCACTAGGTACACTGAGTGTTTGCTAGTATAATGGCTTGGTTATAATGAGTTGGAGTGTGCAATGCAGGCAGACGTGCTGCAAATATCTTTGCACTAGTGGGACTAGACAAAAGTCCAATAGCCACGTTTAGGATGCCACTAGGTACACTGAGTGTTTGCTAGTATAATGGCTTAGTTATGAGTTGGAGTGTGCAATGCAGGCAGACGTGCTGCAAATATCTTTGCACTAGTGGGACTAGACAAAAGTCCAATAGCCACGTCTAGGATGCCACTAGGTACACTGAGTGTTTGCTAGTATAATGGCTTAGTTATGAGTTGGAGTGTGCAATGCAGGCAGACGTGCTGCAAATGTCTTTGCACTAGTGGGACTAGACAAAAGTCCAATAGTCACGTTTAGGATGCCACTAGGTACACTGAGTGTTTGCTAGTATAATGGCTTAGTTATAATGAGTTGGAGTGTGCAATGCAGGCAGACGTGCTGCAAATATCTTTGCACTAGTGGGACTAGACAAAAGTACAATAGCCACGTTTAGGATGCCACTAGGTACACTGAGTGTTTGCTAGTATAATGGCTTAGTTATAATGAGTTGGAGTGTACAATGCAGGCAGACGTGCTGCAAATGTCTTTGCACTAGTGGGAATAGACAAAAGTCCAATAGCCACGTTTAGGATGCCACTAGGTACACTGAGTGTTTGCTAGTATAATGGCTTAGTTATAATGAGTTGGAGTGTGCAATGCAGGCAGACGTGCTGCAAATATCTTTGCACTAGTGGGACTAGACAAAAGTCCAATAGCCACGTTTAGGATGCCACTAGGTACACTGAGTGTTTGCTAGTATAATGGCTTAGTTATAATGAGTTGGAGTGTGCAATGCAGGCAGACGTGCTGCAAATATCTTTGCACTAGTGGGACTAGACAAAAGTCCAATAGCCACGTTTAGGATGCCACTAGGTACACTGAGTGTTTGCTAGTATAATGGCTTAGTTATAATGAGTTGGAGTGTGCAATGCAGGCAGACGTGCTGCAAATATCTTTGCACTAGTGGGACAAGACAAAAGTCCAATAGCCACGTTTAGGATGCCACTAGGTACACTGAGTGTTTGCTAGTATAATGGCTTAGTTATGAGTTGGAGTGTGCAATGCAGGCAGACGTGCTGCAAATATCTTTGTACTAGTGTGACTAGACAAAAGTCCAATAGCCACGTTTAGGATGCCACTAGGTACACTGAGTGTTTGCTAGTATAATGGCTTAGTTATAATGAGTTGGAGTGTGCAATGCAGGCAGACGTGCTGCAAATATCTTTGCACTAGTGGGACTAGACAAAAGTCCAATAGCCACGTTTAGGATGCCACTAGGTACACTGAGTGTTTGCTAGTATAATGGCTTAGTTATAATGAGTTGGAGTGTGCAATGCAGGCAGACGTGCTGCAAATATCTTTGCACTAGTGGGACAAGACAAAAGTCCAATAGCCACGTTTAGGATGCCACTAGGTACACTGAGTGTTTGCTAGTATAATGGCTTAGTTATGAGTTGGAGTGTGCAATGCAGGCAGACGTGCTGCAAATATCTTTGCACTAGTGTGACTAGACAAAAGTCCAATAGCCACGTTTAGGATGCCACTAGGTACACTGAGTGTTTGCTAGTATAATGGCTTAGTTATAATGAGTTGGAGTGTGCAATGCAGGCAGACATGCTGCAAATATCTTTGCACTAGTGGGACTAGACAAAAGTCCAATAGCCACGTTTAGGATGCCACTAGGTACACTGAGTGTTTGCTAGTATAATGGTTTAGTTATAATGAGTTGGAGTGTGCAGAGGACAGGAGGGTACAGTGCCAGGATTGTGGGGCTCTGGGTAGAGGAAAGGAAGCCTGCCTTTCTATTCCCTCCTAATGGGTAAATGCAGCGACGAAATCCCTGACCTTAGCTACACAGACACTGTCTCTGTTTTCAGGACCTGTCACCTATGGCTCTGACCCTGCCGGTACAAGCCCTTAAAAGGACTGATAGAAAGTGCTCTCCCTAAGCTGTCTAGCGCTGTGTATGGAGCGTATACAGCAGTATCGGCGATAGGACTCAGGACGGAGCTGCGCCAGTGATGTCTGACACCAAGGACGCAGAAGAGATAATGGCGTCCGGACGGGCAGATACTCGTTTTTATAATGCAGGGACATGTGACATGGACATCCTATCACACATGCCGTTGCTTCTCTGGCTAAAAGTCCACTTAGCTGTGTGTGTGTCTGGGATTGGCTGCCATAATGGCCCTCCCCACTACACGCGCGCGCTTAGGGAAGGAAGACAAGGGAAAAAAAAATAAAAAATGGCCATTATACAAACAGCAGTGATCTGAAGGCGCTGTTCCCACACACTATACACTGAAATTTCATAATAGTGTGAGTCACAGAGTGACTTACACTATTACAGCGGAAAGCCAGCTAGGAATTAGCTGTTTTTTTGCTGCTAGAACCATTATCGAACGTTTCTAGAACTATGGAGCTTTTGCAAAAAGCTCGAGTTCTAGTTCGATCTAGAACAGGCCCCAAAATCACTCGAGCCTAGAACTGGAGAACCTCGAACCTAGAACCGCGCTCAACTCTAGTGATGACTCTTTTTTGCTTGTCTCGTGTACTCCTGCATCAGATCATCTCTTACAATTGACCAACAGTAATCCACAATCACTAATGGATTCCATTTTTGTTGATATCTTTTCTCCATAGCCGCAATAGCTTGGTGAAATCACTCACTGTGCTCGTCGCTCACTGCTCCACAGTTTGATGGAAAAGTCTAGATGTGAATGTAAGAAATGAATCATTAAGGACAAATTACAGCTAAGATCCTTATACATTTGAGATTTTCCACTAACTCTTCATAGTTATCTGCTCTTGAGTTCTCCAAAAAATGAGTTACCTACATGCAGCCTTTAATTTGCCCTGTAACAAACGGAGAAACTCCTCATCATGAAGAGGTTTACAAATCTGAGGTCCAATAAAGACTCCTTCTTTGCTTCACTCAACCTTGCAAATTTATCAGTGAGATACTTAAATGCTTTTACCATACACAGTTCTTTATTAGGGCCAACTTGATATGCAATGGTGGTAACAAAACCTTATCTAGGTCAACAAGTGCTGGATGCAGGACATTTTTACGCCTTGGCTGAAGTGACTGTCTGAGAGGCCAGTCTCTTTTATAGTAGTGATATTCTCTTTCACGACTAACCCACTCACACAAAAAGAAGTACTTGGTGTATCCACCTTGGAGACCAAGCAAAAGGGTAACCACCTTTAAATCACCACAGAGGGTCCACAAATGTTGGTCATAGTTCACGCAAATCAAGTTGTCATAGGTTTCTTTCATGTGGAATGCATAACCAACTGGAATTTAAGGTAGAGCACTGCTAGACAACTTTTATGCTTATTTTGGAAGAATTGAAGGAGAGCCTCCATTCCTCTGGATTAAGATTTTTCTTAAGAGCTTCCATTAAACTGTTGATGTTGTTGCATGCCACAAGATCACCCTCTATGAAGAAGTATTGGACAAGATGTTTATCAAGGTTGGGGAACAAAGAAATCCAAACATTGTTGACTAGGAGATTCCACTGCTTTAGCCTGGAACCTAAGAGCTCAGCCTTACATTTGGGAAGATCCAAATCACTAACAAGATCGCTCAGTTACAGTTGTGTTATAAGGTGGGGTTCAGTTGAGATTGGCGAAAGAATGTCTGGGTCATGAGAAGCAGTTGCTTCATGACACTAAGCACCCTCTTCTTTCTCACTTGACTCAACTGAAAATGTATTTGGTGCTTTTGGAACAGGCAGTTCTTCTGTATGTGGCACAAGGTGTATTGTAGAATGGAATGTTTGAATGGTGGAAAGTCCACTTCTCTTTTGAAACTTGCAGAAATAGCAATTGGTAGTGTGAACGGTGGGCTCTCTCCATATAATTGGGATGAGAAAAGGCATAGATTGCCTCTTTCCATGCAATCACTCGGTAATATGGAATCCACATCTATTGCAGAATATGTGGGGATCATAACTCTTGTCCTCATCTTCAATTGTGCATCCAAAATACTGGATGTAGCTTTCCTTATCATGGTAGTCAAATTTCACCATTTTGAAGCAAAAGAGAGTTCGTAGCATAGGTAGCAAAAACCATCTACTTAATGCAAGAAGGAGATTTATTTGAAAAAAATATATAGAAACATGTCAGTATGCTAAGAAACTGAGCTAAGAAATCCTAAAACTGTATACCTTACACAGAGAGCATTTATAAAAGTAGGTGATGCAACTGTAATTAGGATTAAGTATCAGAGATGAGTTTGTGTTTTTTGATCAGTCACCCATAGATGATAGAATTCTGAAGGCTCAATAGACTAAATAGATGATGTAATAAACTAACTACTAATAACGCAACACAGTGATGAAATAATAAAGACTAGTGATGAGTGAGCACTTAAAGGCTAGGTTGCTCATTACTTGAATCGAGGAAGTCGGACTACTTGGGTGCTCGATTCAAGTAATGAGTATAATGGAAGTCAATAGGAAACGCAAGCATTTTTCCAAAAGACACTCCCAGGAGGTATGGGGGAAGGGCAGAAAAATCACTGAATTAGATGGTAAAAGTGCTCAAATGGATGGGAACAGCAATTGGAACATGCCTGGACACATCTCTGACATGCAGGTCACTGATGGGAACTTTTATGGAGTGGCAATAAAACCTACAAAACAAAAGATAAATGGATTTTACAGGAAAAAATTATAGGAAACATTATTTCCTGTTTAATGACTTGTATATAAGGCAAATTAAAAAAAAAAGAAAAAAAAATGCCTCCTCCACCCCTTAGGCTATGTTCACATGTAGCATTCTTTCAAAAACACAGCAGTTTTCCATTTCAGACAGGAAAAAAAAAATAATTGTGTGCTATAGATTTATGAAATCTCATAGCTTTGCTGATACTGTAAAAATCATCATTTAATTTGCATAAACTCATAAAAGCTCTGCAAAAAAACACTGGAGAAAGGCAATGTTTAACAAAGCCGTAAAAGCCGGGTTACCAGATGAGAGCAGTGGACTATAAAGCCAAATCAAATATTCCTTTCTTCTGATGTATTCCATGCACCCTATTCCTCCTAAAGGGCATATTGTTCCTGGTTTCTTCTTTTTCTTGTTCTCCTCCTTCACCATATCAAGAGGGTCATCATGTGGCCTTCGCTCCAAATTTTTAGAGGGCCATTAGTTGGCCCTCACTCATAATTTATATTGTTCATGGAGATGAGCCAAATCTGAGGCTCTCACACCGCAGTCACTGCTCCCTCCCTGCTTAAATTGATTCTGTAGGTTTTTAGTGCCACGCTGTGCATAATAACGGATAGACGCATCCGCCTGTCAACTGAAAATGCTGACAGGCTGACTGTTTTCAAAATGACCAATACCTGGGTTGGCCCAGACTTCTTAACCTCTGCTGATGACAGCAGTGGAGCAAAGCCAATCCAAATCTTTCTTTTTTTTCTGATGTATTCTCATACATCCCTTCCCATCTAAAAAAAAAAAAAGGTCATCTGGTTCATGGTTTCTTCTTTTTTTGTCCTCCTCCTCCACCACATCAAAAGGGTCATCAATTGTCTCTCACTTCAAATTTTTAGAGGGTCATCAGGTAGCCCTCGCGAATACATTTTAGAGGACCATCAGGTGGCCCTCTCTCATAATTGTATCATCCACAGAGTTGAGCCAAATCTGAGGCTCGCATGCTGCAGTCACTGCTCCCTCTCTGCTTATGTTGATTCCATTAATTTTTAGCACTGGGGGCATATTAACTGATGGGTATCCACTTGTCAACTGCAAATGCTGAGAGACTGACTGTTTTCTGGTGCATTCCCAAGCACTCCTTCTCAGCCAAAAAAGGTATATGGTTCACGGTTTCTTCTTTTTCTTGTCCTCCTCCTACACTATATCAAAAGGGTCATTTGGGTCACTCCCAAATTTTAGAACCCCATCTGGTGGTCCTCACTCATAAATTTTGGAGGGTCATCAAGTGGCCTTCACTCATAAAATCCTGAGGGCCATCAGGCAACCCTCACTCAAATTTAGGAGGGTCATCAGGTGGCCTTCACTCAAATTTTGGACGGCCATCAGGCATCACTCACTCATAATTTTTGGAGACCATCAGGTGGCTCTCATGACAATTTTTTCAGGGCTACACAAAAAACACACATATTCACGAGACATAGCTTCCTGTCCTACTTTTGAGGGGAGAGCGGGCCATAAACGTTTGAACAAGTGGTCAGTTGGATGGCAATTGGCAAATAATGCTCCTAGTCCGTTTCCCAGCACCCCCCTATTTTCCCCATGGTCCAGTCTCCCTAGCCAAGATGCTGGAACCCATAATCCTCACCCTGATCCTCCTTCCTCACACCATGGCGAGTGCCATGGGACAAGTGATCCTACACTCCAAAACTCCAAAGAGCTCTTTATATTTTCATTTATTGATTCTTCTGGCCTCTTGCCCTGCACGTTTCAAGAGGAACATGAGGAGATCCTGTGTAGTGGTGCACAAATATTTGAGCAACCACAGTCCCAAGTAGACAACGGTGAGGAATGGCAATTTGTGTTTTGAGTTTTTTGTGTCTCGAGTGGTCGATGATGATGATACACAATTGCCAAGAAGAGATGTTGATAAGTCAACAAGTCAGGAGGGCCCCCGTGTCATAGCTGTCTCTGCATTATGAGACAAGTTTTTTTTTGTGGAATTGCTGATGAAGGAGTGGGGTTATCTCCGAAAAGCGTAGAATAAACCACCCTGCATTGCTTTTATTTGGAATTAACTCTTTATTGGCACAGCAGCGCGGACATTTTTCCACTTTTTATCCTTTTTTTTATGAGACAAGTAACAGATTCAGGGTTAGATAGTCATTTCCATGCTAGATTTTCATTATCAAATGTATTTCCTTTCTTTCAGCGGTCTAAGGGTTAATGTCAGTTTTGCTATCTAGCAGCATCTGACTCTTGGCCTTTGGTGTTTCTGGTTTGAGACCACTTCCAGTCCCTATATATATATATATATATATATATATATATATATCGTCGGCTGCCAGTAGAGGGTGCCAGTTATTCTGATTCATTTGGATGCTTGGCCTGGAGGTGGAAGGAGCTGGTGGAGCCTTGATCACAATATGCTGTTTTGGCTGCAGTCCTGGTTGTGACTGCAGCGGTCTGTTGGACATAGTCTTTCTTTGTTTGCCCCTATCTGTCTTTCCTTCCCCTGGTAATTTACTAGTGCAGTGGTGGAGCTAGCATCCTTCACCTGCCCGCTCACTAGCCAGGACTAATAGAAGGTCTGGCAGGGTCTTAGGTATCCTGTTCGGCGACAGGCGCAGTACCTGTATAGGAACTGGTCAGTAGTGCAGGGTTCAGCTGTAGGTGAGAGCAGGAGGTGTCCCATCTTTCCCCTCACTAGCGCCCACCATTGTTATAATGGACAAGCAACAGAATGAGAAGGGCACCACCCATTGGGATCTCCTGGTATATAGCAAGAACTGTACAAAAAAAGAAAAGAAAAAGATATACCAATAAGGGTACCTTAGTCGTGACACTTGATGTGGAATCCCTTTACACCTCCATACGCCATGGATTGGGATTACATGCGGTGTCAGTTTATTTTGACCGCAAAACAACAGGGAACAGGAGACATGACTCTTTCATCCTGGACCTTTTACACATGGTATTGGACAAAAATTACTTTGTATTTGACAGGGTGTACTACCGACAGATGTCCGTGACCGCAATGGGAGCTTGTTGTGCGCCACCCTATGCTAACATCTTTTTGGGGTGGTGGGACGAGACACAAGTCTATACCCTGGATCACTTTAAAACCCTCTGTGATCCAGTGGTATAGATATATTGATGATATTCTGTTATTCTGGTCTGGGACGTTGGAGGAGTGTGAGAATTTCATCATGACTCTCAACGAAAATACTTTGAATATCAAACTCACCTCCACAATAGCCCACAACACGGTCGAATTCTTGGATCTCAAAATCTCATTGGACAACAATTCAATAAGAACATCACTCTTCCGTAAACCAACAGCTACTAACAGTTTAATACATTATAAGAGCTTCCATCCCACCTATGTCAAAAATGGCATCCCTAAAGGACAGTTTATAAGGCTCAAGAGAAACTGCAGTAGCAATACTGATTTTGAATCCCATGCCTCTGATTTATCCGACAGGCTTTGTAGGAGAGGCTACCCGAGAAAAGTAATATCTAATGTGCTGCAGGAATGCAGATCGATTTCACGGGAAACCCTCCTCCATCCAAAAACGCGGAATAACAAGTCATCAGTGAGTATGATTACACTGTACAATAATCAGTGGCAAGATCTATATAGGCTCCTTCAGAACAACTGGGACATCCTCAGAAGCGATAAGAAGTTGCATCCCTACATCGATGACAAACCAAGACTTGTCGCTAGGAAGGCACAGAACCTGAGGGGAGTCCTATCTAGGAGTCATTTCCAGAGACCTACACATAGTCTAGGGACGGGCACCAGATTGAAGGGGACATTCCCGTGTGGAGCCTGTACGGTTTGTCCCTATATGACAGCTGACGACAATATCTCTTTATCCATCTTTCCCGGACAGATCACCAGCAGAAGCTATTACAACTGTCGCTCTAAAAATGTAATCTACCTATTGATCTGTGATTGTCCGAAGATTTACGTGGGACAAACTACACAGGAGGTAAGAAGGGTCCAACAACACCTGTCAAATATCAACACAGCGTGTGCTGACCAAGCCAAGGGTAAAGCTCTTTCCTCCGTGACTTCTCACTTTTTGACAAGACATGTGGGATGCCGTGTAAATTTGATAGTTTTCACCGTGGATTCGGTCAGCCAGAATATCAGGGGTGGTAACTGTATGAGGGAGCTACTGAAAAAAGAGTCCAGATGGATTTATACCCTGAAGAGCGTGGCACCACATGGCCTGAATGAAGATTTGCTCTATACAGGATTTTATAAAACCATCTAGGTTATCTTGAGTCTTCTTCTTCACTCTGTGCCTCTTACCCCCCTCCTGTGATCTCCTCCCTTATTGTAGGCTCCCACCTCCATTGGATGTAAGGATTTTAAAGATTCCATCTCGGCCTTCGCACTTGGATCAATACACGGAAGGAACAGTTACTTCTGCAGGACCAGGACTTCACTGAAGGCTTCCTCGAATCTCTACCCTTGAGAACTCGGATTTCTCGCAACCCCTGCAAACTGGGACTTTGTGGACCTCAGCATAACAACATGGATTGGACTATTGCTAGCATTTGCATAATATGGACTTATAACAATGGATACTCCAATAAATTTACAGACCCAACTTACTTTGGGGGACTGTTTTAGTAAGGGGTCTCTCAGATCCCAATAGTCATCTAAGGATCTACCTGGTTTGGCCAGAGTTAGTTCCTATGGATATAGTCATGTCTAATCCTATTTTGACTTAGGTTTTCTAGCTATCCTTTTCTGGCACACACCCTGATAACTAATGGGTAAAACCCGTAGGGCTACCTTGGATGGTAAATATGGGAACTTATTTGTGTCCGTCCAGTATAGGTGGTTTCCTTCTCCGGACCGCCGGTATGACCACGCATACGTTTATATGCTTAGCTGCCTCCTGTCTCCCCTCAGGACAAACTATTTGTCTTCTGCTCTATACAATTGCTCATGTGTCAATAAGTGTGTATCTCACAAACTCGTGTGTGGCCTCATTCATAGCCCCTTATAATGATTACCTTTTTGTGTGTGGATTCACCCTTGTAGGCAATAGGGGTTTATTGTTGCTCACCCCTAATTAGTAGGTTTTGGTGAGAATACCATGCTTAAGCTTATGGAGTGTGTGTTCTGAGATCCCAGGGGGTTAAATCTACTCTTTTTTGTTGCCCTGATACGTCTGGAATGCCTGTTGTATAATGTGTTATTTCAAACCATATTTAATAAGGTATCTATACAAGAGCGCCTGCATGAGGATGTCTGGCAGATTTGCCTGCTTAACGTTGCTGCTCCCAGCGCCTGTGCTTTAACCAGCTTCTACACTGTCACTGAACTAGTTCAATTCACAGAAGCAGCTACTCTGTTTGAGTAGCGCTGGGTATACCCGCGCATGCCGAGTGCGACTTTAGGGTGCGGCCTCACATGTCATGTGACCGATCCAAGATGGCGGCGGCCATCGCTAGCGTTCTGTAACTCATGGACTGGTGAGTAATCGCTGCTTAAGTGTTTTTTCTATTTATATGGAGCACACTTAGAGACTCACTGCACACTCTCTCTCCCTTGAGGAAGCCACACGTGTAGTGGCGATACGCGTGGGGTCACACGCCTCCTGCCTTCCCTCATGTACTGACCCCTTTCCCTCCCCCTGGTATCGCTGTTGCCCTGTCAGGTGTGAGTATGATCCTGTTACTTACCAGGATAATTTTTCAGGTTATTCATAGTCTTGCTCCAGATTCTGCATGGCTCCGATTTATTTCATAGTTTGTTCAGTGTACTGTTGTTGCTACTATGGATTATGTGACCTTGCTCTTTTAGATACACACCTGACTTGGGTACGACAGATACTGATTTGCAGCTAACCAGTACACTATCAGCACATTCAAGGCTCATGGTGTGTTCTGAGCTTCATGTTTCTCAATTATTTAACCCTCTGTGAACGTTCTAACTATTTTTGATATAATAATTTCCATACCCAGAAGGGTTTATTAGGTCTATTTGATTATATTTCAGTTATTGCAGATATTCGGTGCACAATGTGTCTATGCTGTTTATCTATATGCTTATCTCTGACCTAAATTTATCTTTCCCTGAAGCTTGTTATCCACACACCAGTAGCCACACCTGTTCTTGTCTGCTACTTTATGTTACTACTTATGGAGGTTGATTATCTAAATTGTATGTGAGGGGTACTTTATATATTTTTGTCATCATATTGGAGGTTGGCGTGTTGGGGAATCATGCCATTTTGGGCTTTTTAATTGTTTTTAATTGTCTTTCTGTGTGCTCCTGCTTGTCCCTGGAGCCGTGATATGTCCACATTGTCTTAATAAAGAATTTTGTTTTTCATCTTCCTTTATTGTATTGGTGATCCCATATTGGTATATCTTTTTCTTTTCTTTTGTTGCACCATTGTTATAATGTCCCCGGTGTACCCCTTGTTTTGTTGTGTGTTGCGTCATAAGCCAGACTTCCCTTACTAACTAAGTGACACAAAGTGCTGAAGTGGAAGACGTGGTGATGGACAATGTAGTGCCGTACAAAGATTAGCAGGCACCTAACCACTATCAGCCTGACCAACACCAACGTTCTCAGGCACATGTATCCAAACACTCAACTACATGGGCTGAATGCTTGGGTCCACAATCAGTGTCTGCGGGAGACACCACTGCCTCTACCTTTGTGCTTCATGCTTGCCAATCACCTGGCCAGCATGCAGACGCAGATGCCTCCTGTACTTCACATATCGTTGCACATTTGTAAGCACCATCAGCAACACTGTCAGATTTATTATCCAGGGCAGTGTTCATCTGTCCTTAGCCCAGGCCTTGGAATGCAAGCACAAAAACCAAGCTGCACATCCACAGTCCCAAACAGGCCCATTTCCAGACTGCTTGACCTAGAAATGTTGTAGTTGTAGTCTTATGTATACTGAGGCATTCTGCAACTTCATGGCGCTGGCATCTCCCGGTACACATTCCCCAGCCCCCACTATTTTTCCCAGTGTGCTGCCCCTGCCTTACACCAACATGAGTTAAACATCACCCGTGCTCTCACCAATAGAGTTACTGGGAAGGTCCACTTAATGATCGACACGTGGACAAGCATTTGTGACCAAGGTCACTAGATTTGCCTGACAGCACACTGGGTGAAGCTTGTGGAGGCCGGAACAGAGTCAGACTCTGAAACGGCACACATATTAGTGACACCGAGGATTGAGGCCCTAGTTCCATAAGGGTTTTCTTTACATCATACACCAGTTACTGCAACCCCTCTTAATCCTAAATCTCCTAATTGTCATCTCAAAGCATGTCTTCCATATCTGTTGAAAGTGGTAAGCCCTGCCTCAATGAAGAGGCAACAGGCTCTGCTGAAACTGATTTGCTTAGGTGACAAACAGCACACTGCCTCAGAGTTAAAAAATATAACAGACCAGACAGATCTTTGACTCTCGCCACTTAATCTATACCATGGTCGTGTGATGGCTCTGGAGCTTTGCAAGCTCTCACATGTACCATGCCTGGTCCACGTGCTCAACTTAGTGGTTGAGCACCTTTTAAAAACCTACCCAGATTTGCCTGAGCTACTTGTGAAGGTGTGCTGTGTGTGCCTATTTCCGCAAGTCAGGTACAGCTACCAATTTTCCGGCAGTGCTGCAGCAGCACTTGTAAGTGCCAGCTAACCGACTGGTGTGTGACATGACCACACACTGAAACCCCACATTACACGTTAGTAAAGCTTTGTGAGCAGCAGAGAGCAGTAGTTGAATACCAGCTATAATGATCACAGGGAGGCTTTTGCAAGTACTGTCATGGTGACATTAGGATCTGTGGAAATTCCAGATTCTTGCACTCTGCCTTCTAACTTCTGTGATGATTGTGATCATTACAAGGAGACTTGGGTGTCAGCTCACTGACTTGTAGTTCACAGGCAAGCTAGCAAGAGTTAATCTCTGCTGGTCTGCTTGTTATTCTCAGTTAGTCACATGCTATTGGAGAGCCAGTCATATTCTCTCCCCTATAGACTGGCTTTACACTTCCGTTAGTGGAAGCTATAGCTTGTCTATATTGACCTTTAAAGGTGGTTTAATCCAGACTTACTAGTTTTTGTAGTGCTTTATTGCAGAGAGAGGTTGTGGTGTTAACCCTTGTTGTCTTTTTGCTGCTGCCTTACTTTTCTTTGTTTCTTATTATTTGTTCCCGAGTTTGCAGTGTGTCTGAGTTTTGGTTTTTCCCTGGCTCTAAATCTTTGTTGTCATCACACTCCTGTCCTTTCCTTCCCTGGGGGGAACAGATTATCTCCGGTCAGGAGAATAGCCAGGCATGAGACTCAAGTATCACCACCATTAGGGGTAGTCCTGAGGACAGGGATAGAATAGGGTTCCGTAGTGTGAGGGATAGTATAGAAGCCCATCCCTCGCTATACTGCATTCACATCTTGACAATATGCCCATCGATATTCTGCTTAACCTCCACACATAATTGATGAGTGGGTATGGATGTTTGACATCTGTGAGGTTCCACAAAGCTTTGATGAGTCAACCAAGATGACGAGCTGTGATGACATCATAATCAGCATAACCATCCTACTTGTGTCTCCTGAAATGTTTGTTGCTCACAATTAAAGAGGAAATTTTGAATGTGGACCAGTTGGAGATGGAGGAAGAAAGTACACAGGATACTACCCAGCCCAGCCTCGTTTTTTTCAGCACCGATTGGGTGATAAAGAGGAGGAGGGTTGTCTTCCTGGTGGGTACAGGCAAGTTTTGCCTGCTGCGAGTCTGGCACACATGGCCGACTTTATGCCCTGCAGCCATTCCCCATGACACATTATACACATTTTGGCCATGACTGATTACTGGTTGATCACTCTATTCGACCAGCAATACAAGTAGGACTTTTGATCTCTCGTTCCTGAGGTGGAGAGGGCTAATACATTGTGTAATACCAGAAGGCCCTAATTGAACAATTAGCACAAAAATTTCCCATCTGACAATGCTGGTGGCAGAGGTCATACTTCCTAGGACAATCAAGGAGTTGAGAGAGACATACAAAAGGTCTAACAGAGGCAGGGGAACACTATCAAAGATGTGGGACAAGGCCCTGATTAACCCAGATTTTTCAACCCCAGTGGATGACAGCAGTGGAAAATAAAGCCAATTCAAATCTTGCTTTTTCTTCTGATGTACTCATGCACTCCTTCCCAGCTAAAAAAGGCATATGGTTAATGTTTTTTTTATTCCTTCCTCCTCCACCATATCAACAGGGTTATCATGCTTCAAATTTTTAGAGGGTTATCAGGCGGCCCTCGCTGATACATTTTAGAGGGCCATCAGGAGGCCCTCACTCATAATTTGTTTTGTCCACGTAGTTTACCCAAATCTGAGGCTCGCAGGATGCAGTCACTGCTTCCTCCCTGCTTACATTGATCCCATTACTTTTTAGTGCCTGGGGGCGTTTTTTTTATTTATTGTATTCCAGTGCATCCTATCTCACCGAAAAAAAAAAAAAGAATATAAAAGTTTTTATGGTTTTTGTTTTTATTGTCCTCAACCTCCTCAACCATTAGGTGGCTCCCCTCATCCATTTAGGAGGGTCATCAGGCAGCACTCATTCAATTATTAGAGTGACATCTCACGGTACTTGATCCCCAGTGACCATTATTTTTCACTGTGTGCCGTTCCCACCTTACACCAGCTCCTGACCCATAACATTACCTGTGCCCTGACCAGTGCATTTACTGGAAAGGTACACTTAACGACCGACACGTGGACAAGTGCTTATGGACAGGGATTCTACATTTCCCTGACGGGATACAAAGTGAACCTTGTGGAGGCCGGGACCGAGTCAGACCCTGGGAGGCACATGTGTTACTGATGCAGAGGAGTCCAGACCCTAGTTCCATAAGGAATTCCTCCACTTCTTATGCCAGTTTCTGCACCCCCTCATCTTCATCTCCGAATTGTCATCTCGAAGCACGTCATCCATATTAATCGCAAGCTCGAAGCACTGCCATGGTGAAAGTGCAACAGGCTCTGCTGAAACTAATTTGTTTAGGTGACAAACAGCAATGCCACAGAGTCATTGAAAGGTATATTAGACCAGAGGGATCTGTGGTTGTTGCTGCTGAACCTACAACAAAGTTTGGTCGTGCGTGATAATATTCGCAACCTAGTGGTAGCTCTGAAGCATGGCAAACTTGCACACATACAAGGCCTGGCCCACGTACTCAACTTAGTGGTTTTTGAAAACCTACCCAGCTGTTTGTGAAGGTAAGCAGCATGTGCATCCATTTCCATGAGTGTAGCTGCTGCCGGTCAGACAGTGCTGCAGCAGGGCTTGCAAGTGTTACTTCACCAACTCATGTGTGACATGAACATGCACAGGAACTCAAAATTACATATGTTGGCAAGGCAGCAGAGGACTGTAGTTGAATACCAGCTACAACATGCCCATTGGTATTCTGGACATGCTCCGCACATTAGAAATGACGAGTGGGCAAGGATGTCTGACATTTGTAAGGTTCTACAAAACTTTGAGGAATCAACCAAGATGGTGAGCGGCAATGATGCCATAATCAGCTTAACCATCTTGCTTCTGTGTCTACTCAAATGCTCACAATTATAGAGGAAGCTTTGCATGTGGACCAGGTAGACATAGAGAAAAAGTACCCAGAGTGCTACGTGCTTGCATATCCTGACTGCTTGCCCAAAAAATGTTTAAGCATTGAACACGGAGGCTCTCCACAATCTCATGGTGGCGGCCATCCCACGGTACTTGGTCACCAGCCGACACCATATTTCCAAGTGTTCCATCTCTACCTTACACCAGCATGTGTCCTATACAATGACCCATACCCTGACCAACGCAGTTAGGTTGCTGCAGCAGTATACCTATAAAAAATGTAAAGCAATAAACTCTGCCTAGAACAGATGTAGACTTGAAAAGGACTTTTGGTTTTAGGTTGCAGCAGCAAGGACTGTAATGCTATAATTCCTGGCTAGTTACCTCTAGTACACTATCCCTTCTCCAGTAGCTTGCCCTACACTAAATTCAGAAAAGAGTTGTATTATTAGAAAACATAATTAATTTGAATTACCTTTGAAAAGGATTTTTTGATTAACATGACAGCAAGGAATGTAAGACAACAATCCCTGCCTAGATGCCTCTTTTCCTTCTCCACCAGCTTTCAATACACTAAATGCAGATAGGGGCGGTATTCTTATAGAATGCAATAAATTTTTTACATAGCAGCAGGAAGGTCTGTAAGGCTAGAAAATCTCTGCTTAAAGGCCTCTAATACACTACCCATTCTTCAGTAGCTCTCCCTACACTAATTGCAGATAAGTGAATATTATTAGCGAATAGATTTGAATTAGCCCTGAAAAGGACTTTTGGGTTAATGCAGCAGCAAGGTCCTTAAGGCTGAGATCCCTGCCTTTTCATGCCTCTAATACACTATCCCTTCTCGAGGAGCTAGACCTACACTAAGTATGGATAAGTGCGGTATTATTATAGAATAGATTTTTTACTTAGTAGCAGAAGGTTTGTAAGGCTAGAATTCCAGCCTACAGACATCTAATATACTATCCCTTCTTCAGACGCTTGCCTAAATGCAGATAAGAGCGGTATTATAGAAAAGAATAGATTTTTTTACCCAGCAGCAGCACCATGTCTGTAAAGGGTACTTCTCACATAGCGAGATCGCTAGCGAGATCGCTGCTGAGTCACAGGTTTTGTGACGTACCAGTGACCTCATCAGCGATCTCGCTGTGTGTGACACTAATCAGCGACCTGGCCCCTGCTGTGAAATCGCTGATCGTTACACACTGTTCTGGTTCATTTTTTGCTGGTTGGTCTCCCACTGTGCAGCACACATCGGCATGTTTGATGACGGGAGACCAACGAGCACTGACTGTGTAAGCAGCCTATGCTGGTAACCAGGGTAAATATCGGATAATTAAGCAAAGCACTTTGCTTAGTAACCCGATGTGTACCCTAGCTACGTATATAGGGAGCCAGCGCTGGCAGCCTGTAAGCGGTGTACGCTGGTAACAAGGATAAATATCGGGTAACCAAGCAAAGCGCTTTGCTGAGTTACCCGATATTTACCCTGGTTACCAATCGCAGCATCGCTACACGAGTCGCTGGTGGCTGGTCACTGGGAAGATCTGACTGTTTTACAGCTCACTAGCGACCCTGTAGCGACGTACTAGCGATAGTGACCAGGTAGTATTGTGGTCGGAATCGCTGGTATGTAGTTTAGTGAGATGGTACCCTAAGGCTAGAATCCCTATTTACATATCTTACAGCATCCCTTATCCAGTAGCTTTACCAATACTAATTGCAGCGAAGATAAATAAAATTAGAGAATAGAATAGATTTGGATTAGCTCTAAAAATAACTATTGGGCTAATGTAACAGCAGCAAGAAATATAAGGCAATAATCACTGCCTATATGGCTCTAGTATAATATACCTTCTCAACAGCTCTCCTTACACTAAATGCAGATAAAAGCTGCTTTATTATAGAATAAAATAGATTTTTTTTTTACGCAACAAGGTCTGTAAGGCTATAATCCCTGCCTAGATGTATCTAATACACTATCCCTTCTCCAGCAGCCAGACATACACTAATTGCAGCTCAGACAGAGCTGTATATTTAGAAAATAGATTTCAATTAGCCCAGAAAAGGAGTTTTGGGTTAATGTAACAGCAGCAAGGAATGCAAGGCAATAATCACTGCCTAGATCTGCAGCAACAAGGTCTGTAACCCTAGAATCTCTGGATACATGACTCTAGTACACTATCCCTTCTCTACCAGCTCTCCCTACACTAACTACATCTAAGAGCAGAATTATTAAAAAATAAAATAGATTTGAATTAGCAATGAAAAGGAATTTTTGGTTTACATAGCAGAAAGGTCTGTAAGGCTACAATCCCTGCCTATATACCTCTAATACACTATCTCTTCTCCAGCAGCTAGCCTTACACTAAGTGCAGTATTATTAGAAAATGCAATAGTTTTTTTTTACGTTGAGGCAGCAAGGACGTTAAGGCTAAATTCACTCTAATACACTTTTTCTTCTCCAACAGAAACTCTGTTTATACTATTTCTGGGGTACAGTGTGCCAAGCATGGGGTCACTGGGATTTATATAGACCTGATAATGCTATGTGGCAGGACAATCACAGTAATGGCAGTAACCAAAATGGCTACGGTATTACCGTGATAGACAGTCAATCCCTGCATGATTAGTGACTGAAAAACACTCTCTCATCACTAATAAAGACACAATTTTTCTATTAGCCTACATGAAAGGTGTGATAAGTAATTTCATCCTCCTCTGGATCCTGAAAATTAGAGCCAATCAGCATCATATTCATTTTCAGCACCACAAAATTAGTTAACTAACGTTTTTTGTCTCTCAACAACTCTCATATAGCATAACTTCTAGCAAACATTATGTAGTCACTTAAAGGGGTTATCCAAATTTTTTTTTTTTAACTTTCCCTATGTGGTTAAGAACTTATTGGCAGGTGGTTGGTGGCTACCTGCCTGTGCTGTTTGACAATCTCTCCTTGTTTAGAATGGTCATATACTGCTCTTGCTAATAATTCACCGGTTTCCTGTGACATCACATAAACAGCGCAGTTCCTTCACTTCTGCTCTGTTGCTTGGGTGTCACTGCTGACATCATGTTGATTGACAATTGACTGAGAATAACAGAACGGGGAGGCATATCAATAAACATGATGTTGGCAGTTACACGCCATCCCTTATTAATGCATGTTCTCAGTGAGAGGAACAAAATTATAATCTTGTGATACCTTTTACAATAGGTCCCCTACCCGAGAGTACCATCTTAGCCACCATGCATGTGGAACCCTTATACTCTAACATCCCACATGAAGATGGACTAACCACCTGCCAAATGTTTCTTGTAGCTAATGGGATCACTCCTGACTCTGTATTAAGACTCACCAGATTCATCATCACACACAACTTTTTCTCTTTTGGCGAGGAGCTATACTTACAACGCACAGGAACTGCTATGGGAAGCAAAATGGCACCACAGTATGCCAACCTTTTCATGGCTGAACTGGAAAATGACTTTTTAGCATCCTGCAACCTCAAACCATTGGCCTATTCCCGTTTCATTAATGACATCTTAATGATCTGGACCAAATCTGAACAAGAGCTTCTAAAATTTCATGAAAAATTCAATGCATTTCATCCTACTATAAACTTGACATTGGAACACTCAAAAACAGAAATCAACTTCCTGGATACAACCATATAAATTCAAAATGGTTCAATCCAGACCTCGGGGTATCGTAAACCTGTTGACCGTCCCACAATACCACAGATGGGACAGCTTTCACCCCAAACACATTAAAAAGTCCATTGTCTACAGCCAGGCCCTCAGATATAAGCGTATCTGTTCCAGCCCTGCAGACAGGGATGAACACTTAACCCATCTTAAAAAGACATTTCTAAACCAAGGCTACTACCCCACCTCCATAGATGATCAGATCATTAGAGCAACAAGGACCCCTAGAAGTAAACTGCTTCAATACAAACAAAAAGAGAAAAATAGTCGAGTACCTCTGGTGGTGACATACAACCCACAGCTTGAGGTACTGAGAAGAACGGCCAAGAAACTTCACCCTATTCTACACAAAGATGACCGATTAAAAACAATATTCAAAGATCCTGCATTGCTGTGCTACAGGCAACCTCCTAATTTAAGGAGCATCATGATCCGAAGTTCTATGCCCTCAGACACACCAAGAGGAACTTATCCATGCAATGTAAAGAGCTGCAAAACCTGTACTCATGTAGAGACCAAAGACCGGATACAGATCCCTAACACATAGAAGGACTATAAAATTCCTGGGACATTCACATGTTCCTCTTCCAACGTGGTGTACTTAATCCTGTGCACTATATGTCCTATTGGGGGCCTCTATGTTGGAGAAACAGGACAGAGACTGAGAGCAAGGATGAGATCTCACCGCCACACAATTACAGACAAAAAAATCCATTTACCTGTGGCCATTTCTGTTCTTCAGGACACAACACAAACCATATGAAAGTTGTCGTATTAAAAGGCAACTGCAGATCACAGAGCAATCGCAGGGTCTGGGAATACAAAGTCATTAAAATGTTTAACTCTGTGGATAAAAAAATTGTTTAAAAGAACAGAGAGTCCTCAGTGGTTGATACCTTTTAATGGCTAACTGAAAAGATGGTAATAATTGCAAGCTTTCGAGACTACTCAGGTCTCTTCATCAGTAGAGTCCTCAGTGGTTGATAACTCTGTGGACACAGGACTCACCCTGTCAGGAGGATTTATGGCCCATTACAAAATCTGAGGAGTCTGCTCCAAAGACTTGCCAGACCTCTGATCCTTCATGGATATTGGGACAATAAAACTCTCACACCACTAATAAAAGCTAATTAAGGATTCACTTTCTAAGCTCAGTGTTTGTTTATTTAAACGTCTTTTATTATGCCATCCCTCTGCTCTGTTTGTGCATATATTTGTGTTTCTTCAGATATTTTGTCATACCATGCCTGAAGAAGGGACCTGAGATGTCTCGAAAGCTTGCTTTGTAACATCAATTTATTTTATTTTAGTTAGCCACTAGCTGTACTACCCAGCTTAACTGCGGTTAACAAAATAGAATGTATTACCAAAAATGTATTCTGCACACAAAAACACACAAAACAAATAGGTGTGTTTTAGGGCGATTATGTGGCAAGGTTGGTTTATGTGTGCTGAGGGTGGTATATGTGTTCAAGTACGTTATAGTGTGTGTTCATATCCCTGAGTGTGGTGAGTATCCCATGTCGGGGCCCCACATTAGCAACTGTACGGTATATACTGGCAGCTGTCAATTTGCCCCCAACACTTTTCTTTTCACTTTTTCCCCATTATGTTGATAGGGGCAAAATTGATTGGTAAATTGGAATGCGTGGGGTTAAAATTTCGCCTCACAACATAGCACCCGGCGCTGCTCGGGATAGTAACTCTCTCTGTTTCTCTCCCATTCTCTGTCTGTCTCCCCCTCTGTATATATCTCTCTGTCTCTCTCTTTGTCTGTCTCTTTCCCTGTCTGTCTCTGACTGTCTCTTTCTCCGTCTGTCTCAATCTCTTTCCCTCTCTGTCTATCTGAAACTTTCCCTGTCTATCTCTTTCCTTGTCTGTCTCTTTCCCTCTGTCTCTTTCCCTCTCACTCTCCCTGTGTCTGTCTCTTTGTCTGTCTCTTAACCTGTCTCTCGCTTTCCCTCTCGCTCCCCGTCTGTCTCTTTCCCTGTCAGTCTGTCTTTTTGACTGTGTCTGTCTCTTTGTGTCTGTCTCTGACCCCGTCAATGTCTGTTTCTTACCCTGTCTGTGTCTGCCTCTTTCCCTGTCTGTGTCTGTCTCTTTTCCTGGCTGCATTGTGACACGCCAACATTCCATATAAGGGCGTGGCTGCGCATTCTTCTGAAGTTCTGGCTGCACTCTGCCTCCCAGCTCCATTCGATTTAATGGAGGCAGGTTTTTTGGCGAATAACTGTAAAGCGCGGGGTTAAAATTTCCCCTCGAAACATAGCCTATGACGCTCTCGGGATCCTGAAGTGTGAGTGTGCAAAATTTTGTGGCTGTAGCTGCGACGGTGCAGATGCCAATCCCGGACATACACACATACATACATACATACATACATACACACACACATACACACACACATTCAGCTTTATATATTAGATTGAAAGGTATCACAAGATTATGATTTTGTTCCTCTCACTGAGAACATTCAATAATTTTTCAACGGGCTAACACGGTACCAAAACCTTTTCACTTTTAACTCCATCCCTTGACATTTCAATTTGTCTTTTGGTGCTCAAGTTTCAGCCTTCCTTAAAATCGCCATGTCTCTGAGCACTGAATACCTTATACATCGAGAGAGGTTGCAGTTCTTGATTATGGCAGCACTGGCGCATAATGGACTGCTGATTGCTTCACAGTTGAATCCTCTCGGATCTTTGTCAGTATGTTTTTGCGACCCTGTTGACTATTTGCAACAAATTGTTTCTTGATTGTATGATCATGCCCCAATATCATAGCAATTTCAGGAGTGCTGGACCCCTTTGTAACTCTTGTAACAATTTTTGACCTTTCGAAGTCCGTTAAATCTCCTTTTTGGCCCATTTTGTCTGAGGAAAACAAGCTACCTAATAATTCTGCAAACCTTGATAAAGGGTGTTGCTATCACAAATTGATTACATATCACCTGATATGCTTCATCCAAGCATTCAAATTTATACAGTTAAGATTTGAAAAATATGCATAAAAATGATATGGTCAAAATAGTCATTCACCTGAAAATGCTGCACACTCTATTTTTAGCAACTAAATGGCAATAAGTTCTTAACTCCAAAGGGAAAATAAAAAAAAAGCTGTATAATCCCTTTAATCACCATAAGCCAGAAAACAATGCATTAGTGGCTGAACATACTGTATTAGTAAAATAAACTTCACACAAGTGAAAGAATAGCTTACGTTTTTCCAAATCAGGTGGAGGAAAAAAATGAAAGAGTTGTTTCGTATCGTGTACTGCAATACTGAGCAAGTAATCAGATTAGTATAAGTGATTGTTCTAGTCTGTCCCTCCAGCCTCTCCCCCCACATCTTTAGGGGAACTTAAGAGAGAAGAAAGTATAAAGTAATAAAAAAAAGAAAACACTTAACGAAAATTAAAAAACATAAAAGGATTCAATTACTTCCTTTTCCCAAGCATAGAAAGAAAATTAAAACATTTGGTAACATAGATGTATGAATGATATATGAAAAAAGCAAATCAACTCATTTGGAAATGCCATAAAGGAAAAAAAAATCAAAACACCACTGTACCACTAAAGCATAAAAGGAAATAAAAAAAACAATTAAACAGTTCTATGTGTCCTAAAATAGTAGCAATAAAAACAACAGCTTTCCAAACTAAAATAAGCCCTCATACAACTCCAATTTTTAAATAAAAAAAAACAACTACACCATGTGCAGAATTATTAGGCAAGTTGTATTGTGGAGGATTTTTTTTAATTGATTAACAACTAAGTTCTCAATCAACCCAAAAGACTCAGATATCAAAGCTTAACATTTTTGGAAGTTGGAGTGGGGTTTTTTTTTAGATTTTGCTATCTTAGGCTACTTTCACACATCCGGTTTTTGCTCTGCGGCACAATACGGCACTCTGCAGAAAAACCGCAACCGTTTTTTTTGCCGCCGGTTGCGTTTTTTTTGCATAGACTTACATTAGTGCCGTATTGTGCCGCAGGAGCTTGCGTTCGGTCCGGTTTTTGCCGCATGCGGCAGATTTAGCCGATGCCGCAGCCAGATGGAACGTTGCCTGCAACGTTTTTTGCTCCGGCAAAAAAAAAACGCATCGCGCCGCATCCGGCCGCTGCGGCGCATTTTTCAATACATGCCTATGGACGCCGGATGTGGCGCGATGCGGAAAAAAACGCATCCGGCCGCCGCATGCGGTTTCTTCCACTGCGCATGCTCAGTAGCGTGCCGCAACCGGAAAAAAACGGACCGGCCGCATGTAAAAACTTATGCAAAGGATGCGGTGTTTTCGCCGCATCCATTGCATAGGTTTCACAGCCGGATTGAGCCGCACTGCTCAAACCGGATGTGTGAAAGTAGCCTTAGGAGGATCTCTCTTTTTTCAGGTAACTATTACTGTGCAGAATTATTAGGCAACTTAATAAAAACCAAATATATTCCCATCTCACTTGTTTATTTTCACCAGGTAAACCAATATAACTGCACAAAATTTAGAAATAAACATTTCTGACATGCAAAAACAAAACCCAAAAGATGAGTGACCAATATAGCCACCTTTCTTTATGATGACACTCAACAGCCTACCATCCATAGATTATGTCAGTTGCTTGATCTGTTTGCTCAACACGCTTCTTGCGACCCTGTTGGCTATTTGCCATGAAACGCTTGATTGTTTGGTGATCACGCTTTAAATGTTTGGCAATTTCAAGACTGCTGCATCCCTCTGCAAGACATCTCACAATTTTGGACTTTTCAGAGCGCGTCAAATATCTCTTCTGACCCATTTTTTCAAAGAAAAGGAAGTTGCTTAATAATTAAGCACACCTTATATAGGGTGTTGATGTCATTACACCACACCCCTCCTCATTACAGAGATGCACATCACCTGATTTACTTAATTGGTAGTTGGCTGTCAAGCCTATACAGCTTGGAGTAGGACAACATGTATAAAAAGTATCAAGTGATCAAAATACTCATTTACCTAATAATTCTGCACACAGTGTACTTATTTTCAAAAGAAAACCATACACTGGAGTTCAAAATTAGAGAACAACACAAAATTTCCTAAATATTAAGGTCATTGTGTAGTCCTATGTGATTATCCTAAAATGAATAAACTAACAGTATTTTAAGCTTATTTAATTTATTGTAAAGCACATAATAAAAAAGTAAATGAGATAAATGTAAAATAATTCTGATCAAAATTAGAGAACACTTTCAAATACCTGCAAGTTATTGGTGTTAATCTGGCACCTGGTGCTAATTTCCTTAATTATCTGCCAGTTAAATTATCTATTTAACTGCCAGCCTAACTTTCCAGTTTGCACTGACTTTGCAAAAATGGTGTCCCGTTTCAAAGTAACTGAAATCCTTCGGCAGCAGGTTGTCCAGATGAAGGCCAAAGAGGTGACCCTATCAGCCATAGCGAGAGAAGTTAATCCTTCCAAGTCTGTGATTTGAGAATATTGCTTCTTTACAACATCACAGTCTCTTTAAATTCCCCCAAGAAGGCTGGTCGCCCTCAAAAGATAAATGCAAGAGAGGACAGGATAATGCGTAGAATCTCCATGGGTAATCGTTTGAACTGCAGCTGGAATTGCTCATCAGTTGAGCACTGAACTGGGTCGTCATACAGTGTCTCGTCATACAGTGTAACGATGTTTAAGAGTATTTGGACTGAAAGCCCACGCTGCAGTGACCAAAACTCTCATTAGCAGAAAGAATCAAAAGGCTAGACTCACCTTTGGTGAGGAGCAGAGGAGAAGTGGTCCACAATTCATTTTAGTGATGAAAGCACGTTTAGTGATGGGAAACATTATGTTTGTAGACAAAATGGGGAAAGACTGAACCCAAAATGTGTTAAGAAGTCAGTGAAAGGTGGTGGGGGAAGTGCATTGGTTTGGGAAATGTTTTCTGCAGCAGGAGTTGGACCACTCATACATCTACAAGGCAGAGTGAATGCAAGTGTGTATAAGAACCTTCTTCAACAACAAGTGGCTCTTTACTTGCGCTCATCACTCAGCCAGCAATTTTGATGCAGGACAATTCCCCCTGTCACACAGCAAAATGGGTAAAGCAGTTCCTTGAAAAAGAAAACATTGAAATAATGAAATGGCCAGACCAAAGTCCTTATCTAAAGCAAATAGAAAACCTCTGAAAAATCCTTGGTGACAAAGTTATGGCCAAGAAACCCACAACAGTTAAAGAACTATGGAAAAGATTGGAAGAAGAGTGGACCAAAATCACACCAGAGCAGTGTGAGAAACTAGTGATGTACTGTAGCTGAAGTAATTCAAAACAAAGGCCTGTACACGTCCTACTGATTGTTGAGTGCCGTTACTTTCAGGAAATATAGTTATCGTTCTCTGTGCTACAGTCATTGTTGTTTATCATCTAATTATAATCATCACATTTTGGGCAAAATAAAGGTTTTATGCTGATAAACTTTGGATCTTTTGTAAAATACTGTTCTAGTGGCAATGTGTACCCCTTACAAAAAAAACCTTTAAATGTTGATCAATGTAGATTACATTTCTGAAAAAAGCAAGTGATCATACATTGTTCTCCAATTTTGATCTCCAGTGTACATCTGACATGGCCATACTCTTACTGACCTGAAGAATCATGTTGCCAAGTGATTTTTACCAGATACTGAACTCTAAAATAATGTAAATAGTGGAATTGCATTTTTTCATCGTTTCTTCCCAATTTGAATTTTTACACGTTTCAGTACACTGTATGGTAATATAAATAGTATTTCAACTATACAACTTGTCCCAGAAATAAAATCCTCAAACTATCACATAGCTATGTTGTTAGGAAAAAAAAAAGTTCTCTTGCACGAAGGGGAAGGAAAAGAATGATAAGCACAAATACAAAAATTGGCTTTGTAAGAAAGAGGCTACGAAATGTAAATTATGAGCTGATTCCATAATTTTAAATCCTCCATTCTTTGGGTAAACATGTGACGTTGAAATCACATAAGTTTACGTTTACTTTCATTGGCCTGTGAGGTATGTTTCACGAAGCAAGAATATTTAGCCAAACACACTATTATTTCATTGTCACAGTTTGTGGATATATTGTAGATTAATTTTTTCACGTTATTGCCCTTTGAATAAATAGTTGGCCCAAAAAGAGTGATTGAATACAAAGAGCAATGATCAGTCTTAAAAATCCCATCTTCCCCATAAGTAAAATATACACCTGTAAACACAAAATGCAATTCATATTTCTTTAATACATAAACATAAGATATAACTAAAAATATCTGCCATATCAAATGTAATAAATTATGAAACAAACACTTTTACCATTCATAAACCTAGAAACATGAGACTTTTGTTCTTGATTTTCACATTTATACATTGGACATTCATAAACTTGACAAATAATGTCACAGAGTAAAAAAAAGACTGACAATATTTTGGGAATACATGAAGCATAGTAAACAGGTAAATGAAAGGAGAAATGTAGATGACTCTGCCTTGTGTTATAGAATGTGTATGGGAATTGTCAAACAGGATATTGTGGTAAACCATTAACATAAAAGCAATTATATCCAACAGATAAGCTTCTCAATTACATTCCTCCTTCAATGGAAAAGTGCTTTTTGCAGAGTTCAAGCAAAGCCTCAACGTTTTCTTGTCATATCTGTCCAACATGCATATTTTTATAGACTACATATCTTGTTTTATTCAATGGTGAACTTATTTAAGACCTGTATTAAAGCTTTTTTTAAGTGGGTTTTAATACTATGGAAGGACAATTTTTATATGTTAATTGTATTTGAAAAAAACAAAACACTTTTTTTTTTAACAAGTATCAGAGTTTATCAGAAGGCTTGGGCCTATTTTCCCCAAAATGCTTCTAGCCCCTTTCTCATTTAATAGGTTCTTCCATTAGGACAATCCCTGCTGATATGCAGTGATAAAACACAGAAGGGTATTTTCTGTTTTGGATCCTCTTCTCTGACCAGAGCAAGAGGGAGTTGTTAACAAGCTTCCTCTTTGGCGAACATGATCAATGTACACATGGACCACCTATTATCAGAATGACTTTTATGTAATGCCACATTTATCCTAAAGTGTTCAGAAATTATGAGTTTACTGGAACTTTCCCCAAAAAAGTTAGTTATATTTTTAATAGAACTGAGCCATGATACCAGACATAACCCATGAACAAGTGTGGCACAATGTCTGGAAGAAAGCAGCCATATTTCTCTTAAAGGGATTGTCCACTTCTTGTACAATCTCTTCTCATCTCCCTCGTTAGCCCCCGTAAATTCTATAAGCCTATACTCACCTCTGGTGCGGCTGTGGTTCCAGTGATACATAAAGCCATGTTCCTAGGGTCCACACGACATTGTTATGATACGTGGGTCCCATGAACAATCAGTGCTTCCTTCACTCTGCCTTTGGACGTTTGAGCAGGAAGTCAGCACAGCATTCACATCCTGCTCAAGTGTTCGAAGGCAAAGAGACAAACATCGGGCGGTGATTGGTTGCGGGGCTTGTGTGTAATAACAATGCCATGTAGGCCCCGAGAATGTGGCTTCAGACATTGTTGGAACTGTGGCCATGTCAGAGGTGAGCATAGGCTTCTTTTTTTTTTTTACTTTTACAGGGGCAAACAAGAGGAATGAGAAGAGGTTGTCCAAGTAGTGGACAACCCCCTTAAACCCAACAATCCTTTTTAAAGCTCAATGTTATGAGGATATTGGAATCCATAGCCATATTTCCGCTTTCTAGCTACAGTATTTCCTTTGTCATTCTGCCTTGTGCATTGGTATGGTGGTTAGATCAATGATAATATCCTTTATTACATGAGGGTTTTGCACATTGTGTGTACTTTAGTGTTGTGTTTTGGAGGATGTTGTATCTAGTGTAACTTTCCATATTTAGGTTTTACATATTCTTTAGGAGAACATGGATCTGTACCCTTCAAATTTGGATATCCAATTTCCATTGTATCCACTCATCTATGCTACTATATATGCATTTATGCCAGTCTTTATGTTTTTTCCATTAATGTTTGTGTTCCTTGCAGTTAAAAAATAAAGCCAAAAGGAGAATTACTTACTTCCATAATACACATTTAAAATATATCTAAGAATATATCTACGTTACACACTGAACTTGATTGAAGAACATAGAGCAATGCTGTAAAGGGAGGACATTTAATCTTGAGATGTCACCACTAGAAATATAGATTTATAAATACTAGTGTATTCTATGCAAAAAAAACCCCCAACTAATTATATTTTCATTAACAATAAAAATTCAGGCGCAAATTAATACACCACAACACTAAAACACAAAGTAAACAAACAGCAAGCGAAGTGCGAATAATGAATATATACGCCATGTGTTCCAGCAGGAATACTTTGTCTTCAGCATAAACTGTGACATCTTGGGAATCCTGGTATATTTCATTTAATTAAAAAACTGAAACAGAAAACAGAATACATTATCCGTGAAGGCCCTGGTATTATTAATGTTATTAATTACATCTTACTAATTAAGCTGCTATATAATAACATAGTCGTCAATAAATTAACCTTTTTTTTTCCAAAAATATATTGAAGAAATAAAAATTATTTTCAAGTGTGTGACATTAACTGCTCTGCTTTAAAGGGTTTGTTCTAATTTCTAATGCAGGAGCGCACTGCTCTCCGGCCTCTAGACATCCTGAGTGTAATGGGCGGGTGCTACTGATGGAGTGACGATTTAGGCCAGCAGCATCGTAGGGCTACTGGCCTAAATTATGTGTGTTCTAATATTGGTTTGTGAGGCAACCTGTTGCATCTGAAGCGCTGAAGTACTAAAGCTGGCCTGTCTCAGGAGCTAACCCTCTCTACAGTGATGCCAGCCAGCCTCAGTGCAGAGCTTACAAGCATGTTTTGCTAGACAGAAGCAGTGGCTGGTTCCCTAGACAACAAGGAGTAAACATTGAAAAAAACCCAAAACACAAATATCAGGAAAATGGAAGCATATAGAAACATGAAAATTGTACTGTATAAAATTAATTTTATAATGGCTACTTAGTAGAGTTGGTGAAAGTCCATTAGCAGGAACTGATTCATTGACCACATCAGTAATTTCTGTCCGCTGGACTACAGCCTTGAGAACCGCCTCCTACCGGACGGCATCTGCAGCTTTTCTTTTGATTAGCCAGGCTAGCAAAACAGAATATGTGCATCACTTTGCAAAAATACATCAAGCCAGTCCAGCTAATCAAAAGAAGGGCCGCAGATTCTAGGCGACAGGATGAGCTACCATCCAGCAGCCACAGATTACTGACATGGACGATTAGTCTGATCCTATTATTCGATTTACACTACTCTTCTAGACATTAAAGTAAATACATGGGACATAACCCTGTAAGGCTGCAACAGATGACCTGCCTTTGATGCTTACAACCACTTTCAATCTGACTAATATTTGGACACCAGCTTTATTCATAAATATTACTGCACTGTTATGAGTTGTTACGTCATGTAAAACTTTGCCATTATCTAAAAAAACAACAACTTTAAAACATTTGAATGAGCCAGTAAAAACTGGGTTAACTGCTTTAGCCCTAGCTCAATACTATCAGGCTAAAGCAAAGTTTTAACCATTAGCATAGAAAAAAATAATGGGAATATTCAATTGATTAATATACCTGTCTAGCACCCAACTCCATCCCTTCATCATGATTTAATGTCCCATCCCCCTGCCAAAAGATCATATTATTTACGTATTATTTATGTAAAAAATATTATCTTTTGTCAGGGGATAGGACATTAAACCATGATTAAGGGATGGGGTTGTGAGCAAGACTGGAATGTTAATCAATTGTCTATTTCCATTACTTTTTCCATCCTAATTCTTAATCCCTTGCTAAAGCAGATACGAACATTAACCCAGTTTCCATTTATCAATAAAAATGTGTTTTTTTCCTAACATTTTTTTCTAGCCTATGACAAAGTTTAAAAGACTTAAAATTAGTGATGAGAAAGCACTAAAGTGCTCGTTACTGGAATTCAGCTGGTGCAACGGTTGGACCCTCTCAATTAAAGCAACGAGCATAATGGAAGTCTATGGGGAAGTCGAGCATTTTTCCAGCAGACACCAATAGAGGGCAACGGGAGACAGAAAATGCATGGGGAAGTCGCCCGGACGCATCTCTGACTCCCATGTTCCTGTTGGGAAGTAAAAATATAAATGATCTTAACAAAAAAAAAAAGTGTGGGGTTCCTTCAATTTTTGATAACCGGCCAAGGAAAGCACAGACCTGTAGTCACCAGGCATCTGTGAATAGCTGTACATTACTCTTTACCGACAGAGTAGCAATCGAGGATTATGTTGGGGCTTGGTTGGAACATTTTTTTTTAATTAAATTGGTTAAAGAGGGAAAGTGTGGGGAAGAATTTATTCAAATAAACTATTTTTTTTCCTGTATGTGTATGTTTTTTTTTACTTTACACTTACAGGGTTAGTGATGGGAGTGCCTGATAGATGCCTACCCATTACTAACCTCTGGGCTTGATGCCAGCTAACAGTACAAAGCTGACATCAACCCCATTAACCTATTAACATGACTGCCATCACACCAGGGCAATTGGGAAGAGTCAGGCAAAGCACCAGAATTGATGATTCTAATGTGAAGCGCGAATTCTGCGGCTGTGTTCTTATGTTTTTAGGCTGTGAAGGCACCAATAACCATGGGCTTTCACAGGCTGATAATACCAGCCCAAAGCTGTCTACTTTACCTTGGTTGGTTATCAAAAACGAAGAGGGCCCCATGCTGTTTTTTTAAATTATTTTTTTATTTGGTTAAACTAGCCTAAACACTGTTTAGTCTAGTTTAGACTAATACATAGCTAACTAAAAAAAAAACAAGGTAAAGCAGACAGCTGCGGGATGATATTTTCAGGCTGGGAAGGCCCATGGTTATTGGGCCCTTCACAGCATAAAAATAGCAGCCCGCAGTGGCCCCAGAATTGGAACATTACATTAGATGCGCTTCACCCAGCTGTTCCAGATTGCCCTTATGCGGTGGCAATCGGGGTAATATCTTTGGGGGTTGATGTCAGCTGTGACTCGTCAGCTGACATCAAGCCCAAGAGTTAAGGCCCATTTACACACAACGATATTGCTAACGATATGTCGTCGGGGGTCACGGTTGTTGTGACGCACATCCGGCGTCGTTGCGTGTAACAGCTCCGAGCGAGAGTTAACGATCAAAAATACTCACCTGATCGTTGATCGTTGACATGTCGTTCATTTTCAAAATCTCGTTGGTCGTTGTGGACGTAGGTTGTTCGTCGTTCCTGAGGCAGCACACAGCTACGTGTGACACCCCGGGAACGACGAACAGCTTAACTGCAACCTCTGGCAACGAGGTGGGCATGTCATTAATGCGGCTGGTCTCCGCTTCTATTGGTCAGCCGCTATGTGATGTCGCTGTGACAGCGCACGAACTTGCCCCTTAACAAAGAGGTTGTTCGCCGCCCACAGCGACGTCGCTAGGAAGTGTGACGGGTGTTAGCGAGATTGTGCGCCATGGGCAGCGATTTGCCCGTGATGCACAAATGACGGGGGTGGGAATGCTCGTTAGCGATATCACTAGCGATATCGTAGCGTGTAAATGGGCCTTTAGTAATGGAGAGGGGTCTATCAGACATGGCTGTGTACGGGCTCAATGGGTATGTACACAGAGATGCGAGTGTGAGTGTATGGACCCATAGCCTTACTGTTGAGACTTAGTAATTTGACCAGTGACAGGTTTTTTGCTGTGATATCCTAGTACTGTGTTAGTCAGATTAACTTTTGCTACATCTGTATATGCTCATTTAAGGGGGGTGGGGGGGTAATCAGGAGGTTTTATCTAAAAGGTATTGCCTTTTTTTGTCCTAAATTCTGGCATGAACACCAACCTTCACTAATTGTAGGAAGAGAGTCACATATTCAATATGTTCACACATTACAATATATTTGTTTACAATAAATTACTTCTACCATCAGACATTACCATCTTTGTTTCTAAGGGTCAACATCTAAAAGGTGTAAGCCATATGTCTACACAGACAACTAAAATAGAGCTAAGGATCATTAGCTGTGAACATATGGATTAACATCCGAAAAGGATTAATACAACTAAAATATTAGAACTACAATGTGTGTGCAATTGGTGCGTATATTGTAGAACAAACCTCAGGAAGCTTTATTACAAAAAGATCAGTATGACATTACTGCCTTTGTGAATGAGCCTCAGAGGTGAGAGCAAAACTCAGTGTAATTGAAGATAACATAACATCAAAGAACCAATTTCCACATTTCCAAATTACATGTAAAACCATCAGAATAATTATCCATAGGCCTTTTAAACCTGTAAACCTGGAAATGAAGTTTAATTATGCATGGCACTTGTGTACTGCGACATGTGTAAATGCAAATTGCAATCTTTAGTGTTCCAAGGCATTGCTGCACTTTCACAATTTTAGAAATTCTCTGTTCTGTTTAATGCTTTTCAACTGGATGCACACAGTTCATCTGAGACGAATAACAAGTGTTGTTTTCATCCACAATAACAAAGAATCAGAATTCTTTAATTTTCTTTCACATCTGACACTGGTGGTCTTTTTACCACAGACACAATGAGCTTTGACTATTTATCATTATAATTGAAAAACTACTGATAGCGGTGTAATGAAACTGAAAACTCAACGTAATGAGTAAAAATTCTATAATTGTCATGGAGTTATTAAATATATATAACAATAAAAAAATAAAAGCAAGTATCAAGTATTTTTTTTTGAAAATTATTGAGAAAGGGTCTTCAATGCATATATGAATGTATATATCCATCATGGTACACAGATTGCATCTTCAGAGAGGAAGAGTACTTGAACTCTAGTGCCACCTATTGGAAGTGGCAATCCTAAAAATCAATATCAACCATTTAATTAATGAGCCTTGTCATATGACTTAGGATATAAGCCAAACCAAAATCTCAATTTGCAGACATTGTGTTTCGCGGTTCCCCGCTCATCAGTGTAAAGTATGAGATATGATTTGGCTAAGTAAGAGGCTTAGACTTGAATCTTATGGGTAAGGCATTTAAGTCTCCTCATACTGGCATGTCATTCACCACAAAGAGAAGCCTTACCCCTTACATTCCAGTCTTAGGCTACGTGCGCACGTTGCATTTTTTTCCGCAGAAACGCTGCGTTTTGAACTGCAGCGTTTTCAGTGCCAAATTGCATGCGTTCAGCTTCCCCAGCAAAGTCTATGAGAAAGCCGAAAAATTAATGCACACGCTGCGCTTGTAAACGCAGCGTTTTGGATGCCCAAAATCGCTGCGGAAAAAAAAGCAGCATGTCACTTCTTTTGTGCATTGTAGCTGCGTTCTCCACCCATTGAAATCAATGATGTGCGTTAAAACGCAACCAAAATGCACTTGGACTGCATTTTTGTTGCGTTCTGCATGCTTTTTTGACAAGCAAAACGCAGATCTTCAATGTTGGTCAATCTCGGTCTGTGGATGTCGGTGAATCTCCATCTGTCTGTCGGTCGGTAGGTCTCTTTCTCTGTCAGTCTCTCTCTCTGTCTGTCCCTCTCTCTGTCCGTCTGTTAGTCTCTCCCCCTCTCTCATACTCACCGATCCCCGATCACCGGTGCGGCGCTACACAGCTGTCACGCTGCTCTGGCGGCTTTTCCTCTATTGAAAATGCCGGCCGCTCATTATTCAATCTGGTATTCCCTGCTTTTCCCGTCCACCGGCGCCTATGATTGGTTGCAGTCAGACACGCCCCCACGCTGAGTGACAGCTGTCTCACTGGAACCAATCACAGCCGCCGGTGGGCGGGTCTACATCGTGCAGTAAAAAAAATAAATAATAAAAAAAAAAACGACGTGCGGTCCCCCCAATTTTGATACCAGCCAGGGTAAAGCCGCACGGCTGAAGGCTGGTATTCTCAGGATAGGGAGCTCCACGTTATGGAGAGCCCCCTAGCCTAACAATATCAGCCAGCAGCCGCCCGGAATTACCGCATCCTTTAGATGCCACATTCCCGTGACTCTACCCGGCTCATCCCGAATTTCCCTGGTGCGGTGGCAAACGGGGTAATGAGTTGTTAATGGCAGCAGCCCATAGCTGCCACTAAGTCCTAGGTTAATCATGGCAGGCGTCTATGAGACACATTCCATGATTAACCTGTAAGTGAGAGTAAATAAACACACACACCCAAAAAAATCCTTTACTTGGAATAAAAGAGAAAAAAAACCACCCTCTTTCACCACTTTATTAAAATCTCCAAATACCCCTCTAGGTCCGGCGTAATCCACAGAGGTCCCGCGACGCATCCAGCTCTGCTACATGAAGCTGACAGGAGCGGCATAGAACACCGCCGCTCCTGTAAGCTCCATGCAGCAACTGAAGTGAATCACGCTGTCAGCGGGGACGTCACTGAGGTAATGCCGGTGTATGTGTGCGGTGATGATGGGTGCGGTAGTGCTGGTGTGTGTGCAGTGATGATGAGGGCTGTAGTGTCGGGATGTGTGCGGGAATGATGAGGGCTGTAGTGTCGGGATGTGTGCGGGAATGATGAGGGCTGTAGTGTCGGGATGTGTGCGGTGATGATGAGGGCTGTAGTGTCGGGATGTGTGCGGTGAAGATGAGGGCTGTAGTGTCGGGGAGTGTGTGGAGATAATGAGGGCTGTAGTGTCGGGATGTGTGCGGGGATGATGAGGGCTGTAGTGTCTTGATGTGTGCGGTGATGATGGATGCGGTAGTGCCTGCGTGTGCGGGGATGATGGGTGCGGTAGTGCCGGTGTGTGTGCAGTGATGATGAGGACTGTAGTGTCGGGATGTGTGCGGTGATGATGAGAGCTGTAGTGTCGGGATGTGTGCAGGGATGATGAGGGCTGTGGTGTCGGGATGTGTGCGGGGATGATGATGAGGACTGTAGTGTCAGGATGTGTGCAGTGAAGATGAGGGCTGTAGTGTCGGGGTGTGTGCAGTGATGATGAGGACTGTAGTGTCGGGATGTGTGCGGTGATGATGAGAGCTGTAGTGTCGGGAGGTGTGCGGGGATGATGAGAGCTGTAGTGTCGGGATGTGTGCGGGGATGATGTGGGCGGTAATGTCGGGATGTGTGCGGTGATGTAGGCGGTAATGTCGGGATGTGTGCGGTGATGTAGGCGGTAATGTTGGGATGTGTGCGGTGATGTAGGCGGTACTGTCGGGATGTGTGCGGTGATGTAGGCGGTAGTGTCGGGATGTGTGCGGTGATGTGGGCGGTAATGTCGGGATGTGTGCGGTGATATAGGCGGTAATGTCGGGATGTGTGCTGTGATTTAGGTGGTAATGGCGGGATCTGTGCGGTGATGTAGGCGGTAATGTCGGGATGTGTGCTGTAATGTAGGCGGTAATGTCGGGATGTGTGCGGTGATGTAGGAGATAATGTCGGGATGTGTGCGGTGATGAAGGCGGTAATGTCGGGATGTGTGCAGTGATGTAGGCGGTAATGTCGGGATGTGTGCGGTGATGTAGGCGGTAATGTCAGGATGTGGGCGGTAATGTCGGGATGTGTGCGGTGATGTGGGCGGTAATGTCGGGATGTGTGCGGTGATATAGGCGGTAATGTCGGGATGTGTGCTGTGATATAGGTGGTAATGGCGGGATGTGTGCGGTGATGTAGGCGGTAATGTCGGGATGTGTGCTGTAATGTAGGCGGTAATGTCGGGATGTGTGCGGTGATGTAGGCGGTAATGTCAGGATGTGGGCGGTAATGTCGGGATGTGTGCGGTGATGTGGGCGGTACTGTCGGGATGTGTGCGGTGATGTAGGCGATAATGTTGAGATGTGTGCGGTGAAGATGAGTGACGGCAGAGCTGATGGCGCTGCTCACTTCAGTCACTTAGAGGATTAGCGGTCACCGATGAGCCCTTCACGGGTGACCGCTAATCAGGACGCCACACACAGACAGAGCCGCGGGATGACAATGAAGTCGGGTGTTCACCAGAGTTCATTCTCATCGTGCGACTGTCTGTGTGTACTGTCAGCCGGCATGTAGCAGAGCTGAATTGTCGGGGGCACGCACTGTCAAAAATGCATCCAAAACGCATGCAAAATGCATGGAAAAAGCATTCAAAATGCATGTGTTGTGGATGCATTTTTTTTTACAAACGCAGTGTCCAATCAGCAAGAGGGTGCATTCTTTTCTGCACTGCAGAGAATGCAACGTGCGCACATAGCCTTAGCCTTTCACCTAGCCAAATCAGGTCTCATACTTTGATAAGAGGCAATACCCTGAGACACCGTGTCTGCAAATTGAGATTCCTGTTTGGCTTATATCTTAAGTCATATGACAAGGCTCATTAAAGGATCAATATTGACTTTTAGGATTGTTATGTCCTCTTCCCCTCTGAAGAGGCAATTTGCATACTTAATTTCTCAAAAAAAAAAAAAAAAAAAGATGGTATGAGGTTTTTATGCTGTAGTGCAGTGTTTTTCCCAAAATACTTTTCATTAAAACAAAAAAGCTCTATTTTAGTCTCATCCATCTATAAAATATTTTCCCAATAGCCTGCTGGATTGTTCAGGTGATTTTTAGCATACTACAGATGGGCATGGACAGCAATGTTCTTTTTTGGACATAAGTGCATTTCTTCTTGCAATCCAGCCATGTAAATCATTTTTCAGTGTTCTCCTTATGGTGGACTTATGAACATTAGCTAACGTTAGGGAAGCCTTTAGTTGCTTAGAAGTTACCTTAGGTTCCTTTGTGACCTCATGGACTATTATATGACTTTGTTTTGGTCGGATCTTTGTAAGTTGACCACTCCTAGGGACGGTAATAATGGTCTTCAATATCTTCCATTTGTGCACAACATATTAAACTGTGAATTGGTGGATTCCAAACTCTTCAGAGATATATTTGTAATCTTTTATGCACCTTCTTTTGAGATCCTCAGAAATATCCTTTGTTCATTCCATGATAAAGGTCCACAAATGTATTGTGAAAATCCGACTTTAGAAAAATCCTGTTTTTAAATAAAACGTGTTGCCCACTCACACATAATTATTATCTCAGGGACTGAAAACATCTGGCTCTAATTTCCCCTTCAAACTACCCGATTATCCTAAAGATATACCGGTTTGTATCTCACAGACGTGATACTTGACATCTTTTAATTGAGGAAAATGATCCATGTCTAATATTTTAGACCCCGTTGTCTGATGTGATGCTGTTTGCCTACTTTTTAGATTTGAGTGAAAATCTGAAATAATTTTAGACAAAAATAATGCAGTAATGTAAAAAAACCCTCAAAATCGTTATTTCACAAACTCTCAGGCGCCACCATATCTACCAGCAATATCTTCACACAAATAAATAAACATTATTATACTCTATAAGAGAGCTCACAAATGAGAATATATACTGGAACTTACCTGTATGGATAACCGTGGTACTTTGAGCGGAAAATTGACAGTAGGAAACTGAAGAAAAAGACCACAAGACCCAGTCCCACTAGACATATAACTAAAAAAAAAAAGAGAAGTAAGAGTAAACCCTGATGATATGCCACATGGTACATTAGATTGGGATAATCAATAATCATACATATACTATTTAACAGATTTACTAAATGTTGCTAACAATTTGTACAATATTCTAACAATATAATGTAAAAATATAGTCTAATAATGTAGTTTTGAACTACTGTATGTATGTAGGATTTATTAAAACGGTAAAACGTCAGTCGATATCTATAAAGCCATTTGATAAATAAATGTGTTCTAGGATCAAAAAAATAAATACTAAAAATAAAAGCAAGTAAAGAGGTTTATTGTTAAGTAAATTCTTCATTTGCTGGTTTCCCGGCTTGCTGATTGCTATCCTGCTGGTATTGGGTGCAGACTGGTGACATGATGAAGCACACTGCCAGCTATAGTCAGGGGTTTGAGCTATGGCTGAGCATTGCTCGGCTTACAATATTGCTATTTATAGAGCATCACAATAAGCATAAGTAATTTAGCATAAAATGAAACATATATCAAGCCAAAATTTATATTTTCACATGGCACAAATGCTAGGAGCTCGAAATACAACTGTATGTGACATAGTGTAAAATGGGATTACTTTCATAATTCAAGTCACTGTATATGCCGGATTTATTATGCTTCACAAAATTATGTTTGACTGAAATGCTTAGCTAAAAGTAAGTGCCTCCATCTCCATAATAATGAGGTTAGTGTAGAAGATATGGAAAATGCCATCTCACATTGACGTCTAAAGCCAAACTGCTATGTGGCCTTAGATCTAAGGTTATTCCTAATCCAAATTTGCAAATATTAGGAAATAAATCTATGCAAATAAGATATAGGTCATGATCCAAGAGTCTAGTATTACCCTTATTTAATGTACATTAGATGTATTTTCCTACTGCTGGGGAATAGATAATTTATTGATATGACATATGCATTATCAGAACTGTTTTTACAATATATACATGTAGTAGAACCGAGGATGTACAACTTTTCTAATATTACAATTTCCTCTACGGATAGAGACTTGTCATTAAACTCCTTGAAGTGGGCGATTCAGTATGACTGACATAGCGGATGCCAGTCTTGAAGCGAATCTGTCAGCAGGTTTTTGTTATGTAATCTGAAGATAGCAGGAGATAGGGGCTGAAAGACAGATTTCAGCAATGTGTAATTTATTAAGCTTTGTGCTGTTTACTTTCAGTGAAGGTTTTATCACTAGGACACTATCATTGCTGTGACTAGCTGCATCATGCCAAGTTGTCCAGCCATGCCCCTCCTGTAATAAGTAGCTCACTATCAATAGACAATGTATGTATAGAGCTGCAGTATGGGTGTGGTTAGCTTTCAGCACTCTACTACATGCCAAATCTAAGAACTCTGATTGTGTCTCAACTGATGGATGCTACTCCCAAATGAGGTACAAAAACCTGCTGACAGATTCCCTTTAATGAAGCACTTGCTAGAGTATGGTCACCTGATTTATGAAGCGGTGTGTGCCATTTAAAGAAATGGCAAGTTTGTTACCCAGCATGTGCCACCACCAGACATATACACCAAGGGACTGGTGTACATTTCTGGAGTAACTTACAACACTTTATTGACATAATTTGTGATGAATTTGAAGGGAAAGCATAACCTCGCCCCGTCCCATCCATGTTACACCGAGATTGAGTGCAAACTCCAAAATTCACAATATTCCTGTGCAACTTTAGAGTTGCGCAAAAATATTCCGACTTAATAAGGTTAACACCTTCATGAATCGCCCTCATAATTCTTTTCCTTTTACACATGGTAATTTAGAACTTAAGTTCTACCCAAGTGGTGCATTAATTGTCTCAAAGAGGTTCTTGTACTATCTTCATGCTATGATTTTAATAGGTGCAACTTGTGCCTATAATGTTCTGCAACAAATGGCCAAAAAAGGCCATCATTAAACCAAAACAACTGATACTACAGTAAGAAGCCCAAGGCATTATGGAATTCAACCATTAGCAAGGAAGGAGAAGCCCTAACAGATAATGCCACTGTCCCCTGTGTCATAATGTTAAGACCCACTATACTATTATGGTATTGTGATGATGTGGGCAATAAAGTTTAAAAAATAAAATTTATTTTATGAAAAATGAATAGAGAATAAAAACCTTTAATCTGCTACAAAGTGATTTACTATGGGGCAAAATGGTAGAAATGCCAACTAAAAAGTTTGTGATAATTCAGCTCTTAGATGGTTCTGATGACTATTTAAAAAAGAAAAAATATAAATAAGAAAAATGAATGCTCTCAGAAAATTATTACTCCTAAAATCTGTGAATAAAGGGTGCTTTCACGAGACGATCTATCGTGCAATAGATCGTCGGGGTCACGGTTTTTGTGACGCACATCCGGCATCGCTTGCGACATCAGACTGTATGATACCTCTGAGTGACGCAGTATCGCTCACAAATCGTAAGTCGTGTACTCGTCGCTCAGTTTCATAATTTCGTTTAATTAAAATGGCGCCGGTTGCTCATCGTTCCCGGGGTAGCACACGCCGCTCCGTGTGACACCCCGGGAACGATGAACAGCAGCTTACCTCCTTCCCGTGGCACCCGCCGGCTATGCGGAAGGAAGGAGGTGGGCGGGATGTTTACGTCCCGCTCATCTCCGCCCCTCCGCTTCTATTGGCCGGCCACTGTGTGACGTCGCTGTGACGCCAAACATCCCTCCCCCTTCAGGAAGAGGATGTTCGCCGCCCACAGCGATGTCGCACAGCAGGTAAGTACGTGTGACGGGGGTTTAACGACTTTGTGCGCCACGGGCAACTAATTGCCCATGATGCACAAACGACGGAGGCGGGTACGATCGATCGTGAAATTGCACGATAGATCGTACCGTGTAAAGCAGGCTTAAGTTGAATAAGCAATATCATTTGACTTGTCAATGGGGTATGTTCTTATGTAAAGACGAATGACACAATGAAGAGTGTGAAGTTCTGTTCTTTACATTAAAGGGGGTTGTTTGAGGGTTAAAAAAATGCAACAAACTACATACAATGCTAAAAAAACAAACAATTACCCGTTAGATCCCCTGTCCTTGTATTGCTGATGTACTAGTGGTCACCAATGGTCTTTTTTTTTTTTTTTTACATTCCTGGGACAATGAGGTGTCAATCCAGCATATGATGACTGCAATGATTCACCAATTTTAGTGGTGGTGTGAAAAAACATGGCACATCATCCCTCCAGGAAAATAAGCTAAGAAGGCATGAGTCAATTTAACATCGCACAGAAACTGCGAGGGATATAACATGTACCTTTTTTTTAAAATTTGTTAATTGTACACTAACAATAAAAAGTAAAGAATACTATAAAATGTGATATTGCTATATTTGTACTGATCTACAAAATAAGGTTAACACTTTATTTATACAACATGGCATATATACACAAAAAAACCCATAAAAAACAATGACAGATTTGTTGTTTTGCTTATATTCCTTCCCATAAAGCGTTAATAAAAGTCTGTATCTAAATTATATGTGCCCCAAAATGATGTCTCTGACTAACAAAACTCATCCTGAAAAAAGCAAGCCCACAATGGTGCCGGAAGAAATAAAAAAAATTCCTGGAATGCAACATTAGAAGAGTGAAGAAAAATAATGGTTTGGTATACAAGCCAAGGGGTTAAGTTTCAAAAAACCATCTAAGGGGGCTTCATCTCAAAGGTTACTATTATTTGCATCTTGTCTGGACACATGATACCCCGAGCTGATTTCGTTACAAGCATTCTAATAAATGAACCCTGTATCAGTATAATAGTAATCCTCCTTCTAGTTGTTTTACAGTCGGTGTACTGGGCTGCATGTAGCACATATTCACACAAGACATATTGTATTTCTTATAAAAGTGCTTTAAAATAACTTACTTCTTCTTTTTCCAACATCTCCTTTTGAGGTTGCGGCTTCATTGAGGAGAACCATTCCCATGGTGATTGCAGCATCTATAATTGTTATTAAGGAGTCCTAAAATGTCATCATGGTTGAAAGAAACAGACAAGTCAACACAATCCGATGACACATTCAGACCTTCCTACACTTTCATGTTTAGATACTGTTGAAATAGTGAACATAATAGAAGATGAAAACATTAATGGACAAAAAATACAAGTCATGATGTCCCCGGTCATTGTGTCTTCTCTACTTTCTAACAGCTCCATATATTTCTAAGTAGGCTGGAGGTTACCAAGTTTGTCTCAAGCCACTTCTGCAACAACTAAACTTCAGTTTATCTTGAAAGTGTATAAAATAATAAACCATATTTCTTAAAGGAGTTTTCTCAAGATGTATCTTAATCTTACTTCTCCTCAACCTCAAGTTTTCAGCTCTGCTGGGTGCAGGGTGCTCCTTAAGATTAACAGTTTAGATAGTGGCATGGTTGTACCAAACCGTGCTCTCTGCCAAGGTGCTTGGAGAGGCACTTTTACCTCTGTGTCATTGGAGAAGTGCAGGAGGACTAAAGCTGTCAGGATAAACATTCAGTCATTTTCATAGCGGTGATCGCAGGCTGTAAAACATAGAACCTGCCCATGCTGCATGTTTATGTTCCTTGCCTATTTAACCACCCAGTTCAGGACTTCAGGGTGGCGGGTATCTTAAGCAAAAATCCACAATTTAAAAGTAAAAATCTCTGTGACTGGAGAGGATTTTAATAAGGGGCAAATTGAATAAATAATTTTATTTCATGCATTTTGAAATTTGATCCATTTACAAATTTAAGAATTCCCCTTTAACCCTCACCCAGTACAAATTTCTAATACTAACTCGAAACTGACACATATTTTCTAGTTATAAACATAATAGTGGATTTAGACACATGGATTTTGGCATGTCAATAAATGTTAAAGTGAACCTGTCAGGTCCCCTATGCCCTCCAACCCATCAGCATTCATATCTGTATGCCCAAATTCCATCCCTAACGCGCCATGTATAATGCTATTCACTAATATGAGTGTTTAAAAAAAATACTTATAAACCTCTCTCCTCTATGTTAATTAGACCTTTGACTAGTCGCAGGGATCTTTGTTCCACAGACTGGTTGGCTCTCCTGTGCCATGATAACATTATTTCCATGAGGCAGCATCACCGCAGCTCTTGAAAATCTCTTCGGCCATGTTAATGTGCCTCAAAAGCAGGGTGGATGCTTCCTAGCTTCATTAGCCATACGCGCATGACCGGAAGTTCATAAGATGGCTCACGTACACATCTTCTGAACTTCTGGTCAGGTGCAATGTGCTTAATGAAGCTGGGAAGTATCCACCTTGCTTCTGAGGTGCACTGACGCAGCAGTAAGAAGTTTACGGTGATGCCGGTTTGTGGAAAACATGTTATCACATGCACAGGTGTGTGAAAACATGGAAAGATGGCCAACTAGTCCAGGAAACTAACACCCCTTCGACTAGTCAAAGGCCTAATTAGCATAGGAAAGCGAGGTTTATAAGTCTTTTTTTAAATATTCATATTAGTGAATAGCATTATACAGGTCTGGTTAGGACGAGAATTCGGGCATACAGTTATGAATGCTTCTGAGTTGAAGGGCATGGGTGCTTGTTTACCAGCCTATTTGCACAGGCCAACAAACAAAAATTGTGACAGAACAATTGCTAATGAGATCGTTCTGTCCCCATCCAGAACTATGTTATCATCATCACCTTTTTACAATCTGCTGCCCATTTTTTTTTACTGGTACAACTAATGATTATTTTATTGGTATAAATGATCCAATCACCCAACGAGAGAGTGTTTTTCTCTTTTGTTGAGTGATTGCTGCCTTATTTACATGGGGAGATCATCGGGAATGAGTATTCATTTGACAATCATCTTCTTGAAGACAAAACCATAATCTGTAAACTTTCTCACCTTTCTATTTGCAACAATTCAGAAGCTAAAATGATGCAGGACAAATAACATTGTCTCATTTCTATGGGGAATCACCATTTTCAATTCATTAATAAAGTATTTCCCCTGTTGTCTATTATTTCGTACTTTGACACAAAATGTTAGGCAGTTAGAAAATCCCTTAAGTATATAAGGTCAGAATGAAATAACCTTATTTCATATTTTACCGAGAATGCTAGCCATTCAATAGAATGCATTCATTTCACACAATGCCCATAACCTATATATAGCGGAATCTTGTAAGGAGCCGAGCACTTGTGTGTCCATCACATAATCAGAACAGATTGTTACCCACTGGATGTAAACAATACAAGTTCCTATTAAATGACTGCAAGCAGATTTTCACTTGAGGAATTGCTAAGAATATTTATGACAAAAACTGGACCAAATTTTATTATTTGAAAGATACAGCAATACTCCAACATTATCTCTATTCTTTCACATTGTAAGAATTTACTCCTTTCTAAAATAAAATATCCAACCATGGACTGGACGAGTGGAAATGATATGCTATGTATGTGATATGGAGATTACCTATAAAAACTATTATTAGTCTTCTCACATTAAAACCTTCTAATACACGACGGCCCAGTGCTATAATAATCAATAGCTGGTGAATAGATTACAATTACGCAGAGAGGATGATGCTATGTCATTAATGTGGATCCCAAATTTGCTCATCTTCAAATGAATGCTCACTGAATTGATGACAGATGGTACTTGTCCAAAAGACGCATGATTTATTATTTGATTTTAGATGCTTCACTAAAATATTGGTTATCATTATATTATTGGCAGATTACATGATCTGCACATTAATAAGGAGAATATCTTCTGACTTCTATAAATACGTTACAGTATCCAGGGCGTTGTGTGGAAGACTTTAGTCATCTCCTTGTGATGCCCTTGTCGGCAAAAAAACAAAACAAAACATAGATCACTAAATCGATGTTAGAAATCTGAAAGGAAGCATAACAAACACGCTGCGCAGTGATAATGTTCACGTGCTGAAAGACTATTTCAAGAGCACATCTCTAGGACACGCAACATTTACAACAGTGGAGAAATCAAAGGTTCTCCTGCAGTCTTCAATTCAACTACAGAGGTTGTCACCTACTAGGACAACCCCTTCTGTTTCCACAAGTTTCCCCCAGGTAAATAAAGTCTATACTCACCTCCATGGCCAGTATAGTTCCAGTGGTGTCAGCGCTCGCATTCCCGGGGCTGGCGTGATGTCACAGGGTCCAATCAGTGCCGGCTTCTGTCTCCCACACCTTCAGACACAGGAGCTATTAACAGGAAGTAAGAGGCAGCTGCAGCGCTCACTTCCTGTTGATTAACTAGTTTGTCCAAAGGCGCTGAGAGAAGCTGGCGCTGATTGGAAGTGGAGTTCGAGTAACCTTACAAGGTTACATGAGCCTAGGGAACGTGAGCCTCACCACTGCTGGAAACGTGCCAGAAGCGGAGGTGAGTATAGGCTTTTTTATTTTTCCTGGAAAAAAGGTGGAATCAGAAGGAGTTGTCCTAGTAGTGGACAACCTCTTTAAGACTATCAAAAATTTCCATAAGTGTTATTATTACTAGAAATGGACTGGACATGATGAATGCCAATGTGATATGATAATTATACTACAAGTGGTAAACATCCTTCAGAAGATATGAATTGTCTCAATCTAATTGATAATGCGCTTAATACTTTTTTTTCTAAAAAAATCACAAACACCATGATGGATAGTTTATTATTGTCAATGGTGTCCATTGAGCATGGTTGGTGTGGGCCATGAAGAAACGTGAATCTATCCTTACATCAACACATTCTAAAAGCTATTCATTTTTTATGTTACTGTACATAAAACAGGAATGCTACAGCTCTGGGTATTACAGGAGGTAATGCTACTAACCCTAACTCCTGGTCCTTCAATCCCTGGAATGCAAAAATCTTTCTTTACTCATTCATGCAGCTGCCTATGCTTCAATTTTTTTTAGTTCTATGATATGACCTTTTTTGTCGGACATGTTTTTGCATTTAAACATTTCAGGTAGAAAGTTTTTTTTAAACCTTACCATAATTTTGGGTGATATTTCAATATAAGCTGTCATATGTCTCTACATGAAGAACACCACATTTCTAGACATAAAGACTTTTATTTTGTAGTTTCACCAGCTTTCCCAACGGCATACTCCATTTCTAATGGTCAGTTATCTCTAGGCTAGTTGCTATAATGTCTCCCACTCTCAAAAGAAGCTTCCAGCACAGGGAACATCATACAGCAGAACTGAGCAATGTAACTGTGAATCCATCAGTAAAAGGAGAAACAACACTAAATAGAAAGACTCAATGCACCTCTTAACTGGGCTTTACACGCTAGAGTATATCTTACGATGTGTCGGCGGGGTCACGTCGTAAGTGACGCACATCCGGCATCGTAAGTTATATTGTAACGTGTGACAGCTACGTGCGATTGCGATTGAACGTTAAAACGTTCATCGCACGCACGTCGTTCAATTCCTATAAATTGAACGTGAGGTTGTTCAATGTTCCCGAGGTGGCACACATCGCAGTGTGTAACACCCCGGGAACTATGAATAGATCTTACCTGTGTCCCGCGGCTCCCGCCGGCAATGCGGAAGGAAGGAGGTGGGCGGGATGTTTACATCCCGCTCATCTCCGCCCCTCCGCTTCTATTGGCTGGCTGCCGCGGGACGTCGCTGTGACGCTGAACGTCGCTCGCACTCCAGGAAGAGGATGTTCGCCGCCCGCATCGAGGTCGTATGGAAGGGTAAGTACGTGTGACAGGAAATAATCGTTTTTGCAACATGTTCAACAAATTGCACGTGCCGCACATACGATGGGGACGGGTAAGATCGCATACGATATCGTATGCAAAATCCTAAGGTGTAAAGCAGGTTTAAGTGTTATTTGCACATGTAATATTTGAAGATAGATCCTTATTTCCCCAAAAAGATTGTTCTAGTATGCAAATTATGACTTCCGCTGAGGTAACCAAGATCTTCCCACCTAACTTCAATATTCATCTTGGACCTAGGGAGGAATTACAAAGACTGATACTCTATCAGAATGATGACCTTCTGTCATATGATTAAATCGACCAAGAATTTGGACTGTAAAGGGTACTTTACACGCTGCGACATCACTAGCGATAGCTAGCGATGTCGTGCGCGATAGCACCCGCCCCCGTCGTTCGTGCTACATTTTGTGATTGCTGCCGAGTCACACACACATACCTTTTCAGTGATGTCGCTGTGACCGCCGAACAATCCCTACTTCAAGGGGGAGGTGCGTTCGGCGTCATAGCGACGTCACTGCGGCGTCACTAAGCGGGAGCCCAATAGCAGAGGAGGGGCGGAGATGAGCGGCCGGAACATGCTGCCCACCCTCTTCCTTCCTCATTGCCGGTGGACGCAGGTAAGGAGATGTTCGTCATTCCTGCGGTGTCACACATAGTGATGTGTGATGCCGCAGGAATGACAAACCACCAGCAGCACACACCACCAACAATATTATGGAAAGGAGCGACGTGTCAACTATCAACGAGCTTTGACGCTTTTGCGATCATTGATCGTCGCTTGGTGTCACACGCTGCGATGTCGCTAATGGCGATGGATGTGAGTCACTAACGACGTGACCCCGACGATATATCGTTAGCGATGTCGCAGCGTGTAAAGCACCCTTAAGACTTCTACATACTGTATATCTTAGTATCTAACATATTCTGATACTAAAGTATCTCCATCACTTCAAAGATATCAACCTATAAAAAGGAACAAGACTTCCTTTTCTTAAAGGGATCTCCATTTACAATAAATTCACATATAATCCTGTACTATTTTCATAATAATTTTCACATGGAAAATTAAGAAGCAGAATGTGATAATACTGTGATTCTCATTTACTTGTTATAGGCCGTACAATAGCAGAAAAAGTTTGGCCAGTAGCGCTCATAGCAATTAATATAAAAGATCTTTCCAACTGGGACTCTTGCTAAAGAAATTGCTGACAAAGGGGCTCCCTGTTTCATATATGGTGGTCCTGTTCTAAGATTCCATCAAACGGGAAAGATGACTTCTAATTTATTTCTAAATTATTAAATAAATCAATTCTTCCTGAACTGCCATACGAAGGCTGTATCCTCGCCAGCCATATTACTATCCATTAACGGACAACAGCCAACTTCATATCTAAAGTCTGCTGCTGCTGCAAAAAAAAAATATTGGATAGATAGCTTCAGCACAAGAGCTGTTCCTGATGGAAAAGAGAAGGCTGCAGACAATCAGAAGCCACCGACGGGCTGCACCAGTCACGTGACATAATGTTGGCACAGGTCTAGGAGGTGTGTATGCACTTTATATTTTATGCAGCTGACCGTAGCTTTTAATAAGGCTTTCTGCAATAGTGGAAAATTTCTTTACATCTACTGGATAATTATTTGCCCTAAGACAAGTTACGGTAACTTATTCCTCCAGTCAGAGTTGTTATTTTCAATATACAAATAGTACATGGCCAAAACCAAAATTCCGTCTGGAACAATATAACTAATGGTCTACTTGTAATCTGCATGAATTGCTCTTCATTAATTAAATAGTAACAGTCATTTACATTTTTATTTCATAAATCAATAGTAGCGATGAAAAGAAGCAACTTTGTAATATATCTTATCAGACAAATCTGCTTCTTTCTCCTCCTGGTCTAAACTTTCACTTTCAAGTCACAGTCAAAATCTTTATTCATTGAAACCAATTTTCCTGTTACTGAGATAGGAGATGACAGTCGGTGCTTTTAAAACCCTATGGAGGATGAAAAGCTGGACGCAGATACATTCTGCTGCAAGTTCTCTTGAAACGATATAGAACTTTATAAGAACCAGCTGTCATCTTCTTCCTCATCCAAAGAAAAATCTATGTTCATTAAAGACAGATTTTCACCCATGACTTCTTGAGATATTTGAAAATAAAAGATCAGTCCAGGAGAAAGAAGCACATTTTTCTAATAGAATTTACTGTATTTTTTGGTTCATAAGACACACCGGAGTATAAGATGCACACCCAAAATTTAGATACGGTGGTATCTTACCAGGAGCACGTGGCAGCGGTGGTAGAGTGGGGACACAGGTGGTGGAATAGGGTTATGCTGCGGTCACTGTGTTGGAGTTACGGGTGATGTGCTGAAGCTGCGGGTGATGTGCTGGGGCAGCAGGCCGAGGGCACTGTGCTGTGCTGGGGCTGCATTTTGCGCAAAATTTTTGGCAACCAAAAAATGTAATTTTGGCATTTGGATTTTTTTGTGGCTACGCAGTTTACCGATCAGGTTAACTGATTTTACATTTTGATAGATCGAGTGTTTCTGAACGTGGCAATAGCAAATATGTGTAGAATTTTTATTTTTTTAACCCTTTAATTTCCAATGGGACGAACGGGGGGTGATTTGAACGTTTAGGTTTTTTTATTTTTTTTTAATTTTTTAAAACTTTTTTATTTTACTTTACTAGTACCCCTAAGGGACTATAAGGATCAGCAGTCTGATCGCTTGTTTATTTCTGTGGGTCACAACTGCACAGCTGAGATCTGCAGAAATGCTGCTTTCCTCTCTACTGCCGGAAGTGAGAGAAAGTGACTCATGATAGCTACAGGAGTCATCACATGACCCTGTTCTACCATGGCAAGCATCGGCTCCATGTGATCACGTCACGTGACGTGATTTCCGATGGCGGCCAGTGAGTACGCTTACCGCGCCGGGCATGTACATCGGGCTGTCACAGTTTGTCTGCCCGATGTAAAGGGTTAACAGGCGTGGGTCGCGGATCCACTCGTGCCTGAGAGGCACACAGGTCAGCTGTTCAAATCGGCGGCAGCCGGCGGGGATTGCCTTGACATACACAGTACATCACGTGTTGTAAAGAGGTTAAGATGTACAACAGTGAAATTTATTTTTATTCCAAGATCTATTGATTAAAGTGTACTTGTTTTAGTGGGACAACCCGTTGTGAGGTAGCGACCACCAATGTTGTGGATGGTCGCAGTGGAGAAGGATCCCCCTGTGATATTGAACTGAAGGTGTGACTGTGGGACTTGTAGTTCCACAGAACTTGGGTTGTAATTAAGGGTTAGGTTCCCTTTGAACTGTGACCAGTGTGATGGACAGAGCTGGAGAATCACACACCTCCACCTGTGGGTGTATCCGGTTGGGTTTTAAGAGACTGTTAGTTTTAGAAACAGGGAGAAGCCTGAGAGTGCTGCACATGGAGGATGTGTGCTGGAGTTCTCAGTCTGTGTCAAGACTGAAGAGAGACTCCTGGAAATCAGTCCAGGTGATGACTGGGGAAAAATACTGCAGCCTAGCTGGAGAGGGCTGGAGGCTGCAGGAAGCACCACAGTGATTTGTGTTCGCTGGCTGGAGCCAGAGTGTGGAGAATCCACTATGGACATTTAATTGGACTGGAAGCCCACGGTATGTGGATGTTATATTTTCCTTTAAATCAGGAGAGGCTTTGTTACATTTGGAAGGGCAGTTTATGTTGTACTAATAAACTGCTGCATTTTTGAGAGACTGCGTTGCCTGTGTATGCCTAAGCTACCCTCCACCGCTGCAAGCGAGTAAACCCCCCGGGTTGCGGTAAGCAACGTTCACACCGTTTAAAGAAAAAAAAACACTAACAAGAAAGTAGCCACATTATATGTCTCTCTCTCTCTCTCCATCCCCCAGATGTCTGCTTTACTTTGGCTGGTTATTAGAAATAGGGGGACCCCACACAACTTTCTAATTTATTTATTTTAATCATAAAAAAAAAGTAAATGCAAAACCTGCAAATCATGATAGCTACAGGAGTCATCACATGACCCTGTTCTACCATGGCAAGCATCGGCTCCATGCTTTTGTGGTAATTTTTTTTTTTTTCTTCACCACCCAATGGTATAACTTTCTGTGACATACCTGTGGTGTCAATATGATCACTGCATCCCAAGATGAATTCAGTGAGAGGTATAGACTGTAAAATGGGGTTACATATTGGGGGTTCTGGAATCTTAAGGACTTTTCCAATGTGACATGGCACCCGCAAACCATAACACTAAAACCTGCACTATAATATGGTGCTACTCCTCTTCTGAGCTTTCCACTGTGTCTCAAAAGTAGTTCCTGATCATATGTACAGTATTGGCGCACTCAGAAGAAATTGCACAATAAATTAGCTGGTCCAATTTTTCCCATTAGCCCTTATAAAAATGAATACCTTGAGGCTAAAACATTTTTGTGATAAATATGTATTCTTTCTTCACCACCCAATGATATAAAATTCTGTGAGGCACATGTGGTGTCTACAGGCTCACTACACTCCTAAATTAATTAATTAAGGTGAGTGTTTGTAAAGTGGGGTCACTTATGCGGTGTCTGCTTTTCTGGCATGTCAGGGGCTCTGCCAATGTAACGTGGCACCCTTAAACCATTACAGCAAAATTTGTAATCCAAAATGGTGCTCCTATCTTTCCGAGCCCTGCCACATGCCCAAACAGTAGTTTTCCACCACATATGGTATATCAGTATACTCAGGAAAAAATGTATAACAAATTGTACTGTTCAATTCCTGCTATTATCCCTTTTGAAAATTAAAAACTTGGTTACAAAGCAATATTTTATTGGAATAAATAGGGAGTTTTCATTTACTTGGCCAAATATTATACAATTTTGTGAATCCTCAGAGGGTAAAAATGCTCACTACAGCCCTACATGAATTCCTCGAGAGCTGTGGTTTTCAAAATGTGGTCAGATGTGGGGGTTTCTGCTGTTTTGGCATGTCAGGAGCTCTTCAAATGTGACATGGTGTTCACAATGGTATTCAAGCCAAAACGGAGCTCTAAATTTCAAATAGCGCTCCGTCCCTTTTGATTTCTGCATCCAAAAATTAGTTTTCCAAAACACACCCTTTGGAGCTAAAGCAACAATTTCGTGGAATATATTTAGTTTTTCATTTTCACGCCTCAACATCAGAAAAGTCTGTTCAAGGTGCTCCCCACACCTGTAAATAAATTCCATAAGGGGTGTAGTTTCCAAAATGAAGTGATTTGTTAGAAGGTTCTATAGCTTAGGAACATCAGGTAATCTGCAAAAACATGCATGGCATCTACTATCTATTCCAACTAATTTTGCGCTCCAAAAGTCAAGTGGTGCTTCTTCCCTTCTGAGCTCTGCCTCACACCCAAACAGTAGTTTTTCACCACATATGGGGTATCAGCATACTCAGGAGACATTACACAATTGTACCATCTACTTTCTCCTGCTGCCCTTGTGAAAATTCAACATTTGGGGCAAAAGCAACATATTTAAGGTAAAAGTGATTTTTTTTCATTTTGACCGCTCAACGTTACAAAATTCTGTAAACTACTTTTGGGTTCAAGGTGCTTCCTTGAGGGCTGTAGTTTCAAAAAGGGGGTAATTTTTTTGGTTTCCAATGTTTTGGCATATTGAGCCCTGCCAATGTGATATGGCATCCGCAATGTATTGCAGCCAAAATTATGCTCCTTCCCTTCACAGCCAAGTCATGCACCCCTGCACCAATCAGACATTGATGGCCTATCCTAAAGATAGGCCTTCAATAGAGATGAGCGGACCTGTGGAAGTTTGGTGGGTTCAGCTGAACTTTAACCATGCTATTACCTCCAGCGTAAGCCATTCAAACACTGTAAGCTCGCATTGAGCATAGCTGAGCAAAGCGATACTCACGCGAGTGGTGTTCATATGTAAAGCATCTAATCTTCAAACTCTTTTTTTTTATTTTTTGTGTGTGTGTAAAGTCTGTGTTTGGTACGAACAGCAAACATCGGGTGAGCTCATCACTAGTATTTAATGTTAATGTCCCAGATAACTCACTTAAGTGCAGCAAAGTTAGCATTCTGCACTTAAAACATTGTGTGTAAAAAGTTGTGTTTTAAGGATCCATATAGAAACATAAGGAAAACACGCAATTAGATAAAAAAAACAGCATAAATCAACAATATCTTTGAACGCACACTAAGTTTGTTTTATAGTGAAATCAGACCCGTTTTGCTCAAAATGTTAAGAGGAACAGGTTTTCTGCATAAAAAATATTAGTAAAAAAAAAACAACAACAGGGTTTGTACTGAGAACATGTTCTAAAAGTACATTTTTCAAACACTGCAGTAATAATATTGCATATAAAATACACTATTAGAACAAAGAACACCGATACTCCTATGTTTGCGGCTAGGGACTATTAATGGACCTAAAAGCTTCAAGGTATAGCACACTTGCGTGGTGCAGCTGTGTCAGCGTGTGATATACTACATGCAAACAACTTAGCTATCGTTATGATTATGGTGAATGTTTCCAGCTTCATGCCCGGTTAGTTTCTTTCTTCCTGTAGGTTTCTTTGTAGGCGGTATGCATATATTTTGCATTATTTTTATGTAAAAGAATAAACAAAAAAAGAAATGAAAATGCAAAATGCTCTCTCCACTCGGCTCAAGAGGAAAAACATAGTTATTGAGTCAGTAGTGCTTAATAGTAAGTAAATTCCACAGAGAGAAGAGTGATAGAAAAGAATTGTGCATACATGAGTGCTTTGTTTTCTCATACATTTGCATTGTGGATTGTGGTTGTTTTATATATATTTCAACCACATCAAATGCTATGCAAAATGCTATATGCAAAATGCTACATGCAAAAATAAAAAAAAATATGAAAATTACTTGATTTCTATTTGCTATGGCTGCAGAAATGTCAGTGCAATCCAGAAAAGTATAGTGCATACATGATGTTCATGTATATATTATGTTTACATGTTAATGTAAAATAAGACAAGTCATCTTTACCATTGATGATTTTGCTGCATACAATATACAGTGGAACCTTGGATTAGGAGCATAATTGGTTCCGGGAGTGTGCTCTTAAACCAAGTTACTCTTACATCAAATTTTGCCATAGGAAATAATTGAAACGCAGACAATTTGTTCCACAACCCAAAAATATTTACTGTATTTATACAAACTTATTACAGTAATACCAAATGTACTGTATTCATCTAAAATTATTACAGTACACTAATACCAAATACTGTACAGTACAGTAAAAGCAAATAAAACAAATTAAACGGCACGTTAGCTTACAATAGAATTGTTGGTGTGCGGGAGGTACAATATAGAGAGAGAAAATGATGTATAAATATGACAACCTTTATTCTAATACAGTACACAAAAAACAGACCCCAAATCTATTCTCCGCAAAATAAGGGCAGAACTAAGCCAATATTGGACACAATGCCAAATTATATGTTTGGCATAAAAGCAACACAGCTAATCACCCTGAGCACACCATCCCCACTGTCAAACATGGTGGGGCAGCATCATGGTTTGGGACTGCTTTGCTTCAGCAGGGACAGGGAAGATGGTAAAAATTGATGTGGAAAGAGCTGAAAACTGCTGTTCACAAACACTCTCCATCCAACCTCACTCAGCTCGAGCTGTTTGCAAAGAAGAATGGGCAAGCATTTCAGTCTCTTGATGTGCGAAACTGATAGATATATACCCCAATTGACTTGCAGCTGTAATCGCAGCAAAAGGTGGCGCTACAATGTATTAACTCAAAGGGGCCAAATAATATTGCACGCCCCAATTTTCAGTTAATAAATTTCGTTCAACTTGACAATTGTGTCCCACTTGTTGTTGATTCTTCACCATAACATTAAAATTTTTATCTTTATGTTTGAAGCCTGAAATGTACAGTCCCTGACAGAAGTTCTGTCGCTTATCCATGTTATGTAAATAAAAGCTTATAACCTGACTTTAAATTCATCCATTGGTTTCATAAATTACTCTTTTGAAAGCTGTAACCCTCCCAAATTTGGTTTAGTATACGAAAATAAAGGTGCTGCAAAGCTGAAATATTGATCATTTAATGAACACAGAAAGGTCAGATTTTGGCAAGACAAACGTTTTGTCACCCACAGAAAGTAATGTGAAATTCAAACAAATAATTAACTTCTAATACAAAGATATGTTGCATAACATTGGTGAATGAAGTTGTGGTGCTAGTAGAGCCATATTTAATTTTTTGTGTGACTGCTGTGAATGGTGATCAGTGAAAGTTCAACATGGCACCTCACGGCAAAAAATTGTTTGAGGAGACATATGGGGACTAGGATGGGATGGGAGACATCTGGGGACCAGGATGGGAGACATATGGGGACCAGGATGGGAGACATATGGGGACTAGGATAGGAGATATATGGGGCCCAGGATGTGAGACATATGGGGATCAAGATGGGGGATTACATGGGGCCCAGGATGAGAGACATATGTAGACCAGGATGGGAGACATATGGGGACTAGGATGGGAGACATATGGGGACCATAATGAGAGACATATGGGGACCAGGATAGGAGACTTATGGAAACAAGGTTGCAAAACATATGGGGACCAGGATGACAAACATATGGAGACCAGGATGGGAAACATATGGCAACCTGAATGGGAGACCTATGGGGATCAGGATGACATGTGGTGATCAGGATCAGAGACATATGGGATCAGGATGGGAGATATATGGGGACCAGTATGGGAGATATATAGGGAGCAGGATGGAAGATATATGGGGACCAGGATGGGAGACATATGGGGACCAGGATGGGAGACATTTGGGAACCATGATGACAAAGGGCCCACAATAGGGACATTATTACATCAAAGGGCCAGGATAGTTGACAACTACTGTATTGAGGCCGGAATGAGCAACATACTTCTTTAGTTTATGGTAGCAAGTGTGGGGGCCTAATTATTGTAGGGGCCAATTAAAGGAGATTATTACTGCAGTAATATATTTCACTTTTGAGGATACTGTTTTCAATGGGGGTGAGGGAGGTCCTTTTACTGTGCATGGGTGGCACTGTGTCCTTTTGCCTTCATATGGCACAGTACAGAAGTAAGTGAATGTGTTCTAGAAATGATCAGCTATAGATGTTGGTGAGTTATTTTCTGCATGAAATGAGTTGAGTCCTAGCTGTAAGCTGTGATAATGGTGTGCGCCAGATGAAAAAGAAATGCAAAGATTAATTAGTTAACCTAGAGACATCACTGGGAAGTCAGTGCATTACATACACAAACACGCACACACACACACACACTATATAGTATATACAGAGCTTATGTGTATAATTGTCATTGGTAATTACTAAATTATCTGTACACTATACACAGAGCTCCTGTATATAATGTCACCGTTGATCACTGTATTACTTGTACACTATACAAAGTATACAAAGCTCCTGTGTATAACAGTCATGCTTGTTTATTGTGTGTTTTTATAATGATCAGTATTTGACCACTATATGGTGTTTATATGTGGTCTGGTTTTGGTATGGTGGTATTTGTCCCTTGTATTTGGTATTATTTGCTCACTATATGGTGGTTTGGTCATGGTGTAGTGGTATTTCCACCTTGTATTTAGTATTAGTCGGTCACTATATGGTGGTAATGTGTGGTGTGGCGGTATATCATGCATATTTGGCCTGTGGCTACTGAGGTCAGAGATTAGGTGCAGCAATCAGTTGAGATGACAGATCGACAGGAGGACATCCTATCCAATACGAGCACAGTTTCTTTAGTACCAATTTTCAACACTTGTAAAAAACACTTTAATACTATTTACTATAGTAAGAAGTGACTGACAGTGACTGGAACAACGTGTAATGGACAGGAGGCATTGAGAATATAAATGAAGGTACAGGTGGGGTAAGAAGGGGAAAGCGCTTTTACTTTCAGTTACCATTACCTGTATTTTTATTTCAAGAAAGTATGTGAAAATGGGAGTGGCTGGGAAAATGGGTGTGACAAATAGGAAAACTGTTGTTAACAAATTGAATCCCACTTCTGGCTATAAAAGATTTCCATATCACATTCTTGTTTCCTTTACATTCTGCACTTCTAGAAGTTGAAATTTGAGCTCATTTTTCTTTGAGAAATAGCTCTAGCTCAATGATATTGGGTGAAAAGCCTCTGTGAACAGCAATTTTCAAATCCTGCCACAGATTCTAAATGGGATCTAGGTCGAGACTTTAAGCCAAACACATGACTATGGTTTAATTGAACCAATTCCATTATCGTTTTGGCAGTATGTTTAGGGTTATTGTATTGTAACTGTATTTTGTACTGAGACAGTTATTCAAGATTATTCTCAGAATTTAAAGTTATCACCTATACACAAGATAGATTATATCTTGCGGATCTATCGCTGAGACCCCACCAAATCTGAAAATAGATCACAAAAATTGTCCAATCCCAAGTACAGGTGATAACTTGCAGATCGGTAGAAACCTCACCACAGAGATCACCACCGATTCTTAAAATGGGTCTGTCAAATGCTCTGGTTATGTCCACTGTGATGCTGTGCTCACTGAATGTATTGGGGGACACTCGTCTGGCAGCGGAACTAAGGCACGCATCAATGATTTGTCATTTAAACAATCCAGTCGGTTTATTCACTTCCGGATAAAACAGTCTATGTAAATCAAACAGATTAATGGCTCCTGCCATTAGTCCAGAGCCTCAGTGGATTCTGCAGCTCCCTGAAGGTTCAGAGCCCTTGCTAGCTCTGCATGCCCAGGAGCTCCTGTACATATGCTCTAACCAAGATGGTTCCCACCAGCATGCAGAGATCATTTGACAAACAATATTAGACACACATATGTATGGGAGGTATGTGGATGGTCAGTCCCGCCAATCACTCATGACCATCCCATGAACCCAGCCCTGAATGTATACTAAAATCCTCATGGAACTACAAGTCCCAGAGAAACATTCCAGGTTCAGATTATAGAGGATGTCCGCCTATGCGACACATACCGGCCATTTACAACATTGTCGGTTGCTATATCACATCACGTTAAATTAAACTTGGTATAATTGTGGGGATGGGAGGGTCTAATTGTTCGAACCCTCATAAATCCTAAGAATAGAGGTCCTGTGTTACATGTGAATGAAGGGACAATGCATATGCAAGACCTGTGCTCCCATAAATTTGCAAAAGGGATAACAGCAGTCGTTGCACATCGATGCACTACTGCTCTAACCACATGGATGATACACCCCTGTTTTAGTGTGAAACAAGGCAGAAGCAAATCCAGCGGTGTTCCTCAGTAACCAGAAGATGTGAGTAAAATCATGTAATTTTTATTGAAAAAATATTAAAAAATCCAGCAAGAATAGCAGTGACAAAACGGGAGATTAGTCAGAGACTAGTTTTGGCATACAAGCTTTCGTCCTGTCTGTTTTAGGGCTCTTATTTTTCGGACACCCACCGAGGAAACATTTATTACCTACCCCTTGATGGTATAACCTTCTATTGCCCACCTGCAATAGCAAACACTATTGACAGGCACAAGTGCTACTGTTTCTGCAAGCAGGCATCATTTTCTCATACCCCTTAAAAAACTAACTCGTACTTGTTCCCCTAGCCATTGTGCACTCTCTACTATGTACAATATCATATATTTTCTATGTGTAAAGAGCCTCTGCCTTGCATAGTGCTCAGCCCAGCTAAAGAATACAGTTCCAGAGAACATTACACTAGAAAGCCACTGAAATGATTATTGCAGACATTATTTGTAACAACCCTGCTGATTACAGTCCCGACTCTATAAACCATAAGCACCTACCTTCCTACAAGCCTGGGTATAAAGGACAGTTATGTCATTGCTAAAAAAAGAGAACCAGAGCAATAACAAAAGCATTTATTTTACGTGATCAGAAGGATATTCAGCAACAGGATAATATGAGATTCTGCGACAAACTGAGCCTGGCTGCTCCCATGAATGTAGCTCTGGAAAAAAAAAAGGTATTAGTAGTAATAAACATGGTTCACATAGATTTTATTCTAATGTTAATATATTTACCCATCCTACTAGTCTCATATGAACTGTAAACCCCTCTGTCCATTTTGACAAACTTATTATGCCAATCACATATTGACAGCCTGCCCTCTATTCACCGTTTATATGGTGCAGTAACTGGTTTTAGGAGGAAGTAAATTGAGACTGGCTGACAAAGTGACAATGTATTAAGGCCGGACGTGAGAGAATATGTCCTTTACCTCTTCTTTCACTATTCCACATACACTGTCAGCTCACTACATACTGGTATATACAGTGGATGCGGGAAGCGGCACGTGTGACTCTTGTCACCTTGGGCTCTTTGCTGCAATAACTATGAATGCTTAATATATGACATACAGTACATAATATTTGACATTGCAGGATAATAGGATGAACTGAATGGACGCTTGCCTTTTTTCAGGCTTAGAAACAATGTTAATGTGCCATACATTACAATGACTTGTGGTGCATCAAATGGAACTACGTAAGGAAAAAGTGGTACGGACCGGTTCACACAACACAAAATATTCTGAAGTGCAGATTATCACAGACATAATGAGTCATGTAAAAAATATAGATTTTAGAAAAGCATTGCAGCAAAATAAAATATAGTTACAAAAGCGAACACCATTCTGATACTGTGAGTTAACATGAAAATAACATGTTGAAAGTTACAAAGCCTTATGTGATGTTTTAATATGTTTGTGAAGCAAAAAAAAAGTTGGGCGACTTGAAAAAAGGTTTAAAAAAATACATGTTCGCACAAATATTATTGATGCGAGTACAAAAGGATGTGGAAGGCACAAGGACTGATGTAATTCAATCGGACGGCTCAGACAATGTGAAGAAATTACGGCATGCATTAGTCTTTTCCACATTTCGGATGAGACTAAAATTTTCAAGTGTAAGGTAGAACAATAAAAAAATCAGAGTTGAAATACGGATCAACCAAAGGGCATACATTTTAACAGATATATTGCAATTCTTTCCCTAGGAAACTATTTGGCCTTGTAATTTTTTTAACTGCTAATATAAAAAGAAAACAAACAAAAGTCATATGGATGCCATACAGATGAAAACTTGTCTACTTTTTATAGCTCAAAATCAAATAATTGTTTATACTCATGTGAATTTAGCATTAAAAGAAATATCTATCATAATAAAGCTTTGTTTTACTTAAAAAAAAAAAAAAAAGTGTAGGACGGGATGGGTAAAGCACAATAAAGGAACACATGGTCACTTTCTCTAACCCCCGAGGCTGATTTTGTTTGTGGCAGGAGAGAAATAATGAAGTTTTTTTTTTCCCCTGATCGCTGTGGGCTGGGATCGGATATACCAATAAGGTGATTGGAAAGGCATGTGTGGAGCAGGGTCACTCAGTCACTAGTGGGCGAGACTACAGTGTGCTCACTGTTTAGTAAGCGTTGACTCTTTACTGCCATTGATACCACCCTGATTGCTGGAAATGATAAGCCACATTGAGAATATAACTTCATTTTCTCTCTGCAGTTAAACATCATGTTAGTCTGCACATTACCTGCAGATTGGCACCATGGTTGAAGGTAAATTTTTCTACTGACAAGTTCCCCCTTAAAAGGGATTCTCAAATAAAGAATAATAATGTCATGGGTGTGTCAAGATTGAGAGACAGTCTTGTGGTGTCTGGATGTAGACGTTTGCAGTGTTTGGCTACACAAGCTGCTCTCTGAGTTTCCCTTTTTCCTTGCTTGGGGTTAATCCCTTTCTCTTTGGGACCTTGTAGATTTCCTCACTTTTCAGCTGTTGATCATCAGCATATCTCTTAGTGTCTTTAAATACTGTCATTCCCCTTTGCTGGTGATAGGTTTTAAAACCCTTTACAAGTCTTGAGTAGAGATGAGAGAACCTGAGGTTCGATGTTTTAAGTTCGAGTTCGAAAACCGACTTCCAAAAAAACAAAGCTTACTCTGAGTAACGATCTCACCTATAGATCCGAAACACGTCAGGTGTTATTCATGGACTTTAAATCTGTGTGTTCTATTTTTAATATGAAGATTCAATAAAGAATTTTCTATTTTTACAAAAAAAATGTTTGGATGGTATCCTATTTGGTGCTGGAATTTACCTACAATTTTTGCTGCTGCTCTATGCTGGGAACCCCAATCCTGGTGTTATCTGTGCATCATATTGGAAGTGCATTACAGGTATTACAGTAGGCTGAAAATATTTTTGTTTTTTCCTTAAAAAAAAAAAATAAAAAAAAAAATTAATAATAATTTGAAAAACCCCACCTACCCTCCCTTGGAAGTGTTCTGCTTATGGCTGGAAGCATGTGGGTGGAGCCACGAATTGCCCAATTACTGACTTTCATTGAGGTTTGGCTCAAGTTAGTTAAAATCCAAAATTTTCGTAAAGTTTGAATGTACCTGGTGAACCAAACTTCCAAAAGGTTCGCTCATCTCTAGTCTTGAGTGCAAGCAATTGACTTGTATGCATCCGAAGAAACTTTGTTATTACAGTTTCTGTCCCTGAGTGGAGATAAGTTAATTTCCTTTCCCCAGTGTGTATCCCTTGTGTGTATTTTAGTACTTAGTGGGGTTGACTAAGTTCTCATCCCAATATGTTCCCTACCTAGGGCCCATCTCCGGGTTAGCCAGGGTAAGGTATCCTCTTGCCGCATAGGTGTGGAACCTATCTAGGGTGGTGAGGGAAGCCAGTGGCCAGTAGTAGGCTTGCTAAGGGGTCACCATGTCTCCCTTCCATAGACACATGTTTTCTCTGTCGCCATTCGCTTGGTACTTCCCCATACCTAGCATTACAAATAATATTCATAATCTCCATTACAAAATTCTAATTTAATAGAGGGGATTGCTCGATCAGGAGAATCTTTTCTTGGCCAGAGTGGTCAACAATTACAAAAAGCATCTCTTGCACTGGATGTCCTGTTCTTTAATACATAGGCCTCCCATTCATTTCAATGAGCAGTGTGTAAAGCTGAATTTTCTCTATAGTGGAGATGATGTCGGAAAATTGAGAATTTACTGATAGGTTTATCCACAGATTACAGGACACCTTGTGATCATCTGTCCAAGTAAACTTCTAACAAGTAAAGACTGTCCAAGTAGAGGATGGCTTTAAAGTGGTGTGCTGGAGAAGTTTTTGATGTTGAAACATTGTCTCTGCAAATGTAACGCAGAACGTCTAATGTCATCACTTTCAACATCTAAAGACACAGAAAAGATGAAATAATAGTGACAGTTGAAACAGCTTGATATGAAAGTTTTAAAATATGCCTTAAATTGAAAAATTCTGAGTAATATTAGACACATACGATATAGATAGAAGCATTGGGGCATGAACACATTACACTTAAAGGAGTTTTTATGACATTGTAGTTTAAATCCATAGGGGTTAATATAGAGTTGATTTCCTCTTTGTAGCTATAACAACTTCCACTCTCCTGGGGAGGCTTTCTAAAAGATTTTGGAGGGGTCTTTGGAATATTTGCCCAATCATCCACAAGACCATTTGCGAGGTCGGAAACTGATGTTTGATACAGTTGAAAACAGGGTACTCTGCAAAGAGTCATTTTCTTATACGCCAAACCCATACTTGTCTTTATGGACTTTACTTTGTCACAAAATTGGAAGCATACAATTATCCAAAATGTCATTGCATGTTGGATCATTAAGATTTCTATTGAATGAAACTAAAGGACCTAGGTAAACAATAAAAAAATCAATAGCAATAACAGTTGGCACAATGGAGTCAGGCAGGTCACAATGTCCAAGTGTTCACCAAATCCAGACTCCTCCACCAGACTGTTAGTACAGAACACGTTTCCAGTGTTCCAGAATTAAGTATCAGAGCTTCACACTACAACGTCTAACACTTGGTATTGAGATAGGTGACATCAGACTGGCATCCAACGGATCAGCCATGGAACGGCAGATGCATGGTGGATAGTACAACCTGAGGCAATGAAAAACTTGAATCCCAAGATTTAGCGCTGTGTCGCAATACTTTTGTCTGGCACTGTCTCAGGGCTTTGCTTTACTGAGCAGATGAAATATTTCTTTATGTAGGAACTTCTGAAGTTACTCAGGGTTAGGAATTCGTTAGCTAGTTTGTTCCAAGACCTTTGGTCATGTCATATAATCAAGAATATATTTTTTACACAATTAATTTAAAGCGTATTCGTCATTTTAATTTTTATTTAATAAATTCATAGTACACATAAAAATAAGCAACGTTGTAATATATCTTATCAGAGAAATTAGCTTCTTTCTACGCCAGAACTGATCAATCAGTCCCAAAATTTTCAACTCATGGGTAAAATCTGTTTTAAAAAAATGACAAAAAAGGAGACAGTTGCACACTGAAATGCCAAAGCATGAAAACCATGAATGTAAGAATATAAATATGCATTACTGCTAAAGGAAATTAAGAACATTTTTCGATATTCAGCATACAAAAATGTACATTTTTATATGTGCCCAGTTACCTTGCATACTGGTTACCTACTCTGAACTGAAGCCTCTCTCTGGGTTTAAAAACCTCCTGTGTATGGGCAAGTAGGAACCTGCTATAGAGAATAAAATCACCTGTGACTAGTGGGGAGGGGTGCATGGTTAGAAGGCATGACCCCCATTATTCTAGGCAAAAAACTGACTGCCTCCCAAAACTGCAATGTGTATAGGTGCATAACTGAAAAGAACATGAAGTGACAAAAAAAGAAGACCGTTGCACTCTGAAATGCTAAAGCATGAAAACCATGTATGTAAGAATATAGATATGCATTACTGCTGAAGGAAATATAAGTAAAAATTTAGATACTTAGTATACAAAAATGGCCATTTTTATATCTGTCCAGTAGCCACGTCAAGGCATACCTCATATACTGGGTACCTACTCTGAACTGCCATTTTCAATCTCAGTAATGGAAAAGTCTTCACTGAATACAGATTTTACCTGTGAATTGAAAATTTTGGAATTGAATGAATTACTTTAGGAAAAGAAAGAAGCAAATTTGTCCTATGAGATATATTACAAAGTTGCTCATTTTAATGTGTACCATTGATTTATTAAGTAGAAATTGAAGTGATGGTTGCTCTTTAAGATATAAGATTCACACTGTTTTAGGCAACTAACTTTTTATTCTTAAAACTCATTAGTTTATTGTGAGCAGCTTCAGCATGTTAGCTGAAGTCAGTAACCAACAATAAACTAATATCTATGAGTTACTTTCTATAGATTATTACATTCTTTTAATATTTATTATTAACCACTTTGATGTGTTCCATAATTTTCTTATGCCGTTTACCAAACAACCTTTTTACATAGCATTAAATTTTATATTTGTACCAAAATGTATAAGAAAAGACCAACAAGCATCTTTTAATTATCCAGAAATGTTGCACAACAAACATAAACAGTCTAGCACGCAAAAATTAAGTGCAGTCTGCTGTGTATGTGGAGTTTTACTTAATGCTCGCAATAGTCCCAGTCCAGATGTTCGGAATCCCACATGGTTTACTGTCTGTCGGAAAGTAGTTTCGAAGTTTACTTTGCATTCTCAGCATAACGGCTTCTCATTACGAAACCTTTCAGGTCTAAACAGAAGCGTAAGGTAAGAGGTTTTCAGAACATTTAAAATTTAAAGCACATTACAGTCTCGTCTGACAAAACGGAGCTTGATATAATGTTTCCTTCCAGCACATTTTTTTCTGAAAACAGACAAGGCCATATGGGTTGTTCCTACAGGTGGCCATCTGGTGCAGCTCTACTCTTCTAGTCCCTTTGGTAAACACACAACAAATGGCTGCAGACGAGCTACTCCAGGCGAAAGAAACTGAGCTTTTCAAACATCTGTATGCTTACTGTAACACTTTCTATGTCTTCAAATTGAATTTATAGAAAAATAAACAAAAATAAGAAAAAGTGAAACAAAAATTGGTCCAAATGCACATTCTTCTAAAATGGTGCCAGTAAAAGACAATGTTGCACCATAGCCATGGACCCTGAAGCTGCAAGAGACTCCTCTATTACTCCACAGTATTAAGAATCAGCACAAGTAATTTGTAATACCCATACCGGCATCACGCACTATCCTGTTCCCCTCCCCCGGAGGGAACGTCGGCTCTCTCACCTGCCTGGCTGTGCTATGGTGGCCGCCTCATCCCCAGTCCATGCTGCTGTCTCCCGGATGCTGTGCACATCTCACAGGCCTCCTGCAACTGACCGTAGGATGCGGGCGAGATACGCCCGTTTTCTTAAAGGGCCTGAGTGGCCTCACCCAGAAGTGACCTCTCAGATCAGCTGAGAGGCTGCAGGTATTTAAGGCACTTTTTCCTTAAGAGAAATGCCTGGGCAACAAGTTTGTTAAGTTGCTAGTTCTCAGGTACTCAGTGCTGCTGCCACTGCTGATATTGTGCTTCTGTTTGATGCTGATTTATACCTCTGTTGCAGTGTACTCCTTATCTACTGCTGCTGCTGGTACAACACCTACACCGACTTTCTGCTGCCGCAAGTATCCACGCTGGTTACTGCTGCCGTAGCCATCCATCCATCCATTCATCATTCTGGATGGATCCACTACTTTGCCTGCTGCTGCGGCCATGTGCTGTGTCCGTGGCGCCAGCTGTCGAGGTACCGCAGATCACCTGGGCTGCCCTCTGCTTACCAGCGTGTGTACCTGCTACCACCTCCGATGGTAGTAGTGGAGACTCGGTGGCAGATCCAGTTCACTCCCCCAGGCAAGAGAACAGTGGCTTTGGTCCAGTGGACCCACTAATACAATACTCGCCCACTGAGCATAACATAAATGCTATTAGGTTACACCTCATTTCAAGATGAAATGTTGGCAACTGGATCTAATATATAAACATTTTTGGACTGTTTTAGGGTGGAGTGAGGGACTCTACTCTATGGGATATTCTATGGAGATCTTCAACATGTTAATTCCACTTGAATAAAATAAATATATTTAGTCCACAATTTGATTAGGCAAAGCTGTAGCAAATGCATCATAACTACATATATGATATTCAGTTCACCGTCTATGCAACTACTCCATTTAGCGTCTTCCCTGGAGCACGGACAGGCACTGCCCCGACCCAAAATACACCAAAAAAGCAAAAATAATCCACCTCTTAATCATGATTAAGGGTGATTCTTTTCACCTGAAACGCGTAGCGCTGGTCATGCTATCTGTTTTTCTTGCATGTTGAAATAAACCTGAAGTCTTTTTCACCTGAAGAGCTGGATTATTTTTGCTTTTTTGCATCATAACTACGCTAAAGATTTTATGTTAAGGTGGTTGTCGACTACTTGGACAATCTCTTCTTAATACCGTACTGACCAGTATAAAATAAAAATAAGAAATACCTCCCACACAAGCCCTGTTCCAGTTTGTTATACTACTACTGCAGAGAACTAACATTAGCGGATTGTCCGATTGATGCACGCACATTACCGGGAGGCCCGGTGCCAATATTGCTGCTGTGGAAGTTGAGAAACTGCTATTTTTCTTTTAGACTGTGGAATACAGTATTTAACAAGGAGTTGTCTCATCATAAATTATTTTCGGTACACTTGCAGACTGTTTTCAAAGGAACTCGACAGGTATGTTGTTCCAATCATCTTGGGGAACTAACCACAGATGTTCTGTTAATGTAGGCTAGTGCGACTCCTCCTGTATTTTCATGTAGTCCCACACAGGCTCGATGATTTTAAAATCAAGGCTCTGTGGGGGCTACATCATCAGCAGGTCTCCTGCTTTAGGCTAAAAATAGTCCTTCATGACATTGGCTGCATGTTTGGGGTCATTGACCTGCTGCAAAACAACTTTGGACCAGATGCCTCCCTGATTGAATTGCATGATGGATAAATATCTGCCTATATTTCTCTGCACTGAGGACACCATTGATACTAATAAAATCCTCAACTTCTTTTGCAGAAATGTAGCTGCAAACTTGTAAGGAAATTCCATCATGCTTCATTATTGCTTACAGATATTCATTATTATACAAGCCCTTTAACACTAGAACTACTGAGGTAGTCATTTTGACTACTTTGCACCATGTATTTCTATATAGGTGTCACGAGTCCAGTAGTTCTAGTGTTAACCCGTCGACAATAAACAGCCTTCGTTAAAGCCAAATATTTCAAATTTTGACTTATCACCTGCTGCCATTTTTCTGCACCCCATTTCCTAAGTTTTTGTGCTTAAGTTAAGTCATTTGGCATTGCTTCTATGATGAAGGTATAGCTTATGGACAGCCTTCTCTGTACAGTAAATTGGTGCAACTGGTTCCCAATGCTTGCTGTCAGTACTGATCTGGTACTGCTGGACATCTTCCGATTTTAAAGGGCAGAAGCATATCCTTCATCTATTGTACTAAGTATGCTTGGCTTTGCCTACAGTCCTCAATGTTGCCCACTTCTTTGTGTTTCTTCAAAAGAGCTTGCAGAAGACATCATGAAGCCCCAGTTTGCTATGAAATCTTTGTCCTCGAAGGGACTTTGCTGATGAGTATAAATACCTTGTGTCTATCCTCTTTTGCTGTAGTCTTGGATACAATGATAGCTGGAGATTGGCTGAAGATTATGTGAGCAATGCATATTGAGGCCTTCAGGAGGGAACATCACACTGGTCCTACTTTGGGTTTTATGTTGTCAGGTGGCACACTAAGGGTACGTGCCCATGATCAGGACCTGCTGCATCCTGAATGCGGTGGGTCCTGACCTGTGGGACCGCGAGTCTCCTCCGCAGTAAAACGCAGCGGCCTGAGCCCATGATTTGGGCTCGGGGCGCTGCAGTCTCTCGCGGTGTTGTCCCTGCAGAGGACGCTTGTGATTCCGCAGCAAACAATTGACATGCTGTGGCTCGGAGAGTCGCACGGCAGGTCAGTGTTTGCTGTGGGAAAAAGAAGCACGGTGGGCATGGAATTTTTGGCAATCCCATCCACTGGGTTTGTACTGTACAACGCAGCATTTTGGACGCAGCTGCAGCATGCTGGGAACACTGCTTGTGGGCACGTACCCTAAAATTGGTGTGTATTTGCTGCATCAAAGGATGTCCCTTTTCTCTTACAGCTAAGACAGCATATCTTCTATGCAAAACAAAATATCTGTGAAGCTTCGGGGGCATGGCAGCTAAAATACAGTGGACTAGTGAGACACGTAATTGTGCAGACTGCACGACTCAGATTGAACATAAAACAAAATCAGAAAAATAGCCATTAATTTTATCAGCAACAATTATAATAAATGGATAATGCAACAAATCCATGAAAAACACAATTTCTGAAATGACTGCAGGCTATCCAGTGCTTATTATTTTCAATTATAATGTTGTTTGCAATAAAAAGACCTTAATTAATAAAACTTCTGTAAAACACGATAAATGAAAGTCAGGCGCCAAATGTAATTATGATCACAGAATTAGTTTATGGGAAATGCCGGCTTTCAGACTGTGCACAAAGTGGAGGAGAAATCCATGGTCTCCTTTAGAGATGTCATACAGTTAACAATTATACAAGAAGACAGATTCTTTTCCAAGGCCAGTCAAAAAAACCCTACAATTATAATGCAATATGAAATGACAGGGATAACTCCAACAATAAAATGCTGCTACTTAGCTTTCAAAACCCTTGTTAAACCTTTCCTTAAAATACTATTTCATTTTAATGTAGGCTGTTCCAGCAAATACCAGGTTACAACTATTTTTGGAAAATTTGCAAACAATGAATCTGCAAAAGGTCACATTGGGAAAATGTTAAAATTCAGAAAGACATAAAATCTTCAAATGTTATTAAGACAAAACATTTCAAGATCTTCAAACTTGGAATTTGAACTTAACCTTCTAGCATTTATATATTACTAGTAGAGATGAGCGGATCAATCCACGATGAATTGAGTTGAGTCGTATTTGCTGAAATTCAGGGTTTCGCATAATTTCAATCATTTTGAGAGTGAAAATGGAAATTTGATTTAAAAAAACAAAACGAAACAATACTTGCCCACCACAATTTACCCAACTGCTGAAACATCATTATTTGCCATTGCTGCATGGCCCTCCCATAATAGCCTGCACCTGTGCCATTTTATGGATTATCATATATTGTTTAGTGGTGGTCAGTACCTGGACCATCACAGATCAGCGTTTCCCAGTGGAGCACAGTTTTACATTAGAGTTATTTTTCATCTTCAGTCACTCGATAAGGCTCTCTCTTATGTAACGTGTAACCTCTTATGATCAGGAGGGTAATCTCTCACTCTTCTGTAGAGGGTAAGCGGTTATACTCAGTAGGGTCCTCTCTCTCCTGTAGAATGTAAGCTCTTATAATCAGTAGGGTCCTCTCTCAGTCTTCTGTGGAGTATAAGCGGTTATGCTCAGTGGGGTCTTCTCTCCCTCAGTCTGATGTAGGATATAAACTCTTATGACCAGCAGGGTTGTCTCTTTATCTCACCTGTAGTGTGTAAGCTCTTATTGTCAATGGGGTTGTCTCTCACCCTCCTGTAAAGTGTGAGCTCTTATGGTCAGCGGAGTCATCTCTCACCTGTAGAGTGTAAGCTTTTATGCTTTAAGTTGTCCTCTCCCACACTCTCCTGTAGAGTGTCACCTCATATGGTAAGCAGAGTTCCTATCTTTCTTTCTTAAGCTGGGTTTACACACTGCAACATCTCAAACGACATCGCTGTAACGTCACCGGTTTTGTGACGCAATAGCGATGTTGTTTGCGATGTTGCAGTGTGTGAAACCTATCAGCAACCCGGCCCCTGCTGTGAAGTTGTAATCGTTACAAATCGTTCAGGACCATTCCTAGGTCCTTTGTTTCCCGCTGTGCAGCATGCATCGCTGGAAAGTTTCAGTGTGTGAAAGACTTTGCAGAGACTTTGTTAGCAACTTCCCTTTCAAAAGGCTGCTTATCAACGTCCCCAACAACCAGCTAGGTCGCTCTGCAGGTCCGGATCGCTGTTGAGTTGTTGGCCAGGTTTGCCTGTTTGACAGCTCACCAGCGACTTAGCAGAGACTTAGGGAGGTCGCTGTTACGTCACAAAACCGGTGACGTTACAGCGATGTCCTTTGCGATGTTGCAGTGTGTAAACCCAGCTTTACTCTCCTGTAGAATGCAAGCTCTTATGATCAGCAGGCTCCTTTCTCTATCCTGTAGAGTGTAAGCTCTTATGGTCAGCAGGGTTCCTCTCTTTCTCACTCTCCTGTAGAGTGTTATCTCTTATGGTCAGTAGGGTCCTCTCCGCTCCTCCATGTATATTTTTTGAGTAATTACAAGCTTTCCAGTATTTAAATTCGCATCTATCTAGTTGCTGGGAGTCAAATTTTTTGGGAAAATATGTCAAAGTCAACGGATACAAATTTTAAAACATCTGCTCATCAGTAATAATCAGTATATATAAGTATAATATACACTACAGTCCTACATTAGACACTGGCTACTTTGAACAGTTCAAAAGATAAAACAAAATAATTACTGGATTTTAGAGACATAAATCTCACTAGAGGATGTGTGATGATATCAATACAAAAGAAGAATAAGACCGCACCAATGCTGATGTCTTTTTCCGGATAATCTTTATTCCATAAACTCGGTTAAAAGGTGTTGTAAAATCAGCGGGTGGAGGAGACCTGGATGCGGCCCCTCACTATGTGTGATGATATATTGTAGCATGGGGTAACTGAATATGGACAAGCAAACACATATTTCTTGTTGTAAGTGCAGGAATATCATGGGAAATTTACAATTAATAATGACAAAAATCATACTTTCAGGTCTAATTATATGGTCTGATAACAAAACACAAGCAATGAAATGTGTTTCTCAGTTAATGAAGGCAAGATAAAGAATATCATGAGTTTCAAAACCATGAGGCAAAATCAATTACTTAAAATAAAGTGATCTGCTTTGACGCCATTTCTAGATATTCTCAGTGGAGTGTTAAAAACAGCAGTGATATAGAGGAGAAATTAAAAGACCAAGCAGGACTCTCTTTAACTTATTATTATACATTCATGAAAGGATCAAAACCAATTTAGATGCTTGAAGAGTCACATATTATCACAAAAGCTACAAAATATAATACTCTGCTCTTCCTCAGAGGTGACAAGAAACACCCCAAGAGACTGGAGCCACTTCTCCTGGTCAGTGGTGGCTGCTAGTGACACTTCTTCAACGCTCAAATGTTGGATCCCTCAGAACATTAGGGCATTTGACAAACAATTGTTGTAAACATTGATAGAAACATGAAAATCCTGCATGCTTTACTTTCTATTCCTGTTCTTGATTCAAAGATTGTAAGTTCATGCTGGGCAAATAGAGATATAGAAATTGTATGATCCAATATCTAGGGCACCTTGGATTTTTGGGCATTAGGCTGTCTGAAACTTGACCATGCCCTACTTTATTAAAGGCTCCATTTGTACAAAAAAAAAAAGTAATTATAAGCATATATTAAAGTGAACCTGTCAGGTGCAATATGTACCCATAACCACGAGCAGTTCTGGGTGTATATTGCTAATCCCTGCCTAACTGTCCCTGTATACACTAGCATAGATAAAGTGATCTTTAGAAAAAGTATTTCTAAAGATTTTTTACCGTATGCTAATGAGCAAGGGCACTAGTGCTCTGGGCATTAGTTCCCCTTGCCAGTCGCCCCCATTAGCATGTTAGTATGCCCCTGTGGGTATTCTATCATGCTAATGAATATGCAGCGTCACAGGATGATCTCACTCACCTCTCCGCCACTATCGCATCCGACGGGGGATTTCAGCTCAGTGTGCATGACCCCGGAGTTTGGGTCATACGCACTATGAAGCCAGGTTGTACATGTCCTGGCTTCAAACTGAAGTAGTGCGCATGACTTAAACTCCGGGGTCATGTGCGCTGAGTTGAAATTCCCCGTCAGACGTGATGGCGGCAAAGAGGTGAGTGAGATCATGCTGTGACGCTGCGTATTTATTAGCATGATAGCACACCCACAGGAGCATGCTAATATGCTAATGGGGGACGACTGGCAAAAGGGACTAACGCCCAGGGGACTAGTCCCCTTGATCATTAGCATGCGGTAAAAGATCTTTAGAAATACTTTTTCTAACGATCTCTTTATCTATGATAGTGTATACAGGGACAGTTAGGCAGGGATTAGCAATATGCACCCACAACTGCTCCTGGTTGTGGGTGCATATTGCATCTGACAGGTTCCCTTTAAAGAAATGTGCTGTATCTAAAAGTGCATTCTCAACACAGAATGGAGTGGCATTAAATTCAGAAATGCCATTACTTACGTTTTATTAGAATCCAAATGCCAAAACCTTCAGAGAATCTGAAATTGAGCGAGTTGTGGCATGGATTTGGCCCCAGATCCCATTTTTACGTTAAAAGAATAATGCCGTGCTGCAGTTGTAAAGAGGTAGAACTATTGCTGTCTTTGCAATCACAGGATCGTGAGAAATTCATACTGATGGCATATTAGAGCAATAAGCTTTCACTATATGTGATTGGAATACCCCATTAAGTTATGATAAAACCTTCCCTTACAGCAGCATAACAGATGGGGATGTTCTCTGCCCTGCAAACTAATAGGACAGGTGGAAACTGGCACCTGAACACTGCATAAACATTTAACTTATCCTACCCTGTGATTTAAGTCACAAATTGGTTAGATATTTGACTTGGCTGACATACATCGTTAGAGGGCTTTACTCCTGCTTCTAGCAAAAAATGGAAACGGGTCATGTTTAAGCGGGCTGTGCTGCAGGAATCAAAACCTTGGGCTTCCAAAATGGTTATAATTAATAACAAGACTTTTCTGCACAGAAGTGGCAACTTTCTAAAGGTATAAAAAAAACAAGCATTCAGAATACAACTGGAGGCTTTCAAAAAGCAAGAGAAACACCCCTAAAGCAGCCATAGAGGGGATGAGGATAAAATGAAAAAAGTGTTGACACAAAGAAAATTAAGTGGAAAAAAGAAGTGTCCGCCTGCAGAAAGTGTATGTGCCCGAAAATGGTGCAAGACAGAGCACACGGCGACTTTTGCTAGTTTCACACTTCCGGCATTTCACCGGATTGCCGGATCCGACACACTCCGGTACAGTGTAATACAGTACAATGGCATTGCGGCAAGCTCCGGTCACATGCTGTTATGTAACTGGAGCATGTGACCGGAGCTTGTCGCGATGCCATTGTACAGTATTAACACTGTACTGGAGTGTGCCGAAACGAAATGCCGGATGTGTGAAACTAGCCTTAGTCTGCAACATTACAGTCAATAACTCCATCGGTTTATACGTTCGAAACCCGTTTTGCGGGGAGGTTCAGATGTATTCCCAACGGGACCAGTGAACATAGGTAATAACGCAGAGAGAAAGGGCTCTAAGAGAAAGCTGTTTGTAGTCTTACATTTCAATAATAATAATTCAGTAAGGTTCATGAGGCGTAAAACACTTACCTCAAATATTGTATTATGCTCCTTGTGTCAGTAGAACAAATATGTAACATGGCCTCTCTTAATATTTTTCTTTACTCAGTCTAAAATTTTCAGAAAAAATCTAAAAAAATAAATTGCCTTTGGCAGTAAACTTTGAGAACTGTGCAGTAACGAGCAAACAGTATCTCCAATAGTTGGCTGCTGTTAGAGGCAGATGCTGGCTGTTTAACAAGCCAGCATCTATCAGCTATATTGAGTGCTCAGCTCTTGAGCCACCTCAATAGAAAAATACCCGAAATAGGACGTACCAGTACAACCAATGTTGGGAAGGGGTTTGCAAATACACCCTAGCAAATTCAATGTTTAATACTCTGTAATAGAAAAGGAAGCGAGAGCTACATATATTATGTACATGGAACATGCTTGAAAATGAGAACATTTCTCAAAGGATTTCTTCTCTGTAAAACATGGCATAAATAAATGAACTATTTGATTTATGATGGAGTGATGTACTCTGGCAGCCAACATAAAACTCCACATCAAGTAAGTTTGTAAGTTATGTTTATGACAGGCCTTATCTTTGTTTGGAAACCTTTAAGGACAAGAGAAATTAATTATTGACTTTGGACACTTGGAAGAAGAAAGCAGTTTATTTGTGCACTTCTGGGGATTCTTTGTGTGATAGACTGACAGGAACGTAACAAGGGAGTGGAAATCAGAACACATTGGACTTAGAGAACTCTACCGATAGACTAAGAAGGATCTGAAAGTTTATCTCACTAGTGTAATGAAGTTTTCTATGCAAAAATCGCGCCGGAGTCTTCAGCTTTTTTTTTTTAATAAATTTTATCATCTTAAGGCACAAAGACATTATTCAAAACCACCTGCATAAAGTCCAAAGGCTTTTTTTATACTTTTCTTGAACTTCTAGCTGCAGTTTAATATCCTGGACGAGAGACCCGAAGGATTCTTCTCATGCGTAGTTAATACTTGCTTAAATAGTATGAAGTTCTGTACATGTGTAATAGTCTAACATTTTTCATTATCACTATGCATATTTTATAGCACATCATAACTATTGTTTAGGAAAAATTTAAGAAAGAACATTTCTTTTTGGCTTATTACCTAACCAGAAATATTCCTTAAAGGGTGAGTACCCTCAGATAATTATCTATTGTTTAAATCAATAGAGTTTAAAAAAAATGGAAAAATAAATGTTAACACTAGGCTGGGCCTTCAGCTCTGATGAGGCCCAGAATGGCCCTGCGCAACTGCAAGTAAGATCATGAAAAAAAACAAAAAATAGGGGCAATCCAGGACTAAAATCCATAATTATTTAATTAGGCATATTAAAAACTCATTAGGATAACATGAAGAGCCACTTACATGTTTCGAGTGTATACACACTCTTAATCATAGATCAATCCATTAGGATAACATGAAGAATCATCTTATGCATTTTGAGCATATACAGGCACTTAATCATAGATCAATCTATTAGGATAACATGAAGAGCCATCTTACACGTTTCAAGCGTGTACACACATTTAATCATAGATCACCCATTAGCAATACATGAAGAGCCATCTTATGCGTTTCGAGCGTGTACACGCTCTTAATTAAAGATCTATGATTAAGAATGTGTACACGCTCGAAAAGCGTAAGATGGTTCTTTATGCTACCCTAATGGATTGTTAATATGCCTAATTAAATAAACATTATGGATTTTAATCCTGGATTGACCCAATTTTTTGGTTTTTGAATATATTCACTTGGTTGGCCAGACAGGTGGGGCTTTCAGACATCATAGAGCTGAACAGAACACTACTGCAATCAATGGCTTCACTGCTTTGGTATATAAGGTCATGACAACATGATATGAGCTGAGCTGTGACCTCGCGCATGCATGTGCAAATACGTCCCGGGCCTCACCGATTGCGGTAGTGAAGAAGAGGATACTGCGAGGAGTGGATGGATAATGGAAAGAAGTGGAGGGTTAGAGAGGTGAGCAGTAAGGATTCTTTTTTAACCTTTTAATGTCCCTTCTAAAGCGAATGATAAAAAAAAAATCTGCATTTTAGCCAGGTTGGATTTATGTAATATTCCAGTAAAATTCAATTCCACTTAAATATATTTGTTCATCTCTAATTACAACCAAACAGTAGGAACAATGCTTGTCGCATAATTAAAAAACAAATCAGCTAGTAATAGGGTTATATAAATGCAAATCCACATCTAAATTAATGACAATGAAACAAATAAAAGTGCTGCTTAACCTAGTTTTAACTTCCAAATACAACAGACAAATCTCTCATGACCTATAACACTTCCCGATCTACAGAAGTGGGGTAAAATCCATCAATAGAAATGTAAAGACTTGATATAGTAATAAAAGTACTTTTATTCTTTAGCATAAGTGCTTCTTACATTTTCTAGTCATTTGCTTGCAACAAAAAGTAGAATTGCAGGAACATTGTTTCTATTATGATAAATGTTCAAGAGTCAGACCCATTATAACCAGGAAAGACAATAACATTAAAATCTACAAAATAAAAAAAGTTGAAAATATTTAAAATATACCCACCACTTGGCCATTTTGTGGATTTTTATGAGCATAAGGGGGTCCGCGTATATGATTCCACATTTGTCCAGATGTCATTGCAAACACGACACACTAAAAAAAACAAAACATGTAAATTTAATACTTTGGTGTACATTACAGTACAAGACTTCAATTGATGTCATTCAGTATATATGTAGTCATCCACTGCTGGACAATCCCAGCCTAATCATTTCAGGACCCTAAGTAAAATAATGACACGCCATATTCCTCTCCCGTAGCAGCGCTGTTCCCGTGATGTTGGCACCTATTTCTGGAGAAAGACGTAACTTTCGTTCCTTGTCGGCAGCTCATCATTAGTCCTTCAGAGCGGATGGCCGCTCTGACTTTACTTAAGCGGGCTTTACACGCTACGAGATCGCTACAGCGATCTCGTTGGGGTCACGGATTTTGTGAGGCACATCCGGCCGCTGTAGCGATGCCGTTGCGTGTGACACCTATGAGCGATTTTGCATCGTCGCAAAAACGTGCAAAATCGCTCATCGGCGACATGGGGGTCCATTCTCAAATATCGTTACTGCCGCACTAACAAAGTTGTTCCTCGTTCCTGCGGCAGCACACATCGCTCCGTGTGACACCGCAGGAACAAGGAACCTCTCCTTACCTGCCTCCCGGCCACAATGCAGAAGGAAGGAGGTGGGAAGGGATGTTCGTCCCGCTCATCTCCGCCCCTCCGCTTCTATTTGGCGGTTCAGTGACGCTGCTATGACGTTGCTGTGACGCTGAACGAACCGCCCCTTAGAAAGGAGGCGGTTCGCCAGTCACAGCGATGTCACAGGGAAGGTAAGAAGTGTGACGGGTCCGGGCGATGTTGTGCGTCACGGGCAGAGATTTGCCCGTGTCGTACAATTGATGGGGGCGGGTATGCACGATGGCGATATCGGTACCGATATCGCAGTGTGTAAAGCGGCCTTTAGAGTGAACAGTAATTGTTTTGGGCAAGATATTGAATCGGTGCCCAATTTGTTACTTTAAAAGGGTTGTGTGTTTTGGGGTAGTAATATCAGGAGCAGGGTGAAACGCACGCTGAGCAGCCCTGGAAGTCGCTCTACACGTGCTGAGAACTAATGGGACTACACCAGTATCTACATGACACTAATGGAATTAAACATCAGGTGAGTTGTCCCTCCTGATTGGAGGAGCCACATTAACACTATGTTTAAAAGACCCCACTTTCCATGAGCCAGACTCTTTGACATCTGAGGCATGTGAGGGCTGGCAATACCTGGTATACATCTAGCATTATGTCCCCTGAAGAATCGATGTGGACGAAACGCGTCGGGACACCAACAGGGTCAGCTCAGGGGTCCAACTTTGCAACTTAGATGTGGACCGTCCTTGTTAGGATGGGAGTTTGGGGTGGCAGGTAACTTGGTTATTTTTTGGTCTCCTGGTTGGATAGGGAGAGTGAATGCTGGACCAGCATACTGAACCCAGGATTCTGAAGGAGAGACTGCCTGCCCCCCTTTTGGAAGGATGTGGTGAGACCATTCCTTTTTATATGCCTTAATATATGTTAATAATTATGGTATCTGACCATTGTCAGTATCTGGTGTTATTTGATAACATTTTCTGTTAGGTATATTCATTTTTTATGCTTAGTTTTTCTATCAAACTGGACCATTGTCCTTTGACCTTGGCATATTCACTTTTTGTTTTGTTTATTGTGTTGGTTTGTTAATTTGTTTTGACCTAGTGGCCACCACCATGTTGATCTGAATGCAGCATAATTTGCCTTTAAGCTACCTGGGCATTCATGTTACATATACATGGTGATGGCTTTGTGAGCTGTTGATTTATGAATTAGAGGAACTGGTGTTCTTCTTTTTAGACTAATATCAATAAAGGATTTAATTTTAATGTTGATATACACACTGTCATTGGGATTGCTGTATTACATAGTAATATCAGAAGCAGTTACCCAATCAAGTAGAATGTGAATTAGCAGGGTAGAAGTAAAATATAACTTTTAATAATAAATATTAAAAACAGGGGAGTGAATCAGAGAAAACACACATGTAGTGATAATCCGATGAAGATAAAGCTATGTAGGCGATATGAATCAGCTGACATACATCGGAGTATCACAAAATTGCCTGCTAACAAATAAAATTGCAGAGGCTACATAAATACCTTGACATATAAGGCAAATAAATAGAATGGTCTCACCGGTATAGCTTTTGTTTCAACACCCTGGTGATAGAAGGATCGCAAAGGGGGAGCTATTTAATACACAGCTACCACCAACCCCTCAGGTAGAGATCCATAAACGGCGTGCTCCAGACTCCCTACGCGTTTCGTATTGTCACACTCATCAGGGGAGCTTTCCTGGATTTGTAAAGCCAAGGGTAAAACACCTCTTGTGCAGAGGTAGGCGTCTACCTCTGCACAAGAGGTGTTTTACCCTTGGCTGTGTGTTTTGGGGAATCAATTACTCTTGGATCCATCAGTTCACATTTGGGAAACACCAAGGTATGGGAAAGGGGGAAGCTCACCAGGTTCTCTGCAAACTCTTACCTATGCAGGGACGTGGCTGCCCACCACATATAAGTGAGGAAAGAAGGAAATCCAGTATCCGGTTCTTTCTTAAAAGTGGTATCCAAATTTATTTAGAGAATCATTCGTGCAAAAGGATTAAAAACGTAAGTCCCATGATAAGGCCAACGCAGGGCCCACACCTTATGCGTTTCGGATTGCTCCTTAGTCATAGGCATACAGAAATTGACAAAAACTTACATTTTTAATCCTTTTGCACATACAGTACAGACCAAAAGTTTGGACACATCTTGTCATTCAAAGAGTTTTCTTTATTTTCAGGACTCTGAAAATCGTAGATTCACATTGAAGGCATCAAAACTATGAATGAAAACATGTGGAATGAAATACTTAAAGTGTGAAACAACTGAAAATATGTCTTATATTCTAGGTTCTTCAAAGTAGCCACCTTTTGCTTTGATTACTGCTTTGCACACTCTTGGCATTCTCTTGATGAGCTTCAAGAGGTAGTCACCGGAAATAGTTTTCCAACAGTCTTGAAGGAGTTCCCAGAGATGCTTAGCCCTTCTTGGCCCTTTTGCCTTCACACTGCGGTCCAGCTCACGCCAAACCATCTCGATTGGGTTCAGGTCTGGTGACTGTGGAGACCAGGTCATCTGGCGTAGCACCCCATCACTCCCCTTCTTAGTCAAATAGCTCTTACACAGCCTGGAGGTGTGTTTGGGGTCATTGTCCTGTTGAAAAATAAATGATGGTCCAACTAAACGCAAACCAGATGGAATAGCACGCCGCTGCAAGATGCTGTGGCAGCCATGCTGGTATGCCTTCAATTTTGAATAAATCCCCAACAGTGTCACCAGCAAAGCACCCCCACACCATCACACCTCCTCCTCCATGCTTCACGGTGGGAAGCAGCCATGTAGAGTTTATCCGTTCACCTTTTCTACAAAGACACGGTGGTTGGATCCAAAGATCTCAAATTTGGACTCATCAGACCAAAGCACAGATTTCCACTGGTCTAATGTCCATTCCTTGTGTTCTTTAGCCCAAAGAAGCCTCTTCTGCTTGTTGCCTGTCTTAGCAGTGGTTTCATAGCAGCCATTTTACCATGAAGGCCTGCTGCACAAAGTCTCCTCTCAACAGTAGAGATGAGCGATGTTCCAGGCTCGAGGTTCGCCAATTTCAAGTTCGAGTGATTTTGGGGGGTGTTCGAGACGTTCGACGAACTCAAGCTTTTTGCTAAAAGCTCGACAGTTCGAGTTACGTTCGAGAACGGTTCGAGCACCAAAAACGTGGCTTTTCACAGTAAGGCTATGTGCACACGTTGCTGTCTGCATTCGTCATGCATCCCCAGCACAATCCCTCTCTCTTTCCTACTCACCGATCACAGGCGCCTCGCTGCACGCTGTCACAAATCTGCGGCGTCTTTTCCTCTTTTGAAAATGGCTGCCGCTTCATTATTCAATCAGTTATTCCATGCTTTCCCCGCACTCTGGCGCCCATGATTGATTGCAGTCAGACACGCCCCCACGATGAGTGACAGCTGACTCACTGCAACCAATCACACCCGCCGGCGGGCAGATCTATATCGTGCAGTAAAATAAATAAATAAATAATAATAAAAAAAAAAAATGCGGTTCCCCCATATTTGATACTAGCCAGGATAAAGCCACACAGCTGGAGGCTCCTATTGTCATGATGGAGAGCACCACATTATGGGGAGCTCACCACCCTAACAATATCACCCAGCAGCCGCCCGGAATTGCTGCATACATTAGATGCGACAGTCCCGGGACTCTACCCGGCTCATCCCGAATTGCCCTGGTGCGGTGGCAATTGGGGTAATAAGAGGTTAATCATGACAGGCGTCTCCCTGAGATACCTTCCATGATTAAACTGTAAGTGAAAGTAAAGAAACACACACAGCGAAAAATCTTTTATTTGGAATAAAAGACAAAAAACATCCTCTTTCACCATTTTATTAAAATCCCCAAATACCCCTCCAGGTCCGAAGTAATCCACACGACACTGTCAGCTCTGCTACAGAAGACGAGTGCTCTGTGTCCTCTCCACAGAGCACATGAAGAGAATCACGCTGTCACCTCAGACTTCAGTTGTTTGCAGACCTCAAGATAATGAAATCTGCCTATGTTCCTCATTGGAGCCAGTGGCTGAATAGATAGAGCGCTCGCGTAAGAAGCATAACTTCATGAGTTCAAGTCCCGGCTGTGTCGGTAAAGAATTTGTTTTTATTTTAAATTTTAAATGAATTAATTATTATTCTTTATTTATAATTAATTATAAAATATTATTATTTTAATTATGCACAGAGGGGAGTAGCCGGACATCATCTATGAGCCGCTCTTTCTCTCTCTCTCTTTCTCTCTCTCTCTTTCTCTCTGTCTCTTTCTCCTTCCGTCTCCCTCTCTCTCCGTCTCCCTCCCCCCTCTCTCTCTCTCTCTCTCTCTCTATCTCTCTCTTTCTCTCTCTCAGACCTGGCGATGATCAGCTGTTGCGGTCACCTGACGGAATCAGCTGACACTATAAGTCGAGCGGTGAGGCCGGCTTTTTACCGCCCGGCCGGCTAAACTATCAGCTGATGCTGTCGGACAGGAGTCTGCACAGAAGTGTGTAGTTTTTTAATTTTTTTTTTTGCACTGATGCATCAGCTGATTGTATAAAAGCCGTTTATACAATCAGCTGCTGTGTCATGTGATTCAGGCCCTTGAACCTGACACATCATCTGATCAGTTTGCCTTCCAGCAAAACGATCAGATGATATTGGATCCGGATAGGACGGCGCGGGACCCTTGACCCAGGATTACTGTGGAAGGGAGTTCTTTATTTCAATAAAGATGGAGTCACTATTTGTGTTGTGTTATATTTGTAATAAAAATATTTTTCTGTGTGTTGTGTTTTTTTTTATCTGTACTAGAAATTCATGGTGGCCATGTCTAATATTGGCGTGACACCATGAATTTCGGGCTTAGGGCCAGATGATAATATACAGCTAGCCCTAACCCCATTATTACCCAGCAAGCCACCTGTCACCAGGGCAGCTGGCAGAGTTGGATACAGCGCCAGAACATGGCGCTTCTATGAAAGCGCCATTTTCTGGGGCGGCTGTGGACTGTAATTCGCAGCAGAGGTGCCGAGAAAGCTTGGGCACCCTGAGCTGCGGATTCTAATCCCCAGCTGCCTAGTTGTACCTGGCTGGACACAAAAATTGGGCGAAGCCCACATCATTTTTTTAAAATGCACTGATGCATCAGCTGATTGTATAAAAGCCGTTTATACAATCAGCTGCTGTGTCATGTGATTCAGGCCCTTGAACCTGACACATCATCTGATCAGTTTGCCTTCCAGCAAAACGATCAGATGATATTGGATCCGGATAGGACGGCGCGGGACCCTTGACCCAGGATTACTGTGGAAGGGAGTTCTTTATTTCAATAAAGATGGAGTCACTATTTGTGTTGTGTTATATTTGTAATAAAAATATTTTTCTGTGTGTTGTGTTTTTTTTTATCTGTACTAGAAATTCATGGTGGCCATGTCTAATATTGGCGTGACACCATGAATTTCGGGCTTAGGGCCAGTTGATAATATACAGCTAGCCCTAACCCCATTATTACCCAGCAAGCCACCTGTCACCAGGGCAGCTGGCAGAGTTGGATACAGCGCCAGAACATGGCGCTTCTATGAAAGCGCCATTTTCTGGGGCGGCTGTGGACTGTAATTCGCAGCAGAGGTGTCGAGAAAGCTTGGGCACCCTGAGCTGCGGATTCTAATCCCCAGCTGCCTAGTTGTACCTGGCTGGACACAAAAATTGGGCGAAGCCCACATCATTTTTTTAAAAATTATTTCATGAAATTCATGAAATAATTAAAAAAAGGGCTTCCCTATTTTTTTGTTCCCAGCCGGGTACAAATAGGCAGCTGGGGGTTGGGGGCAGCCGTACCTGCCTGCTGTACCTGGCTAGCATACAAAAATATGGCGAAGCCCAAGTAATTTTGGGGGGGGGGCAAAAAACTCCTGCATACAGTCCTGGATGGAGTATGCTGAGCCTTGTAGTTCTGCAGCTGCTGTCTGTCTGTATGGAGGAGAGCAGACAGCAGCTGCAGAACAACAAGGCTCAGCATGCTCCATTCACTAGTGTATGCAGGAGAGCAGCCTTTAGAGGCTCGCTCATCTCTTTTGTTAAGTACAGTTACACTTACAGGTCCCAGCGACGCGTCCTGCACTCTGTCTCCCGCCGCTTTTCCTTCTGATAATCGCTGCATCCTCCCAGTAACCAGCACTGATGATAGGACCTATTGTGACGTCAAAATAGCCATGTGACCAGTCACGTGTCTATTATCTCATTGGCTACAGACTGGTCACATGGCTGACGTCATGCTAGGTCCTGTCAGTGCATCTCTCCGGTAAGCGGTGCTCGTTTGACCATGTCCTTTTACCAGCGAAATGCTCTGGCACATGGTCGGCTTCCCCGACTGAGTGAGCAGCAGCAGCGTGCTGTAAGCGGTGACGTCACCGCTGACAGACTGGTTACCAAAGCAACGGTGCTCCGATCACGTGATTACCGGTGCCGCAATTCACCGGCTGTGGCATCTAGTCCTTGCATGTGGGCTGACTCTCCTATCCGAGATTTGTCCATGCCAGATGGGAGATAAATAATTTTTTACCGACGCTGTCATTTACTCTAACGTGATCATCGGTCTATGGTGTATACCGGTGATCACGTGAGCGGGGACCGGAAAAACTGGCCTGAATCATGATCTCCAGGGTCTCAGCTACCCCCTGAAACCCCGGAGATTTTATTACGCTGTTTATAAACAGCAGATCAGAATAAGGCTGCATTCACACGACCAATCCGTTTTTGCGGTCCGCAAAAAAGTTCCTTTTTTTCACGGATGCATCCATGTGGCACCCGTTTCCGTTCCGTATACGGTCCGTATGTCATCCGTTTTTTTTTTTGCGTACTGCAAAAAAACTGAAGGAGGGAAAATACATACATTTACCCAGGATCCAAAGCTTCAACCTACATGAGGCGGTCTCATGTTCACGGCAGTGCCATTTTCTACTGCTTTTCACAGCGTAGAGCGCTCTGGTGATTTTCTTGTGCTTGTACACTTCATATCAGTCTTTTTTGTCATTATAATGGCAGAAAGACTCATAAAGCCATTATAAAGCGCTTTGCTTGGATACCTGATATTTACCCTGGTTGCCAGCTTGTCGCAGGCTGCCAGCGATGGCTCACTGCACATGTAGCTGTAAAAAGCCACGCTTTTGTTGATCGAACCGTTCTCGAACGCTACTCGAACTGTCGAGCTTTTAGCAAAAGGCTCCAGTTCGTCGAGCCTCTCGAACACACCCGAAAATCACTCGAACATGAAATTGGCGAACCTCGAGCCTCGAACAGCGCTCATCTCTACTTAACAGTTGTTCTAGAGATGAGGTGTGTCCACACTTTTGGTCTGTACTGTATGATTTTCTAAATAAATTTGGATACCACTTTTAAGAACCGGATGCTGGATTTCCTTCCTTCCTGACATTTGGGAAACACATCAAGCGCTTCTTTTCCCTTCCATGCCACCCTAAGAGAAGCAGCTAATTACATAGAATTGTTCCAAACCAACAGATTTCTGTATACTGTATGTGTAGGCCTGGTCCTCCAGAGTAAGAAATAGCTAAATGGTAAGAAAAAGCTAAATGAGGGCGGCCCCAAATTAGGGGATCTTATTAACTTAGAATGCCCTTTTGATAAATGTTATTTCCAAAGTTCTTTGCAATTGTATGGACGGCCGCTACTAGGACCAGACAGCTGAGAATGCAGTAAGGGGCTCAGCCAAAAACATGCATGATAATGAGCATAGCCAAAAACATGCATGAAAGGGGCCAAACACCACCCTGTCACCACTGCTGCAAGCTTAGAAGACATATGGCCACCCTTAAAACAAGGCACTGAAGAGATCACAATGGGTGCATCTTTTTGACAATTCTTTGATTCTGACCTAAAAAAAACACAACCATGTTTTTTACATTAATAATTTGCAGCTTTCTGCCTATGCACAGTGTACACTGTGTTCCAAATTATTATGCAAAAAATATTTTTTCATATTTTCCTAAATTAACTTTATTAATTGCAGTCATTGTTATTTTCCAGTCATCTACTATTCGAGTATAATTGAAATGTTTTTGATCAAACTGCCTATGAAAACAGTATATTTTTAAAAATAATAAACACTCAAAATGCACTCAAAATGCATGTTCCAAATTATTATGCAGAGCAGAGTTTTCAACCTTTTTATTTTTATTTTGAAAAACAAAATGGTCAATTGTGAAATTATAAGCATTATCAGCTTATTACAAAATGAAATCAAACAGTTTTCAATTCAAAACTTAATTCTAGGTGATGTTACATTTGCACATAGGACACCTTGTTCGAAAGAATCTTCTGAGCTCTCTCGTCCATTGATTTTGTCAGTTTTTTGATGGCTTGTGCTTCAATTGTTTTGCATGTGGACAGAATACCCTCCCAGAGCTGTTGCTTAGATGTGAACTGCCTCCCGCCATCATAGACACTCCTTTTGATGATGCTCCACAGGTTCTCAATGGGGTTGAGTTCAGGGAAAGATGGTGGCCACACCATAGGTTTGTCCTCTTTTTTGCCCATAGCAGCCAGAGATGCAGATGTGTTATTTGCAGCATGAGACGGTGCATTATCATGCATGAAAATGATCTTGCTGCGAAATGCACGGTTCTTCCTCCTGAACCATGGCAGGAAGTGCTGTTTTAGAAACATCACATAGATTATGGAGTTCATCTTTACCCCTTCAGGGATCCTAAAGGGGCCGACAATCTCTCTCCCCATGATTCCAGCCCAAAACATTACTCCACCTCCTCCTTGTTGGCGCCTTAGCCGTGTTTTCATGGGGTGTCCATCAACCAGACATCCTCCACTCCATCCATCTGGACCATCAAGCATTGCACGGAACTCATCCATGAACAAAACAGTTTGGAAGTCAGTCTTCATGTATCGTTTGGCCCACTGGAGCCGTTTCTGCTTGTGTGCAGTGGATAGAGGTGGTCGTCAGGATGGCTTACGCACAGCTGCAAACCTCTGAAGGACCCTGCATCTTGTTGTTTGGGGGACGTTGGAGACACCAGCAGCTTCAAAAACTTGTCTGCTGCTATGACGAGGCATTTTAGCAGCTGCTCTTTTAACCTGACGCAATTGCCTGTTGGAAAGAGTCCTCAATTTTTCCTTTTCAGCACGCACAGGTGTGTGCTGTGAATCAGCTACATACTTCTTGATTGTGCGATGATCACGATGAAGTGTCTTGGCAATGATGATTGTAGTCATGCCTTGACCTAAACACTCCACAATTTGTTGCTTCTCAGCAGCCGACACATCCTTTTTCTTTCCCATTTTGGCAAAAAATGTAGGCTGCCTAATAATGTGGAACAGACTTCTTAAGCAGTCTCGCCTTTATTTGGACACACCTGCCAAACTAATGTGCACAGGTATCTGCAATTGCTTTCAGTGATATAAAGAGCCCTGACACACATCACCAGCAATGACTTTAAATGAGAAACAAAAAATTTCTAACCTTATCACTCCCAAACTCTTTTTGCATAATAATTTGGAACACAGTGTATATAGAAAGTCGTGTGGGCAGGGTTATACAGAGCTCAGCATTTAGAGAACTGTTATATCTGCAGCAGATAAATGTTATCAAAACTACACCGAGCGGCCAAGTAAGTGACACATCGCTGGAATCGGGGTCTCTGCCCCTACGTTATGTTGCTCTCAGATGGGTTATCAAAACCTAGGGTCAGATTCCCTTTAAAAGGTCTTTCTGCATTTTGTATACTAACGCAATAATATATTAGGCATACAATATGTGGCAAAATCATGTGAATAAATACTACAACTTGACCTATGAGAAAACAAACATGTTAATGGAAAAATAATACCTAATAGTTGTATCACCAAAAAAAAAGAAGGTATTAAGGCTTAAAAGTGGATGGACCATAAAATAGATTAATATTTTCTGACAAATAAATACTTTTTCTTAGCTATATTACCCCCCTGTAGTGATGTTCCAGTTTTGTGCATTGCGCACCAGATATTGAAAGGCTCCTAAATCATATGAGAAGCATTGCGAGCGCCGTAATGGCCGTACCTCACAGCGAAGAGGTCATGCAGCATCTGAAATCCTAATTCAATTTAGCACATTTTCAAACAGTACGACCATCCAGTGTCACATCCAATCTCACTGTGATATCAAGGAGTGCAATGCAATTATTCCTGAAAGCAAATTCAGGCAAAAACAGCCACTTTTCATAATTTTACTTGACTATTAGAAAGCCTGAAATAATTTGAGGATTAGCTCGATAACACGGTACACAGATATATTTTATTCCTGTTATTGCCACAAGGAAAATATCCTTAAAAGGGGACGTATTATATGTGTGTCAGTGATAAAAGACTGTATAAAGAACAAGACTTACCAGGGAATACACCACGGGAATGTTAGGGAAGAAAAATCATTCGGAATACTGCCAAAAGGCAAAAGACATTCCACCGCTACTTGGTTCACATGGCAATTTAATAACATTGTGTTCATTAGTTGTTAAAGGGTTATTCCCATATCTGTGTTTTATGGCCGAGGTGGGAATCACTGCTTCCTGGTCCCGAACAGCAAAAGGTAGAGTATAGAAAATAGTGGAGTTATTTCCATATAAATGAATGGGAGTTACAGAAAAAGCATAGCAAGGCATATTATTTATAGTAATTCCTGCTGATTTTGAGCTTTGTAGTCCAGTGGGCGGTCCTAATGATTGACAGTAATGGCTGATAGTAAACACACTCATAATCCACAGGCTGGATTAGACATTCAATATAACATCTTCCCTTAAGCGGGCTTTACACGCAGCGATATCGCTAGCGAGCTTGCCCACCCTGTCGGTTGTGCGTCACGGGCAAATCGCTGCCCGTGGCGCACAACATCGCTAACACCCGTCACACATACTTACCTACCTAGCAAAGTCGCTGTTGCCAGCAAACCGCCTCCTGTCTAAGGGGGTGGTTCGTGCGGCGTCACTAATCGGCCGTCCAATAGTAGTGGAGGGGCGGAGATGAGCGGGCCGAACATCCCGCCCACCTCCTTCCTTCCTCATTGCCGGCGGCCGCAGGTACGGTGATGTTCCTCGTTCCTGCGGTGTCACACATCGCGATGTGTGCTGCCACAGGAACGACCAACAACCTGCGTCCTGCAACAGCGATAATCGGGATAGGAACGACTGGACAACGATCAACGATATGGTGAGTATTTTTGATCGTTACCGGTCGTTCCTGCGGTGTCACACACAACGACGTCGCTAACGAGGCCGGATGTGCGTCACGAATTCCGTGACCCCAACGACATCTCATTAGCGATGTCGTTGCACGTAAACCCCGCTTTAAATTTGACAGATTTATAGAATTCTGTATTTTCCTGCAAATCAAGATCTAAACTTTGTCAGAATAAACTTCAAAGGTATCTTTATTACATCCTTCAAAGCTGAAGTGGATGCAATTATCTAATAGGCCTCCAATATGGCGATCACAACACCACGACTAGCGAACACTTTAATTACTTTTTATGAGTTTATAGGAGAGTTAATTTTGTGACTTGTCTTAAGACCTTCATACCCATAAGAATGTGGCCAACCATCTTATATGTATTATGGGGGCTTCCTAACTCCCCCGACAGATAAGATATCAAGGAAGAGAAAGACTGGGCCATTGGAATATGACACCAACTTTCTCATATCTCCTAATTGAAACCACATGAACGCTAAATTATGCCAAGCACACGTGAGTATGGGGGAGTCGGAAATGACAGCTATCTGCCCAATACACATTTTAGTCAACACCTATCTCATGTATGCTATGGTCAGCTTTAGGCTGCTTTCACACTACGTTATTTTTTTTTTTCTCCAAAAGCGGATCCTGCTTTTACAGAAAAAAAATGCATGCAAACGCATGTGTTATTTTGCAGGATCCTGTCACTTTAAGTTTATGGGCGGGCATTGGAGTCATGTGATCGGGAGTGAGGGGAACTGAACGTGAAAGACTGGGAGCCGACATCTAACAGCTGTGGAGGCTCGTAACCAAGGTAAACATCGGGTAACTTGCTTGGATACCCGATATTTACATTGGTTACGAGCATCCTCAGCTGCTAGGAGCCGGCTGCCTGCACACGTAACCAAGATAAACATCGGGTATCTAAGACCGCGGTTACCCGATATTTACATTGGTTACGAGCGTCTGCAGCTGCTAGGAGCAGGGCTGCTGCTCCCTGCACACGTAACCAAGATAAACATTGGGTAACTAAGACCGGTTACCCGATGTTTACCTTGGTAACGAGCGTCCTCCGCTCTCAGGCGGGGGAGAGTGGAGAGAGAGTGAGGGGGAGGAGGGAGGTGGAGAGAGATGGAGAGAGGGACTGATCACGCGAGGCTGGTTTCTGTGCATGCTCAGTAGAGCAAGCAGGATCCTGTCTATTAGCATTCCAGCGTTCACATGCATTTGCATGCTGTTTAGTCAGGATCCAGCAATTTGCAGTATTTGGACGCATGTGAACGCATGTTGACGCGAGTCCATTGCAAATGCATTGAAATGAAAATGCATTTGCACTGGATCCGTTTTTGCGTTAAAAAAACGTTAATGACGGATGTTAAAAAAATGGAGTGTGAAAGCAGCCTTAGTTTTGAAGGACAGCAAAGAGATCTCACAGAAGGGACATATGTTGAACCATATTTCTAGGATTTTTAGATAGTTACATAGGTTGAAAAGAGACTTAGATTAAGTATCAACTTTCTCCACTAATTATACATTTTGTATCACTAAATTATATATAACTGCCAATGTTGTGTATACTCAGGAAATCATCCAGCCCTTTTCTTTAAAGTTGGTATAGTGTCAGCCATTACTACCTCTTGTGGTAGGGCATTCCACAATCTGACTGCTTTAACTGTAAAGAACCCTTTCCTATGTAGTTGCCAGAATCACTGTTCGTCCACCAGTAATGAGTGCCCCCTGGTTTTTAGTATTGTATTTATAAAGGATGTATTTTTTTGCTGCAGTGAAACAAACATGAAAAACTGCCCAGTTGTGCCTTGAATCCCTCGATTTTTGCAATGTGTTTTTTTTTTGGTTCTGCAGTTTTTACAGATAAACATGTAAAGTTAATATGTTGCAGCTATAAAAACGGCATGGCAAAAGAAAAATACAAACACATTGCAAATCTGATGCAAATTATGGTCAAAATGCAGCCAATTTGTCACTGCTGCAGCACCCTCCTTACTTTTAAACATGTCCATGGACAGCGTCTTCTGAATAAGCATAAGTTTCATTAAACAAGTGTGACATTTGAATGGCTCCCTCAAACAAAATGCTTTTGTAGAGTTTCGATATTAGACCACTGGTTCTGCTTTATGGGGCCCTTCTTGTCTAGGAGGAATGTGGGCTATTCAGCTGTATTTGTATTGGGGAAATGATCTGTGCAACATACCAGAGGTGGCCCACAGTGGGAATAAATAGTGGCCTGTAACCATGCCATTGATTTAACTGGTTATCTTCATTATGGGTAAAGATGAGCGAAACAGGGTTCAGGGTTATACCGAACACAGACTTTACAAAAGGAAATCAGGGTGCGGGATCGGCGTTAAGGTGCTTTACATATGCTAACCACTCACGCGAGCATCGTTGTTCTCGAGTACGCTTGGTGCTCGGCCCAATGCGAGCCGCTTGCAGTGTGTGAACGACTCACACTGGGGGTAACAACAGCGTGATCGGATGTAGTGTGCACCAAACAAAAACAGTGATCGGTTTAAGGCTGGCTGTATGTGGGTGGAGACCCACACTGCCCAATCAGTGACTTCCAATGGGGTTCAGGTCAAGTCCAGGTCCAGATCAGAACTTTATCTAAAGTCCTGCAGAACCCGAACTTCCACGGGTCCACTCATCTCTAATTATGGCCACTGTTTTAATCAAACACCTACGGGTAACTTTCACACTTACATATTTTAGAACTTTGAATTACAAGTATTTGTAACTCAGAACCAAAAGTGGGAATCACCAGGTTTTGCTTTTATTCTTGCAACTCTCTTGACTAATGTTAATTATATATTTCTTTTTAAAATTGGCCATATGACTCCCTTAAATTAGGACTATTAATGACCTTGTTGGGGGCATGCGGAGTAGAATTTCAATATTTGCAGATGATACTAAACTCTGCAGGGTAATCAATACAGAGGAGGACATTTTATATTACAGGGAGATTTATGTAAATTGGAGGATTGGGCTGAGAAGTGGCAATTGAAGTTTAATGTAGATGCACTTGGATAGAGGAAATAAAATGTATAATTATGTACTTAATTGTAGAACACTGGGTAAAACAAACACAGAAAAAGACGGGTGTATGGGTGGATGGTAAACTTAACTTTAGTGGACAGTGTCGATCAACTGCTGCCAGGGCTAATAAAATAATGGGATGTATTAAGAGAGGTATAAGTGTTCATGAAAAAAATATAGTTCTACCTCTGTACAAGTCACTAGTGCGACCACACTAAGGCGGGCTTTGCACGTTGCGACATTGCAAGCTGATGCTGTGATGTCGCACGCGATAGTCCCCGCCCCCGTCGCAGCAGCGATATCTTGTGATTCCTGGCGTAGCGAACATTATCGCTACGCTAGCTTCACATGCACTCACCTGTCCTGCAACATCGCTCTGGCCGGCGACCCGCCTCCTTCCTAAGGGGGCAGGTCGTACAACGTCAGAGCGACGTCACACGGCAGGCGGCCAATCAAAGCGGAGGGGCGGAGATGAGCAGGATGTAAACATCCCGCCCACCTTCTTACTTCCGTATAGCCGCCGGCGGCAGGTAAGGTGAGGTTTCTCGCTCCTGCGGCTTCATACACAGCGATGTGTGCTGCCGCAGGAAAGGGGAACAACATCGTACCTGTCGCGGCAGCGTAATTTTGAAAAAGTCGGAGCCTACACTGATGATATGATAACGACGGTTTTGCGCTCATTAATCGTATCATCTAGGATTTACACACTACGATGTCGAAAGTGACGCCGGGTGTGCGTCACTTTCGATTTGACCCCACCGACATCGCACGTGCGATGTTGCAACGTGCAAAGCCGCCCTTAGAATACGGTGTACAATTCTGGTCACCGATATATAAGAAGGACATAGCTGAACTGGAGAGGGTGCAGAGAAGAGCGACCAAGATTATTAGAGGAATGGGTGGGCTGCAATACCAAGACAGGTTATTAAACTTGGGGTTATTTAAAAACGAAGGGTTAGGGGGGATCTAATCACAATGTATAAATATATGAGGGGACAGTACAGAGACCTTTCCAAAGATCTTTTTACACCTAGGCCTGCGACTGGAACACGGGAGCATCCGCTACGTCTTGAGGAAAGAAGGTTTAATCATAATCACAGACGAGGATTATTTACTGTACGAGCAGTGAGACTATGGAACTCTCTGCCGCATGATGTTGTGATTCACTACTAACATTTAAGCAGAACCTGGACGCCTTTCTTGAAAAATGTAATATTGCCATTTATGTATATTAGATTTTATGACAGGGTATTGATCCAGGGAACTAGTCTGATTGCCGTATGTGGAGTCAGGAAGGATTTTTTTCCCCCACTGGAGCTTGTTTGCCACATTGGTTTTTTTTTAGTTTTTTTTTGCCTTCCTCTGGATCAACATGTTAGGCTACGGGTTGAACTAGATGGACTAAAGGCCGCTTTACACACTGTGATATCGGTACCGATATCGCCAGCGTGCGTACCCTCCCCCATCGGTTGTGCGACACGGGTCAATCGCTGCCCGTGTCGCATAACATTGCCCGGACCCGTCACACGGACTTACCTTCCCTGCGACGTCGCTGTGACCGGCGAACCACCTCCTTTCTAAGGAGGCAGTTCGTTCAGCGTCACAGCGACGTCACAGCAGCATCATTGAACCGCCGCCCAATAGAAGCGGAGGGGCGGAGATGAATGGGACGTAACATCCCGCCCACCTCCTTCCTTCCGCATTGTGGCCGGGATGCAGGTAAGGTGAGGTTCCTCATTCCTGCGGTGTCACACGGAGCGATGTGTGCTGCCGCAGGAATGAGGAACAACTTCGTTACTGCTGCAGTAACGATATTTGAGAATGGACCCCCATGTCACCGATGAGTGATTTTTCACGTTTTTGCGACGATGAAAAATCGCTCATAGGCGTCACATGCAACGGCATCGCTAAAGCGACCGGATGTGCGTCACAAATTCCGTGACCCCAACGAGATCACTTGAGCGATGTCGTAGCGTGTAAAGCTCCCTTCAACCTTAAAAAACTATGATACTATGACTACTTTTTATGGTCTTTACCAAAGCTGTGGTGCACACGGGAAAACACCCTAAGGAAGTGCCCCCTCTGCAAAGATCAGAAACAACTACACTACATAAAAAGGCCCATACCTCAGGAACTGTATGACAGATAAAAATATATAAAAACAAAAAAAAACAAAAACAATGGTATACTGACTGGCAGGGGCGGACATATCATTGGCAAATGATACGCAGAAGCGGTTTTGCAACAACCGCGCAATACCTTTATACCGGGAAAAGGTAGGTTAGCTCCTGGTCATCTGTTTAAGGGAAATGGCGATGGGTGCACGTAGTCAAAGTAGGAGAAAGTCCAAATCCAATCCAAGAAGAGAGAAAGAGCCACGGCACAATCCATCCAATATTCCAAAGTGTTTTATTTACTTCATTCGGTGCAAGTAAAAATAGCGGGGAAAGAGCCGGGCGCAGGCCCCCACTGGATGACTTCCGTTTCGCACCTCCTTGTGCTTCAATGGACCCATTGAAGCACAAGGAGTTGCGAAACGGCTGTCGTCCACTGGGGGCCCACACCGAATGAAGTATATAAAGCACATTGGAATATTGGATGGATTGTGTCGTGGCTCTTTCTCTCTTGTTGGAGTAGATTTGGACATATCATTGGTGCAACCAGTGCAGCTGCACAGGGGCCCAAGAACAAAGCGGGCCATTACTACCTTTAAATAAAAAATGAAAACAAGGGAGCACATGTGAAGAGTCTCGGGGGTAGCGGTGAGACCGTTAATTAAAACTGCTCACCTGATGTGATTGTGCAGCCCTCGCACAACCACGGTAATAGACGAGAGTGTAATGATTTGCTGTCAGGAGGATTAACCGTAAGATCCTTCCAGGGAGACGGATTCCTGTGTAACCGACCCAGCCGCGGGTTAGTGAAGGGAATAGGCGTCCAAAAGGTCCTGGTTATGATTAAGCCTCCGTTTAAGCAGCTCTTGCCATGGACCCCCGAAGGGGGATAAAAGGATATCAATAAAAGTGAACCATGGTCTGATAGTGCGCTAAAGAGGCCACAATATTGTTTTGATTTAGTAAATTTTAATTGTTTTATCAAAGCTTTGATAAAACAATTAAAATGGACTAAATCAAAACGATATTGTGGCCTCTTTAGCGCTCTATTACTACCTTAAAAGCAGATGGAATTGTAGATTTTGCTGAGTTATTGGACTGAAAAGGGCCCCTATACTGTTTTTGCACAGGGGCCATTTTTTGACTGTGTCCACCAGCACTCACAGGAGAAATAATATTAGAACAAAAATTGACCACTTTTATCATGGTGATAAGTAATCTTTAAAAGATGCGGAAAATGTACAAATCTTCCCATTATAGGTTCCACCCCTGATTTTAGCTCACAAATACTGTTATGTTAGATTGATTTTGCACCCTATGGTTAATTAACTTTTTGGGTAGAGTTCGTCATTGTTTTGGCACTTTGCTCTCTCCCTTTCCCGAAGAATGTAATATATACTCTGAAAGTTATTACTGTGCAGGATTCTGTAACTTACTTTGTTTTATGAACTTTAAAATTGACTTGTTTTAAAAAGCGATAAAATAGAAGACGCTTAAATCACTTTGGGTATATCCTATTGCATTTGAATAAATAGCTTTCTTGCTTTTATACAGTACATCAATTCCAATTTCCTACCTTTCAAGTGCATTGCTCTGAGAGTTTATCGCACCTTTCTAATGAAATGCAATTTCATGCAGGGATTGAAGATCTTGTTAATTTTGTTGACATTTGTATAGATTACATTTGTAGTAAATAAACAAACAGGAATATGCTTTACCATACGCTCTGTAACTCAAGGCAAATGGCAGACTTCCACAAATCCAGATGCTTTTTAAACAGAAATGTATACAATAAACCCATGAGTTCTACGCTTCCTAAGCAAGTGAATGACTGCAATAGGAGCAGTGGAAACAATAAGGTCCATATCATAAGGGATAATATATTTTTAGTGGTTATCATTTAGCATCATAATCTATAACAACTAAAGAGTGAAAGCTATGAGACACACTGTAAACACACTGGATAGAAATACAATACAGTTATCATACGTTTTGCTAGTTATTTAAAGAGATTAAAGAGAATCTGTCACCAGATTTTTCCCCTATAAGCTGCGGCCACCACCAGTGAGCCCTTATATACTGCATTTTATAATACTGTATCTAAGAGCTCAGGCTGCGCTGTATAAAATATGAAAACACCTTTATTATACTCAGCGAGGGGGTGCTCCATTACAATGGGTGTCGCTGATCTTGGTCCGGCGCCTCCTCCAACTTGTGCAATCGTCGTCCTCCTGCCCAGCCTCGTGTGGATGACGCGTCCTACGTCATCCATACAGAGGCCTCCATTGCTCTCCTGCACATGCGCACTTTGATCTGCCGGACGAGGGCACAGTATGGTACTATAATGCACATGCGCGGGTGGTCTTTGACCTTTCCTCGTGCCTGTGCATTATAGTACTTTGCTCTGCCCTCAGCCAGGCAGATCAAAGTGCGCATGCGCAGGAGCACAATGGAGGCCCGTGTGCGAATGACATAGTATGTGTTATTCACACAGGGCTGGGAAGGAAGACTGTGATGGCACATACAATGGAGTAAGCGCCGGACCGAGAGCAGCGACACCCATAGGACCGGACTGCCCCCCTAGGTGAATATTATACAGGTGTTTTTTATGTTATACAGAACAGAGTGGGCTCTAATATACAGTATTCTATAATGCTATATGTGATGGTGGTATATGGGGGAAGGTGTATCATGTTGTGCAGATTCGTATTTTAAGCTTGGTTCACTGTCCATTATTTGTACTGCTTGTGTGTATATTGTATTGTCTGTAGGTAATTACCCCCTGTAGTGCAAGGTTATAGCTTATTGAAGTGCTTCTGTCCCTAAGTATGGGGGAGGGGGCCTACAATCCACATAACGTCTTTGCTTACCTGGGAGATGCAGTCTGTTTGAGAACTCCAAGAGTGAAGCAGGAAGATTGAACCTCTGAGAGAAACTGGCTTCTCAGAGAGACCTGGATATTTATCACTTACTGGACTATATTTGTGTTACTGGACTAATTTTACCCTCTGTTTTGTGGATGATGTTATGGACCATTTGATTTGCTTGGAATAAATCATCTTTGGATTGTACAGCCATCTCTCGCTCTGTTGATTGTGTGATATGGGAGAAAGACCCCGTCACAACTGGTGGCAGCAGTGGGATCAACAGAGCACAGCCCAATGGAGATCCACCAACAGAGTGAGTACAGAAACTGGACTGCATCCAGTCTAAAGGAGAGAGACAGCGATCTGGGCTTGAACTACCAGGGACTGACTAAAGAAGCCTTAATTGATCTACTGGTGGGTGCAAGCCAGTCCACCTCCTCCCAGATGTCTAGTGGAGAAACGCTGGAGACGGGGATCCCTGCCCCAAAAAGCCAGTGGGTGGTGTGGTTTGAATTAGAGATGGCAGCTCTTGGCCAAGGTGTATCTCAGCAGCATAAGGAGGAGGCTGCGCGCTGAGCACAAAGGAGACAAGAAGCAATGGAGTCCGACAGAGGGAGTAATGTGAGTTAAGAGTATAAACCCAGCGATCCGGGAGCCTGTACGGATCACCCGGGCAGACTTCAAGCCATTTAATGAGGCTTCTGGAGATATGGAAGGGTTCTTCAAGGACTTTGTGGAGCAGTGTGCGGTGATGGAGGTTCCCCACTCTGGCTGGATGCGTTTGTTAGTGGGACTCCCGAACGGAAGCCTGGCAGAGGCTTATCGCACCATGGCAGAGGCTTATCGCACCATTGACTCACAGCAGAACCAGGATTACAACATTGTAAAGCAGACTATACTGGATTACCATGCCATCACCCTAGACTCACATAGGGCACAGTTCCGAGACTTCCCATGCACCACGGGGGGATTGTTTAGGATGTATGCCCATAAGATGTCCCACGCATGTCGGAGATGGCTGCAAGCGTAAGACGCCTTTACTGTGGAAGACGTTATACAGGTATTTCTTATAGAACAATTTCTTTACAAGTGTCCCTCAGAAATACGAGAATAGGTCAGAGAGCGCACGCCGCACACCTTGGATAGAGCTGCAGCCCTGGCTGATGACGCTCTTACTATCCGACCACAATGGAGGAGGGCTTATGGACAATAAGCCACAGTCTGATTCTCCTGCGCCTCGACCCTCTCCAGTTATATCTGCCCCTCCACCCAACTGCAAGCCGATGACATCCACGTCTCACAATTCTGGGCCCCAACAGTTCTAACCACGCCCTGTGGGAATCACAGAGAGGAGATGTTATGGACTCGGAGGGACCCCCATGCACCTCCATCTCGTCCGGTACATTTTGTGCATTCCATCCTGCCTGAGGAAGAGTTACCACCACCTCCACCGGAGTATACCGCTGACCCCTGCACCATAGATGCCCCTGTTGGAGTGTATGGCATCCGGTCTTTGTCACCAGGTTCTCCTACTGCCTTCTCCAGAATGTACATTGGAAGGAGTACGATGCAGAGGAGATGTTATCGATGTGGGCATCCTGGGCATTTGCAAAACACTTGCCCTGCTGGTCGATTAAGGAATGACCTTGCACCAAATCGACCTGTTCATTCTCTACATCCGAACTACCATCAAAGTAAGCACTTACAGGAGGTTGTGCTGGACAGACAGAGAGTCATTGGATTTTGTGACTCTGGGGCATTTCTCACAATAGCTAATCCCCGAGTGGTTCGGCGAGAGACGATACATCATGGACCAGGGATTGTTATTGAATTGGCTGGAGGACAAAGGAGGAATATCCCAAAGGCGACTGTAGATCTGGACTTTGGCTTTGGAGTCAAGCAGTGTGTGGTTGGGGTGATGAGCGACCTGTCTGCAGATATTCTCCTAGGATATGATGTGGGAGATCTACAAATGTCGATTTGTGGGTGCAGGAAACACAGTTTGAGGGAAGGAAGACTCAAAGGGAAGCTTGTCCTTCCAACCCTACCGCTGTACAAGGGACTATCTACAGCTTCTCCATGCAATACAAGCGTGGAAGCCAACACCAGAATGCTGATGGATGATTCCGGCAAGAAGAACCATAGACTATCCACAGCTGAGCAACATGGACTTAAGTGAGATGGCCAGAGGTCTATGTAGACCTCATGGCATACTCACTTATTCAGAAGGAGTGAGAGGTTGTGATGGTGGGATATGGGGGAGGTGTATCATGTTGTGCAGATTCGTATTCCATTATATGTACTGCTTGTGTGTACATTGTATTGTCTGTAGGTAATTACCCCCTGTAGTGCAAGGTTATAGCTTCTTGAAGCATTTCTGTCCCTAAGTGTGGGGGAGGGAGCCTACAATCCATCTAACTTCTTTACTTACCTGTGAGATGCAGTCTGTTTGAGAACTTCAAGAGTGAAACAGGAAGATTGAACCTCTGGGAGAAACTGGATTATCAGAGAGACCTGGATATTTCTTGTTTACCGGACTATATTTGTGTTACTGGACTAATTTTACCCTCTGTTTTGTGGATTATGTTATGGACCATTTGATTTGCTTGGAATAAAGGCTCTTTGGATTGTACAGCCATCTCTCGCTCTGTTGATTGTGTGATCTGGGAGAAGGTCCCCGTCACACTGTATATAAGACCTCCCTGGTGGTGGCCGCAGCTCATAAAAGAAAAACTTGGTGACCGCTTCCCTTTAAAGAAGCACTCCAAGTTTTTATCTTCTAATAATGCACCCCAACCTAATTTCTGGAACACTCTGAGCTTCACAAATACAAGCTGTTATTACTTCCATACTTTCTGTCATTAAACCTCCATCTTGATTGCTACTTTTCAATTTGGATGTTATGTATCGATGCTCTGCTATAAATCCCTTCATGCATCGGAACAGCATGCTAAAACAAGCTACAGCCAGAATCATCTCTGTGATCCCCTAATTATAACTTATAACTGTGTAACACGCCCCGTGTAGTCATCATAATTATTTTTGATATAAGTTTTGCTCATTCCTGTGGAGAACTTCAGTAGAACATTCCAGACAGATGCATCATATAGGAACTTTTACTAACTGAGATTCTGATCCCCTAGTTAGAACATAAGGCCATGAAATTCTCAGAGGGTGACCATGGGGTTTTTGTTTTCAACTGGGTCAACATGTTTGGTTATAGGTTGAACTCAATGGACTTATTTCTACTTTCAACCTTAAAAACAATGCAGCCATTTGATAACATGATAGCAGAGTTCATGGCAATGCTGAGTTAATGGAAACAAAATCAAAATCTAACTGTCCAACGGTGAGGAGGGCAGCAGACGGTTGTGGGATTCCACTCTGCATGTGGAGTTTCAACAACATGGAGATGTGAACCAAACTTGTGACAGAAAATCTGGTCTTTTAGGGGGGGCATTAGGGACACATAGAACTTCTTTATGAATAGGTGTTTTTTTAAAAAAAAAAAAAATCACTAGTTTCGGCTGCCGACTCTTTTCTGTAACAAAAAAGGCAGCCCCAGATTAGTGATATGAACACTTTAGTTATTAGTATTATTTTTCTTTTAAGGTTTGAGATTGTTTCCACATCTTAGAGGGGATGTCCACTACTTGGACAACCCCTACTTATTCTCCTTGTTTGTCCACATAAAAATAAATAAGCGTATACTCACCTCCAATGCAGCTGCGGTTCCAGCAATGTCTGAAGTCGTGTTTCTGGGACACATGTGACATTGTCATGACATGTGAGCACCGCGACCAATCAGGGCCCGGCATCTGTCTCCCCACCTTTGGACATTTAAGCAGGACTTCCTGCTCAAATATCTGAAGGCGGAGTGAAGCAAGACAGCACTGATTGGTAGCAGAGCTCACATCTCATAACAATATCATGTGGGCCCTGGAAACGCCATCAGACATCCCAGGAACAGCGTCCACACCAGAGGTGAGTGTAGGCTTATTTGTTTTTTTGGGTTGAACAATAAGAATGAGAAGGGGTTGTCAAAGTAGTGGACATGGCGGGTCCTGACCTGAGGGGTCGCGTGTGTACTCCGCAGCAGACCCCAGCTGCTCATGCCCACGATCCGGGATCGGGTAGTTGCGGCCTCTCTCTTCTGTTCCCCCTGTGAAGAACGCTTGCGACTCCGCAGCAAACAATTGACATGCTTGCGGCTCAGAAAGCCGCACCGCAGGTCAGTTTACGCTGCTGGCCTTACACGCACAAATGAGCATGGGAGTTCTAGAAATCCCATCCACTGTGCTTGTACTGTACATCACAGTGTTTTGGAAGCAGCTGAAACGTACTGCATCCAAAATGCTGTGAACACGGATCATGGGCACGCAGCCTTAGATAGTCAGTTAGTTGCTCGTAGTCGTAACCATGGATGCCTTAGCTAAAATGCCCTGCACATAAGGTAACAGACAAGGCTATATCGGTTGAACTATTCTACATTTTTGAATTGGGGGTATTTGCTGATATTATTATTACTACTACACCTACAACATATTGGAATATGATCATGGAGATGGGAATACCCCTTTAAGTACTCATTTAGATATGGTCCTAAAGGGAACCTGCCAGCTCTTTCATGCTGCCCAAACAGGGTGTGAGGACACTGTCCTGTTCAATGTCTGTCAGGGGTTAATGTACTTTATTTGGCCATACATGGGTCCCTTTTGTGGTAACTTGTGTTTGTTAAGTCATTCTTTTCCGCTGGACTCATCGGAGCCTTCCATTGTCTGAGGTTGTATATTGCTAATTTAATGTAAATCCCCTCAGCCCCTCTGTCTAACTCACTCACACAGAGGAGGAAGAAGAACGTGTTTGAATACCGCGCCATAACCACAGATCCCCCGAGAGTTTGGAAGAATCCCTTTATTAACATTGGTCTACGCATATTTATTCCTTATATTTGTCCTGATGAAGGGGACGGAAATGTCCCTGAAACGCGTAGACCTATATAAATAAAGGGATTCTTCCAAACTCTTGGTGAATCTGTGGTTTTGGCGTGGTATTCAAACCCGTTCTTCTTCCTACTCTGCAAACCTACATGTAGGTATAGGCAGACACCTGTCAGTCACTATGAGCAGTCAGGAAGAAGCCACCAGTGACCCCCTGTACAAATAGTGCACAGCACAGCTCGGTCTCCAGCGGTTACTAAAAGTATGTTTTTCTCGGCGCAGCATTTCATTGTGAAACTTGCCTTGCTTTATGATTATACAGCCAATGGCTATACATGCTGCATAACGTCTTGGACAGCACGTATTAGGGGACAGGTTCCCTTTAAAAATAAATGCCCCTGTATGCACTAGAGCAAAATCGGCCAAGCCCACTAATATTGGCAGGACCGGGCTACTATCTCACAGATATCTGGGCCTCCTGACTCTCCTAGGGAAATAATTCTTTAGTTCTTGGGAGAGAAAAAACAAAACACCAACAAAAGTGTCTGGCAAAGGCTCACTCCTCTCTCCTCATCAAAACACATTCACACTGAACATGTATAGTTATAGGGGCTAGAGAAATAGCTTCCTTCTAAATGAGCATTTGTCATGGAAGGTGCAAGGTCAGGTGTGGATTTATCATATTAATTTCATCATTAGATTGTAATGTATTAGTGTGACCATGGTGCATATACTCATTCTCATAAACCATTAGAAGTAGAGTTGTCAATTCATCACATGCCAATATGGAAATCTATCCCGGTAAATACATTTTACAAAATGTAGAATCTTCATGTAGCAAAAAACACTTGAATTGCGGCTACACCACAGTAGTGCGGCATGATGTGCCTGTTCTTTAAAATACAGTGGATGGAGCGGAATAGCTGAAGCTTCTCCATGAGGCAATGACTGATGGTGTCAATTTTTCGGTAATCCTAACACAAATGTGCACCTTTTCTCCTAATATGTGCTCCATGTCTTCTCCCTTTCATCTGATAGTGAGTATGCATTGCCGGATCTCCAGAACTGACAGTGTTATAAACAATATGTCAGAGAACTTGACAGTGGACACTTCACTGTGCAGAGATAATGGAGATATTACCTTGGAGCTTTTCGGCACTAGATGGTTTTTGGCTGAGAAAGATGTTTGCATCTCAGTAAATCCATCAGAGCTGAGTGCAATGAGATGAAACACATGACCCTGAACTAATGTGTAATGTGCAGACGGCATGTATACAAGGGACTGGGAGCCGTGGAGCTGGTTACAAAGGGAAACATTGTACTTTGTATGTTTCTAAATGAAGGCACATGCAGACGTAATAGTGACTGCCATGTGCTATAACCATATAAGACACTTGGGATGGGGATGCAGACGATACCTTTCTACTCTTTATTTTTTTAGACAAAGGCAACAATTTCTTAACAGAGGCTGATGTTTGGGATCCTTTACTCCAATACCTTTCTGATAATAATAACAGTCACTCCAGATTACTAAATAGTACTGGAAGTGGAAATGGGAAGAGTCAATAACATAGCGAGGAGTGATGAGCGAGCTGTATCATGCTCAAATGCTCGTTAAGAGCAGTTGGGACACTCGGACGGGCTCGACCCGTGTACAGAATATAATGGAAATCAATGGGGGACTCTAGCATTTTTCCGGGAAATCGGTGACTTCCAGTTTACTCGAATGCTCAAGTCCTGTCTATCTGAGTATCCATCTGCTCTTAACAAGTACCAAGCACGGTAAAGCTCGCTCATCAATAATCGCAAGCACCGGCACGCAGCATCTATGTGCCCAGAATTTTATGGCTCAATGTTCTAGATTCCCCGTGAAATTCATCTGCATCTGTTGCAAGTTGCAGGACATTTTAGATCTGCAACTTACAAGATGCCAGGCATAGGCTATTTCATGAATCAGAGTAAAGGGACATCATCATGAATTTAGAGACTGATGACACCCTGAGAAGGTGCCTTTGCTTTTACTTTTTGACCCTCATTTGTCAGAACATTACTCCATACTCTAAGCATCGTAACTACGCACATGCTTTGGTTGTTATTAATATAGGATAATGTGTGAAATCTTCTAATATTATTTAAGAGGTTGCCCACTTCATTATCATTGATGGCGTATCCTTACAGGCACTTTGCAAGTTGCGACATCGCAGGTGCGATGTCGGTGGGGTCAAATCGAAAGTGATGCACATCCGGCGTCGCTGTTGACATCGCAGTATGTGAATCCTTTTACATACGATTAACGAACGCAAAAGCGTCGTTATCGTATGATCGGTGTAGGGTCCGACATTTCCATAATTTTGCAGCAGCGACGGTACGATGTTGTTCCTCATTCCAGCAGGCAGCACACATCGCTGTGTGTGAAGCCGCAGAAGCGGGGAACATCACCTTACCTGCGTCCCGGCTGCAATGAGTAAGGAAGGAGGTGGGCGGCATGTTTACATCCCGCTCATCTCCGCCCCTCCGCTTCTATTGGCCGCCTGCCATGTGATGTCGCTGTGACGCCGCCCGACCCACCCCCTTAGAAAGGAGGCGGGTCGCCGGCCAGAGCGACGTCGCAGGGCAGGTAAGTGCGTGTGAAGCTGCCGTAGCGATAATGTTCGCTACGGCAGCAATCACAAGATATCGCTGCTGCGACGGGGGCGGGGACTATCGCGCTCGACATCGCAGCATCAGGTTGCGATGTCGCAGCATGCAAAGTACCCCTTAGGATAGGTCATCAATGTCTGATTGGCCGGAGTTCGATATCCTACTAATCAGCTGTTCCCATTCCCGATGGTGGCAGTAGGCCACTGGAAATACTCGGTTCTGAAGCTGCTCTGTCTTCTGATAGTGGCCGCGGACAGATACTGTACATTCAGCTCCCAGTTTAATCAATAGGAGGCAGATGTGCAGTACCCGGCCGCTGCCACTATCATAAGACGGAGCAGCTCCGGAACTGAGTATTTCCAAATGTCTGCTGTCGCCGCCGGTACCGAGAACAGCTGATCGATGGGTGTGCAGGATTTGGACCCCAGCCGATCAGACATTGATGACCTATCCTATGAAGAGGCCATCAATGTAAAAGTAGTGGACAACCTCTTTAAAGGTTGAAAATAAAAACTAATCAATAAAATGTCATACCCAATAATAGTGGCAAGCATGCATAGATATCCTGTAATACTTACAAGAGCTGCCATAGCCCAGCCTGTCTTGTTGTAGATGAATTCCAAATTATTTCTTCTCAGGTAAAGCAAACCACCAACCAGAGACACCAGCAGAGCCAGAGCTATTGTTCCAGAGTAATTTGGTGGCCTAAACACACGGATCTAGAAGAGGAAAGAGGCACAAGTATGTAATATCTCATATAAGGCACGTTTGGAACAAAACAATTACTTTTTATTGATGTACCTGTTTATGGAGGAGTCAAGGAGCACAGTGGAAAAGTATTAACAAGGTAGTTAAAGAGAATCTGTCAGCAGGTTTTTCAATGTAGGCTGAAGCCAGCACACTGCAAGGGTTAACACAGAAAACTCAGGGTTGTCTGTCTTGTCACAGTTCGATCGGTTGTTTATTTGCCATGTTGGTTAAAGCAGCAGGATCCTTCTCATTGATGGACTGAAAAGTCATGAGCAAGGCAGTCCAGCACACCCCCTGCTGTGATTGACACCTCACTGTCAATGTGCAGTCTCTATAGAGAGCTTGGTGTGGGCGCTGACAGGTCTGTCAGTTCTGCTACATGACTAAAGCTGGTGTCACACACAGCGACAACGACGTCGCTGCTACGTCACCATTTTCTGTGACGTTGCAGCGACGTCCTGTCGCTGTCGCTGTGTGTGACATCCAGCAACGAGCTGACCCCTGCTGTGAGGTCGCCGGTCGTTGCTGAATGTCCAGCTTCATTTTTTGGTCGTCACTCTCCCGCTGTGACACACACATCGCTGTGTGTGACAGCGAGAGAGCGACGAAATGAAGGGAGCAGGAGCCGGCGTCTGGCAGGTGCGGTAAGCTGTAACCAGCGTAAACATCGGGTAACCAAGGGAAAACCTTTCCCTCGTTACCCGACATTTACCTTCGTTACCAGCCTCCGCCCTTGCTGCCAGCGCCAGCTCCTGCTCTGTGCACATGTGGCTGCAGTACACATCGGGTAATTAACCCGATGTATACTGTAGCAAGGAGAGCAAGGAGCCAGCGCTAAGCAGTGTGCGCGGCTCCCTGCTCTCTGCACTGTGACATGTAGCTGCAGTACACATCGGGTTAATTAACCCGATGTGTACTGTACCTAGGAGAGCAAGGAGCCAGCGCTAAGCGTGGCTCCGTGCTCTCTGCACATGTAGCACAGCGACGTTATGATCGCTGCTTCTGCTGTGTTTGACAGCTAAGCAGCGATCATAACAGCGACTTACAAGGTCGCTGTTACGTCACAGAAAATGGTGACGTAACAGCAACGTCGTTGTCGCTGTCGCTTAGTGTGAACCCATCTTAAAGCAAAAATTTCTGATTGTGTCAGAACGGTTGCACCTAGTAATATTTTCCCACTAATTAAGTGCTACATTGTTGGATTCAGAATCTCTTTGCCTACATCATGCTGCTCTCAGATGAGGTAGCACAAGCCTGCTGACAGATAGTATTTCAAGGGCTAGTACATCGCCATCTAGTCATAATATGACTAGAAAAATGAAATTGAAAAATACAAAAGCATATTTACCTCCTTGATTGGAGTTGTTTTACTGCTCTGAGTGATGTACAGTATCCCCTGACAATCTTATGACATTATATCTCATGAGCGCTGCAGCCTATCAGTGGATGGTGGTATAGGGGCAAATTGTGAATTTCTTTTTTTTTTCTTTTTTTACTAGACACATTAGGGACAAGGAAAAGGGGATGTCCAGCAGCAGAAAACTCCTATATAGAGATGTCATGCCCCCTGTTCTTGAACTGCGGAAGTAGATATTATAGAAGACAGACTGATACAGCATGGAGCTGCACATTGATGTGACTTAACGTTCCAGACAGGAGAGAGACAGCTACTGTATAACTGAAAATAGACGTATACTAGGCATCTCAGCTTTATAGTGTATAAGTGCAGATACAGTACAATTTTTTTTTATCTCCTTGGAGTACCCCTTTATTATTGTGAGTCAAAAACCCATCCATTTGACATGGAAGATTCTTGGCTCAAATGACTATAATGAAAGCCTGAACACAATGATGCACAGAGATTTATCTGTCACCAACCCTTGAAGTGAAAATAACATATGTCTACAGGTAAACATTCAGATACATAATACCTTTCGCTACAAGATACCCTATATTCACATATGGCATGCGCATAATAGATTTTCAGTCAAGGTTTTGACCCTTGTGTTTTCCAGTAGCAGCACAGAAAATCTGAAGATCTGAAATCTGCAACCGGTCCCTTTATTACTTTACTAAATTCACTCTTTGCATTGCACATATAAGGCAAATACACATAATTTACACACTAATATTATGTTATGTATTTTCTGCAGTGGTTATAATCTATGTCACATGCCCTAAATGCCCCACACAATAGCTGACTGCCGAACGCTTCTTTGACCTTCAGCTATTTCCACCATACACATGAGCGTTTAGCTCAGCGGAACTTTCGTGTGTTTTACAAGGGGAGAAGTAGATCTGTCTGGCCATGGCGCATCTCCTAAAACCCTTTTCCCCCTATATCATCTGTCAAAGGAAAATCAGGAGACCCCATACACATCTTGATCTTGCTGTCTGTCAATCTCAACGGCAGGCTCCGATGACTTTAAAGTTTATGGTGATCTTTAGTGCCTTTTTTTGGCATTTTTCAGGAACCTGCACTATTAAGTGAATAAGTCGGAGGAGGTTGGTTTCTAAATGAGTTCAGGGGCTGAAAATACAGGAAAGACTCAGACCAATAAGATTCATCATATCATGTCAAGTAAAATGTTCAACCATTTTGGGTTCCACATTTCGAAAAAGGATAATTGGAAGTAAAAGTAATTTCAAAGACTGGTACCTAGATTATTATATGGGTTAAAAGGCCTCTCTTATGATGAAAAGTTGAAAAAGTAAGGCTTGTTTAGCTTAGAAAAAAAGAAATCTCAGAGGAGATCTCATTTATATGTACAGTGGCTTGCGAAAGTATTCGGCTCCCTTGAATTTTTCAACCTTTTCCCACATTTTAGGCTTCAAACATAAAAGACAAAAATTTTAATGTTATGGTGAAGAATCAACAACAAGTGGGACACAATTGTGTGAAGATGAACGAAATTTATTGCTTATTTTAAACTTTTTTAAAAAATAAATACCTGAAAAATGGGGCGTGCAATATTATTTGTTTTACTTTCACTGCACCAAACTCACTCCAGAAGTTCATTGAGGATCTCTGAATGATCCAATGTTGTCCTAAATGACTGATGATGATAAATATAAGACCCAAGTGTGTAATCAAGTCTCCGTATAAATGCACCTGCTCTGTGATAGTCTCAGTGTTCTGTTTAAAGCACAGAGAGCATCATGAAGACCAAGGAACACAACAGGCAGGTCCGTGATACTGTTGTGGAGAAGTTTAAAGCCGGATTTGTTTAGAAAAAGATTTCCAAAACTTTAAACATCCCTAGAAGCACTGTGCAAGCGATCATATTGAAATGGAAGGAGTATCATAACACTGCAAATCTACCAAGACCCGGCCGTCCATCCAAACTTTCATCTTAAACAAGGAGAAGACTGATCAGAGATGCAGCCAAGAGGCTCATGATCACTCTAGATGAACTGCAGAGATCAATAGCTGAGGTGGGAGAGTCTGTCCATAGGACAATAATCAGTTGTACACTGCACAAATCTGGCCTTTATGGAAGAGTGGGAAGGAGAAAGACCATTTCTCAAAGATATCCATAAAAAGTGTCGTTTACAGTTTGCCACAAGCCACCTGGCAGACACACCAAACATGTGGAAGAACGTGCTGTGGTCAAATGACACCAAAATCAAACTATTTGGGCACAATGCCAAACGATGTTTGGCGTAAAAAGCAACACAGCTCATCACCCTGAACACACCATCCCTACTGTCAAACATGGTGGTGGCAGCATCATGGTTTGGGCCTGCTTTGCTTCAGCAGGGACAGGGAAGATGGCTAAAATTGATGGGAAGATGGATGGAGCCAAATACAGGACCATTCTTGAAGAAAACCTGTTGAAGTCTGCAAAAGACCTGAGACTGGGACGGAGATTTGTCTTCCAACAAGATAATGATCCCAAACATAAACCAAAATCTACAATGGAATGATTCACAAATAAACATATCCATGTGTTAGAATGGCCAAGTCACAGTCCAGACCTGAATCCAATTAAGAATCTGTGGAAAGAGCTGAAAACTGCTGTTTACAAACGCTCTCCATCCAACCTCACTCAGCTTCAGCTATTTGCAAAGGAAGAATGGGCAAGAATTTCAGTCTCTCGATGTGCAAAACTGATAGACACATACCCCAAGCGACTTACAGCTGTAATCACAGCAAAAGGTGACGCTACAAAGTATTAACTTAAAGGGGCTGAATAATATTGCACGCCCCAATTTTCAGTTATTTATTTTTTTTAAAAAAAGTTTAAAATAAGCAATACATTTTGTTCAACTTCACAATTGTGTCCCACTTGTTGTTGATTCTTCACCATAACATTAACATTTTTATCTTTATGCTTGAAGCCTGAAATGTGGGAGAAGGTTAAAAAATTTAAGGGGGTTGAATAAATTCACAAGGCACTGTATAGGGTGGTTAATACAAGGGACTGGAACATTACATACTCCTTACAGAAATCTTACAAAGGACCAGAGGGCATCCTGTACTTGTGCAGGAAAGGCGATTCTAGCAGCTAAATAGGAAAGAATTGCTAACTGTTAGAGTAGTCAGACTGTGAAATGCCCTACTGCATGAGGTAGTAATGGCAGACACTATTGCAACTTTTAATTAAGGGTTGCATGCTTTTTTCACAAGAAACTGCATTGCGTAATAATCTAGAGATAGACACCCAATATTTCGCCAATCATCTCTTAAATCTCGTGAAAAATAAACTTATTGAATAGAACTGGAATGCGCAGCTCCAATCAATGAGTAGCTGTTGCTGCTGGTCACTAGTCACAAGGTTGCCATGATGGAGAATGATCCCTCTTATTTCTAGTGTCAGGAGATTGCAGTGCAGGGCTACATACACACTTAACTTAATATTGCTGGTTGTGCAGATTCACCTTTATCCAGTGCTGCTAGGGTTAAGTAGTTCCTCTGGGTTCCTATTCTCTGGATGAAAGCTGGAATCAGCTGTGCTGAGCTTCTAATTACTTTACCTTCTGCTAAGCTTGCCTCTAGAGGAAACCTGTGAGCTGTGGACAAGGAAGTCCCTTGAAGATCCATTGCCGAGTTTGCTGTTTGAAAGCAGTGTTTAATTGTTCCTTTCTTTATCCCTGTTTTGGTTTGTCTCACTGGTCCATTCCACATTACCTCCTCCCGTTGTTTGGCGTGCCTTACATGATTGTTGTTGATTTTACCACTGCTAGTCTTGTCCACTCTGTCTATAACCTAGAGCGGGAATAGTTCTCCTGCTGCCCTGCTCACTAGACATGGCTCTTACCAGGGAAAGACAGGGATAGGTATGTGATCACTGGATGGGGTGAGAGAACCAGTCTAGGGATGTCAGGGAGCTCAGGGCTGCTTAGGGTAAGTGTCAGGTGTTGCTTCCTTCCTATTGTTCCCTAGAGACAGTGTATCCTTTCTCCCACTTACATTCAGCTTGGTGGAGCACAGCAATATGGAGCTGTCCTGAAGTGGTACCTGGTGCATATCGTCAGACAAGTCTACTTTCACCATCAGAGGCTCAGGCGAGGGCTGGGTAGGCTCTTAGTCACGTCCCTCTTAGGGTAAGCTAGGTTTTGGGAACAGTGGGCCTTCTTTCCTCTCTCCGCTTTATCACAGTACCATGATAACACTATAGAACAGCTCAGATTCTCTCATTCCCGCAATTGAATAGGAGCTGTTCTGTACACTAGACAGTAGCCACTATACATTGCAGATGTGATCACATCCGATTGCTGCTGTAGTAAATAACAGTTGATATGTGGGGTTGCTGGGTTTTAAATCCCACCAAATCTAATGTTTTATTCACACTGTATACATCAGACTTTCAGTATAAATCTGATTTTTGCCACCTTCAAAAATTCTCGGATGATTCCGTGGTTGTTGGATGTATTATGGGGGACCGGGGGGATGAGGAATATAGAAGGGTGGTGTCAAATTTTGTGGATTGATGCCATGGTAACTATCTACAACTAAATGTCAAGAAAACTAAGGAGTTGGTGGCCAACTATAGCAGGAGAAAGATGGAATGTTTATTGATCACTATTGCTGGTTAGGAGGTGGAGCAGGTGGAGAGTTACAAATATTTGGGGGTCCACCTGGATAGCAAACTGGACTGGAGATGCCACTCAGAGATGGTCTACAAGAAGGGGATGAGCAAACTGTATTTCCTAAGGAAACTGAGGTCTTTTAATGTGTGCAGCAAAATGTTAGAAATATTCTACCAGTCTGTAGTGGCAAGTGCCATCTTTTTTGCACTCATATGCTGGGGTAGTAGTGTGCGGGTCTCTGATGCTAATAAGCTGAATAAGCTTATCAAGAAGGCAAGCTCCGCTGTTGGCTGCAATCTTGACTCTTTTGAGGAGGTAGTGGAGAGAAGAACTCTGAAAAAGTGTATGGCTATTATGAATAATAATGCACATCCATTATATGAGCTATTCATGAGACAGAAGAGCACCTTCAGTAACCGGCTAATCCTTCTGAGGTGTAAGAAAGAAAAATATAGGAAATCATTTGTGCCAACTGCTATGGGAATGTACAACAATAACATTAGTGTTAAATCATGAAGGAGAATGTCTACTTTATTTCTTCTACTTTCAGTTCACCCGCTGTGTATGTCCTAATCTAGTGTATAATGTTCTTCTGTCAACTCTACTGTCTTGTCAATTATGTAATTCATGTTATGATTTAAGTTGTGCTGCTGTGATACCATAATTTCCCACGGGATCAATAAAGTGTATCATATCGTATCGTATCGTATGACCTGTGCAAAGAAAGGTCATTCATATCTTATAAATGGACAACCTCTTTAAGAATATTTTATACTATCTGCAATGGCCATTTCCTACAAACTGAATAATATGCTAATGCGTTTATGTTTAAGTACTGTTTGCATAGATGACCTATAAATTTAGATGTAGTTTCTGATAATTCTAAAAAACTTTTTTTTCTTTAAAATTATCCAGAAGCCTCATCTTCATTGAGTTTGTATTTTGTAAAAACAGAACAAAGTGCTAAGTTAATGCAAACAGTTTGCATATTATCATGATGGATCTGGCAGGACATAAAGTCTTAAAAAGATGTAAAAAAAATATGTTTGGATACAAAACAAAAACAATCTGTGCGCAAGGCACAAGCAGTATCTGCCCTGACTACACCTACTTCACTATGTCCGTATGTGGGTGAGCGTTCACGGCCTAAACTGGCCTAATCAGTCACCTCCAGACCCACTGCCACTGATCTTCCTCTAAACCCTGAAGTCATGGTCTTTGTTGACTATGAAGGACGAACAACAACATATTTTGTAATAAACCAATCTTTATTTTAATTACTTTACGTAAGCTTTCTCCTAACTTTAAGAGCAACTGGAAGATGGGCAACTGCTTGAATTTTAGTGGTCAATTCATAATAAGGATTACATGTCAAAGACATTAAAAAATAACCAAGCTAAAAATGGTTGGTGAGGTTAGAGTGTAAACTAGGGAAGCGTTGACTCACTACGGATGTTATTGGCATAGTGTTAGCAATGTTGAAGGGTTATCATGATTGAGGAGTCTCGGAGCTGCCAGGCTCTTCACGCAGAATGTTGATGGACCTGGCAGTAAACCAAGTATTACTTAAAGAAATTATGTTTCTTTCAACAATCCTTCAATCATAACTTTTAATACCTTTATTGGATATTTCTCCTTGTCAACCAGAATGCAGTGCTGATCGTAGATATCTCATTTATTTCTATATGACAGTAGACAGTACTTCTTAATTTGCACATCTTAAAAATATCTCACATTTTATCTTAGGCTGTAACAAATGGAAAATAGTGTTCAGAAGTAGAGCATACGGTCTTTTTTATGTTGAAGTTGTGGCATGTGTTGTTTTAACTTCATTGTACTTTCCAATAGACATTGCAGGTGATACTACCTGTCCCTGGACTAGTGCTGGGCTCTGCTCCCTTCTCTTATGGCTACCAACCTTGGCTCCTGTAGTCCACGACTTTTCTTTAAGTCAGAATCCAATTTGATTGTTCATCAATTCTGTCTGGTGTTATCCATTTGTTTACTGATTGCCTACATCTCTGCCATTGAACATATTCCTGCTGACAGCATACAGCTTGGCCATTAACCGTTAATGGGTTAAAAGTCCTAAAATTACTATTTATCTACAGTTACTGTGTGTATCCACTCTTCTTGCTTTGTCTTCTGATATGCTCTGCTTATCTGCCTGCCATCATTACATACCCTGCTTTCTTGGTCACCCCTGATCCATGTACCATCCAGCAAGTCCTGCCTGCTGCACCATTAAGATAGGTCACAGTGGCTCACCCTGACTTGTAACTTAGAGAATTTACCTTAAAATATGAGCCAGTAACAATATGTATGATCACTTTTTTATACTAGGATGGTAACACTAGCAACAATACTGCCTTTAAAATCCTTCTATGGCAACAGTCTTTGATTTGCAACTAGGTAGGAGGATATTTCATACTGTCATTTACAGCATGTGTGAAGACTTTGAAAACAGACTATTTTCTAGTTCATGCTTTTATTTCTTCTGAGTTCTTATTAAGATTTCAATGACCTAATAAATTGTGGTTTGGGTATAACAAGGTTCAGTGACTTCATCTGAGGTCACAGCTGGGGTTTGCCCAGTAGCTCAGGTGAACTGACCTAAGGTAAACTCAATGAACTCAGTGACCTCACCTCAGGTGAACTCATTGAGTTCAATGAGACCTACATCTCCTGGCAGAAAACCATGGGGTTTTTTTTACCAAGAGATTTTGTGCTGGAATTTATACAACAAATCTGCATTGCCTGGCAAAAAAAACAAACACATGAAAACCATATTGCATCTTGATACATTTTTTTTTTGCCAGAAGCTGCAGATATGATGCAGGAATTTTGTGTATAAATTTCAACACCAAATCTGCACCTCCTGACAAAAAAATGCAGTTTAGATGCGGGTTTCTGCCAGGAGATGCAGATTTGGTGAAGAAATGTTTCCACCAGATTTCGGTTCAAATGTGCATCTCCTGGCAGAAAACCGCACTGAATGGTGTGAAAACCGTGTTTTTTTGTACGTTTTTCTGCCAGGAGATGCAGATTTAATGCTGGAATTTATAGACCAAATTCCTGAGCCAAATATGAATCTTTTGGCAATAAAACAAAGCATCAAAACCGCATCGCAGTCTCGGTTTTGTGTTTATTTCTTTTTACTCACAGAATTAGTAATGGCGGGGTCTGCTAGATCCCTCCCCATTACTAATCTAGGGTTAGTGTCAGTTGTGAACTGTCATTAGCCCCTTATATTACCCCAATTCCAACTGCACCAGGGCAATTTGGATGAACTTGGTAAAGTGCTGGGATTTTTGTATCTATTGGATGCAACAATTTTGGGTGGCTGCAGTCTGCCAATTTTAGGCTGGTAGGGTCCGATAAACATGGGCCTCCCCAGCCTGAGAATACCAGCCCCCACCTTTACCTTGGCTGAGTATCAAAAGTGGGGGTGACCGCACACTTTTTTTTTTTTAAATATTTATTTAAAACATTTTTTTTTTAAAAAAAGCCACTTTTATTTTGATATATACAGTAGCCAAGATAACAAGCACAGCTGGGGGCTGCAACCTATATCCGTATGCTTTATCCGTGCTGTGTATCTATATACGCAGGACCCTGCAACATTTATTTATTTTGCACTCAGAGATGCTGCAGGTTTGACTGCATCCAATCACAGACGCCGGCAGAAAGGGTGGGCGGCAGAAGCAGTGCATATGTATGAGAAATAATGAGCGGACCCGAAAGTAGTGTGACAGCTGTGGGCAATCTTGGTAAGTCTAACTTTTCACTTTTCAGTGTCTGAACTGTGACCTATAAATGACGCCAGAAACCCAGGTCAGGCGGGCAAAACAGCACTATATAGGTGCATCTCGCACGGATACACGAGACGCACAGTGTCTGAATAATGGCCTATAAATGACGCACAACACCAGGTCCAGGCGGGTCAGTTAGCACTATGAGTACATAACACATGACAGGCTCACCATTTAACCACCTGAATTCAAAAGGTCCACACACATCCTGCAAAAATGGATAAAATGTGCCATACCTCAAATAGTGAGATATTAGTTTATATTTTGGCCCAAAATATGTAAGCTCGCAATCCGTTCGTCAAGGATTCTCACACTTGCGAGTCCCTACACTGAATTAGTTAGAAAAACCACAAAGAACTGTATCAAAAAAACACCAAAAAGGAGCCAAGACAAATGATATGTGCACACACAGAATGTGGTGAGCCTTCCTCATAAAGATGGCTGCAGCCGAGGTGCAAGATGCTGATGTCACAGCCACTCAACCTCCACACTAGGGGGGAGGGGCGGCTGCTTAGCATAATACATGCAGACTAATAAGGCTTGCACTGGGAGCCCATCATATAATGAGTGAAATGCACAGTGTCTGAACTGTGACCTATAAATGACGCCAGAAACCCAGGTCAGGCGGGCAAAACAGTACTATATAGGTGCATCTCGCACGGATACACGAGACGCACAGTGTCTGAATAATGGCCTATAAATGACGCACAACACCAGGTCCAGGCGGGTCAGTTAGCACTATGAGTACATAACACATGACAGGCTCACCATTTAACCACCTGAATTCAAAAGGTCCACACACATCCTGCAAAAATGGATAAAAATGTGCCATACCTCAAATAGTGAGATATTAGTTTATATTTTGGCCCAAAATATGTAAGCTCGCAATCCGTACGTCAAGGATTCTCACACTTGCGAGTCCCTACACTGAATTCAGTATTCACTATTTGAGGTATGGCACATTTTATCCATTTTTGCAGGATATGTGTAGACCTTTGAATTCAGGTGGTTAAATGGTGAGCCTGTCATGTGTTATGTACTCATAGTGCTAACTGACCCGCCTGGACCTGGTGTTGTGCGTCATTTATAGGCCATTATTCAGACACTGTGCGTCTCGTGTATCTGTGGCGCCCCTGACCTGGTCAGGCACCACTGAGTACTGCACCCATGCTGGGGACAGTACAATACAGGTAATCCAGAAGGCTGACAGGGGTGTGGAACACAGGCGCATAGTGATCAGGTCTCACACATGTACCCATGAGAGGACCCCTGGGGATCCCAGGAGGGGGCAAAGCCTATACCTCCACTGGAATAGTGGCAGGGGGTTAAAAGCCTCCATCTCCTCTCAAGGGGTGTGGTGGAGAGTCTGGTTGCTAGGTGGCGTAGGCAAGAACAGGAGAGGAGGAGCAGTGAGTCAGTTAGAAGGAGAACTCCAGAGGGCTCAGTGAGGAGCAGACCTGTGGGGCTGATGCTGTCTAACAGCGCCCGCGCAGTGACTACAGACGGGGGAGAACGGTCAACTAGAAGTGCTGCCTGAAAGCCAGCTTCAGCTAGAGAGTGCACGGAGTGGGAAGTAAGGAGACTTCTAGAGAGCACCAGGCCCAACCGGGCGGCAGATCCCGAAGCGAGGATAGATTCACCTTTCCCTGCTAAACCTGCCGGTGTGGGGCTCTTACAGCCCACACCACAACAACCAAAAGCCGCAGCCACGTAACCGCAAGTAGGGCCCATAGGTCACAGGAGGCAAGAGGCTGGAGTGGCCTGGCCCGGGGAACAAGCACACGGCAAAACAAGAAGGGGAGAGAGGCTTGGAGCATCTTCCCTGGGTGACCCCCATAGGGACTAAAAGTCGGGGTCACCCCAAACCACCAAGGGCTAAGGAAGGCGAGTTTGTAGTCACCCTCATACAGGCAGCCGGAAGGATACCTGGTTCCCACCTGGTTCATCTCAGCTACGCCCGGGTTACTCACCCTGCCACCTGAAGTGAGTAAAAACCCTGAAAGACATCCTGCCTGTGTGGTCATTCTGCGACTTGTGGTACTACGCATCTACACCGGGCCCTGGGGCTTGCCTCACTCTCAGGAGGCTACTACATCTGACTGCACATATCATCAGCCCCAGGCACCCCTAACCTGCAGTGGCGGTCCCCACTGGCCGCAATACTGAGAGTGGCGTCACGATCAAAAACAGAAGATTTCCTACCAGTGACGGAGATCCAGCAACGTGGAGTCCCTGAAGGTAATGCACCGACACCGACACAACACCTGCGGGGCTTCACATCTGGCGTCACGAACAGGATAAGGACTAGACCTGTTCAGACAGGTGACCATGTGCCTGGGCGGTCCGCTTGAAAAATTGGAAGCGCCGCCATATTGCCACCATGAAAAGCGCGCTGAAAAACAACAGCAGCCCGCGCTGGAAGAAGTTACCGCCCACGAAGAGGTGTGGCTACCCAGAGATCCCCTGCAGAGTTCTGACCTTGCCAGCTATGAGAGTGGAAGCGTCGAGAGACGGCGGGAAGGAAAGGAAGCCACAAGCCTGCTGCTGGGAGAGGAGCTGCTGAAAGAGGCAGAGCAGAAACTGGACAGCTTGTTACAGGAGGCAGCGAAGAGTCCACTGCTGGGAGACCGTGCAGAAGACGGCGCAGAAGAAATGGCGTCTGACCGCAGGAACCCAGAACCAGGCTCCGCTGCCTGGTGGTACCGAGAGCTGGCCCAGTTTTGCAACCGGCTGGAGACCCGGGTCGTGGAGCAGATTCGGGAGGAACGGATGGAACTGCAGGAGATGACCGCGGCGGTTCGGGCCTATGAAGGGAGAGCTGCGCGCCGGGTGTCAGGCGGGACGGCGACGACGCAGACCCCAGTGCTACCAACAACGGGTGAGTCGAATGATGCCCCGGCCCGCGCAAGTGCCCCGACCCCTGCTGCCACGTCCGCGGTCCCTGAAGAGGCGTCCGGTGCGGCGACGCTGAAGCAGGCCGCAGCCACGCCAGGTGCGGCCCTCCAAGCCCCAGCGGCTGCAGCGATGCCCTGCTCGGCCCACCAAGATCCAGTCCCTGCAGCGATGCCCTGCCCGGCCCGCCAGGACCAGGCCGCCGCCATCCTGGGCGCGGCCCGCCAGGACCAGGCCGCCGCCATCCTGGGCGCGGCCCGCCAAGACCAGGCCGCCGCCATACAGGGCGCGGCCCGCCAAGCCCAGACTGCTGCAGCGACGTCCAGCCCAGCCTGCACAGAGCCTCCTGCAACAGCGACACTGATCCAGGCCGCCGCCATCCCGGGCGCGGCCCGCCAAGACCAGGCCGCCGCCATACAGGGCGCGGCCCGCCAAGACCAGGCCGCCGCCATGCCAGGCGCGGCCCGCCAAGAAAAGACTACCTCAGCATTTACCCCGGCCTGTAAGGCCAGAGCAGACACCGCTCCCCGGTCCACAGAGGTTCCTGATAGGCAGCCCACGGTGGGTGAAGACCCTGCATATTGGCAGATGAGGGCTGACCTGGAGGCCAAATTTCCACAATGGTTGGTGAGCCAGTACATACCCCCTCCGCATACCCCAAAGAGTCTCCTGATAACTCCTGCAGCAGCTACACCAAGGAGTCCCTCACCTGGGCCGGCTGAAGAGCATCCATCCCCGGCACTGTCACAGCTGGAGTGCCAGGAAGAACTAAGGGGGAGAGGAGGCCAGGAAGCAGAAGGGTTGACTCCGACTCCAGTGCCACCAGCAGCAGATGTGTATTCAGAGCCGGAAATGCTGCCATACTCCCGCTGGGACGAGGAGGACCTGACCCCCTCTGCAGAAGAAGAGCTGCCTAAGAGCTTCACCTGGGAGCCCACAAGCATGGATCCAGCCCGCAAGACACGGCGCAGAAGAACACAGTTTGCTCCAGCACCACAGTCTCCTGAACAGAGAGCAGTCACCGCCAGAGACCTAAAGGAGAAGCGTTTGTTGAGAGAGTCCAAAGCCCAGGCTAGAGGACCCCTGTGTTATGGCGTAGTGGAAGATTTCAACTTGAAAAGTGGTTATGGCTTCATTGTAGCACCAGGAATAAAAGAAGGGATATTTGTAAACCGCAGAGATGTGAACGCTCATCTGCCAAGAGGACACCCTTGCAGAAATCTAAAGATGGGAGATTCCGTTCAGTTCACCCTGCATCAAGGCGAAAGAGGATTGTATGCTCTGGACGTAACGCTATGTCCCAACAAACCTTACAGCCATCCCCTGCAACAAGAAAGACAAGAAAGACAAGAAAGACAAGAAAGACAAGAAAGACAAGACAGAGATAAAGAAACAGATACAGAGAAGGAATCAGATGCAGACCAAGAAAGGAAAGACACAGAACCTATAGATGAGGCAACCACAGATGAAGACAGAGACAAAGAGCAGGAAAGTCACAGGTGCCAGTGCCCAACGTGCCCTCGCCCTAGTGAAAAAGAGGAGTAAAGTAAAGTAAAGTAAGAAGAGAAGTTACTGTTTGACCAGTTAAAGTTTTGAAAAGTTTGCAACGTTATTGTTTAAGAATGTGCCCACAAAAACTATTGTGAGAAATAAACTTTAAGGCTATGAACTTGCTATAGCCACAAACTCTCGCAGTGTAAATAGTTACACCAGTGGCACCACCACCAGGGCCAGCCTGTTTAGGGGCTTGGCTCGTCTGCAACCAGGGGGGCCCGTCCGTAGAAAAGGGCCTTGGCTCACCTGCGACCAGAGAGCACGCCTGTTTATGGGGCCTTGGCTCACCACCACAAAGAGGGTACCTGGTCAGCACCAACTGTGGAGGCCGCCTCTGCATCCTGCCAGAAGAGGCTGAAGGCGCGGATCCGCCAGGCCAGGTATACCCTGAAACCACCAGCCCATGAAAGCCGCCTCTACATCCTGCCAGAAGTGGCTGAAGCCGCGGCCAACGGGAGAGGAAGATTGGAGGAAAGGTCTGGGGAAGTGGATGGCCCAGACCTGGTTACCAACAGGACCGGTGACCTACCTCCTGAGAGGGTTTTGGGTGGGTTAACGGACTTGTGGGTGGAGGGTGGTGATGTCTGATATCTGGTGCTTTTAAATGTTTTACATGTTTTAATGTTTTATGCATTTTAAAATGTTGTCTTGCAGCCCGAGGACGTGCTGGTGATAACTAAGGGGGAATGTGGCGCCCCTGACCTGGTCAGGCACCACTGAGTACTGCACCCATGCTGGGGACAGTACAATACAGGTAATCCAGAAGGCTGACAGGGGTGTGGAACACAGGCGCATAGTGATCAGGTCTCACACATGTACCCATGAGAGGACCCCTGGGGATCCCAGGAGGGGGCAAAGCCTATACCTCCACTGGAATAGTGGCAGGGGGTTAAAAGCCTCCATCTCCTCTCAAGGGGTGTGGTGGAGAGTCTGGTTGCTAGGTGGCGTAGGCAAGAACAGGAGAGGAGGAGCAGTGAGTCAGTTAGAAGGAGAACTCCAGAGGGCTCAGTGAGGAGCAGACCTGTGGGGCTGATGCTGTCTAACAGCGCCCGCGCAGTGACTACAGACGGGGGAGAACGGTCAACTAGAAGTGCTGCCTGAAAGCCAGCTTCAGCTAGAGAGTGCACGGAGTGGGAAGTAAGGAGACTTCTAGAGAGCACCAGGCCCAACCGGGCGGCAGATCCCGAAGCGAGGATAGATTCACCTTTCCCTGCTAAACCTGCCGGTGTGGGGCTCTTACAGCCCACACCACAACAACCAAAAGCCGCAGCCACGTAACCGCAAGTAGGGCCCATAGGTCACAGGAGGCAAGAGGCTGGAGTGGCCTGGCCCGGGGAACAAGCACACGGCAAAACAAGAAGGGGAGAGAGGCTTGGAGCATCTTCCCTGGGTGACCCCCATAGGGACTAAAAGTCGGGGTCACCCCAAACCACCAAGGGCTAAGGAAGGCGAGTTTGTAGTCACCCTCATACAGGCAGCCGGAAGGATACCTGGTTCCCACCTGGTTCATCTCAGCTACGCCCGGGTTACTCACCCTGCCACCTGAAGTGAGTAAAAACCCTGAAAGACATCCTGCCTGTGTGGTCATTCTGCGACTTGTGGTACTACGCATCTACACCGGGCCCTGGGGCTTGCCTCACTCTCAGGAGGCTACTACATCTGACTGCACATATCATCAGCCCCAGGCACCCCTAACCTGCAGTGGCGGTCCCCACTGGCCGCAATACTGAGAGTGGCGTCACGATCAAAAACAGAAGATTTCCTACCAGTGACGGAGATCCAGCAACGTGGAGTCCCTGAAGGTAATGCACCGACACCGACACAACACCTGCGGGGCTTCACATATCCGTGCGAGATGCACCTATATAGTGCTGTTTTGCCCGCCTGACCTGGGTTTCTGGCGTCATTTATAGGTCACAGTTCAGACACTGTGCATTTCACTCATTATATGATGGGCTCCCAGTGCAAGCCTTATTAGTGTGCATGTATTATGCTAAGCAGCCGCCCCTCCCCCCTAGTGTGAAGGTTGAGTGGCTGTGACATCAGCATCTTGCACCTCGGCTGCAGCCATCTTTATGAGGAAGGCTCACCACATTCTGTGTGTGCACATATCATTTGTCTTGGCTCCTTTTTGGTGTTTTTTTGATATAGTTCTTTGTGGTTTTTCTAACTAAGTCTAACTTTTCCTGCTTTAAAGGGAACCTGTCAGCAGAAATTTCGCCCAAAACCTAAAAGCTTCCCCCTCTGCAGCTCCTGGGCTGCATTCTAGAAAGGTCCCTGTTATTATTGTGCCCCATGTGAGACCAAAATAAAGACTTTATAAAGAGGTACCTTTTTGTATGCAGATTCTGTAAATGTGACACGGGGGCGGGCTGCCTGGTGTCAGTTATTCTGCCTCCTGCAGCTCCCATCTTGCCCTGAGGCAGGAAATAGATAGAAGGAGGTGACGTGGGGTCAGCAGCACCGCGCTTGCGCAGAACGCCGAGGGGGAAAGCGCGGTCCCGCGATTATGGGCGGTTGCTTGGTAATAAACATCACAGCACCGCCCACAATCTAAAGCCTGCGCCCAACGGTGACACTGGGCACAGTGCTCATCCACGAGAGATGAGCACTGGGCATGCGCGGGAACCTGTGGAGAACTGGGCGGCGTCCACAGCTATGGAAATCAGCAATGGGGGACGGCCTAAAGTGGCAGGAGGCAGACTAACGGCCATCAGGCAGCCCGCCCCCGTGTCACATTTACAGAATCTGCATACAAAAAGGTACCTCTTTATAAAGTCTTTATTTTGGTCTCACATGGGGCACAATAATAACAGGGACCTTTCTAGAATGCAGCCCAGGAGCTGCAGAGGGGGAAGCTTTTAGGTTTTGGGCGAAATTTCTGCTGACAGGTTCCCTTTAACTTCCGTAATACTCTGACAATATTATTCCCAGAAACCAAATTTGTTTCAGAAATATTTCCAGGCATCTTCCCCATGCTCTCCCCATTCAGTTTCAGCACTCTTCCATCCATTTCAGCATTTTTACAGCCCTCCCAGATTGATTTCCAAGGTTCTTCTTAAAATTATTTGAGTTATGCATTGACTTGTATTGGGTTAATCGTGATGAATACACAAATAATATAAATTATTTATGTCGAATAATCTGAACCCAAATATTTCACTATTTGCCTATCTCTAATAACAAGCCAATCTGTTCTCAGACAACTTAGTGGTCATTAATGTATATAAACTTTAAACTTATGTCACACTTTTCATAGCAAAAAAAAAAGCATAATTTGTATTTCACAAACTCTGGAAGTGACCACATTTACATTCCTTTGCTGGTTTGGAATTGTATTTTTGAAGATAGGTTAATTAGGATGTATTTAATTTTCTTCTTCACTCTGATACATGGCCCACGCATTTAATAACCCCTTTGAAGTCTACATTTAAAGCTTATTCTAATAAAGTACCTGCATATGAATGCATCCCAAGTTCACAACAATAAGTGCTTCAATCTGCTCTTTCTAGATACCGGCTGTCCAGCAGCTCCAGATATCGTAATTTCAAACTCACAATTTGTTCTAGTTTTATGATGTTCCCAAGTGGGATAAAATATTGTTCTATACTTTAAATCACTATACTTGGACTATGAAGGTATGCAATGAACAATCTCTTCTACGCGACGAGGGCCTATCCTGCCATTGATTGCCTTGATCATCCTTGTAGACGAACTAGGATAATTGTTATAGCTATAATAATCCATAGGACTCTGGCCTCACCTGACATTCTCAGACTCGTCCTTGCAGCACACGTACTGCCTAGAACAGACTACGTCCATTATCGAAAATATTTTTTGCTAAGATTTATGTGTTTATTATTGTTCTGTTTTTTACATTCCACTTGCTCATTATGTATTACAGATGTCTTTTATTACTTTTGCATGTATTTTCTTTCTTCTTACTTGAGAATAATCAACTAGAAATATCCATTATGCAAATAAATCTGCTTTAGATCTTCATTCTGACACTTTTGATAACTATCGATTTATAGACTGACAATGACATTTTTTTCCACACTTTTTAGCTTCTCTTTTAATCCTGTTCTAATTACTTTTCTCCATTTTACATTGCTTATATGCCAATTTCTTTAGTCTACGTAATAATAAGACAACTACAATTCCTTCTTCTAAAACTGCTACTTGTTTTTTAAGTTGTTATGTATTAAGTCAACCACAGGGGTGTACATAGAGATTAAAGGGTCCTATACAAAAAATTCCTTTGACCCACCCAAAAAAATAAACTATATTTTATTTTTTTTCACATTAGGATTCGGCTTTGCTGGCTCCAGAGCAGTCGTCCTTGCAGTCAAGTGACGACTAAAGTGTCATCTACGTCTATAACTAAAACATTGACATGGTTGACACTAATGGGGACAAACAAGATAAGAGAAATTATTGGGCCCGCACATCTTTAGTATTAAATTAACTGCGCAGGCTCAGAAATACGCTATGTGGCCAAAATATAAACATACATACACGGTACGGCGCACACTGCAATTGATGAATATTTGAACTCCACTATTACCTTCAATGTTAAAAACTGATGGCAAAAGTGATGCTTCATGTAGGAGGACAGACACACCAATCAGTGTACATGCTGTATCTTACCACAGAACACCCTGATGCATTTCACCGAGGCTTTATCCAAGGGCGCTTATGGCTTTATCATAAACGCCCTTGGAAAAAGCCTCGGCGAAACGCATCAGGGTGTTCTGTGGTAAGATACAGCATGTAATTATTTGGGATATATCAATATCTGTACTTGGCTGGTTATATGTATGTTATGTAGTGTGTCAGGACCCCTATCCTTGTCTTTTGCCCGTATTATTCCATTTGGATCTTTTTTAAGGCATTACTTACGATTATTCAATTTTGATAGGTGTTTTACTTCCTGACACACATTACATTTATTATTTTACATTACTCGCCAGTACAGTATTATATCCATTACTGTTATTATTAAAGACATGCTGTCTTATTTCCATGTAGTATTTACTTACTATGCAGGGTGTTCCTTTGGTATGGATCAACTTCACGTTTTTTGTTACCTTTTTCCCCAATTACATTTTTTAACGTGGCATTTCATCTGTATATAGTGTTTTTTTCTGAATGGATAATTTTTTGGTGTAATCATTCACTTCTTATGGTCAGCAGTGATATTTATTAGTACAGTAATAACTGTCTTTATTCTGACAGAGTCCACTATGTTTTGCTATTAGCCATTGTGTAATTATTACCATTGCATCTCCACGTGTATTGTTGCTCCTCCATTGTCATTTGGCTTGCTGTGCACATATTTTATTTATTTTTATACATTTTTAATGTTTCAATAAAGATTTCTAAAAATTGCATTATTGTAGTTCTTTTGTAGGTTTAGTTATAATAATAAAGTTTATTTATATAGCGCCAACATATTCCGCAGCACTTTACTATCCGGTGGGGGATGTATAGACAAATACAAAACAAAATGGCACATAATTCAACAGCTACAGTAGGAATGAGGGCCCTGCTTGAAAGCTTACAATCTATGGGGAAGAAGGGGGACACAAAAGGTGAAGCACACTTGTAGATCTGGCTGGCTATTGTTATGCTAGTTAATTAGTTACATATAAAGATTACTGATCTGGTCTTTTGACAGTAACCTTTTGGGTGCCCTTACGTGCCATTGGTTGTATGTCAGATGTGAGGACAGAACTAGGAGAGAGAAGGTTATGAGTAGCATTTAGAAGGTGGGACAGGGGACAGTTAGGTTAGTAAGTTATAATGAAAAGCTTGTCTGAAGAGATGTGTTTTTAATGTACGCTTAAAAACTTGGGGACTGGATATTAGTCGCATTCTTTGGGGTAGTGCATTCGAGAAAACTGGCGTGGCACGAGAAAAGTCTTGGAGACGGAGGTGTGAGGTTCGTATTATGGAGGATGTTAGTCTAAGATCATTTGCGGAACGAAGGGGGCGGGTAGGATGATAGACAGAGAGGAGGGATGAGATATATGGTGGTGCAGAGCTGTGGAGAGCTTTGTGGGTGAGGGATAGGAGTTTGTATTGTATTCTGTAGCTGATAGGTAGCCAGTGTAGTGACTGGCACAAGGGGGAGGCATCGGTGAAGCGGCTGGACAGGAATATGACCCTGGCAGCTGCATTCAAGATGGATTGGAGAGGGGAGAGTTTGGTCCGAGGGAGACCAATCAATAACGAGTTTCAGTAATCTAGGCGGGAATGAATAAGAGCGACAATAAGGGTTTTTGCAGTTTCCAAAGTAAGAAATGGTCGGATTCTGGAGATGTTTTTGAGATGTAGGCGACATGTGCGAGTGAGTGAATGTATATGGGGAATGAAGGAGAGTTCTGAGTCAAATATGACTCCAAGACAGCGAGCATGCTGCTTGGGAATGATTGAATCATCGAAGGTAATTGAGATGTCGGGTGTAGATTGGTTGGTAGAGGGAGGAAACACAAGAAACTCAGTTTTGGAGAGATTCAGTTTCAGATAGAGGGAGGACATGCTTTGAGAGACAGCAAACAGACAATCCCTGGTATTTTGTAAGAAAGCAGGGGTTATGATTGGAGATGATGTATATAATTGGGTGTCATCAGCATAGAAATGGTATTGGAAACCGAATCGGCTGATGGTTTGTCCAATAGGGGCGGTGTATAGAGAGAAAAGGAGAGGTCTCAAGACTGAACCTTGAGGAACCCCGAAGGTGAGGGGGAGAGGAGTGGAGTAAGAGCCAGCAAAGGAAACCGTGAAGGAGCGGTCGGAGAGATAGGAGGAGAACCAGGCGAGAGCAGTGTCCTTGAGGCCAATAGAGCGGAGCATGGTGAGGAGAAGTTGGTGATCACAGTGTCAAAAGCAGCTGAGAGATCCAAGAGAAACAATAGGGAATAGTGGCCTTTAGATTTTATTGTTAATAGATCATTTGAGACTTTGGTGAGGGCCGTTTCGGTGGAGTGGAAAGAGTGGAAACCAGATTGAGAGGGATTCAAGAAGTGAGTTTTCAGATAAATAGCGGATTAGTCGAGAGTGGACCAAGCGTTCCAGGAGCTTAGAGATAAAGGGAAGGTTAGAGACTGGTCTGTAGATAGCGGCACAGTTCTGATTGAGGGAAGGTTTTTTAAGTAGAGGGGTTATGGTGGCATGTTTAAATGATGAAGGCAAGATACCTGATGAAAGAGAGGTTAAACATTTTGGTTAGATAGGTAGTGACAGCTGGGGAGAGAGCCTGAAGGAGATGTGAGGGAAGAGGGTCACTGGTGCATGTTGTTGGGCGGGAAGAGGCAAGGAGACGCGTCACTTCTTCTTCTGTGACAGGCTCAAATATTGATAGTGAGCTTGAGGTGTGGGAGAGGAGGGGATCCAGGCTCTGAGGGGATTTTTCAAAGATTTCTTTGCGGATGTCGTTGATCTTTTGTAAGAAGAAAGTGGCCAGATCATCAGAGCTTAGGTTGGTGGCCGGGGTCTGTGCTTTAGGGCTCAGGAGGGAGTGGAAGGTTTCAAAGAGTCGTTTAGGATTGTTGGCTAGTGAAGTGATGAGATTGGTAAAGTATACTTGTTTAGCCAGATGGAGAGCAGAGTTGTAGGTTTTGAGCATGAACTTATAGTGGATGAAGTCTTCAGCTGAGAAGGATTTTCTCCACAGACGCTCAGCACACCTAGAACCGCGCTATAGGAAACCTGTTTGAAGCGTGTGCCAGGGCTGCCGCTGCCTGTGTGTTTTTTTTCTCCATGTAGATGGTGCAGCTTCATCCAGGGCACTCTGCAATGTCTTATTATAATGTGACACTGCAGAGTCTGTGCAGGAGAGCCAGGGATGACTGCAAATTGTTCATTAGCAGCTGGGTATTGATGGCGCTTAGATTTCTGTATGGGCGATAAGTGGGGACGTCCCGGATTTGAAGACAGTTTGTGATGGAAAAGGAGAGAAGGTTGTGGTCAGAGAGTGGGAGAGGGGAATTGATGAATTCGTTAAGAGTGCAGAGACGGGAGAAGACCAGGTCCAGCGTATTCCCATCCTCATGTGTAGGAGACTTAGTGAGCTGTGAGAGGCTGAAGGATGAGGTTAGAGAAAGAAAATGAGTGGCAGATGGGGAGAGTGGGTCGTCAATAGGGATGTTGAAATCCCCCGTGATGAGAGTGGGAAGGTCACAGGATAAAAAGTGTGGAAGCCAAGTGGCAAAATAATCAAGGAACTGATGGGAGGAGCCTGGAGGGCGATACACAACTGCCACTCGCAGGGAGAATGGTTTGAAGAGTCTAATGGTGTGGACTTCAAAAGACGGAAACATGAGTGAGGGTACTGGGGCGATGACCTGGAAGGCACACTGGGATGAGAGGAGCAGACCAACACCTCCTCCTGATCTGTTCTCAGGTCTTGGAGTATGTGAGAATTGGAGCCCACCGTGTGAGAGAGCAGCAGCAGCAGCGGTGGTGTCAGAGAGCTGGATCCAGGTCTCTGTAAGAGCAAGAAGGTTCAGGGCGTTAGAGAGGAAGAAGTCATGAATGAAGGGGAGTTTGTTGCACACTGACCTTGCATTCCAGAGTGCGCAATTAAAAGGGGCAGGAGAAGGTGAGCACTGGATATTGATAAATTGAGCAGGGTTTCTATGTGTTGCAGGATGGGAGTTATATGTACTTAAGGATGGGGGCCCAGGGTTAGGGGAGATGTCATCAGCAGCTAGGAGGAGGAGAAAAAAGAGAAAGAGCAGGTGATTCAGTGTTTTGTGTGAACGTTTTGTGTGCTGTGTGGGGGTTGTGGATGGTTTTGAATGGTTGAAAAATGTTAGTAAGGCCTCAATGTTGTACATGGGAGAGGGAAGGAGAGAGGGGCTGATATAGAGTGAAGGCACAGAATGTACAGGAGATGGGTTTAGGTGAGGGAGTGCAGAAAGCAAGACATATAAGAAACTAAGCGATATGACTAACGAATAGTGTAAGTTCAAGTTCACTGTGAACTACTTTGCTATTGTAATAGTATTGGCTCGTTTTTTGAGTAGTGATCAATATCATAGGTTTGTACACTCCTCTCTACCTGCATGACACACCGCTTTTTGAATACCCACTCAGCACAGAGTCACATAAGATGTAGTTTACGGTATCCGCATGATGACAGACGGAGAAGGGCCTATTGCTAAATGACATTGAGCCTCTTAACTCAGGGCCCCCATAGTGGCTACGTGGTCTGCCACTATGGGCGGTACGCCTCTGGTCGACCAGTGACCAGTTTTTCTGATGTATTCTCAAGTATACTTTGTTTATTTGCTGGTCTGCCATCGCCAATTTTCCTTCTGTAATATTTTGAGTGCAAGAAACTTCAAAAGTAACTTTTCTTTGAAAAGATGTATAATAAAGTCAAATGTAAATTTTCTTTTAAATGAAAAAAATGAATTAAAGAAATAAACAAATGTTTACATTTTTATTCTACTTCGCAAGGCCTTAAAATATGTCATTTAACGCACAAACCGTGAACAAGCTGAATAATGTAAGATGCTTATGTTTCTACCTGGAAGGAAAACACAATTCACAGTATGGGGCTGCACTAACTAAAATGAAGATCCTTCATCCAAGAATATAAAGAAGCGTTTTTTATTCCACAGGGCACTTCCACGCTGGACTGACATCTTTTTCAAGTGCAAAAAACAACTGTACCACTTGTAGTGCTCTAACTCTACATGGGGATACTGCATAAGCCTCTTACATGTAGGCTTTCTTTGGATGAATATGGAGGATGTAGGGAATATTCTGGATGCTGAGGGCAATTCACTACCTAATACACAATGATACTAACCAACAGTACAAGAACCACAATATAAATGGTGCCTAGTGACAATCCCTTGGTATTTCTCTCTATCATGCTCGTTTATGTGCAGGGACACACTTAAGGGGGCATTACACGCTACGATATCGTTAATGTTTTATCGTCGGGGTCACATTGTTAGTGAAGCACATCCGGCGTCATTAACGATATCGCAGCGTGTGACACTTACCAGCGACCTTAAGCGACCTCAAATATGGTGAAAATCGTTCACCATGGAGAGGTCGTCCCAAAAACAAAAATCGGTAATGGTTAATTATCGATGTTGTTCGTCGCTCCAGCGGCAGCACACATCGCTGTGTGTGACACCGCAGGAGCGAGGAACGTCTCCTTACCTGCCGCCAGCCGCAATGCGGAAGGAAGCAGGTGGGAGGGATGTTACGTCCCGCTCATCTCCACCCCTCCGCTTTGATTGGCCGGCCGCTTAGTGACGTTGCGGTGACGTCGCTGTGATGCCGAACGTCCCTCCCCCTTGAGGGAGGGATAGTTCGGCAGTCACAGCGACGCCACCGACCAGGCAAGTGCGTGTGACGCTGCCGTAGCGATGATGTTCGCTGCGGCAGCGATCACACGAAATCGCATGCATGACGGGGGCGGATGCTTTTGCGTACGATATTGCTAGCAATTACTAGCAATATCGTAGCGTGTAAAGCCCACTTTACTATAGGCCTTGGAACACTATTAGTTGACTTTATTATAACATACAGTCATGGCTGAAAGTGTTGGCACTCTTGAAATTGTATCAAAAAGTAAAGTATTTCTCCCAGAAAATTATTGCAATTCCACGTTTTGTTAAACACTTTTATTTCCCAAAAATGGGCTGGACAAAATTGTTGGCACCCTCAACTCAATATTTGGTTGCACACTCTTTGTAATAAATGACTGCAATCAATCGCTTCCTATAACCATCAACAAGCTGAAGGTCTCTCATATTTGAAACCGCATTCTCCCAACAGGAATTTTAAGATCTCCTCAAAGGTGTCAATGGGATTTAGATCCGGACTCATTGCTGCTATTTCAGAACTCTTCAGCGCTTTGTTTACATCTATTTCTGAGGCTTGTTGAAGTATGTTTGGAGTCATTATTCTGCTGGAAGCCTTATGACCTAGGACGCAAACCCAGCTTTATCATACCTGGGCACTAAACTGCAATCCAAAATAATTTGGTAATCTGCAGATTTCATAATGTTTTGCAAACAGTCAAGGCACCCAGTGCCAGAGGCAGCAAAACAACTCTGAAACAACTTTGAACCAGCACCATACCTGACTGTAGGTTCTGTATTCTTTTCTTTGTAGGTCTCATTCTGTTTTTGGTTAACAGAAGAATGATCTGCTGTACCAAAAAGCTCTTGGTCTCATCTGTCCATAAGAAACTTTCCCAGAAACATTTTGGCGTACTTACCTATATTTTGGCGAACTGCAGTCTAGCTTTTTATGTCTCTGTGTCAGCAGTGGGTTCTCCTGGGTCTCAGTTTCATTTCATTCAAATGAGGAAGGATAAATTGCTCTTACACAGATGCACCCTGAGCGTGCAGGACAGCTTGAATTTCTTTGACACTTGATTGGAGCCGTTTATCCACCAATCAAACTATCCTGCATTGCAAACTTTCATAATTTTTTTTCTTTCATCCACATCCAGGGATATTAGCTACAGTTCCATGGGTTGTAAACTTCTTAATTATGACAACACACTGTGGACAAAGTAACATCAAGATCTCTGTAGATGGACTTGTAAGCATGAGATTGTTGATATTTTTCAACAATTTTGGTTCTCAAGTCCACAGACAAATCTCTTCTCTTTCTTTTCACCATGCTTAGTGTGGCACTCAACTTTGCTCACAATTTTGGAAAGGTGCCAGCAATTTTTTTTTTTTTTACCTATTTTGGGGATTTTGTGTGAAATTATGTTTAATTTATTTTTTTTCCTTAGTTGATTTGTATTGCTGCAATACACACAAAGGAAATAAACATGTGCAAAACAAAATGTGGCATTGCAATAATTTTCTGACAGAAACTATTCATTTTCTGGAACAATTTGAAGGGTACTGACACTTTTGGCCATGACTGTATATAATGTCTTTTTATGTCAGTATAAAGTCTATTGCTCAACACTATGCAAAATGCAAAACAATCATACTGTAAAGAAAAGTGATTACGACAATGAAAACCTGTGGAAGTTCCTTGTATACATGATGGTAGAATACATACATATTGTTAAGGGAAAAATATTTATCTGCAAAACAAAATACCATGAGCGGAGAGCTATAAGGCACCTGGAGACACGGGGAAATTACTAAATATATATGAAGCCTTTTAAATAACACAAAGAATACATATAATGCCAGAACAAACCATATAATATATTAATAAAAATATAAGCTGCAAGTCAACAGGAAAGAGTAAAGTGCATTTACGTACATGAACATCTGTTCTGTCCGCGATCCATTTTGCAAGTTGTTCTGCAGCAAACCCGATACGCTGAAGATCGAAAGTATCCGCTCTCTTGGGCTTGCCTTTGGCTGGGAAGTGCATGAATGTGGGGGCTGAATTCATATTGAGCTGCAATAAGGAGGAAAATAATAGTTACTAAACCTGCTGTCAACTAAACATTGTGGTCATATAAAACGTTTCAGTTATAAATATAGTTACAGGAACAAGTATATTAGCCTTTCGGAATGATCTAGATTTCTGCTCGGATACCTAATAAAACATGGTCATATTTTTTAAAACAAGGGATCTATTGCCTATTAAATTTAAGGGTTCACTTCCCTTTTATCCTTGCCTTGGGGATGATTACCTAATGGGGTTGTGCCATGAACAAAGTAAAATTTAATAAATAGATTTTGGAATAATAAGTTCCATAATAGGATTTGTTAAAAAAAAAATGTTCCTGAGATAACCTTATATATGTGTCCCTGCTATGTACTGTGTAATGGATGTGTTTGACAGTACAGTCACATGGTCTGATCATACCACATCTCCAGGGCAGGAAAGGAAACAAAAGAGTATAAAGATAGGACAGCATGGATGTCACAGCTGTGTCTTTCTGTGAGGTAAAACATTATTTTTAAACAGGTAAGGCAGCACGGGATCACAGCTGAGTCTTACTTGTAAGGTGAAACATTGTTTTTTTTTAAACAGGCAGGGAAATGTTTCACATCACAATACCAAAAAGCATCAGCTGCAATACCAATACTGTTCTGCATATTATGATTTAATTCCTCCGCAGATCAGGAGATGTGGTATGATTGTAACGACTGAATGCCGGTCGTTATGATTATTAAGATACGATGGCACTATGGAAAACCCAGGGACACAAAGATGGTGAATAACAGTTTTCTTTATAAGTCTCAAAACTTTTTTTTTTACAAAAAAAAACAGTTCTCTTACAACGTATGGGCCACAACAGCCCGGAATAAACAATAACAGTTTATGCAACTTGGAGGACTTCAAGTGTCGGTCTGTAGGGATGAACTGGACTATATTTCCCCCACTATACTGCTCCCTCCCTTATCTATTAATGGGGCTTACCCAGGTACACTACTACAGATAATGGCACATGATCCCTCCAAGGATATAATCTTACAACCACCTCCCCCTATGTTTACAATTCAATCAGGGTACCCGGCCACCTCTCCATATACTTTCACAAACAAGTAAATATATGTACATGTACCTTTATACCTGTACCTCTAGCTCTACATGTACCTCTATTCTATATTCGGTACCTCACTGGCCCAAACAGTGTGATGAAGCAAAGGCAGAATAGTCTGTTATTATCAGCACAACATAGCTTAACCTCCAATAACTTCCGGTTCAGAGCAAACGCCTCAGGATAAGCAAACACCGCTCCTTCTCAGGGTATCATCTGTTAAAGAATAATCTTCCTTCTTCTTTATCCTATCTATATGTCCCTGACTGACTATTATACACCGATCGGTTTCAGGTCAATTGTTACTCACTGAAGTCTTTCGCCCAAGATGGCGTCCGTCCCCTCAGAATGCTTCTCATTCACTCTTACATGATTCTATCCAAACAGTTTGTGGAGAAAAATTCACTCAGATGAATTCCCCTCGTCAGGGGCAGTAGGAGCTCCAAGGAAAAAAACGAGTAATCGGTCCACAAAAAAAAAAACAAAAACAGGCAATCCTATGAATCCAGACACAGGGAAACAACAGCCGTCTTTCTCTTGCGCAGTCCCTCAGGACTTGACTGAAATTTTCAACCGTCTCTCTCAGTCTACGTTACCAGGGAAACCTAATGTAACCCCTTACTGTCTAGCAGTGTGCCTGCCCTCTAGTGACACCTAGTGGCCATTTAAGTTATATCATAAATCTAATATATAAAGCTCAGTGTGTGTGTGTGTATTTATGTCCGCTAAAGGAATCCGCACCGTCGCATTTACAATCACGACATTTTGCACAGACACTCCATGTGACCCAGGGAATGTCATAAACTATGTTTGGGTGGGAAAATTTAACCCTGTGCTTTCTAGTTACGCTACAAAAATTCTACAGCCATTAAACTGAATGGAGGTGGGAGCTATAGGTTATTAATAGCAACTGTCAGTGGTTGCAATAGGAACAAAATCTGTTAGTATAAGATACGATAGATGGATAGAGAGAGACAGAAAAAGACAGACAGAAAGAGAGACAGACTGGGAAAGAGACAGCCGGGCAAAGAAACAGCCGGGCAAAGAGACAGCCGGGCAAAGAGACAGCCGGGCAGAGAGACAGCCGGGCAAAGAGACAGCCGGGCAAAGAGACAGCCCGGGAAAGAGACAGCCCAGGAAAGAGACAGCCCGGGAAAGAGACAGACCTGGAAAGAGACAGCCCGGGAAAGAGACAGCCCGGGAAAGAGACAGCCCGGGAAAGAGACAGCCCAAAAAAAGAGAGACAGCCCAAAAAAAGAGACAGCCGGGCAAAGAGACAGCCCAGCAAAGAGACATCCGGGCAAAGAGATAGCCAGGCAAAGAGACAGACCTGGCAAAGAGACAGACCTGGCAAAGAGACAGACCTGGCAAAGAGACAGACCTGGCAAAGAGACAGACCTGAAAAGAGACAGCCGGGCAAAGAGACAGATGCCCAAAGTGTCAGACCTGGAAAGAGAGAGACCTGGAAAGAGTCAGACCAGGAAAGAGTCAGACCTGGAAAGAGTCAGACCTGGAAAGAGTCAAACCTGGAAAGAGTCAAACCTGGAAAGAGTCAGACCTGGAAAGAGTCAGACCTGGAAAGAGTCAGACCTGGAAAGAGTCAGAGACCTGGAAAGAGTCAGACCTGGAAAGAGTCAGACCTGGAAAGAGACAGACCTGGAAAGAGACAGACCTGGAAAGAGACAGACCTGGAAAGAGACAGACCTGGAAAGAGACAGCTCGGGAAAAGAGACAGCTCAGGCAAAGAGACAGAGAGAGACAGACAGATACAGAGCTTGAGACAGACTGATGCAAATACAGAGAGATAGAAACAGACAGAAAAGGAAAGAGACAGACAGACAGACAGCGACACACAGACAGACAGCGACACACAGACAGACTGGGAGAGAGACAGAGAGACAGTTACTATCCTGGGCAACGCCTGGGTACTACAGCTAGTATATATATATATATATATATATATATATATATATATGTTATATATATATGTATATATATATATATATATATATATATATATATATATATATATATATATAAAATACAGTAACAAACATACAATTTATCTTATGTACATTTTCACCCTGTTACACTAACACACCATGTTATCGTACGGGCAGACACGGCCATAACACAGTATATAAAAGGAGAGAGACAGCCGGGCAAAGAGACAGCCGGGCAAAGAGACAGCCCGGGAAAGAGACAGCCCAGGAAAGAGACAGCCCGGGAAAGAGACAGACCTGGAAAGAGACAGCCCGGGAAAGAGACAGCCCGGGAAAGAGACAGCCCAAAAAAAGAGAGACAGCCCAAAAAAAGAGACAGCTGGGCAAAGAGACAGCCCAGCAAAGAGACATCCGGGCAAAGAGATAGCCAGGCAAAGAGACAGACCTGGCAAAGAGACAGACCTGGCAAAGAGACAGACCTGGCAAAGAGACATACCTGGCAAAGAGACAGACCTGAAAAGAGACAGCCGGGCAAAGAGACAGATGCCCAAAGTGTCAGACCTGGAAAGAGAGAGACCTGGAAAGAGAGAGACCTGGAAAGAGTCAGACCAGGAAAGAGTCAGACCTGGAAAGAGTCAGACCTGGAAAGAGTCAAACCTGGAAAGAGTCAAACCTGGAAAGAGTCAGACCTGGAAAGAGTCAGACCTGGAAAGAGTCAGACCTGGAAAGAGTCAGAGACCTGGAAAGAGTCAGACCTGGAAAGAGTCAGACCTGGAAAGAGACAGACCTGGAAAGAGACAGACCTGGAAAGAGACAGACCTGGAAAGAGACAGACCTGGAAAGAGACAGCTCGGGAAAAGAGACAGCTCTGGCAAAGAGACAGAGAGAGACAGACAGATACAGAGCTTGAGACAGACTGATGCAAATACAGAGAGATAGAAACAGACAGAAAAGGAAAGAGACAGACAGACAGACAGCGACACACAGACAGACAGCGACACACAGACAGACTGGGAGAGAGACAGAGAGACAGTTACTATCCTGGGCAACGCCTGGGTACTACAGCTAGTATATATATATATATATATATATATATATATATATATATATATGTTATATATATATGTATATATATATATATATATATATATAAAATACAGTAACAAACATACAATTTATCTTATGTACATTTTCACCCTGTTACACTAACACACCATGTTATCGTACGGGCAGACACGGCCATAACACAGTATATAAAAGGAGCACATTTATAAGATTATCTCAGCACAGGAACATTTTTTTATTAGACACTCAATCATAGAACTTATTATTCCAAGATCTTTTGGTTAAAATGTAGTTTGTTCATGGGAAATCTCCTTTAAAAGGATAAATGCACCTAAGCACAGAGGTTTTAAAATGTTTTGCTTGCCAAAATGCAATGATCAATACCTGGTAGAGCTTTTTTGAAAAAGCTCTACCATTTTTCTTCTCCTTTACCTTGCAAAACTATTACAAATCAGTCAAAGCTCATGCTCCTGACACTCTTCTACCCTTCTCTGAATGTTAGAGTTGGCAAAAGGGAGGAGGGGGAGAGGAGGTTGTACAGGGATTTGCAGAAGACAGGGTAGGGAGGAAGGGAGAGAATAGAAGTGACAGACAAAGATGAAAGCACATGGAGAGGAAAAAGGTGGAATAACTGATCTGTGCTGATACCTGAAGCCCCCTGGACACAAACAGATCTCACATCCAGCCTATATTACATAGAGAGACACTCCCAGAGGAGAAAGCTGCAACTTGGATTGTGCCACAAACTGCATATCAGGGAGTTTGAAGATAAATCTAGAAAGCAATATTTAAGAATTTAATTTAAAAAACTAAAAGGTAATCACTAACATACGTAAAAAAAAAAAAAATCCATGTCAATAGGTTCATTTATTTTGTCTTCCAACTAAATTACAATAAATATATAATTAGATGTTCAAGAAATAGGGTAAATGATATGTAAAGCCAGATAACAATATGCCAACTTGTTACAGACAATGCTTTTAAGGCCACAAAAACCTTTTCATCAGTAAACGTTAGTAAATCATTTCACTTATTTTTTTGCATCATCTGAATAATTTGTGTTCTGTATGCAATTTTATGGGAAAAACTCACTGTTTGAATGGCGTGAAAAATTCTGAGTGTTGTATGTCATATTATGTGGGTAACTGAAGCAGAAGTTTAGCATTTTACTGACGCCATGAGAATGTGCGAGTCTGACTGACTAAGCCATTCTTCGTGAGAAAATGACCTGCGGTTTTGTTTCCCTTTTTACTGCATGGGAATCATTTCTTAATAAAAAAAACAAAACAAAAAACGATAGTCATGCCTGATCATGAGATTTTCTTACATTTGTCTCCCTCCATTAGCACGTTGCAGATTGGTTAACCAAAGTCTGTAGACTGTCTCACATTAACAATTTTAAAAATCCTATAACGTGCTGTCTTTTCTAAGATACTAAGAATATAACTTTTTTCTTAGAAACTCTGCAGCCTAGATCTACGTAATGCGAGACCAGATCAGCTTTCTCCTTACAAATCTGTCTTTCCTCATCTTTTTTCTTGGCTCATTTTATACATAGATGAATGGATTTGGAAAAAAAAAAAAAATGTTAGTGTATGCGGAGTAGTTTATGCTACTGTGTATGTATGTGGCCACCCGGAGGTGGTAATGTATATTACAGACTCATGAAGGTCACACTAATGTATTTAAGAAACAAATTGGTGTGTAGCACCGGCGTCCCTGCAGGGATGTCGACTTTCGCACCGCCCCGGTCAGCTCCTGCTCTCCCCTGCTTCCGCACGGCCTTCCACTTGCTCTGCTGCCTTCATCCTCTCCCGGGCCCTGTACATGCCACACAGGGTTCCCAGAAGTGCATCTTATCAGCCCTCCTCTTAAAGGACTGGCGTGCCATTTCTGGGAAATTCCTCTCAGCCTATGACACTGTCTATTTAAGGCACCCTCATATTAGGGGATGTGCATGAGCAAAGTTCCTAGTTAGTCAGTGTCTCGTCTGCTACCTAGCTAGTTGTCAGGTCCCGAACTCCTGTCCTGTTATCCCTGTGTCCATTTCCAATACCTGCCTTCCCATACCTGTATATCCCTGCTGTGCCCACCACTCCTGTCCATACCCGCCTGTCTCAGTCATCCCACCTGTTTATAGCTGAGTCAATCTCCCATCTTAGGGGTCAGCTGCCACAGTCCCGGACACTAACCTAGAAGTTGTTCCTGGTGTGCGTCTCATGGTTAGCGCTTAGTTAAGCCCCTCCCACTAAAGGGGCTTTTTTTTTTTTCTCTGAATTTATGTCCTTTTCAGTGAATTATTTTTGAATACAGTGTAGGGACTCAAAAGCTTGGAGACCATTGACGTTTGGGGTACGTGCTTATGTATTCTGGCCAAAATATGGACCAATAGATCACATTTATTATGATTTTACTGTATATAATTTTTATTGCATAACTTTCTGCAGGATGCAGCCGGGCCCTCTGTGTGTCTGTCCTGTGTGCTAGTGCACTTACATAGTGCTTGGCAGCCCGCCTGATCTAATGGAATGGCGTCATCAATAAGCTGTGTTCCGGACACTGTGCATTGAACATACAGTGCATTGCGAAAGTATTCGGCCCCCTTGAATTTTTCAATTTTTTCCCACATTTCAGGCTTCAAACATAAATATAAAAACTTTTAATTTTATGGTGAAGAATCAACAACAAGTGGGACACAATTGTGAGGTTGAACGATATTTATTGCTTATTTCAAATTTTTGTAAAAAATAAAAAACTGAAAATTGGGGCGTACAACATTATTCGGCCTCTTTAAGTTAATAGTTTGTAGCGCCACCTTTTGCTGCGATTACAGCTGCAAGTCTCTTGGGGTATGTGTCTATCAGCTTTGCATATCGAGAGACTGAAATTCTTGCCCATTCTTCCTTTGCAAATAGCTATAGCTGAGTTAGGTTGGATTTAGAGCGTTTGTGAACAGCAGTTTTCAGCTCTTTCCACAGATTCCTGATTGGATTCAGGTCTGGACTTTGACTTGGCCATTCTATCACATGGATACATTCATTTGTGAACCATTCCATTGTAGATTTTGGTTTATGTTTGGGATCATTGTCTTGTTGGAAGACAAATCTCTGTCCCAGTCTCAGGTCTTTTGCAGACTCCAAAAGGTTTTCTTCAAGAATGGTCCTGTATTTGGCCCCATCCATCTTCCCATCAATTTTAACCATCTTCCCTGTCTCTCCTGAAGCAAAGCAGTCCCAAACCATGATGCTGCACCACCATGTTTGACAGTGGGGATGGTGTGTTCAGGGTGATCAGCTGTGTTGCTTTTACACCAAACATATCATTTGGCATTGTGCCCAAATAGTTCGATTTTGGCTTCATCTGACCAGAGCACCTTCTTCCACATGTTTGGTGTGTATCCCAGGTGGCTTGTGGCAAAATTTAAACAACACTTTGTATGGATATCTTTGAGAAATGGCTTTCTTCTTGCCACTCTTCCATGAAAGCCAGATTTGTGTACTGTACGACTGATTGCTGTCCTATGGACAGACTCCCACCTCAGCTGTAGATCTCTGCAGTTCATCCAGAGTGATCATGGGCCTTTAGGCTGCATCTCTGATCAGTCTTCTCCTTGTTTGAGTTGAAAGTTTTGACGGACGGCCGGGTCTTGGTAGATTTGAAGTGGTATGATACTCCTTCCATTGCAGTATGATCGCTTGCACAGTGCCTCTTGGGATGTTTAAAGTTTTAGAAATCTTTTTGTAACCAAATGGGGCTTTAAACTTCTCCACAACAGTATCACGGACCTGCCTGTTGTGTTCCTTGGTCTTCATGATGCTCTCTGTGCTTTAAACAGAACATTGAGACTATAACAGAGCAGGTGCATTTATACGGAGACTTGATTACACACAAGTGGGTTATATTTATCATCATCAGTCATTTAGGACAACATTGGACTATTCAGAGATCCTCAATGAACTTCTGGAGTGAGTTTGCTGCACTGAACGTAAAGGATCCGAATAATATTGCACGCCCCAATTACCAGTTTATTATTTTTTACAAAAATTTAAAATAAGCAATAAATATCGTTCACCTTCACAATTGTGTCCTACTTGTTGTTGAGTCTTCACCATAAAATTTTAATTTTTTTATCTCTATGTTTGAAGCCTGAAATATGGGAAAAGGTTGACAAATTCAAGGGGGGTGAATACTTTTGCAAAGCACTGTATCTGTGTGACTGGTGCCCTATGTAAAACCTCATTAGTGTGCAAGTTTAATACCAGCAGCCACCCCCTCCATAATTTGGTAGGTTGAGCGTGACTGTGTCATCGGTATTCTGCACCTGTGTTACCCATACCTTTATCATGGCGGTTGAATCCTGCAAATGCAATTGCCATTTTTGACCTGAGTTGGCTGGTGGCTTTTTTGTGGTGAGATTTTTAGTTTTTTTTCTAAGTCCAGGTTTCCCCTGTGGTCCAGTGAGTCCACTCATCCTGCTCACTGCCACTACACCGGTAATGAGCTTAACAGTTTGCGCAGGCCATGGACTCCAATAACTCCAATAAAGAGGGAACAGCAAAAGCAGATTCTGTCTTTTCTGCAAACCATCAACACCCGTCTGAATGCCCTGTGTCCGGCTGGTTCCTTGGCATCTGTTCAGCCTGCAGCTCCGGCATCAGCAGAATCGTGGCCTTGTTCGTCTGCTCCACCATGTTTTGACGGCGATCCCAAGCAATGACGTAGGTTCATCAATCCCTGCACTTTGAACATTTGCCACATCGGTTTCCATCAGAGTGTGAGCATTCCTGATGTCGCACCTCGGGGGGAGGCTCTTGCTTGGGTTGGATCAATCTCTTGTGGGAGAGAAGGGATCTGGTCACCTCCAACGTCCTGGACTTTTTTAATGCCTTTTGGAAGGTCTTCCCTCCTGCAGTTACATCAAGGTGCACAGACTCTCAGTTCAGTTCTGCACACTCTCCTCAGAGCTAGGCTGGAACAATCAGGTGCTGGTGGCCGCCTTTTGACCTGATCTCCGTAGCTACGCGGGTTGATCTTAGTTTCCAGGAGCAATCCATGGAAGTAAAGCATGATAGGGGATTTTTACATATGGCTCCATCCCGGCCCGCCGATGTCCAAGTTTTCGGTTGCCACTCCTGCACCCATGCAGATCGACAATGTCAGGTTGTCGGAACAACGCAGAGACTACCGTCATGCTATGGAAGTGTGTTTCTATTACGGAGGTGGAGAACACTTCATCCGTGCTTTTCCCGTGAGATCTGGAAGATGTTTGGTCCCTGAAGCGCCTGTGAGGCCTACCGTAGAAGTTAGTGCAGCCCTCTTTTCTGGTCGTAAGAAGGAGCCCCTCCAGCAGCCGCCTTACAGATATCTCCTTCCACTGACCATGTCTTCACCCTCCATATCTGAAGACAAGTTGCTGGAAAATAAACCTCGTTCAGGCCTGGAGAAGAGGGGCATGAAGGGGAGGGTACTGTAGTGCTGACGTCCCTGCATGGAGGCTGACTTACTCACCACCCCGGCCGGGTCCTGTTCTCCCTTGCTGCCGCGCAGCCTTCCACGTGCTTTGCTGCCTCCTTCCCCTCCCGGGTCCTGTACATGCCAATCAGAGTTCCGGGGAGTGCATCTAAGTCATGAGTGCAAACCAGCCCTAATCTCAACGAGCCAGCGTCCCATTTCCCGGCAGTGCTACTGTATAGTTAAGGCACCCTCCAATTAGAGGAGGTACCTTTGCAAAGCTCCTAGTTAGACAGTGTCCCAATCTGCTACCTAGCTAGTTGTCAGGTCTTGAGCTCCTGTCCTGTCATCTCTATGTTCGTTTCCAGTACCTGCCTTTCCATACCTGTCTATCCCTGCCGTGCCCACTACTCCTGTCTGCACCCATCTGTCCAGCCTGCCTCAGTCATCCCACCTGTTTATACCTGAGTTTGTCTCCTATCTTGGGGTTCAGCTGCCACAGTCCTGGTCACTGCCCTAGAAGTGGTACCTGGCGTCCACCTCGCGGTGGATGCTCAGTTAAGGCCCTCCCACTAAAGGGTAATCCCAGGTTTCCCCTGTGGTCCAATGAGTCCACTGATCCCGCTCGCTGCCCCTACACCAGCCGCGAGTCTTGAATGAAATTGGTGGGTAGTTAAGGAAAGTCTGTCAGTGCAACATTAAACCAAGCACAGATTATTGAAGCACCTTTGGAATGTCTGAGCAGTCCAGCGCACCTTCCTATTTGTTTTTAACCAATCTCCACCCTCCTATTCCTTGATTGAAAATTTTGGCTTTACAGGAGAAGATAGACTCAAAACATGTAGACGGAAAAGTTCTTTGGACTGCTTGTCAATATGAGTGCCTGTGCTTGGTTTGAATTGTCATTTCTTGCTGATAGACTCTCTTCAAAGGTGGCTACATCTATATATTTGGTTCAGAAAAACTACAATCTACAGAGTGTAGTCATGAATTGTAGTTGTACAGGGTTGTACTTGGGTAAAACTGTAGTTAATGAGGACAGATGTCCCCATTACTGGGACAGATGGCAGTTGGTGCTTTTAAAATTGTATGGAGGAGGAGCTAGAGGCCAGTACACATTCTGCTGCAAGCTCTCCTGAAACGACAGTTACAGTTCTGCATAGACGTTTAACAGCACCAACTGCCATCTCCTATCTCTTTAATCAGAAAATCTGTATTCACTTAAGACAGATTTTATCCGTAAATTGAGAATTTTAAGAATGATTGATCAGATCAGGATGGGAAAGAAGCGGAATTCCCTAATAAGATATTTTACAAAGTTCCTTATTTGTACATGTATATATTGATCTATGAAAAAATAAAATGATGGTTGCTATAGGTGATCCTAGTGCCTTTACCAGAATTTAACAAAACATATTCTGTTTCCTATGAACAATATCTAGCTTTTGCATCTCATGCAGTTTCTCCCCGGTCAGCATGCTAATCCATAGATAGAAGTCACAGCGGTGCAAAAGTGGTCTTCTGAATTTCTCCATTGGATTTGAGATGAGGGTACACATCACTGCGTTCTCTTCTGTTCTACGGCTGCAGAAAACCCCAGAACACTATGTCCTTCAGCACAACGTGGGATTAGTTACCGTAATCACGCTGCGTGCACTTAAAAGCTTTGAAACAGAAACGTTCATTTAATGAATTCCCGTGAATTAGCTGAAGAGCCGCCGCACTCGTAAGCAGCTGCAATGTATATGGACAAAAGTACCGTATATTTTCACATTAATGATAGAAACCTTGAAAAGCAAGAAATTGAGTTGATATTCAGTCTGAGCAAGGGGAGATAGGAATCTATATTGTTAGTAGAAAAGCTGGGGATGAATACAGTCTGTTCAGCTTGACACTTCTATTATGAAAGCAGTTATACAATAAGACAAGGCTCTCAACAAACTGCAACACAAAAAAAGAAAAAACCTAATTAATGAAATGAAGAATGACAGTCAAAAGAAGAGGAAAAAAATAAGTGTCAAATCAGAGAACGCATATTGTACATTATTGATCATATCAGGTAAACCATTTTTATTAGCGGAGCCCCCTGAAAATACTCGAATTTCCACATAGTTGTAGTTTGTAATGAAACTTTGCAGAAATTGTTCTATTTTGCTGCATTGTTACCGGAGGGAAAATGAGACATTATACTGCATCCACTGAAATAAAGACCATCAGCGTAAAGCAAAGATACTACTGAACCTCTTGGGAAAGTGACACTCTCTGCTGTGGATAACAGATGACTGTTACAAATGTGGGATCTCCCCTCTATAAAATTGGAATTCCTTGTTCGAGTGATTTTGGGGGGTGTTTGAGTCATTCGACGACCTCGAGCCTTTTGCTAAATGCTCGACAGCTCGAGTAGCGTTCGAGAACGGTTCGATCAACAAAAAGCGTACCTAGTTACTAGCTGGCTTTTCACTGTAATAGTGTGAGTCACTGTGAATCACGCTATTATCAAAATTCAGTGTATAGTGTGCGGGGGGGGACGGGGTTTAGATCAGTGCTGCTGCTGAGTGCTGAGAGAATGCCGATTGCCATTTTTTTTTTCCCTAACCGCATGTACAGTGGGGTGGGCCAGGATGTCAGCAAATCACAGACACACACACAGCAAAGTGGATTTTCGCCAGACAAGCAAGGGCATGTGTCATAGGCTGTGCATGTCACATGTCCTTGCCTTATAAGACACGGCCATGTTCCCCGTCACCGCCATTATCTCTCTGCTGCGTGTGGGTGACAGTCACCGCTCCCGCTGCTGCGTGCGCTATAGAGAGACAGTGCAATCTACACAGCGCTTTAGGGATTAGGGACTACTGGTTATTTCAGTCCTTTCAGGGCTGATTTACAGGCGTTCATAGCCATAGCTGCTAGGCAGGTCTGTGCTAACGCTGTACAGGGCTTTAGATAATAGCATCTGGCTTCCTCAGCTCAGGCAATTCCTTGCTGCATTTTTTTATTAGCAAGGATAGAAAGTGAGGCTTCCTTTGCTGTCCTGCTACCTACAGCACCCGTGCATTCTACCCACCTGCCCTTTTTTGCCACTTTATTTTATTTCCCCAAAGAGCTGACACTTTTTGGGGCATCTTAAAAGTGTCTGGAATACTAAGTTAGTGTTCCTTTGCTGTCCAGTGACCCACAGCACCCGTGCATTTTACCCACCTGTCCATTTTTGCCAAGCTATTTTATTTCCCCAAAGAGCTGACACTTTTTGGGGCATCCTCAAAGTGTCTGGAATACTAACTTAGTGTTCCTTTGCTGTCCAGTGACCCACAGCACCCGTGCATTCTACCCTCTTGCCCAGTTTTTGCTACGCAATTCTAATTGCAAACTGTGCTGCCACTGTTAGGGGCATACTAAAATTGACTGGGATAGTAAGTGTTGGTTCTTCAGCTGTCAATAAAGCTAGATCACCTCTGCAATCTACACCACCTCTCCATTTTTGCTACCACATTTTAAGTGTCCAATCTTGTTGCTAACAAAATGAGTGGCAAAAGGACAGATGTTTGTGGAAAGGGAAACAGGCGTGTTGGAAAAGGAAAAAAAGTTTGTGTCCGTGGGATAGATGGCAAAGCTACATTAACACGTGCTGAAGGAAGGCCATCTTCCAGCAAAAGTAAAATGTCTACTACTTTCCGTGGACAATCAGATGTGCTACCTCTTTTACGGAACCGAACAACTGTAACAAAGGTAGATGATGCACAAAAAAAAGAACATGCTTGAATGGATCTGAAGTGCTCCAACAAGTGGCCTCTCCCACACCTCAAGTTCAACATCCAAAAAGTCCTCTGAGTTGTCACCCCAATCGCACTTGCTTTCTCCCAGCTCTCAAGTCTCCACCCGACCTGCAGAGTATGGTGTAACAGAGATGGCTGAGTCTGCAGAGCTATTCAGTCAAACTATAGCCTGGGAATCAGAGGTCTGCTTCCAAGCTACAGTGAGTACAGAACAGGAAATAGTCTGCAGTGATGCCTAGAAGCTTTGTAAGTCAGATTCAGGCCCTGATGACCAAGTTTATGAGCATAATGTAGACCCTCATTGCCAAACTGTAACACCTGTTGGTGGAGACAATGAGGAACATACTGATGACGATGAGATACAGATACCTCATTGGGAAGACAACTTATCTATTCAGTCAGGGCAGGAAGAGGTTAGGTCTGAGGGCAACGGGAGTGCAAACACAATGCTTGATGATGAAGTTCTAGATCCCACTTACTGTAAACCCACAGTCAGGCACTCGAGGAGGTCACCAGAGGCGGTGGAGGAGGATGCAACTGACGACGAGGTTACCTTGCGCCTTCCTGGACAGAGTCGGAGTACTGGCAGCACGTCAACAGCTGCATCCTCAGCCACAACTCTGCCTCTGAGCACAAGTCGGTGTGGCTCTGCAGGTTGCATGGGCTCTAAGCCTTGCCTTGCCTTGTCCTTTTTTGACATCGCAAAGGATCTCCTAAATCATGTGATCTGTAAGATTTGTCGCCAATCTATAAGTAGAGGCCAAAACCTCACTAGTTTGACAACTTCTTCCATGAATCGTGACATGAATAACAAGCATAAGTCCCAGTGGGAAGCTCACTGTGCTACAATGCGGCCTAGCGGAGCGGGCAAACCACAGTCTGCCCCTTCAAGTGCACCCGCGCGCTCTTCATCCTCTAGGACTGTGGGGACAGCTGTCACACATGTTTTTCCACGCAGCCCTTCCACCTCTTTAACCGCAACAGGCAGTTTGCTTGGCAGGTCGTCAGTTGTTTTGGAAGGGGAAACAAGTGCTGGTGTGGAGCTCTCTCAGAAATCAACAGCACCAACTTTGGATGAAGGCAACATCATGTCTCCGCCTGCACTTTCCTCACAGACCTGCAGTTTTCCAGGGACACCCTACTCAACACCGTCTCCACACAGTAGCCAGATCTCAATCTCTCAGATGTGGACTAATAAAAGGCCATTTCCTCCGAGCCATGACAAGGCTAAGAGGTTGACTTTCACCCTCTGTAAGCTCTTGGCTACCGAAATGCTGCCTTTCCGCCTAGTGGACACAGAGGAGTTTCGAGACCTTATGTCAGTCGCAGTGCCCCAGTACCAGATGCCCAGTAGCCACTACTTCTCCAAGAAAGGTGTGCCTGCGCTACACCAGCATGTCGCACACATCACCGCTTCCTTGAGAAACTCTGTGTGTGACAGGGTGCATTTCATCACCAATACTTGGACCAGTAAGCATGGACAGGGGCGTTACATGTCGCTGACTGGGCACTCGGTAACTATGGTGAGAGATGGAGAAGGGTCTGCTGAACAAGTCTTGCCATCCCCACGACTTGTGCGTCAATTCTCTGTATGTAGAAGTTCCTCCACTGCTTCTGCCTCCTCAACTTCGTCTGGGTCCTCTACCTCCGCCCAAACCCTGTGTGGTCAGGCCACCCGCGATGTAACTGCGCACAAGGAATCCCACACACCACCTTACTATGCTGGCAGCAGAGCTCAACGGCATCAGGCGGTCTTTACGTTGAAATGTCTGGGAAATAAGAGTCCCACAGCTGAGGAGTTGTGGTCAGCTCTGCAGTCCGAGTTTCGTAAATGGTTGTCTCCACTCAACCTGCAGCCTGGGAAAGCCGTGTGTGACTATGCTGCAACCTGGGTGCGGCCCTTCGCCAGGGCAAGGTGACACACATGCCTTGTATGGCTCACGTGTTGAACCTTGTTGTCTAGCAATTTTTAACCCACTATCCCGGCCTAGATGGGCTTCTGCACAGGGCACGGTCACTCTCTGCTCACTTCCGCCGTTCAATCGGCGCAGCTGACCGACTTGCATCGCTGCAGAGGTCTTTCGACCTGCCGGTTCATTGCCTGAAATGCGCATGGTAGCAGCCAAAATGTTGAGGAAGGTGCAGGAGACCAGGAAGAAATGGAGGACGAACTCTCAATGGGCATGGAAGACTCAGCAGATGAGAGAGACTTTGGTCAAATTTCGGTTGAACGAGGTTGGGGGGAGATGTCAGAGGACGAAAGCACGGTTATCACCTCGCCGCCACAAACACAGCGAGGACTTGGTCCGCATGGATGCGCAAGACACAGGAGCGCCTTCTTGCTGCACTACCTACAACATGACCCTCGAATTGTCAGAATTAGAAGTAATGATGACTACTGGGTTGCCACACTCTTAGATCATCGGTACAAGCCCAAATTTTGCAAAATAATTCCAGCCATTGAAAGGGATGCACGTATGCAAGAGTATCAGCAGCAGCTATAACGCAATCTTAGCTCGGCTTTTCCACAAAACACCAGTGGTGGACAGAGTGAATCTCCCAGTTGTAACTTGACAAACATGGGACTGTCTCGTCATCAACAGTCAAACCGTATCAGCAGCACCGTATCTGGTGGTAACAGCAATTTTATTGAATTTTCATAATTTTTTTTAGACCATCCTTTGCAAGGCCATCAGAGACAACAAGTCTGAAACATAGTCAAAGGCTAGAGAGGATGATACAGGAGTATCTCCAAATGAACATCGATGCCATGAATGTGCAACTGGAGCCTTGCTAATTTTGGGCTTCCAATCTTGGAAAATGGCTTGCGCTCACTACTTACTTCTTGGAGATCGTGTCATGTCCCGCGGCCAGCGTTGTCTCTGAACGTGTCTTCAGTGCTGCTGGGTGTGTGCTGACAGATAAGCGCACGCGTCTGACCAGTGACAATGTGGACAGACTAATGTTCATCAAGATGAACAAGTCATGGATCAGCAAGGACTTTGCTACCCCGGTGTCATCCTGGGGAGAGTAAAGGCTTGTTTCTTTGGATTGTGCTTGATGCATATCTACCTGTCAAGTTTGCAACTGGGGCACAAGTGATGCCACTGAAGTGGTGTCTGTGGGGCCCAATTTTTGGAAAAAAAGGGAGACTCTGCTTGGAGTCCCCTTGCTGTGTTTTTAAAAATGATCCAAGATTAACAAGTCATGGATCAGCAAGGACTTTGATACCTACCCCGGTGTTATCCTGGGGACAGTTAAGGCTGGCGTATTTTTGACTGTGCTTGATGCAAATCTACCTGTCAAGTTTGCAACTGGGGCACAAGTGATGCCACTGAAGTGGTGTCTGTGGGGCCCAATTTTTGGAAAAAAGGGAGACTCTGCTTGGAGTTCCCCTGCTGTGTTTTACATGATTTTAGAAGGGCATGAAATGCCTATATCTGTGTCTCCTCCTCTTTTTCCTCGTCCAGCTATTTTGTTTTCGCATGAGTATATGTCCTTGTCACTTTCCCATGTGTTTGTGGTGTCTTGGGAGTTGTTTGTCACCTTTTGGACACCTTTGAAGGTGTTTTCTATGTGTTTTTATGTGTTTGTCTTTGCCTCCCATTGTTTTCAATGGGGTTCGAGAGGTTCGCCGAACGGTTCGCCGAACGTTCGCCGAACCAGCCCTCTGTTCGACGAACCGAACCGAACCAAACTCGAGCCTTCAGAGGTTCGCTCATCTCTAATTAACACGCAGATATGGGTTTAATCTGCAGGAGAAGTGGAAAAAGCCAGCAACCATCTTGGAAAAACTCTGAAGCTTTATTGTGACTTTGTCTACAAGCTGAGCTTTTTATCCACTGTATGTTTTTTAGGGATTTTTCACAATAAAGCTTCAGAGTTTTTCCAAGATGGTTGCTGGCTTTTCCACTTCTCTTGATAATCACTGTTACACCAGGATCCGGCCTGATGTGCCTGACACCATCCACCATTTGGGATACATATAGGTCTAGGTGAGCTGTGATAATGTATTCTTTTCATTAATATGCAGGGTAACAGCATCCTGAACCTGCCCACCGCCTGCACATTGAAACCCGCTGCTGGGAGGAAATCAACTTAAATCTTCCCGGAAGCATTCAAGTCTCCATCATGGAGCAGCGCCGGCGCAGGTTCAGTGACTGCTCTGTGTATGGAGAGCAGCAGCCGTAACAAAATGTACAGCTTGCAATAAGCCAAGCTAGAAAAAAGTAATTAGTTTAGCATAAATGATAAAACAAGTGTTTTTTCCAAATTCTACACAAAATGCCACTTTTACTGACTACTGCAGTCCCGTAATTATTCACCCCTTCATGAAAAGTGTCTTTAATATTTAGCATAGCTGCTTTGGCTATTATGTCCTGCCGTGAATGTGATGCATAGCAAGTCACTAGCTTCTTGCAGTGTTCCTGAGGAATGTTAACCCATTTTTCATGTACAATAGTCTTCAGTTTACTAATATTCTTGGATTTGTGTGCTGTAACCACCTTCTTCAAATCCCATCAAAGATTTTCCATGAAATTTAAGTCAGGCGGCTGTGACAGCCACTCCAGAAACTTCCAGGACTTCTGAAACCAAGTGTTTGTGGCCTCTGAATGCTTGAGATCATTTAATGCTGGAAGGTTCAATGGCAAGCAAACTTCACCCTCCTCACTGAAGGCATGACATGTTCTCCAAAGACAATTGATTAAATCCATCTTCTCTCCTTCACATGCTGCAGGTTTGCTGTACCACAGAAAGCAAAGCAGTGACAGAGTATCACACAGCCACCACCATGCTTCATTATAGACATCACAAAGCCACTGCCATGCTTCACTGTAGAGATCCACAATGCCACTGCCATGATTCATTATAGGCATCACAAAACCACCGCATGCTTCACCATAGAAATTACACAGTCACTGCCATGCTTTATTACAAGCATCACAAAACCACGGTAATGCTTCACTGTAGACATCACACAGTGACTGCTATGCTTCAATATAGGCATCACAGAGCCACTGCCATTATTCACTGTAGACATCACAAAGCCACTGCCATGCTTCAGTATAGGCATCACAAAGCCATCCGCTATGCTTCCCTGTAGACATCCTACAGACACTGCTATGCTTCATTATAGGTATCATAAAATCAGCAAAATGCTTCACCGTAGACATCACAGACACTGACATGCTTCATTATAGGCATCACAAAACTACCACCATGCTTCACCGTAGACATTACACAGTCACTGACATGCTTCATTACAAGCATCACAAAACCATTGTCATGCTTCACTGTAGACATCACACAGTGACTGCTATGCTTCAATATAGGTATCATAAAACCACCACCATGCTACATTGTAGGCATCTCAGCCACCACCATGGTTTACTGTAAGCAAGTTATTTTTAGTGTATGCTTCTTTCTTTCTTCTCCAGACATACCTCTGACCCAAAGGCCCAACAAGTTACAGGGTTGTTTCATTGTTCTACACAACAGAATCCCAAAATTGAATTATTTATGTTTTGTTGGAGCCAACTTTTCTTGTGCTTTTGAGTTAATAGAGAAGTATATCTTGTAATTTGAGCATGGAGACCTTCAGTGACTAGAATGTGCTTTACTGTGTAAAGCAAATGTGAGGCGTCTTATTTAGAGTTGATTGAATCCGCCAAAATCCAGCATCGGGGGATCACTGCCGGATTGAAAAAAAAAATTTGGATCCGCTCTGGATTCCGGTGCCCATATAAGTCTATGGGGACCAGAATCCGGAGATTAAAAACATTTGTGGAGGGGATAGGGGGTAGGAGCATGCGCAGGATACTCACCCAAGGCTGTGTCATGGCAGCAAACTCCTTCCAGGTCACGCTTTTCCCTTCCGGTGCCAACAATTCAATATTCATTGTTTTACCAGCCCACCGATACGTGTAATTGGTTGCAGTTAGAAGCGCTCCCACCCTGAGTGTCCCCTGACTGAAACCAATCACAGGTGGCAGGACACCCGGCGGTGGGCAGGGAAAGCAGTGCAAGTGTCTGAGGGTCAGTATGTTGAAGTGCATGTACACAGAAACACATGCACGCTCATGTCAGAAGTCTGCATGGCTGTGGCGGTGATGAGCTGTCAGACTCGTACAAGTTTGACATAACATCAGCCGGCACAGCCTGCTCTCTGAACATGAGCGTGCATGTACACAGAAACACATGCACTCTCCTGTCAGAAGTGTGCGCGGCTGTGCTGGTGATGCGGCTTTTTTTTTTTTTTAAATACATTTTTAAAAAAATGATGTGCAGTCCCTCCTAATTTTCATCCCCAGCCATGATAAAGTCAGCTGTGGGCTGGTATTCTCAGCCCGCAGCCGCCCGGTATTGCCGCATCTATTAGATGTGACAATCCCAGTGCTTTACCGGCTCTTCTCGATTGCCCTGGAACGGTGGCAATCGGGGTAATAAGGGGTTAATAGCAGCGCACCGCTGCTACTAAACCCTACGTAAGGCCCCCTTCACATGTCCATGAAAAACCACACACGTTTTTCACGGACGTGTCAGAGGTGCGTTTTGCCCTCCGTGATCCGTGTTTATGGGCTACGTGTGTTCTCCATGTGTTATTCATGATAACACACGGAGAAAGGGAACTTTCTGCTCACCTGTCCCTGGCGTCGCTGTCTGTGGTGCTGATCTTCAGTCTCCAGCCCTGCCAACTCCCCGCTGTTGCAATGTCCGGCCGCAGTGAAGTGAATATTCAATAAGCATAATGAGCAGCGGTCGGCAGCAAGTGACAGCAGCGGCAGAAACAAGAAGGCTGGAGAAGGTGAGTACATTTTTTTTTTTCCTCAGACACGTGTGTTTTCTCCGGCACGTGTCACACGGAACACATCCGTGTGGTCAGTTTGCATTTCGTGTGACACCCGTGATGCCGGAGAAAAACGGACATGCTTCTGTTTTTCACGCACCAACAAATGTAGCACGCACACGGACACACGCACCTTATGGAAAAACGAACATGTAAATCAATACATTGATTTACATTGGAGTACGTGTGCCCATGTCTCCGGTACGTGCAGGAACGGACCTAACACGTACCGGCGACACGTGCGTGTGAAGGGGGCCTTAGTGATAGCACAGGCGTCTATAAGATTCCTACATCACACTAACCTGTACATGAAAGTAAATATACATAGACACAGAGAAAAATCCTTTATTTTGAATAAGGTACAAAATACACCCTCCTTCACCTCTTTATTAACCCCCAACACCCTGCAAGTTCTGCGTAATCCACGAGGTCCCACGCCGCTTCAGCTGTGCTACATAGCTAGCGGCCATAGAGCACAACCGTAAGCTGTGCAGACAATGACTGAGCATCGCGAGGTATGGCGGGCAGATACTGTCACAGGCTGGGGGCGCGTCTGCCTGCAACCAATCACAGACGAGAGAACGGCCGGTGGGCGGGGAAAACACGGAAAGCTATGTGTATACGATGCACCGTAAAGTAAGTAAATGCGCGACCCGGAAGTAGTGTGCAGCCATGACACCGAATCTCGGTAAGTATGAAACGCTGTTTTTTTTCTGTTTTTTCTTTATTTTTCAATTATTTTCCCCCATGCCGGATCCAGATCATGCACCTGGAATACCAAATCCGGGTCCGGCACCAGAAAATCTCTGAAACCGCGCGGATTCGGACTTTTACAGTTTGGATTCGCTCAGCCCTAGTCTCATTGGCTGCAAATTTATTCTACAGCAGGACAACAACCCCAAACATACAGCCAATGTCATTTAGAACAATCTTCAATGTAAAGGAGGACAAAAAGTCCTGGAATTGATGATATGGCCCTCAAAGATCATCACAATTATAAAGTCTGTCTGGATTACATGAACACAAAGATTAGCAAAGACTACATGCACAGAAGATCTGTGGTTTGTTTTCCAAGATGTTTAGAAAAACCACCCATCAAAATTTGTTCATTTGTATACTTAGAAGAACTGATGCTTTGAAGCTGTTTTGAAGGCAAAGAGTGGTCACACCAAATGTGGATTTGATTTTGATTTCTCTTTAATTCATTCACTTTGCATTTTGTGAATTGATTAAAACATTAATAATTTTATTTCTGAAAGCTTTCTTACTTTGGCATTCTTTCACACCTGCCTAAAACTTTTGCACAGTACTTTATCTGTCAGCTGAATGATACCCAGTCTAGGACTTTACTATTTTACTTGACTACTGCAGCATAAGATAAATAATCTGCCTATTGTACAATCTGCACAAAAGGATGAATACTGTTCTGTAAAGTTCACTCCTCAGTACTGACTGCTCTCTCTTTTATGAGGATCACCATAGAAAACTCAGTGAAATGTGTTCTGTCAAGAAACGACTGACATTTCATATTCTTCCCATTCCAATTTCTGAGAATTCATTGTATGGATCACCAGGAAATCAATTGTTTTGAACAAAGAATGTAAAAAAAATATATATTTATGTACAATAAGAAACGGAGATAACAGAACTGGAGATTAGCAAATAACATTCAGCCCTTACTACTGCTATGTTACGGTTTTTCTGAGACAAACTGATTGTATAAGTGATGCAGTTTCCCATCTCTTATCCCTTGTCATTTTATGTAAAGCATAAAAGAACAAAAGAGACACATTTTTATTTGACAGGAAATAACAAACAATAGGGGAGCATAAAGCATGCTGATTATTGGAGCCTCCTAGCTTAATTCCACTTGGTTTCATAAAACAGAAAACCCACTTTAAACAGAGTAAAAACATTATATAAGGGAAATTCATGCACCTGCCAATTCCATAGGTACTTCAAAAGAAGACATCCACAGATCTTCCCAGAGAGAACAACTTACAGAAGTTGTCCAGTTACTAAAGGGATGGTCTAGGTTTTTTTGGTATTTTTTTACTATCAAAAAGCAGATATCCAGTGGATCACAGGCTATTTTTATCTTAAAAAGTTGCTTTTATTGCTTACAGTTAAATTCCATTGCAGATGGTTTCCGGCAGACAAAAGGTTCAGTGCGTAAAGTTCATCCAACGCGTTTCAACATCACGTCTTATTCATGGATGAATAAAGCGGGCTTTACACGCTGCGACATCGGTAGCCGATGCTAGCGATGGCGAGCGTGATAGCACCTATCGTTATGCCGATATGTGGAATCGCTGCCGTAGCGAACATTATCGCTACGGCAGCGTCACACGTACTTACCTGCTTGGCGGCGTCGCTGTGACCGGCGAACCGCCTCCTTTCTAAGGGGGCGGTTCACTCGGCGTCACAGCGACGTCACTAAGCGGCCACCCAATCAAAGTGAAGGGGCGGAGATGAGCGGGACGAACATCCCGCCCACCTTCTTCCTTCCTCATTGCTGGCGTGTGGCAGGTAAGGAGAGGTTCCTCGTTCCAGCGGCGTCACATGAAGCGATGTGTGCTGCCGCAGGGACGAGCATCAACTTCGCCCCATTGACAGCAGCGATAATTGGGAGAGGACCCCCATGTCAACGAGGAGCGATTTTGGATGTTTTTGCAATGATCCAAACTCACTCCTAGGAGTCACACACAACGAGATAACTACAGCGGCCGAATGTGCGTCACAAAATCCGTGACCCCACCGAGATCACTGTAGCGATCTCGTAGCGTGTAAAGCCACCCTTAGGCGGGCTTTGCACTTTGCGACATCGCAAGTCGATGCTGTGATGTCGCATGCGATAATCCCCGGCCCCGTCGCAGCAGCGATATCTTGTGATAGCTGCCGTAGCGAACATTGTCGCTACGGCAGCTTCACATGCACTCACCTGGCGTGCGACATCGCTCTGGCCGGCGTCCCGCCTCCTTCCTAAGGGGGCAGGTCATACAACGTCAGAGCGACGTCACACGGCAGGCGGCCAATAGAAGCGGAGGGGCAGAGATGAGCAGGATGTAAACATCCCGCCCACCTCCTTCCTTCCGCATAGCCGCCGGCGGCAGGTAAGGTGATGTTCCTCGCTCCTGCGGCTTCACACACATCGATGTGTGCTGCCGCAGGAACGAGGAACTACATCGTACCTGTCGTGGCACCGGCATTATGGAAATGTCGGAGAATACACCGATGATACGATAACGACGCTTTTGCGCTCGTTCATCGTATCATCTAGAATTTACACACTACAATGTCGAAAGTGACGCCGGATGTGCGTCACTTTCGATTTGACCCCACCGACATAGCCCGTGCGATGTTGCAACGTGCAAAGCCGCCCTTAGACTTATTCATGGGGTCTTTATTCCATGAATAAGACTTTATAACACTGTGATGTTGGAACGCGTTGGCTAAACTTTACGCAATGTACCTTTTGTGTGCCGGAAACCATCTGTGATGGAGTTTAACTGTAAGCAATAAAAGCTACTTTTTAAGAAAAAAATAGCTTGTGATCCGCTGGATATCTGCTTTTTGTTTGTGATTTGGGACGTCCTTGCCGAGGACTTTCCATGCAGGATCCAGTGTCAAATCCTAAATGTCCTATCAGCAGATAGATGGACTGAATATTATTTTTTTCACTATGTGCCTAAAAACTAACCAGCTGTTAATTGCTAACAGAGGTAATGCCCTGCCTGTCTTACCCAGCGCCAGCACTGCTCAGAATTAAGCTGTCAACAGAGCAGCTCTTCTACTTCTGGCTGTTCTGATGACAGGGCGTGACTGCTGGCGTCACTGGCAGACAAAGGCATAAGAGGGTCACGATACAAGAGTAATATCGTCATGTATGTACGTAATCCAACACAGATAAAGGAAAAGAAAAGCCTAGCTCACTGATGCAACACCTGCATTGGAATATTCCTAGGTGCACAACTAGAAAGTCACAACCCGGATCTGGTTGTCTGACAGGCCGTCGGGTTGTTTCTCATACAGAGTCCTTAGGAACGAAAGGGAAGTTTGCAAAGCCCTACAAGCAAAGATAAAGCACGCTTGCAAAGACAGACAGATACTCAAAGTGAGGAAACTAACGTGCACAAATGGACAAAGGAGAAATAATAAATGCAAACAAGGGTAAACTAACAGAAAACAAAAGGTAGATGCAGAAGAGGCAAAAGAGAATACACAGAGAAAACAACACTGGTCTCTGCCTGAATCCATTAGCTACAGAGCTGGAACTCTTTAGCAGTCATCTACATAGAAAGGAGTATAAGAAACCGAGAAGGAAGAGAAGCAAAGGTAAGTAAACAGACTAGCAGCATTTAGATAAGGACTGCCAAGGCTGTGGCTCAGCAAAGAAGGGACCTCCCTTTGCAGTACAAAGTCACCGGATCAAGTTCTGAGGCATGGCAGTACCCCCCTTTCTACGAGAGGCCACTGGACCATCAGCAGCCCTCTCCATGCTGCTAATGAAACTTGCACCCCCCGGCGATCTGCAAGAAGACCTCCCAAACATACCCAGGAGTTATCTTCATGATCATGACACTTCCACTTGCAAGATACTGAAAACGGCATCTGACATGCCAAGAACTAGCTTTCTTATGTTTGCAATGGAAACCGTTTTTGGGCTAGTCACTGGTCAAGTGTGTATCAGGTTGCTTGACAAAGGTAAACCCTGCTGGACATGACGAGAGGTCTTATTCCTAGCACAGACTGTGCAGTTATGGACATACATACCATCATCCTTATGAGCATTCTGAACGTGCTGAAATTTGCCCTCAGAGCACACGGTACCACCCCTTCACCTGGAACCCTGACATGTTATTTATCCCTCAATTCTAGGACAATGCTAGGAGATGAAACACTAGCCTTATCATTCTTAGGGGTACTTTGCACACTACGACATCGCAGGTGCGATGTCTGTGGGGTCAAATCGAAAGTGACGCACATCCGACGTCGCTGTCTACATCGTAGTATATGAATCCTTTTACATACGATTAACGAGCGCTAAAGCGTCGTTATCGTATGATCGGTGTAGGGTCCGACATTTCCATAATTTAGCAGCAGCGACGGTACGATGTTGTTCCTCGTTCCAGCAGGCAGCACACATCGCTGTGTGTGAAGCCGTAGGAGCGAGGAACATCACCTTTCCTGCGTCCACCGGCTATGCGGAAGGAAGGAGGTGGGCGGGATATTTACTTCCCACTCATCTCCGCCCCTCCGCTTCTATTGGCCGCCTGCTGTGTGATGTCGCTGTGATGCCGCACGACCCGCCCCCCTTAGGAAGGAGGCGGGTCGCCGGCCAGAGCGACGTCGCAGGGAAGGTATGTGCATGTTCGCTACGGCAGCAATCACAAGATATCGCTGCTGCGACGGGGGCGGGGACTATCGCGCTCGGCATCGCAGCATCGGCTTGTGATGTCGTAGTGTGCAAAGTACCCCTTAGATCTGGCACCTATAAAAGAAGCAATCTCATACTTCTGGAATCTGCATCACTGCAAAAGGTCACATCCTTCTTTTTCCTTTGAAATATCGAACCATTATATGACCAGGACCACCGCAATATAAACAAAGCTGAGCAGATGCTCCAAGTTCAGTTTTCTCATTGGTGTCTCTGTAAACACCAATCTGCATAGGTACAGTGGGTACGAAAAGTATTCAGACCCCTTTAAATTTTTCACTCTGTTTCATTGCAGCCATTTGGTAAATTCAAAAAAGTTCATTTTTTTCTCATTAATGTACACTCTGCATCCCATCTTGACAGAAAAAACAGAAATGTAGACATGTTTGCAAATTTATTTAACAAAAACTGAAATATCACATGGTCATAAGTATTCAGACCCTTTGCTCAGACACTCATATTTAAGTCACATGCTGTCCATTTCCTTGTGATCCTCCTTGAGATGGTTCTACTCCTTCATTGGAGTCCAGCTGTGTTTAGTTAAACTGATAGGACTTGATTTGGAAAGGCACACACCTGTCTATATAAGAACTCATAGCTCACAATGCATGTCACACCAAATGAGAACCATGAGGTCAAAGGAACTGCCCAAGAGGACTCAGAGAAAGAATTGTGGCAAGGCACAGATCTGGCCAAGGTTACAAAATAATTTCTGCAGTACTCAAGGTTCCTAACAGCACAGTGGTCTCCATAATCCTTAAATGGAAGAGGTTTGGGACCACCAGAGCTTTTCCTAGACCTGGCCGTGCAGCCAAACTGAGCAATCGTGGGAGAAGAGCCTTGGTGAGAAAGGTAAAGAAGAACCAAAAGATCACTGTGGCTGACCTCCAGGGAGATGCATTAGGGAGATGGGAGAAAGCCTGCATAGAGTTTGCAAAAAAACACATGAGGGACTCGCAGACTATGAGAAAAAAGATTCTCTGGTCTCATGAGACAAAAGATAGAAGTTTTCGGTGATAATTCTAAGCGGTATGTGTAGAGAAAACAAGGCACTGCTCATCACCTGCCCAATACAATACCAACAGTGAAACATGGTGGTGGCAGCATCATGCTATGGGGGCGTTTGTCAGCTGCAGGAAAAGGACTGGTTGCAATTGAAGGAAAGATGAATGCGGCCAAGTACAGAGATATCCTGGAAGAAAACCAGAGTGCTCTGGACCTCAGACTTGGTGAAAGTTTCACCTTCCAACAAGACAATGACCCTAAGCATACAGCTAAAATAACAAAGGAGTGGCTTCAGAACAACTCTGTGACCATTAAGGAATAACGTTTGGAACTCCATTCTATGTCTGAACTGGGTGCAAAAAACCTAAAAAACATCACTATGGGGAGATAAGGTATGCACACCAGTGACTATGGAAGGGGAATACATGTAATAGCAGAAACTGCTGTGTGAATACTGACATGAAAAATTCAATAGCTATTTGTAAGAATGAAATGTGAAAAATGGAACCTGCATTACTGCCATGAATATATGAATAAAGAGAAATTTAGCTACTGAATTGATCAATGCAATAGAGCCCCAACACTACGCCAAAGTATTTCTCTACGTTGGGGTCCCTAGCTTGTATGTGTCCTCTCATGCAGTTAAAAAACTTACCGTGTATGGGAAGCGGAGACCCAGGCTATATATACGATGTGGATTGGCAATAGGTGTGTATGGGGAGGGTTCACAAACGAAAAACTACTAACATTAAGGAATAACGTTTGGAACTCCATTCTATGTCTGAACTGGGTGCAAAAAACCTAAAAAACATCACTATGGGGAGATAAGGTATGCACACCAGTGACTATGGAAGGGGAATACATGTAATAGCAGAAACTGCTGTGTGAATACTGACATGAAAAATTCAATAGCTATTTGTAAGAATGAAATGTGAAAAATGGAACCTGCATTACTGCCATGAATATATGAATAAAGAGAAATTTAGCTACTGAATTGATCAATGCAATAGAGCCCCAACACTACGCCAAAGTATTTCTCTACGTTGGGGTCCCTAGCTTGTATGTGTCCTCTCATGCAGTTAAAAAACTTACCGTGTATGGGAAGCGGAGACCCAGGCTATATATACGATGTGGATTGGCAATAGGTGTGTATGGGGAGGGTTCACAAACGAAAAACTACTAACATTAAGGAATAACGTTTGGAACTCCATTCTATGTCTGAACTGGGTGCAAAAAACCTAAAAAACATCACTATGGGGAGATAAGGTATGCACACCAGTGACTATGGAAGGGGAATACATGTAATAGCCGAAACTGCTGTGTGAATACTGACATGAAAAATTCAATAGCTATTTGTAAGAATGAAATGTGAAAAATGGAACCTGCATTACTGCCACATTTCATTCTTACAAATAGCTATTGAATTTTTCATGTCAGTATTCACACAGCAGTTTCTGCTATTACATGTATTCCCCTTCCATAGTCACTGGTGTGCATACCTTATCTCCCCATAGTGATGTTTTTTAGGTTTTTTGCACCCAGTTCAGACATAGAATGGAGTTCCAAACGTTATTCCTTAATGTTAGTAGTTTTTCGTTTGTGAACCCTCCCCATACACACCTATTGCCAATCCACATCGTATATATAGCCTGGGTCTCCGCTTCCCATACACGGTAAGTTTTTTAACTGCATGAGAGGACACATACAAGCTAGGGACCCCAACGTAGAGAAATACTTTGGCGTAGTGTTGGGGCTCTATTGCATTGATCAATTCAGTAGCTAAATTTCTCTTTATTCATATATTCATGGCAGTAATGCAGGTTCCATTTTTCACATTTCATTCTTACAAATAGCTATTGAATTTTTCATGTCAGTATTCACACAGCAGTTTCTGCTATTACATGTATTCCCCTTCCATAGTCACTGGTGTGCATACCTTATCTCCCCACAACTCTGTGACCATTCTTGACTGGCCCAGGCAGAGCCCTGACCTGAACCCAATTGAGCATCTCTGGAGAGACCTAAAAATGGCTGTCCACCAACTTTCACCATCCCACTTGACGGAACTGGAGAGAATCTGCAAAGAAGAATGGCACAGGATCCTCAAATCCAGGTGTGAAAAACTTGTTGTATAATTCTCAAAATTTCTACATTTGTTTTATTCTGTCAAGATGAGGTGCAGAGTGTACATTAATGAGAAAAAAATAAACTTTTTTGAATTTACCAAATGGCTGCAATGAAACAGGGTGAAAAATTTAAAGGGGTCTGAATACTTTCTGTACCCACTGTAGACTAAGATACTCTATTTCTCGTTATAACCTGAAGTTTTCAATATACAAAAGTAACAGTCACTTTAATGAGCTCTAGGCTCTTGCTAAGCCTTAGGTACATGAAATGGCATCATGGGAACATTTGATAAACATGTTCCCTTCATCCATATTTGTAAACTCTGGACACACTGCTTGCACACCTTGTGAGGGGCGCAAAACTTATTTTGATTAACAAGTTTTACTTTGAAACATGCAAAATAGGCGTGCTTTACAAATGCGTGGATGTTCATCCTTTGACGGAGAATGATGAAACTGCCACAGGTATAACAAAAGGAATCAGGGCTGTTTAGGCACTCTTACGATGAGAAAAAGCAAAGACAAACATAATCAAAAAGAAATTAAATAAATGAGAAAATAAAATAATTCTGCTAACCTCTTGCATACATACTTTCAAAATGTATAGCATCATACAACCTCTCGCCACAGTGTGTCAAGTGTAACTGAATAGCCTACACAAATAACCTGTTGCAGATTGCCAAGGTTGTCCTCCACCGATCCACACTCGAGGGCTGTTACTCTCAGCCAATAGGAGAGCACTAGTGCTACCCTCGATCCGGCCTAGAGTAATCTCAATCAGATAAGCTGTAGAGAAAAAATCTGACGTGATAGAAGAAAACTAACTGCAGTTTTGAAATCAGTATTTAATCTAAATAAACAGAAAAGTCGAACTCAATAAAAAAATATGTTTAACCCCATAGCGACGGCCTAACGTCTCAAGACGTCGGAAAAACAGGGTACTTATTCTGTTCCGACGTCTTGAGACGTCAGGCCGGAAAAACCCTGTAGCGCCCCCCAGTGACGAAAAATCTCGGGGGTTTCAGCTACCGGGGGTAGCTGAGACCCCCCAGATTATGAATCGGGGTGTTTTGTATGCACCCCGTTAATGCGATCGCCGGTATACACCGTATACCGGCGACAACATAAAAAAAAAAAAAATGGCTGGTAAAATTTATTTATTTCTCATCTGACGTGATCAAACATGTCAGATGAGAAATAAATGTGAGCCCTTAGTGCCCCCAAAGCCCCCGGTACCGGAGAAATCCATCCAACCCCCCCCCCCCTCCGGAAAATCCAAGATGGCGCCGACGCGCGCTGAAAACTCCCGCCGCCGCCGCCTCTGCATTCATTTCCCTCCGATCTGAAATGATCAAACATTTCAGATCGGAGGGAAATGTCCCCCTCCTGACCTCTCCTCCGGTACACCGGAGCTCTTTGGTCCCTGGAGCCCCCTCCGGTTCCTCAGAGCCCCCCTCCGGAGCGTGCAAGATGGCGCCGACGCGCGCTGAAAACTGCCGCCGCCGGCTCTGCATTCATTTCCCTCCGATCTGAAATGATGAAACATTTCAGATCGGAGGGAAATGTCCTCCCCCTGACCCCTCCTCCGGTCCACCAGAGCCCTCTGGTCACCGGAGCCCCCTCCGGGTCTCCAGAGCCACCCCCCCTCCCCCGCATTCATTCTGCTCTTTCTGCCGCATGTGACACGTCACATGCGGCAGAAAGGTGTCCCCAGGTCCCCCCAGGTCCCACTAGGTCACCCCCCATCACCCCCCCCAGCCCCCCAGCCCCCGAGCCCCCGGTCATACGTTACCTGTCTGGTGATCCGTCCCGCGATCACGCCGCCTCCTTCTTGAATGCTGACGGCGCATGCGCAGACAGCGGCTGTCAGCTGGATTCCTCCCCCGGTCCACAGTGGAGCAGCCTGTGCATCAGCGACGTCAGTCTTGCAGGGACGCTGACGTCGCTGATGCACAGGCTGCTCCACTGTGGACCGGGGGAGAGTGAGTGCAGTAATCAGCAGTCTCTCCATGTGAGGAGTGTGGTCCTCACATGGAGAGACTGCTGTTCCAGAAAATGGGGGGTACGTTCTGTGAGCGTGCCCCTCATATTCTGGAATGAGGTTACTGCAGGTCACTCTGCCCTAAGTTGGACCGGGGCAGTGTGAGTGCAGTATTCTCAGATTACTGCACCCACACTGCTCATGGAGAGCTTGCTCTTCCAGAAAATGGGGGATACGTTCCCTGAACGTGCCCCCCATATTCTAGAAGATCCAGAGTCGGCGTGGGACCTCACGGATTACAGCGGATTACAGCGACCGTAATTTCTTTATTTTCAATAAATTGGGGAAAGAGGAATGTTTCGGGGAGTTTTTTTTTCAAATAAATTTTTTTTTGTCTTTTTTTTTTTGTCTATTACTTGACTGGGTTAGTGATGTCGGGTATCTGTTTAGATGCCGTGACATCACTAACCCCAGGGCTTGATGCCAGGTGACATTACAGCTGGTATCAACCCCATATATTACCCCGTCTGCCACCGCACCAGGGCGCGGGATGAGCTGGGGCGAAGCGCCAGGATTGGCGCATCTAATGGATGCGCCACTTCTGGGGCGGCTGCGGCCTGCTATTTTTAGGCTGGGAAGAGTCCAATAACCATGGCTCTTCCCACCCTGAGAATACCAGACCCCAGCTGTCCGCTTCACCTTGGCTGGTGATCCAATTTGGGGGGGACCCCACGTTTTTTTTTTTTTAAAAAAAACGCCTGGGGAGCCCTCCAAATTGATCACCAGACAAGGTGAAGCTGTCAGCTGTGGTTTGCAGGCTACAGCTGTCTGCTTTACCCTAGCTGGCTATCAAAAATGGGGGGGACCCCACATCGTTTATTTTAATTATTATTTTTTTGGGGGGCTAAATACAAGGCTAGGCACCCTTTAGTGCCACATGAAAGGCACTAAAGGGCGCCAGCTTAGAATATGCAGGGGGTGGGACGTTATATATGTTTGACATGTATCCATTCATCCATTGTAGCATTTTAGGCTGTGCGCCCACAATCGGGATTTGCAGCGTTTTGGGCGCAGAGTGTTTTCCCTGCGTCCATAACGCTGCATTGTGCAGTAGAAGCACAGTGGAAGGATTTTTAGAAATCCCATGCCCAATGTGCTTGCCCAATGTGCTTCTTTTCTCCGCCACATAAACTGACCTGTGGCGCAGCTTCCCGAGCCTCAGCATGTCAATTTATGCTGCGGAGATGAGTGTTCTCTGCAGGTAGCATAGAGCTCCACAGCGGCCTGAACCCAAATCGTGGGCATGGGCAGCTGCGTTCTCCCGTGCACAACACTCACATCTCTGCAGGAGGCTGACACTGTGTACTAGACACCGTGTCGCTGGCTCATGGCCACATAGCCTAAAAGTGAGACATTGGTTGCTACAGCAACATTTTTGTGAAGTACCTGTGGATTCAAAATGCTTATTATACTCCTGAATAAAATCCAGTTTCCAAAATGGGGTCACTTGTGGGGGTTTCTAATGTATAGGTACCCAAGGGGCCCTGCAAATGTGACATGGTGCCCGCAATTTATTTCAACTTTTCCAGAATTCAAATGGTGCTGCTTCCATTCCAAGCCCTCCCATTTATCCAAACAGAGGTTTTTGGCCACATGTGGGGTATCCCTGTGCTCATAAGACATTGGATAACAACCTGTTGGGTCCACGGTTTGTTGTTGTCTCTTGAAAAAGTGAGAAATTTGATGCTGAAGCAACATTTTTGTGAAAAAAATGAAAATTTTCAATATGGCAACCTAAGCTTATCAAATTCTGTGAAGTATTCGTGGATTCATACTGCTCACTATACACCTAGATAAAAGCCTTGAGGTGTCTTGTTTCCAGAATGGAGTCACTTGTGGGGGACCTCCACTGTTTAGGCACCTCAGGGGCTCTCCAAATGCAACCTGGCGTCCGCTATTGATTCCAGCCAATTTTGCAGTCAAATGGCACTCCTTCCCTTCCGAGCCCTGCCATGCGCCCAAACAGTTGATTTCCACCACATATAAGGTATCGCCAAACTCAGGAGAAATTGCACAATAAATGTTATGCTGAATTTTTTCCTTTTACTCTTGTAAAAAAAAAAGCTACCTGGTTGAAATAACAATTTTGTGGTAAATTTTTTTTTTTCATGGCTCAACGTTATAAAATTCTGTGAAGCACCTGGGGGTTCAGGGTACTCACCAAACATCTAGATAAATTCCTTGAGGGGCCTAGTTTCCAAAATGGGGTCACTTGTGTGGGGTTTCTGCTGTTTAGGTACCTTAGGGGTCCTCCAAATGTGACATGGTGCCCGCAATCTTTTTCAGCCAAATTTCCTTTCCAAAATTCAAATATTGCTCCTTTCGTTCCAAGCCCTCCCATTTGTCCAAACAAAGGTTTCAGACCACATGTGAGGTATAACCGCGCTCATAAAAAAGTGGTTAACAAACCTTGAGGTCAAATTTTTGGAATTACCTCTTGAAAAAGTGAGAAAATTGATGCTAAAGCAACATTTTTGAGAACATTATTAAAATTTTCAATATGACAACGTAACGTTAACAAAATCTGTGAAGTACCTGTGGATCTAAAATGCTCACTATACCCCTAGATAGAAGCCTTGAGGGGTCTAGTTTCCAAAATGGTATCACTTGTGAGGGGTTTCTTCTGTTTAGGTACCTTAGCGAACCTGTAAATGCAACATGGTGCTCGCAATCTATTTCAGCCAAATTTGCTTTCCAAAATTCAAATATTGCTCATTTCTGTTCCGAGCCCTCCCATTTGTCCAAACAGAGGTTTCTGACCACATGTGGGGTATCGGCGCACTCATAAGAAAGTGGGGAACAAGTTTTGGGGTCCATTTTGTTGTGTTAGTTCTTCTAAAAGTGAATAAATTTGGGTTAGAGCAACATTTTTAGGTAAAATTTAATTTTTGCTTTTTTTCATTCTACATTGCTTTTGTTCATGTGAAGCACCTGAAGGGTTAATAAACTTCTTGAATGTGGTTTTGAATACTTTGGGGGGTGCAGTTTTTATAATGGTGTCACTCTTGGGTATTTTCTGTCATCTAGGCCTATTGAAGTCACTTCAAATGTGATGTGGTCCCTAAAAAAATGGTTTTGTAAATTTTGATGTAAAAATGAGAAATCGCTGATAAACTTTGAACCCCTCTAACTTCCTAACAAAAAAAAATTTTGTTTCCAAAATTGTGCTGATGTAAAGTAGACATGTGGGAAATGTTATTTATTAACTTTTTTGTGTCACAGAAATCTCTGGTTTAACGGTATAAAAATTCAAAAGTTGAAAATTGCTAAATTTTCAAAATTTTTGCCAATATTCAATTTTTTTCTTCAATAAACGCAAAAAATATTGTCCTAAATTTGGTACTAACATGAAGTCCAATATGTGACGAAAAAACAATCTCAGAATCACCGGGATCCGTTGAAGCGTTCCAGAGTTATAACCTCATGAAGTGACACTGGTCAGAATTGCAAAATTTGGTCTGGTCATTAAGGTGAAAATTAGCTCCGTCACTAAGGGGTTAAAACTGTTCCCCAGTGTAATGATAAAGTGCAGGACAGGAAAAATTAGGGGTCTCAGATGAAGCATTCATGATACATGAGTCAGGTGTGTTTTGGGGGTCACTCCCTTTCATCTTGGCTGCACAGGATGAATACATTTATATTCTTTTATTAATTGACTTTTTACTTTAATACAATTTTCCACTGATAAGTCATTCTTATTTTCATTGTATATTTGACATTATGAATTGATCACATTTTATCTTTTGTACTTGGACTATTACTTCCAGGGGTCTTTTCCCTTCACCCACAAACACGTCAATTGTGTCTGGTGTGTTGGGACAATTATGATTAACATTTTTGTCTTCATAACATTTTTGTAATCATTTCTTCCAATACAAGTTATTAGTTTGATACATTTTCCTGCACTTTATCATTGGTGTCTGCTTTATGCTAATGCTATTTGGGACTCACTACCTCTCTGTCATGGGTGTGTCACGGGTGAAAGACAGTCATGTGGTTTCTGGCAATAGAGGGTCACAGTGTTTGGCTGCGCAAAATGCTCCCTGACTTTCTGTTGTTCTGCTAGAATTCATTATACTAGGTAGCTTTCCTGCTGGGTTTTCAGCTTGTCCCTTTAGGACCCAGCGGAGCCCTCCTTCCATCCAGCTGATGATTATCAGTATTCTCCATGTGCTTAAATAACCCCATCTTCCCTGGACTTGTGCTGGTGATGTTATTCTGTTTATTCAAGCTCTCGTTGCAAGCAGGGGGCTCATAGTCATCTGTGGTATCGTTGTTGTAACTTCTACCTGGGTCATCTGTAGATAAGTAGTTCATGCTTTTCCCCCTGTGTGTCTCCCTTGAGTCTTCTATAGTTGTTTAGTGGGGTTGATGAAGAGCTCATCCCATCCGTTCCCTATTTAGGGCCCAGAACAAGGGATTCCTAGGGTATCCAGCTCAGTGCATAGGTGTGGAACCTATCTAGGCTAGTGAGGGACCCCCTGGGACCAGCGTTAGATTTGGTCAGGGGTTACAATCTTCCTCTTCCCTAGACACAGGGTTTCCAGAGAGTGTCACGCTAGGTAAGGGAAAGTGCCAAGGGAACGGCGAAAGGGAAGGGAACCTCCCTTTCGCCGTTCCCTTGGCACCTTTCCTTACCTAGCGTGACACTCTCTGGTTAGGATTCTATAGGTCTCGTTCTATATATTATTTGTACCACTGTAGTGGTTAAGAGCAGCATTACAATTTATTTTTAATCACATTTATTTTTTCATATGAAAAAATCACGGAAGAAACACTGATGGCAAAACCTGACAAATGATTATACACTAATGAAAATCAGTGACTTTTATCAACCAGAAAAAACACTGACATTTGAATGAGGCATTATTTTAATTATCATCTTTTTTTCTATGCAATGCAACCAATAGAAATGGATGTATTTCTTTTGCCTGCCATGTTCTACAGGATAGAGAAGTCATACTTTCACTTAAAAATAAATTATTTGGAAAATATTCATTAATAAATGCATGCACAAAACATTATAATATATATTAAATTATATGGCTATGGGATTTTTCTTCGCTTTGTATTACAAAATATTCACAACCCATTTATAGTCTACTCTAAATAAAGACATCATTGTCAATGATCCTACAGCTATAGCGACAGTAATGTAATAGCATGGATTCCAACCGGAATTAGTGACTTCAAACAGATGTTCATTGGTTTATAAATGAGGTGTTCAAAAAGTAGCAACATTCAAGTATTTCACTTGATTTATATGGATAAATGTGCAGCATAGCTAGATCTCTCAAGTTTTATTTTGTTTTACAAAAGGGGCACAGATTCATTCTATATACATGGTAAAAATGTTGAGGTTAGTCTGGAAAGGTGAAAAAAAATGTAGGACAGTACATTGTATCAAAAAGAACAAATCATTTTAGATGTCTGGATGGTGCAGTTTTGCATTACAGGAGAGTAGAGCAAGTGATGAAAATAAAGTCAAAAAGGTGAATGCAAGCAGACTGACATCAGACAGCAAGCAACAGATTAAACACACACCGGATTTTTTTTTATTTTAGACCATTAAGGTTCATTCTCCTCATTCCAGAAAGTTCAAGTTGGCTGATTAAATATAAAGTTATAAGGAGCTGCCTATTAATGTTCCTATGAAAGAAACTGGTAGATGAAGGACTCCAAAAATGTGTTAGAAGATGCCCACAAAAGAGAGAGAGGAGAGAAAGAAAAGAGGGGAAATAAAGACAATAGTGGCAGGAGGGAGAAGATAAAGGGGAGAGGAGAGAAGAATGAGAAGAGAAAGAAAAAGAAGAGCATAGAGAGAGATGAGTGAGAAGAGAGGAGAGAGAAGATAGAGGTGGAGAAGGAGAGAAGAAAGATGAGGAAGAAAGATGAGAAAGGAAGAGTAGGGTGTAGAGAGAGAGATGAGAGAGAAGAGAGAGGATAAGGGGGGAGAAGGAGAGAAGAGAAAGAAAAAGAAGAGCAAGGAGAGAGATGAGAGAAGAGAGGATAGAGAAGAGAAAGGGAGCGAGAAGATAAAGGGGAAAACAAGGAGAGAAGAAAGAAGAGAAAGAAAAAGAAGAGCATAGAGAGATGAGAGAGAAGAGAGGAAAGACAAGAGAAAGGGAGTGAAAAGATAAAGGGGGGGACAAAGAAAGAAAAAAGAGAAGAGAAAGGCACCATACAGAGCAGCAACCCCAGCTCCTATCATCATAAAGCCCTGCTGAGCCAGAGACTAGAACTTGTCAGGAGCCCCAACAGCCAGTCCAACCAAAGTCGGCAACACATCCTGACAAAAGTCCAAATAAAGGAGATCTCAGAGAGCTGCAAGATGCAATACATAGAGAATTGGCAGGGTGAATTAGAGAACTCCCAGAAACTCACCATCTACCGGTCACTGTAAAGGGACTACACTCTGGCCCCATATCTGGAAAGGTTACGCCAAAAAGTGCCCACAGCCTAGAGATGGAAACAGGGCGGCACCGACAGACATACAAGCCACAGGAGAACAGACTGTGCCAGCATGGGGCTCTGGTGGACGAGGTGCATTTCCTGCTGCACTGTAACAAATACTCAGCAGTGAGGGCCTCCTACTTCCATAGACTCTCCATTCACATCCTAGACTTCCTGTCCATAGACGAGGAGATGAAACTCCGCCTCCTACTGGGGGAAGAGGAATTAAAGGTGGAGATCACTGCCCTATATGTCACCACTTGTCATAAGATGAGATGAACATAAGACCTCCAAAAGGACTTTCAGAGCCCAAATTGTGCCCCCAGCTCGCAATAACCATGATCCCCTCCCACCACACTTACTGTATTTAACTTGCTTTGGCAACACTAATGGTAATTTGGTCCTGCCAATAAAGCATATTTGAATTTGAAAAAGAGGAGCATAGAGAGATGAGAAAGAAGAGAGGGAGAGAGAAGATAAAGAGAGAAGAAAGAGAAGATAAAGAAAATAAAGAGTGTAGAGAGGAGAGAGGGAAAATAAAGGGGGAGAAGGCGAGAAAAAAAGAAGAGAAATAAAAATAAGTGTGTAGAGAGAGATGAGAGAAGAGAGAGAGAATAAAGGGGGAGAATGAGAGATAAAAGACGAGAAAGAAAAAGAAGAGCATAGAGAGAGATGAGAGAGAAGAGAGGGAGAGAAAAGATAAAGGGGGAGAAGGAGAAAAGAAAGAAGAGAAAGAAAAAGAGGACAGGAAATAAAGACAAGATAAGAGAGAGAAGATAAAGAGAGAACAGAAAAGAGAGAAGATAAAGAGAACAGAAAAGAAAGAAGAAAAAGAAAAAGAGGTGAGGAGAGAGAAGAAATGAGAGAAGAGCGATGAAAGAGAAGAGAGAGGGAGAGATCAAAGAGGGAAGAAAGAGAAGATATATGAAGAGAGAGGAGAGAGAGATGGGAGAGAAAAAGGTGGAAGAAAGAGATGAGAGAGGATAAAGAGGAGAGACGAGGTGACCCAAACACTCCGCCATGAGGGACACTCCCTTCAGGAGAATGTCTGATCTTCTCCCAGACTTCACCTCCATGGATGTAGAAGAGAAATTGCCTATACTACTGGGGGAAGAGGAAAGTGCAGCAGCCTTAGAAGTGTAATAGCGCAAAATTTGCCTGCCGCAGACTAAGAGGAGCCGTATATGTCATGGACTTCTATACTTCACCCTGGATGTGTCTCTATCCCCATCCCTCCTTTTACCACTTGCTTTGGTAATGCTAACATGCACTTTGTCTTAACAATAAAGCCCATTTGAATATGAAAGTAGAGAGAGGGGAGACAGAGAGGAGCGAGAAGGAGAGGACTCAGAAAAAAAATAGTAAAGAGTATAGGGTTGGAGAGAGACTTTGTAAACAGTAAAGACAATGTAGATGGCAGGAGCATGACAGCAGATTAGATTATACACAGGACAGGTGACATTTGCAAAGTTGACTAATATTTTATGACAGTTATGTAATATTGGTAATATATGTATATTGATCAGCGACAATAAAACCTAATTTTGTTTGTATTCCCTCGTCACAGCATGGACTTGTCAAAGCACAGATGCCACAAGAAGTCTCTATGTGTGCACCAGTTTCTAGTACCAACAGGTTAACATGAGATAAGCTGTGAGATAGAACCTCAAAGGACTGGACTTGTTTATCCACCACATCACAAATATTCACAGCACAGAGAACAATGTGTGTTTTATCCTGTAGAAACAATCAACTACAAATAGTGCATACTATTGCCATGAAATGGGTCACTTGGGATGCCCCCTGATGAAGAGGTGAAACGCGCATTGGGACTGTTGGGAGGCTGTTACCGCTGCAATTACGGGTCAGTACTGGTTCCAAATACACTTGGATGCGTAATATTGTTTACTATTGCCCACAACTGTTATTTTGTATACAATTATCTACATATGGTCACATTGGTCTATTACTATGTATGCAGTTTGTTTTGTTATACTATTGTATGCGGTATAGCTCACCTATTTGGAGTCCTTGCTGAATTTTTAAAATTATATTAATGAAATTAAATAAAGATAATTTTTTTATTGAATATTGGGTTAGTACCACTTTCTTTCACAATTATAATTATGGCATTTCTGTGTATGGCAGGCAATCCCTGTGTCTTCATTGGCTTTCTAACAGCTGCAAAACATGTGGGGTGGGGACTCCAGCATAGTGTTCGAGCACCCAAGATACTTGCTCGAGTAGTGAGCGTGCCCGAGCACCCCAACACTCGATCGAGTATTGATCAATGGTGATCACGCTCGCTCAATACTACTGATTCCCAGTATCTCCTTACCATTGTTAAAAATATACTGGGAATTTTAGATTCAAGTGCTAGAATTGTACAGTATATAAGGCTGACCTGACATTGCAATTGATTGCTGCACTATGCTTGGTGCTGTATACATGTACTGACGGTGCTTCTTATTTTCTACACACGTAGCAATCCATAATATGCCTCATGGCTACATTAAAACAATCTCAAATCGCTACGTTTTGAGTATTTTTTGAGGATGATTTGCTCCAAAAACTCAGTTTAATTTAGCATGTGTTCACACTGATTCTTTTAGAGCAGAAACTGAGCACTGAGTGTATAAAACAGAAATAGAAAAGAGTTTTTCATTTGTATTCACAGGGGGAGATCCGTGGGAACCTCCAGCTGTGCCCGCAACTTCAGCTCTGCCTGAAGTCCATAGCGGGCGGTCATGTACCATGATCGCACGCTGTGCCTTCTATAATGTAACAGAACTGGAATCATCATGGAACCTTGCATGGATTACGTTGGACCTGCAGGGTATTCTTGGGGTTAATAAAGTGGTGAAAGAGGAATTTTTTTTGCCTTTTAGTTCAAATAAAGGATATTTTGGTGTTTGTGTTCATTTTTTTTCACAAAGGGTCGTTTCACACATCCGGCTTTTCGCCGGATTGACGGATCCGACGCACTCTAGTACAATGGCAGCGCGACAAGCTTTGGTTACATGCTGTCATGTGACCGGAGCATGTGACCCAGAAGTTGCCGCGCTGCCATTCTACTGTTTCACACTGTATTGGAGTGCGTCGGATCCAGCAATCTGGTGAAAAGACGGATGTGTGAAACGGCCCTTGCAGATTAGTAATGAGTGAGGGGTCTCATAGATGCCTCCTACTATTAATCTAGGGCTTAGTGGCAGCTGTGAGCTGTGATTAACCGCCCATTACCCTGATTGCCACCGTACCAGTGCAATCGGGAAAAGCCGGGTGAAGTGCTGGGATTACCAGACCCCAGATATGAGGCTTGATCATGACTGGGTTTCAAAATTTTGGGGGGAGGCACAAGCTGTATTTTGTTTTTAATTATTAATTTAAATAATTAAAAAAAGGCCCATATGGTTTCTCTTATTTTGACACACAGCCAAGATAAGTACACAGCTGGGTGCTTCAGCCTGTAGCCATATTGCTTTATCATGGCTGGGTATCATAATATGGGGGGACCCTATGCAAATTTTTTTTTAAATGTATTTATTTTTAATGAGCGATAGTGACCCACAGACTGTGTCTGTGATTGGAAGCGTCAGACACATTATCACTAAGGGTGGGGGCGTGTCTGACAGCAACCAATCACAGACCAATAGGTTGGGAAAGCAGTGCGTATTGTTATGATCTGGTAACCGTGGACGATCACAAAAAATCCCATTAATCAAGAAAAAACAAAACCACAAGAGTAGTTGGAAACTAAGCTGACCGCAATCCCCTATCAGACAACACTAGAAGTAGCAGTGGGATGTTCCTAACACACCTAGACACCTCGTCACTGCCTGAGAAACTTGCTACATCTCAAAGATAGAAATGAGGAATCCTATATTGCCTCAGAGCAGTCCTCAAAGAAATAGCAATACCCCTCAACATGCAACAACGGTGATGTAAGAAATCACAATACACAGATAGAAAATATAGATTAGCAAAGGTGAGGCCCGACTTACTAGATACAATAAGACAGGACAGAAAACTGATTGCGGCCAGCAAAAAACTCTGCAAAAAAATACCAAACTCCTGATAGGAAAAAGATACTAAGACCACATGGTCTCTCCCCCACTATATCAGATACTCTTGTGCCAGACACTTTAAGCAGAACTGCAGATAGAATGGGAAGGAACAAAATCACAGAATAAATAATATTCAAGTGCAAATAATCCAAACATAAACAGGGAGCAAGTTCCCTTTTTGCTGGAGGAACCGTCCTGCTCACAGAAGCAGAAAGACAAATTCTCACATACAAGAAACCAAACACAGAACCAAATGGAATAATCAGAAACAACCTTAAGTGCAATTTCAGCAATTAAGCACAGAAACTAGCAAACTTATCTGGAGTAGATTCAGGCATAGAAGAAATGGGAGAAACTGAAGGGGAAACTCCCAGATATCTTCAGAAGCAGGCAGGAAACACTATAACCGGTGGCCGCCAGGCAGAAAACGCTCCCCTAAATACACTAGGCTGATTTGCAAAAGGATTTCCTGGATTCCCAATTAACTCCAACACCTGTCTAGGTCACAGATTCAGACTTAGCTTCATTACCATTCCTGAATCCTGGCAACCAGAGGGAGCTCCACACCAGCACCCACTCGGATGACATTCACAACAGCATATGCAATAATGGATAATGAGTGGCCCCGGAAGTGAATGAGCGGCCATGGGAGCACTTACAGTGGAGACTCTAAGTATAGCCCACTTGATTTAATATTTTTTTCTTTATTTTTTCCTTTATTTTGTGCATTACCCGACTGACGGATCCAGATAGATCAATAACTGGAATTCCCCGAGAATTCCGGGCCCGGCACTCAGGTAACCTTGAACCTGCATGGGTCCGGACTTTTACAGTCCGGGTCTACCCATTACAAAGTCTGCTCATCTACGTACGAATATGTATTGTCGCAATTATTAATCAGATAATTTATTGTGCTATTGTGCAACAATTATGTAGCATCGTATGCACCCAAAAGTCCTAAAAATTATGGTTTGCTACCATATTACAATCAGATTCTCTGTAAGACAACCTGGTGTGTAGGTCTTTATCTCAGGATAGATATCAAGGCTATAGACGATCTACCCTATGGACTTGGCATAGTCTCCCACAACAATATAGTATTTACGATGGATGAAGTCCTGTGGTCGAGGACAAATAAGATTTTGTACTAGTCCTACGTTAGTAGGGTTAAAGAACCCAAGAGGGTATTTGAATGCTATGATTTTCAACCATTTCTCTAGAAAAGTGTTGTCTATGTAAGGCTCATCATTTTGCTTAATTATTATATTAAGATCTTTACATGGCAAGGACTTTAAATTCTTGACATATAAAATTAGACTTGTGCAAAATCTGATTCTGCAGCAAAAGTCATTTGGTTTAATCTACACTCTGAAATGTTCATGCATTGTTTAAATGCTGGTAATCCCAAAGTGACACGTTCTACTCCTAAATTAGCAACTTATTTTCAATGTATTCCATATTCAAACCTCTAATCTTAATGAAAATCTATTACTTTTTAATTAAAGTTTGCAAGAAAGTTGAAAATGAACAGAGAGTGCAAGGAGTACTAAAAGGCAGCAATCATACTCTTGTACGGAGATGCAACGACTTCTAACTGTATCAAAACATTTGCTAGTCTTTAAAGGGAATCTGTCAGCATGTTTTTGCTACGTAATCTGATGACAACATGCTGTGGGGGTTAACAAGAGATTTCAGCAATGTGGCTCTTTTTCACACTGTATTTGAAAAAAAAAAAAAAATTGCCTGTTTGCCTTAATGGGAATTATTTTGCATGCCTCTTTTCCATCATTGTGATTCTGGTAAAGATTATGGCGTTGTATATATTTACTTATATGTAAACCTGCTTTATTCCATCTTACAAGCTTTTCCATGCCCTATCCTATGGTTGATTGGATTGATATATGTATTTGGGCATTTTTGCATATTGATTTTTACATATTAATGTATTAGCCATTTGTCTTTAGGACTGACACTTAGGGCGGCTTTGCACGTTGCAACATCGCAAGCCGATGCTGCGATGTCGCACGCGATAGTCCCCGCCCCCGTCGCAGGTACGAAAATTATCGCTACGCCAGCTTCACATGCACTCACCTGACCTGCGACCATCGCTCTGGCCGGCGACCCGCCTCCTTCCTAAGGGGGCGGGTCGTGCGGCGTCATAGCGACGTCACATGGCAGGCGGCCAATAGCGGCGGAGGGGCGGAGATGAGCAGGATGTAAACATCCCGCCCACCTCCTTCCTTCCGCATATCCTACGGAAGCCGTGGTGACGCCGGTAGGAGATGTTCCTCGCTCCTGCGGCTTCACACACAGCAATGTGTGCTGCCGCAGGAGCGAGGAACAACATCGGACCGTCGCGTCAGCGTAATTATGGATTACGCCGACGCTGCACCGATAATACGATTACGACGATTTTGCGCTCGTTAATCGTATCATCTAGGCTTTACACACTGCGATGTCGCATGCGATGCCGGATGTGCGTCACTTTCAATTTGACCCCACCGACATCGCACCTGCGATGTCGTAGTGTGCAAAGCCCGCCTTATATCTTTGGGGTTTTTTTGCATGCTATATGATTATGATTCATTGGTGTTATTGATTGCAGTACATGGTCTAAAATCTCTGAGGTGGACACTTCTCAGAGGCTTAGCTTTATTATAGCAAACCTCTGAAGTTTATTGTACTTCATGTTTTTAGATGTTTTTAAACTATGTTGGTGTTTTTCCTACAATAAACTTTTGAAAATTTATTGCCATTATTGTTTTGGTGATCTCCTCATTAACACACCACCCTTTTTTCCTTTTCATTGTTTCTTTTTCACACTGTGTACAGTTGTTTACCTGCATGCTTGTTTTAGATTCAAGACACATCATTGCCAGACTAGGTTAGCTGGAGTTCAGCTACTCTGGCATGCCCCCTATTATGCATGTCAGCTATAAAGGTACGCTGTGGATAAGAAGCGCAGATAGGGTCTTATCTGGTGGGATTTGAAAAAACAACAGGTAAGGTACTCACCTGTAGAAGTTGTGCCAGTCACAACTCCTACATAGGCATAAAATGGCGTCTGCTGCAGTCCCAGAGTGATGTGTTACAGATGCGGAAGAAGGAAACCGGGATATGCCGCGCTGACATCAAACATCCAGAAGTTGATTAATTTCTCTTTTATTCAATCAGGTCTATGCGTTTCAGAAGACACAGCCTCCTTCTTCAGGACATTTATTACAGAAAAATCAACAATTTTTCTGTAATTGTCATGAAGAAGGAGGCTGCATCCTCCGAAACGCGTAGACCTGATTGAATAAAAGAGAAATTAATCAACTTTTGAATGTTTGATGTCAGTGTGGCATATCCCGGTTTTCTTCTTCCACTTCTGTAATGCATGACAGCTGAATGTCTATAGACTTTGTACATAGGAAGCTTGGTGTGGGCGGGGCATCTTTCTGAGCTCTACTACATTGCCAAAACTAAAAACTCTGTCTGAACCCATCCACCCACTAATCTAAAGGCCGCTTTACACACTGCGATATCGATACTGATATCGCCAGCGTGCGTACCCGCCCCCATCGGTTGTGTGACACGGGCAAATCTCTGCCCGTGTCGCACAACATCGCCCGGAACAGTCACACTACTTACCTTCCCTGCGACGTCGCTGTGAACGGCGAACCACCTCCTTTCTAAGGGGGCGGTTCGTTTAGGGTCACAGCGACGTCACAGCAGCGTCACTGAACCACCGCCCAATAGAAGCGGAGGGGCGGAGATGAGCGGGACGTAACATCCCGCCCACCTCCTTCCTTCCGCATTGTGGCCGGGACGCAGGTAAGGAGAGCTTCCTCGTTCCTGCAGTGTCACACGGAGCGATGTGTGCTGCCGCAGAAGCGAGTAACAACATCGTTACTGCTGCAGTAACGATATTTGAGAATGGACCCCCATGTCACCGATGAGCGATTTTGTACGTTTTTGCGACGATGCAAAATCGCTCATAGGTGTCACACGCAACGGCATTGCTACAGCGGCCGGATGTGCATCACAAAATCCGTGACCCCAACGAGATTGCTGTAGCAATCTCATAGCGTGTAAAGCCCGCTGGATTCAGAATCTCTTTACCTACATCTTGCAGCTTTCAGATGAGATAGAAAAAACCTGCTGACAGATTCCTTTTAAGAATAAATTTCTGAATATTTACGTTGTTTTTTGATAGAAGACAGGAAATGGATTTCAAAAGAGGTTGTCTCACAAAGCCAACTCCAATCCATATGCGCTTTTGGGTCATATACAGTGCCTACAAGTAGTATTCAACCCCCTGCAGATTTAGCAGGTTTACACATTCGGAATTAACTTGGCATTGTGACATTTGGACTGTAGATCAGCCTGGAAGTGTGAAATGCACTGCAGCAAAAAAGAATGTTATTTCTTTCTTTTTTTTTTTTTTTTAAATTGTGAAAAGTTTATTCAGAGGGTCATTTATTATTCAACCCCTCAAACCACCAGAATTCTGTTTGGTTCCCCTAAAGTATTAAGAAGTATTTCAGGCACAAAGAACAATGAGCTTCACATGTTTGGATTAATTATCTCTTTTTCCAGCCTTTTCTGACTAATTAAGACCCTCCCCAAACTTGTGAACAGCACTCATACTTGGTCAACATGGGAAAGACAAAGGAGCATTCCAAGGCCATCAGAGAGAAGATCGTGGAGGGTCACAAGGCTGGCAAGGGGTACAAAACCCTTTCCAAGGAGTTGGGCCTACCTGTCTCCACTGTTGGGAGCATCATCCGGAAGTGGAAGGCTTATGGAATTACTGTTAGCCTTCCACGGCCTGGACAGCCTTTGAAAGTTTCCACCCGTGCCGAGGCCAGGCTTGTCCGAAGAGTCAAGGCTAACCCAAGGACAACAAGGAAGGAGCTCCGGGAAGATCTCATGGCAGTGGGGACATTGGTTTCAGTCAATACCATAAGTAACGTACTCCACCACAATGGTCTCCGTTCCAGACGAGCCCGTAAGGTACCTTTACTTTCAAAGCGTCATGTCAAGGCTCGTCTACAGTTTGCTCATGATCACTTGGAGGACTCTGAGACCGACTGGTTCAAGGTTCTCTGGTCTGATGAGACCAAGATCTAGATCTTTGGTGCCAACCACACACGTGACGTTTGGAGACTGGATGGCACTGCATACGACCCCAAGAATACCATCCCTACAGTCAAGCATGGTGGTGGCAGCATCATGCTGTGGTGGGGCTGTTTCTCAGCCAAGGGGCCTGGCCATCTGGTCCGCATCCATGGGAAGATGGATAGCACGGCCTACCTGGAGATTTTGGCCCAGAACCTCCGCTCCTCTATCAAGGATCTTAAGATGGGTTGTCATTTCATCTTCCAACAAGACAATGACCCAAAGCACACAGCCAAGAAAACCAAGGCCTGGTTCAAGAGGGAAAAAATCAAGGTGTTGCAGTGGCCTAGTCAGTCTCCTGACCTTAACCCAATTGAAAACGTGTGGAAGGAGCTCAAGATTAAAGTCCACATGAGACACCCAAAGAACCTAGATAACTTGGAGAAGATCTGCATGGAGGAGTGGGCCAAGATAACTCCAGAGACCTGTGCCGGCCTGATCAGGTCTTATAAAAGACGATTATTAGCTGTAATTGCAAACAATGGTTATTCCACAAAATATTAAACCTAGGGGTTGAATAATAATTGACCCACAATTTTATGTTGAAAATTTATTAAAATTTAACTGAGCAACATAACTTGTTGGTTTGTAAGATTTATGCATCTGTTAATAAATCCTGCTCTTGTTTGAAGTTTGCAGACTCTAATTTATTTGCATCTTATCAAACCTGCTAAATCTGCAGGGGGTTGAAGACTACTTGTAGGCACTGTACATGGAAGTGGACCCTAATTTTATTAACAAAAATTGAATGCTACTCATTAAAGCGGCTGCAGAAGCAAAATAAAACTTTGCTAAAGGGGAACAAGATGTAAAAAATAAACCAAGTCATATTCAGCTATTGACATTCACCTGAATCCAGCACAGGCCAATCAATGGTCTTTACAGAGACAGGATGTGGTCATGTCACAATTTCAGCAGCCGCCAAACCGCTGCAACCGGTGAGTGACTTCAGCGGTCAGGTGACTTGGGCTGTGGGTCATTGGATCTTTTTCTTGGGTTTCTAGACCCTCATTTGTAGGCTCACAGGAGGTGTAAGTAGTAGGGTTCCCAACAATCAGCAAGGTACCCCTTATCCTATAAAAACCTAATTTTCTTAACAATTACTCTTTAAATTCTACAATATATTTTGGCTCTGCACTGGACAATGCTTTTATGGATGATTGGAAATTAAAATTTGCCTGTGAAGCAATCAAAAGGGCTGCCATGCCTGTTTATGCACCTAATATCTATTGAGATTACATGGTTTTAGCTGCACTGTTAAATTGCAGAATACTTTATGAAGATTAGGGCTGCTGATGAAGTATTCACTTAATTAACCAACTAAAGCACCACTTATAATGTTCTGTGTAATATATCTAGCATTCATTTAGGAAGTTATTTCATTTTACTAGTGCTAAACTAATATTTATGGAGGCGCAAAGGAATTTATCTTATAACAGATGGTCGTCTTTACAGAAAGGTGTGAATTATGTTAATGCACAATAGTAACATAAAAACTGCATCTGCTCTTTTCTTCCTAAATTGTCTTTCTCTAGAAAATGCATTTGGTATCTTAACAGAGTGAACTGAAGTAAGCATATGGCCGGCATATATAAAGTCAGATCAATAAAGGACTTACTGCAAACAAAACATTTCTATCTAATGTATCCTGAAAAGTGCATGACATTTGATTTTGTTCGGGGTGAGAAATCTGGCGTTTTTATTCTCTTTTTGTGTCCAAAAATGATTTATGAGGATATAAAACAAAAAAAGAGAACATTTTCCATGAAATGTCAGCGTGTATATGAATACATTTAGATACCTGCGGCTTTATATGTTTCTAATAAAGTCTATTTACAGGGGTCAGAGTAATGTACATGTGAGGAATGACTTACTTGAATACAAATATTCACACATATTCGAGCTCAAACTAACCCACAGGGAAACAGGTGAATTCCGAAGAGGGTCCCGGTCTGGGAGTAGCCACCTATCCCCAAACATGACCTTGTCGGCCCAATACACTATGTATAGATCAAAGCAGCAGCTCATCATTCACTAAAACTACAGAGTTGATTATTATTAGAAGCGTAAGTAAATTAGTACAAAGGGTAATATAATATTTACTTATAGCTAAAAAGTGGTCTGGTGAGTCAATGTTACTGGTGGGCCCTTACTACCCCAGTCCAATACTCTATACGCCTGTAAAATTACTTTAAGGCCCCCGTCACAAATTCAATTTTTGCATGGTCCATGGTAAAGGCAAGCAGGTCTGTCTGTGTCCGTGTGTTTGTGTTCTATTTGCTGTTCGTGTCCTATCTGTGTGGCATCCGGATAGCACATGACAGCATAAGCTTTTATACTTACCTGTCACTGGCACTGCGGTTGTGGAGCCCATGGCTACTGCAGCGGTCTGGTGCTTTACGTTCAGGGACTCCACGGGACGGTCTGGTCACAGGTAGGGAACCTTCTCTTTCGATTTTCGTGACGCCACTCTCGGTATTGCGGTCAGGGTGACTGCCACTGCAGATTAAGGGGTGCCTGGGGCTGATAGTGGGTGCAGTTAGTTGTAGTGGCCTCCCGAGAGTGAGGCAAGCCCCAGGGTCCTGTGTAAGTGTGTGGAACCACAGGTCGCAGAATGACTCAAACACAGTCCAAGAAGTCTTTTAACAGGTTTACTCACTGTTTGGTGGTCATGGTGAGATGGCCGGGCGACACTGCGATAACCAGGTGGAACCAGGAATTCCAGAAGGCCGTTCTGAGGGTAGCTGTCCACTCGCCCTCCTTGCACTCCTTTTGTTTGGGAGGATCCCTTACTTGAAGTAAGGTAGGATTCCTCCAGGGAAGCTGTTTCCAACCCCGCTCCTATCTCTGGCCTATCTGCCGGCAGCATGACCTTGGTGGGATGGCTTCTGGCCCTGTCCCCTTATGGGCCTCCTGATTGCTGCTTGGCTCGGACTCTGTGTTGTGGTGGTGAGGGCCTGAAGTACCCCCACCTGAAGGTTGAGCAGCTATGGATAATTATCTGTCTGCTCTGGGGACCTGTCTCCCCTTGCATGCTGGAATACCAGGGATCCCCTTACTCAGCCACCTCTCTCTAGGTGTCTTTCAGGCTGACCCAAAGGTACCCTTTCTCCCCCGTTTTCAGCAACTGCACTCCGCTGGGCCTGGCTAGCATGAGAGCCCCTCTGCTCCCTTCCATACTCCTGAATAGAGATGAGCGAATCGGTCGCGGTTCGGTTCATGTTCGGTTCGGCGAGCGGAGGTCTCGTTCGAGTTCGGTTCGGCGAACCGGTTCGGCGAACCACTCGAACCGCATAGGAAACAATGGGAGGCAATCACAAACACATAAAAACGCATTATAAATGTACACATACAGTTAATAAACATTGCCATAACACTTACCTGTCCCCGGGATGCGTCCTGCACTCTGTCTCCTGCCGCTATTCCTCCCGATAATCGCTGGGTCCACCTGTTAACCAGCAGTGATGCAGGACCTATGTGATGTCATCAAAATAGCATGTGACCAGTCACGTGTCTGTTATCTCATTGGCTACAGACTGGTCACATGACTATGACGCCTCATGCTAGGACCTGTGTTCACCCCAGCTCATCCCGTGCCCTGGTGCAGTGGCAAACGGGGTAATAAATGGGGTTGATATTAGCTGTAAAGTCACCTGACATCAAGCCCAGCAGTTTGTGATGTCATGGCGTCTATCAGATACCCGACATCATAAACTGTCAGTACTAACAAAAAAACAAAAAAAAAATTCGACAAAAAAAATGTATTTGAAAAATCACTCCCCAAAATCATTCCCTCTTTCACCAATTTATTGTAAGAAAAAAAATAAGGGGGTCCCACGACAACTCTGGACCGTCTAGAATATGGGGGGAGACACTCAGGGATCATATCCCCCATTTCCTAGGAGTGCAGACCCTCCATGTGAGGAGTGTGGGTTCAATGAATCTGCACTCACTCTCTCCGGGTCCACAGCAGCAGAGTCCATGTCGTAACGGTTGCTACCAAATCTGCAATGCCCTGCTCATGAGGTAAGGGCATGCCTAATCAGGAGAACTATTCTACATTTCCAAATATTGGTATTTGCTGATATTATTGCTATTCCACCTACTATATATTGGGGATAGGATCTTGGAGATGAAATACCCCTTTAAGTCCAGTTATCCAGCTGAATGAATACTAAACAATAGAGATGAGCGAACCGGTCCCGGTTCGGCTCGAGGCGGTTCGCCGAACGGGGGGTCTGGCTCGAGTTCGGCTCGTCGAACGTTCGACGAACCGAACTAGAACCAATAGGCTATAATGGGAGGCAATCACAAACACATAAAAATGCATTATAAATGTACACAAACAGTTAATAAACATTGCCATAACACTTACCGGTCCTCGCGATCCCTTCTGCACTCTGTCTCCTGCCGCTATTCCATCCGATGATCGCTGAATCCTCCCGGTGACCTGCACTGCCAGCAGAGAAGCAGGACCTATCGTGACGTCAAAATAGCCATGTGACCAGTCACGTGGCTATTATCTCATTGGCTACAGACTGGTCACATGACTATGACACGTCATGTAGGACCTGCGAGTGCATCTCTCCGGTACACGGTGCACATATGTGTATCGCCGTGTACCGGCGACATGCTCTAGCACACGGTCGACTCCCCGTTCCGTTAGGGACCGGCTGACACAGCCGGTCATTAACGGAGATCACCGTTGCCATAGCAACGCAGTTAGCGGTGACGTCACCGCTAACCGCGGCTCCGGGAGCACCGTTGCTATGGTAACGCGTCTGTCAGCGTTACCGCTGTTACCGCTAGCAGCCAGCAGTGATCACTCACGGAGTGAAGGCTGCACGCTGCTTCCCGATTGTAGTGAGCATTGTAGTTAGGATGGAGGTTCCCCAGCCCCAAGTGATGCCCCTCACTACAATCGTCACTACTACTACACTAGAAAGAAAGAAGACAGAAGAGCAGGATCGTGGAGGGCTGACAGGGGTAATAAAGATGGAGTCTCTAATGTGTCTGTGTATTTATTTCTATTAAAGTATTTTTTCTCTGTGTGGTGTCTTTTTTTAACCCTTTATTGGAGATTCTTAATGGCCGGGTCAAACGTGCCTGACATTAAGAATCTCTGGCTTAATACTGGCTGGTAAAACAAAGCCAGTATTAACTCATGATTACCCAACAAGCCACCCGGCTCCAGGGCTGTTGGAAGAGTTGGATACAGCGCCAGATGATGGCGCTTCTATGAGAGCGCCATTTTCTGGGACGGCTGCGGACTGAAATCCGCAGCAGAGGCGCCCACAAACCTCGGGCTAACCTGTGCTGCGGATTCCAATCCCCAGCTGCCTAGTTGTACCCGGCTGGACACAAAAATAGGGCGAAGCCCACGTCATTTGTTTTTTAATTATTTCATGAAATAAGTGAAATAATTAAAAAAAACGGGCTTCCCTATATTTTTGGTTCCCAGCCGGGTACAAATAGGCAACTGGGGGTTGGAGGCAGCCCGTGGCTGCCAGCTGTACCTGGCTAGCATACAAAAATATGGCGAAGCCCACGTCATTTTTTTGGTGGGCAAAAAACTTCTGCATGCAGTCCTGGATGGAGTATGCTGAGCCTTGTAGTTCTGCAGCTGCTGTCTGCTCTTCTCCATACAGACAGACAGCAGCTGCAGAACTACAAGGCTCAGCATACTCCATCCAGGACTGTATGCAGAAGTTTTTTGCCCCCTGAAAAAATTATGTGGCTTCGCCATATTTTTGTATGCTAGCCAGGTACAGCAGGCAGGTACGGCTGCCCCCAACCCCCAGTTGCCTATTTGTACCCGGCTGGGAACCAAAAATAAAGGGAAGCCCTTTTTTTATTATTTCATGAATTTCATGAAATAATTAGAAAACAAATGACGTAGGCTTTGCCCCATTTTTGTGTCCAGCCAGGTACAACTAGGCAGCTGGGGATTGGAATCCGCAGCACAGGTTGGCCTGAGCTTTCTGGGCCCCACTGCTGCGATTTGCAGTCTGCAGCCGCCTCAGAAAATGGCATTTTCATAGAAGCGCCATCTTCTGGCGCTGTATCCAACTCTTCCAGCACCTGCCTGCTATACCTGGCTAGCATACAAAAATATGGCGAAGCTCACGTCCTTTTTTTGTAGTTTTTTGGCAAAAAAAATAAAAAATGCTTCCCTGGATTTTCCATTGCCATTGAAGGTAACATCAAGCAGTGGGGGTTAGCAGCCAGTAGCTGCTTGGATTACCCTTAGCTAGCAATACAAAAAATGCAGCAGGAGCCCATATATTTTTTTTTTAATTATTTATTTAAATAACTAAAAACAAAATGGGCTTCCCTGTATTTTGATTGCTGGACATCACAGTGCTGTAAAAATAAATCTTTAAAAAAATGACGTAGCGCTCCGCGGTATTTTTGATTCTCAGCGCAGATAAAGCAGACAGCTATGGGTTGCCACCCCCATCTGCCTGCCGTTACCTTGGTTGGCAATCAAAATACAGGGAAGCCCATTAATTTTTCTATTTAAAAAATAGTTAAAAAAAAAATGACGTTGGGTCCACCCATTTTTGATAGCCAGCTAGGGTAAAGCAGACTGTAGCCTGAAAACCACAGCTGGCAGCTTTACCGTGGTTGGGGATCCAATGTGGAGGTCCCCTCAGGCTCTTTTTTATAATTATTTTATAAATATTAATAATTACACAATAAAAGTAGGGGACCCCCCAAATTGGATCACCAGCCAAGGTAAAGCGGACAGCTGTGGTCTGGTATTCTCAGGGTGGGAAGGTCCATAGTTATTGGGCCTTCACAGCCTAAAAATAGCAGGCCGCAGGCACCCCAGACGTGGCGCATCCACTAGATGCGCCAATCCTGGCGCTTCACCCCAGCTCATCCCGTGCCCTGGTGCAGTGGCAAACGGGGTAATAAATCGGGTTGATACTAGCTGTAAAGTCACCTGAGATCAAGCCCAGCAGTTTGTGATGTCATGGCGTCTATTAGATACCCAACATCATAAACTGTCAGTACTAACAAAAACAAAAAATCGACAAAAGAAATTTATTTGAAAAAACAGTCCCCAAAACATTTCCTCTTTCACCAATTTATTGTAAGAAAAAAAATAAAGGGGTCCCACGACGACTCTGGACCGTCTAGAATATGGGGGGGAGACACTCAGGGAACGTATCCCCCATTTTCTAGGAGTGCGGACCCTTCATGTGAGGAGTGTGGGTGCAATGAATCTGCACTCACTCTCCCCGGGTCCACAGCAGCAGAGTCCATGTCGTAATGGTTGCTACCAAAGCTGCAATGCCCTGCTCATGAGGTAAGGGCATGCCTAATCAGGAGAACTACTGTAGAGGAAGCTCTGCTCACTGGTATATAGGTGCTCAGAGGTAATAATAGATAAAATTAGTGAGTAACCTCGGCACTCTATATCTCCCAGACTAAGTCAGTAAGTCACAATGGATAGTAATGCAAAATCACTCTTTATTGGTCCGTATTAAGAAAATTTTTTTTTCATAAGCATATATGTTTTTGTCCAAAACAAGTTACAAATGACGTTTCGGCCTGAGCCTTCGTCAGATTGGACTTATCTGCATGTAATCATGAAAAATGACAATAATCAGTATCACATAAGAGTGAGAGAACAATAACATAAACTCGAACAATGTAGAGGTACAATTGGGATGCAGCAAAAAAATTGCAACACAGCAAGAAATGAAACACATGATACAAATGTCATAATACAGTACAAGGACAATATAGTAATGACAAATATGGGGTCAGAGTAGACTTAGACAGCTCTGGTACGAAAGAGATGTCAATCATAAAGTAACATGTGCAGTAGGTGTAGAGCTACACTATGCATGGCAGAGCTAATGGGTAGACCGACCATAGAAAAAGTAGAGAAAAAGTGGAGAAAAAGTGGAGAATAAGTGGAACATAAGAGGAGAAAAAGTGGAGAAAAAGTGGAGAAAAAAGTGGAGAAAAAGTGGAGAAAAAGTGGAGAAAAAGTGGAGAAAAAGTGGAGATTAAGAGGAGAAAAAGTGGAGAAAAAAGTGGAGAAAAAAGTGGAGAAAAAGTGGAGCATAAGAGGAGAAAAAGTGGAGAAAAAGTGGAGAAAAAAGTGGAGAAAAAGTGGAGCATAAGAGGAGAAAAAGTGGAGATTAAGAGGAGAAAAAGTGGAGAAAAAGTGGAGAAAAAGTGGAGAAAAAGTGGAGCATAAGAGGAGAAAAAGTGGAGAAAAAGTGGAGAAAAAGTGGAGAAAAAGTGGAGAAAAAGTGGAGCATAAGAGGAGAAAAAGTGGAGAAAAAAGTGGAGAGAACGTGGAGAAAAAGTGGAGAAAAAGTGGAGCATAAGAGGAGAAAAAGTGGAGAAAAAGTGGAGAAAAAGTGGAGCATAAGAGGAGAAAAAGTGGAGAAAAAAGTGAAGAAAAAGTGGAGAAAAAGTGGAGCATAAGAGGAGAAAAAGTGGAGAAAAAGTGGAGAAAAAGTGGAGAAAAAGTGGAGCATAAGAGGAGAAAAAGTGGAGAAAAAGTGGAGAAAAAGTGGAGAATAAGTGGAACATAAGAGGAGAAAAAGTGGAGAAAAAGTGGAGAAAAAGTGGAGAATAAGTGGAACATAAGAGGAGAAAAAGTGGAGAAAAAGTGGAGAAAAAAGTGGAGAAAAAGTGGAGAAAAAGTGGAGATTAAGAGGAGAAAAAGTGGAGAAAAAAGTGGAGAAAAAAGTGGAGAAAAAGTGGAGCATAAGAGGAGAAAAAGTGGATAAAAAGTGGAGAAAAAGTGGAGAAAAAGTGGAGCATAAGAGGAGAAAAAGTGGAGAAAAAAGTGGAGAAAACGTGGAGAAAAAGTGGAGAAAAAGTGGAGCATAAGAGGAGAAAAAGTGGAGAAAAAAGTGGAGAGAACGTGGAGAAAAAGTGGAGAAAAAGTGGAGCATAAGAGGAGAAAAAGTGGAGAAAAAGTGGAGAAAAAGTGGAGCATAAGAGGAGAAAAAGTGGAGAAAAAAGTGAAGAAAAAGTGGAGAAAAAGTGGAGCATAAGAGGAGAAAAAGTGGAGAAAAAGTGGAGAAAAAGTGGAGAAAAAGTGGAGCATAAGAGGAGAAAAAGTGGAGAAAAAGTGGAGAAAAAGTGGAGAATAAGTGGAACATAAGAGGAGAAAAAGTGGAGAAAAAGTGGAGAAAAAGTGGAGAATAAGTGGAACATAAGAGGAGAAAAAGTGGAGAAAAAGTGGAGAAAAAAGTGGAGAAAAAGTGGAGAAAAAGTGGAGAAAAAGTGGAGAAAAAGTGGAGATTAAGAGGAGAAAAAGTGGAGAAAAAAGTGGAGAAAAAAGTGGAGAAAAAGTGGAGCATAAGAGGAGAAAAAGTGGAGAAAAAGTGGAGAAAAAGTGGAGAAAAAGTGGAGCATAAGAGGAGAAAAAGTGGAGAAAAAAGTGGAGAAAACGTGGAGAAAAAGTGGAGAAAAAGTGGAGAAAAAGTGGAGCATAAGAGGAGAAAAAGTGGAGAAAAAGTGGAGAAAAAGTGGAGCATAAGAGGAGAAAAAGTGGAGAAAAAAGTGGAGAAAAAGTGGAGAAAAAGTGGAGAAAAAGTGGAGCATAAGTGGAGAAAAAGTGGAGAAAAAGTGGAGAAAAAGTGGAGAAAAAGTGGAGCATAAGAGGAGAAAAAGTGGAGAAAAAAGTGGAGAGAACGTGGAGAAAAAGTGGAGAAAAAGTGGAGCATAAGAGGAGAAAAAGTGGAGAAAAAGTGGAGAAAAAGTGGAGAAAAAGTGGAGCATAAGAGGAGAAAAAGTGGAGAAAAAAGTGGAGAAAACGTGGAGAAAAAGTGGAGAAAAAGTGGAGAAAAAGTGGAGCATAAGAGGAGAAAAAGTGGAGAAAAAGTGGAGAAAAAGTGGAGCATAAGAGGAGAAAAAGTGGAGAAAAAAGTGGAGAAAAAGTGGAGAAAAAGTGGAGAAAAAGTGGAGAAAAAGTGGAGCATAAGTGGAGAAAAAGTGGAGAAAAAGTGGAGAAAAAGTGGAGAAAAAGTGGAGAAAAAGTGGAGCATAAGAGGAGAAAAAGTGGAGAAAAAAGTGGAGAGAACGTGGAGAAAAAGTGGAGAAAAAGTGGAGCATAAGAGGAGAAAAAGTGGAGAAAAAGTGGAGAAAAAGTGGAGCATAAGAGGAGAAAAAGTGGAGAAAAAAGTGGAGAAAAAGTGGAGAAAAAGTGGAGAAAAAGTGGAGCATAAGAGGAGAAAAAGTGGAGATTAAGAGGAGAAAAAGTGGAGAAAAAAGTGGAGAGAACGTGGAGAAAAAGTGGAGAAAAAGTGGAGCATAAGAGGAGAAAAAGTGGAGAAAAAGTGGAGAAAAAGTGGAGCATAAGAGGAGAAAAAGTGGAGAAAAAAGTGGAGAAAAAGTGGAGAAAAAGTGGAGAAAAAGTGGAGCATAAGAGGAGAAAAAGTGGAGATTAAGAGGAGAAAAAGTGGAGAAAAAGTGGAGAAAAAGTGGAGAAAAAGTGGAGAAAAAGTGGAGAAAAAAATGGAGAAAAAAATGGAGAAAAAGTGGAGAAAAAGTGGAGAGAAAGTGGAGAAAAAAATGGAGAAAAAGTGGAACACCCTTTGGTACCTTTCATGTGGCACTAAGGGGTGCTTAGCTTTGTATTTAGCCAAAAAAATGAAAAAAAAATGACATAGGGTTCCCCCTAGTTTTGTAGCCAGCTAGGGTAAAGCAGACGGCTGCAGCCTGCAGACCACAGCTGGCAACCTCACCTTGGCTGGTAATCCAAAACTGAGGGCACCCCACGCTGTTATTTTAAATTAAATAAATAATTAAAAAAAAAAACACGTAGGGGTCCCCCAAAATTGGATCACCAGCCAAGGTAAAGCAGACAGCTGGGGCCTGATATTCTCAGACTAGGGAGGTCCATGGTTATTGGAATCTCCCCAGCCTAAAAATAGCAGGCCGCAGCCGCCCCAGAAGTGGCGCATCCATTAGATGCGCCAATCCTGGTGCTTCGCCCCAGCTCATCCCGCGCCCTGGTGCGGTGGCAAACGGGGTAATATTTGGGGTTAATACCAGATGTGTAATGTCACCTGGCATCAAGCCCTGGGGTTGGTGAGGTCAGGCGTCTATCAGATACCCGACATCACCAACCCAGTCAGTAATAAAAAAAAATAGACGACAAACACATTTTTATTTGAAAAAACACTCCCCAAAACATTCCCTCTTTAACCAATTTATTAGATTGAAAAACAAATCCAGGTCTGGTGTAATCCAAGGGGTTGCCATGACGATCCACACTGTCCCAGTCAATGAAGAGCAGGATGTTCCCCATTGACTGGGAGAGCAATGCAGTGACCTGAGCTAACATCAATGGGTCAGCCCAGGTCACTGCAGGGGGGTGACAAGTGCTGCTGTCAGCGAGGTACATTACCTGCGCTGATCTCCAGCACACTGACAGCCCCTGTCACTGAGGTCAATGACCGGCGCCTTCACAGCAAGTATCGCGAGAGGTCCGTGACGTCACCGCTAGTCAGTCTCGGGTCGGAAGCGATAGGTGATGTGACAAGCGGCGGCCATGGAGGACAGTGACAGCGCTGAGGTCGGGATGGCGGGACTTCATCACCGCAGGTAAGCCGAGCGAGCGAGCGAGCGAGCGGGCGGGCGGGGGGGGATGGGGGGGATGGGGGGGGATGGGGGGGGGGATGTGTGTGTGTGTGTGTGTTTGTGTATGTATGTGTACATGCCGCGGGCAGGAGGGGGCGGAGCGAGCTGAGCGGGAAAGTGTGGGCTTCCTGCACGTAACTAAGATAAACATCGGGTTACTAACCAAAGCGCTTTGCTTGGATACCCGATGTTTATCTTGGTTACCAGCTTGTGGCAGGCTGCCAGCGATGGCTCCTGCACACTGTAGCTGTAAAAAGCCCTGCTTTTTGCTGCTAGAACCGTTCTCGAACGTATCTAGAACTATCGAGCTTTTGCAAAAAGCTCGAGTTCTAGTTCGATCTAGAACATGCCCCAAAATCACTCGAGCCGCGAACTGGAGAACCACGAACCACGAACCGCGCTCAACTCTACTAAACAACAGAGCTCGCTATTTAGATGTGCTTTCTTGTGGCGTATAACGGACTCTCATGTTTGGTAGTCGTTCAGCAGGGAATCTATAAAAGCAAATCCCTCCATTTGGAAATGTAGTATATAGCTCTCCTGATCAATTATGTTCCTTACCTCATGAGCAGGGCATTGCAGTAATAATAATAATTTATTCAGTTATATAGCGTTATTAATTCCATAGCGCTTTGCATACATTGGGAACACTATCCCCATTGGAGCTCACAATCTAAATTCCCTATCTGTATGTCTTTGGAGTGTGCGAGGAAACCAGAGTACCTGGAGGAAACCCACGCAAACACGGGGAGAACATACAAACTCCTTGCAGATGGTGTCCTTGGTGGGAATTGAACCTAGGACCTCAGCGCTGCAAGACTGCAGTGCTAACCACTGAGCCACCGTGCAGCCCACTTAGCTTACAGATGCATAACCACTAGAGATGAGCGAACCGGTCCCGGTTCGGCTCGAGGCGGTTCGCCGAACGGGGGGTCTGGCTCGAGTTCGGCTCGTCGAACGTTCGACGAACCGAACTCGAGCCCATAGGAAACAATGGCAGGCAATCACAAACACAGTAAAACACCTAGAAAACACCCTGAAAGGTGTCCAAAAGGTGACAAACAACTCACAACATAACACAAACACATGGGAAAGTGACAAGGACATATACTCATGTGAAAACAAAACAGCTGGACAAGGAAAAAGAGGGAGACACACAGATATATGAGTATATGCAAAGAAACATCGATTCCATTATTGTGCAACTTGAGCCCTGCTCATTTTAGGCTTCCAATCTGGATAAATTGCCTGAGCTCGCCACGTACGCCTTGAGGATCTTGTCGTGTCCTGCAGCCAGCGTTCTCTCGGAACCTGTCTTCAGTGCTGCTGGGGGTCTGCTGGCAGATAAGCACACGTGTCTGTCCACTGACAATGTGGACCTGGCTCTCAGAGGACTTTTCTTCCCCTGGGTCAGCCAGGGGAGGCGAAAGGCACGCGTATTTTTGAGAGTGCTTCATGCAAAGCATCTTTTTCTTTTTCAAAAGGGGGCTCAACCGATGCCAGTCAAGTGGGGTGTGTGTGGCCCAGTTAGTGGCAACGAGGGAGACTGTGGTTGGAGTCCCCTCGCTGTGTCTCTAAAAGAACCAAGATGAACAAGTCATGGCTCTCAGAGGACTTTTCTTCCCCTGGGTCAGCCAGGGGACGGGAAAGGCACGCGTATTTTTGAGAGTGCTTCATGCAAAGCATCTTTTTCTTTGTCAAAAGGGGGGCTCAACCGATGCCAGTCAAGTGGGGTGTGTGTGGCCCAGTTAGTGGCAACGAGGGAGACTGTGGTTGGAGTCCCCTCGCTGTGTCTCTAAAAGAACCAAGATGAACAAGTCATGGCTCTCAGAGGACTTTTCTTCCCCTGGGTCAGCCAGGGGACGGGAAAGGCACGCGTATTTTTGAGAGTGCTTCATGCAAAGCATCTTTTTCTTTTTCAAAAGGGGGCTCAACCGATGCCAGTCAAGTGGGGTGTGTGTGGCCCAGTTAGTGGCAACGAGGGAGACTGTGGTTGGAGTCCCCTCGCTGTGTCTCTAAAAGAACCAAGATGAACAAGTCATGGCTCTCAGAGGACTTTTCTTCCCCTGGGTCAGCCAGGGGACGGGAAAGGCACGCGTATTTTTGAGAGTGCTTCATGCAAAGCATCTTTTTCTTTTTCAAAAGGGTGCTCAACCGATGCCAGTCAAGTGGGGTGTGTGTGGCCCAGTTAGTGGCAACGAGGGAGACTGTGGTTGGAGTCCCCTCGCTGTGTCTCTAAAAGAACCAAGATGAACAAGTCATGGCTCTCAGAGGACTTTTCTTCCCCTGGGTCAGCCAGGGGACGGGAAAGGCACGCGTATTTTTGAGAGTGCTTCATGCAAAGCATCTTTTTCTTTTTCAAAAGGGGGCTCAACCGATGCCAGTCAAGTGGGGTGTGTGTGGCCCAGTTAGTGGCAACGAGGGAGACTGTGGTTGGAGTCCCCTCGCTGTGTCTCTAAAAGAACCAAGATGAACAAGTCATGGCTCTCAGAGGACTTTTCTTCCCCTGGGTCAGCCAGGGGACGGGAAAGGCACGCGTATTTTTGAGAGTGCTTCATGCAAAGCATCTTTTTCTTTGTCAAAAGGGGGGCTCAACCGATGCCAGTCAAGTGGGGTGTGTGTGGCCCAGTTAGTGGCAACGAGGGAGACTGTGGTTGGAGTCCCCTCGCTGTGTCTCTAAAAGAACCAAGATGAACAAGTCATGGCTCTCAGAGGACTTTTCTTCCCCTGGGTCAGCCAGGGGACGGGAAAGGCACGCGTATTTTTGAGAGTGCTTCATGCAAAGCATCTTTTTCTTTGTCAAAAGGGGGGCTCAACCGATGCCAGTCAAGTGGGGTGTGTGTGGCCCAGTTAGTGGCAACGAGGGAGACTGTGGTTGGAGTCCCCTCGCTGTGTCTCTAAAAGAACCAAGATGAACAAGTCATGGCTCTCAGAGGACTTTTCTTCCCCTGGGTCAGCCAGGGGACGGGAAAGGCACGCGTATTTTTGAGAGTGCTTCATGCAAAGCATCTTTTTCTTTTTCAAAAGGGGGCTCAACCGATGCCAGTCAAGTGGGGTGTGTGTGGCCCAGTTAGTGGCAACGAGGGAGACTGTGGTTGGAGTCCCCTCGCTGTGTCTCTAAAAGAACCAAGATGAACAAGTCATGGCTCTCAGAGGACTTTTCTTCCCCTGGGTCAGCCAGGGGACGGGAAAGGCACGCGTATTTTTGAGAGTGCTTCATGCAAAGCATCTTTTTCTTTTTCAAAAGGGGGCTCAACCGATGCCAGTCAAGTGGGGTGTGTGTGGCCCAGTTAGTGGCAACGAGGGAGACTGTGGTTGGAGTCCCCTCGCTGTGTCTCTAAAAGAACCAAGATGAACAAGTCATGGCTCTCAGAGGACTTTTCTTCCCCTGGGTCAGCCAGGGGACGGGAAAGGCACGCGTATTTTTGAGAGTGCTTCATGCAAAGCATCTTTTTCTTTTTCAAAAGGGGGCTCAACCGATGCCAGTCAAGTGGGGTGTGTGTGGCCCAGTTAGTGGCAACGAGGGAGACTGTGGTTGGAGTCCCCTCGCTGTGTCTCTAAAAGAACCAAGATGAACAAGTCATGGCTCTCAGAGGACTTTTCTTCCCCTGGGTCAGCCAGGGGACGGGAAAGGCACGCGTATTTTTGAGAGTGCTTCATGCAAAGCATCTTTTTCTTTTTCAAAAGGGGGCTCAACCGATGCCAGTCAAGTGGGGTGTGTGTGGCCCAGTTAGTGGCAACGAGGGAGACTGTGGTTGGAGTCCCCTCGCTGTGTCTCTAAAAGAACCAAGATGAACAAGTCATGGCTCTCAGAGGACTTTTCTTCCCCTGGGTCAGCCAGGGGACGGGAAAGGCACGCGTATTTTTGAGAGTGCTTCATGCAAAGCATCTTTTTCTTTGTCAAAAGGGGGGCTCAACCGATGCCAGTCAAGTGGGGTGTGTGTGGCCCAGTTAGTGGCAACGAGGGAGACTGTGGTTGGAGTCCCCTCGCTGTGTCTCTAAAAGAACCAAGATGAACAAGTCATGGCTCTCAGAGGACTTTTCTTCCCCTGGGTCAGCCAGGGGACGGGAAAGGCACGCGTATTTTTGAGAGTGCTTCATGCAAAGCATCTTTTTCTTTTTCAAAAGGGGGCTCAACCGATGCCAGTCAAGTGGGGTGTGTGTGGCCCAGTTAGTGGCAACGAGGGAGACTGTGGTTGGAGTCCCCTCGCTGTGTCTCTAAAAGAACCAAGATGAACAAGTCATGGCTCTCAGAGGACTTTTCTTCCCCTGGGTCAGCCAGGGGACGGGAAAGGCACGCGTATTTTTGAGAGTGCTTCATGCAAAGCATCTTTTTCTTTTTCAAAAGGGTGCTCAACCGATGCCAGTCAAGTGGGGTGTGTGTGGCCCAGTTAGTGGCAACGAGGGAGACTGTGGTTGGAGTCCCCTCGCTGTGTCTCTAAAAGAACCAAGATGAACAAGTCATGGCTCTCAGAGGACTTTTCTTCCCCTGGGTCAGCCAGGGGACGGGAAAGGCACGCGTATTTTTGAGAGTGCTTCATGCAAAGCATCTTTTTCTTTTTCAAAAGGGGGCTCAACCGATGCCAGTCAAGTGGGGTGTGTGTGGCCCAGTTAGTGGCAACGAGGGAGACTGTGGTTGGAGTCCCCTCGCTGTGTCTCTAAAAGAACCAAGATGAACAAGTCATGGCTCTCAGAGGACTTTTCTTCCCCTGGGTCAGCCAGGGGACGGGAAAGGCACGCGTATTTTTGAGAGTGCTTCATGCAAAGCATCTTTTTCTTTGTCAAAAGGGGGGCTCAACCGATGCCAGTCAAGTGGGGTGTGTGTGGCCCAGTTAGTGGCAACGAGGGAGACTGTGGTTGGAGTCCCCTCGCTGTGTCTCTAAAAGAACCAAGATGAACAAGTCATGGCTCTCAGAGGACTTTTCTTCCCCTGGGTCAGCCAGGGGACGGGAAAGGCACGCGTATTTTTGAGAGTGCTTCATGCAAAGCATCTTTTTCTTTTTCAAAAGGGGGCTCAACCGATGCCAGTCAAGTGGGGTGTGTGTGGCCCAGTTAGTGGCAACGAGGGAGACTGTGGTTGGAGTCCCCTCGCTGTGTCTCTAAAAGAACCAAGATGAACAAGTCATGGCTCTCAGAGGACTTTTCTTCCCCTGGGTCAGCCAGGGGACGGGAAAGGCACGCGTATTTTTGAGAGTGCTTCATGCAAAGCATCTTTTTCTTTTTCAAAAGGGGGCTCAACCGATGCCAGTCAAGTGGGGTGTGTGTGGCCCAGTTAGTGGCAACGAGGGAGACTGTGGTTGGAGTCCCCTCGCTGTGTCTCTAAAAGAACCAAGATGAACAAGTCATGGCTCTCAGAGGACTTTTCTTCCCCTGGGTCAGCCAGGGGACGGGAAAGGCACGCGTATTTTTGAGAGTGCTTCATGCAAAGCATCTTTTTCTTTTTCAAAAGGGGGCTCAACCGATGCCAGTCAAGTGGGGTGTGTGTGGCCCAGTTAGTGGCAACGAGGGAGACTGTGGTTGGAGTCCCCTCGCTGTGTCTCTAAAAGAACCAAGATGAACAAGTCATGGCTCTCAGAGGACTTTTCTTCCCCTGGGTCAGCCAGGGGACGGGAAAGGCACGCGTATTTTTGAGAGTGCTTCATGCAAAGCATCTTTTTCTTTGTCAAAAGGGGGGCTCAACCGATGCCAGTCAAGTGGGGTGTGTGTGGCCCAGTTAGTGGCAACGAGGGAGACTGTGGTTGGAGTCCCCTCGCTGTGTCTCTAAAAGAACCAAGATGAACAAGTCATGGCTCTCAGAGGACTTTTCTTCCCCTGGGTCAGCCAGGGGACGGGAAAGGCACGCGTATTTTTGAGAGTGCTTCATGCAAAGCATCTTTTTCTTTTTCAAAAGGGGGCTCAACCGATGCCAGTCAAGTGGGGTGTGTGTGGCCCAGTTAGTGGCAACGAGGGAGACTGTGGTTGGAGTCCCCTCGCTGTGTCTCTAAAAGAACCACTTTTCTTCCCCTGGGTCAGCCAGGGGACGGGAAAGGCACGCGTATTTTTGAGAGTGCTTCATGCAAAGCATCTTTTTCTTTTTCAAAAGGGGGCTCAACCGATGCCAGTCAAGTGGGGTGTGTGTGGCCCAGTTAGTGGCAACGAGGGAGACTGTGGTTGGAGTCCCCTCGCTGTGTCTCTAAAAGAACCAAGATGAACAAGTCATGGCTCTCAGAGGACTTTTCTTCCCCTGGGTCAGCCAGGGGACGGGAAAGGCACGCGTATTTTTGAGAGTGCTTCATGCAAAGCATCTTTTTCTTTTTCAAAAGGGGGCTCAACCGATGCCAGTCAAGTGGGGTGTGTGTGGCCCAGTTAGTGGCAACGAGGGAGACTGTGGTTGGAGTCCCCTCGCTGTGTCTCTAAAAGAACCAAGATGAACAAGTCATGGCTCTCAGAGGACTTTTCTTCCCCTGGGTCAGCCAGGGGACGGGAAAGGCACGCGTATTTTTGAGAGTGCTTCATGCAAAGCATCTTTTTCTTTTTCAAAAGGGGGCTCAACCGATGCCAGTCAAGTGGGGTGTGTGTGGCCCAGTTAGTGGCAACGAGGGAGACTGTGGTTGGAGTCCCCTCGCTGTGTCTCTAAAAGAACCAAGATGAACAAGTCATGGCTCTCAGAGGACTTTTCTTCCCCTGGGTCAGCCAGGGGACGGGAAAGGCACGCGTATTTTTGAGAGTGCTTCATGCAAAGCATCTTTTTCTTTTTCAAAAGGGGGCTCAACCGATGCCAGTCAAGTGGGGTGTGTGTGGCCCAGTTAGTGGCAACGAGGGAGACTGTGGTTGGAGTCCCCTCGCTGTGTCTCTAAAAGAACCAAGATGAACAAGTCATGGCTCTCAGAGGACTTTTCTTCCCCTGGGTCAGCCAGGGGACGGGAAAGGCACGCGTATTTTTGAGAGTGCTTCATGCAAAGCATCTTTTTCTTTTTCAAAAGGGGGCTCAACCGATGCCAGTCAAGTGGGGTGTGTGTGGCCCAGTTAGTGGCAACGAGGGAGACTGTGGTTGGAGTCCCCTCGCTGTGTTTTACATGCTTTTAGAAGGGCATGAAATGGCTTGGAGGTTGACTTTCATCATATGCAAACTGTTGGCTACCAAAATGCTGCCTTTCCAACAACTGTGGTTATAGGCAATGAGGAACATACTGATGAAGATGAGACGCAGATACCCGATTGGGATGACAACTTAAATATTCGGTCAGGGCAAGAAGAAACTCGGTCTGAGGGGTAGGGGAGTGCAAACACAACAATTGATGATTAAGTTCTAGATCACACCTACTGTCAACCCACAGTCAGACACTCGAGGAGGTCAACAGAGGCGGTGGAGGAGGATGCAACCGACGTCGAAGTAACCTGGCGCCTTCCTGGACACAGTCGGAGCACTGGTAGCACGTCTACAACTGCATCCTCAGCCACCACTCTGCCTCTGAGCATTATTCGGGGTGGATCAACAGGTCGCATGGCCTCTAAGCCTTGCCTAGCCAGGTCCTTTTTTGACATAGAAAAAGATCGCCCAAATTATGTGATCTGTAAAATTTGTCATGGTTCTCTTAGTAGAGGTCAAAACCTCAGCAGTTTGACAACTTCTTCCATGAATCGTCACATGAATAAATATCATATGGCCCGATGGGAAGCTCACCGTGCTGCAATGCGGCCTAGCGGAGCGAACCATCCACCGCCTGCCCCTTCCAGTGCATCCGCGCGCTCGTCATCTTCTAGGACTGTGGGGACAGCTGTCACACCTGTTTTTCCACCCACAACTTCCACCACTGTAACCGCAACAGGCAGTTTGCTTGGTAGGTCGTCAGTTGGTTTGGAAGGGGAAACAAGTGAGTGTGTACAGCTCTCTCAGACATCGATAGCACCAACTTTGGATGAAGGCAACATCATGTCTCCGCCTGCACTTTCCTCACAAAGCTGCATTTTTCCAGGGACACCCGACTCAACACCGTCTACACACAGCAGCCAGATCTCTGTCCCTCAGATGTGGTCAAATAAAAGGCCACTTCCTGCGACCCATGACAAAGCGAAGAGGTTGACTCTATCCCTCTGTAAGCTGTTGACTACAGAAATGCTGCCTTTCCGCCTAGTGGACACACAGGATTTTAGAGACCTTATGTCTGTCGCTGTGCCCCAGTACCAGATGCCTAGTCGCCACTACTTCTCTAAGAAAGGTGTGCCCGCGCTACACCAGCATGTCGCACACAACATCACCGCTTCCTTGAGAAACTCTGTGTGTGAACGGGTGCATTTCACCACCGATACTTGGACCAGTAAGCATGGACAGGGACGTTACATGTCGCTGACTGGCCACTGGGTAACTATGGTGATAGATGGTGAAGGGTCTGCTGCACAAGTCTTGCCGTCCCCACGACTTGTGTGTCAATCCTCTGTCTGTCCAAGTTCCGCCACTGCTTCTGCATCCTCCACCTCATCTGGGTCCTCCACCTCCGCCCCAAGCCTGCCTGGTCAGGCCACCAGCGTTCTCACTGCGCAGAAGGAATCACGCACCCCTCATTACTATGCTGGTAGCAGAGCGCAACGGCATCAGGCGGTCTTTAGCTTGACATGTCTTTGAAATAGGAGTCACACAGCGACTGAGTTGTGGGCAGCTCTGGAGACTGATTTTGATAAATGGTTGTCTCCACTCAACCTGCAGCCTGGTAAGGCCGTGTGCGACAATGCTGCAAACCTGGGTGCGGCCCTTCGCCTGGGCAAGGTGACACACGTGCCTTGTATGGCTCACGTGTTTAACCTTGTTGTCCAGCAATTTTTAACACACTATCCCGGCCTAGATGGCCTTCTGACCAGGGCACGGAAACTGTCTGCAGTGCTCACTTCCGCCGTTCAACCGCCGCACCGGAGCGACTTGCATCGCTCCAGAAGTCTTTCGGCCTGCCGGTTCATCGCCTGAAATGCGATGTGGCGACACGCTGGAATTCAACTCTCCACATGTTACAGCGACTGTGGCAGCACCGGCGAGCCCTGGTGCAATACGTCATGATGTATAGCCTGGGCCAACGAGATGCAGAAGTGGGGCAGATCACCCTGATGGAGTGATCTCAGATCAAGGACCTATGCACCCTTCTGCACAGTTTCGACATGGCGACGAATATGTTTAGCGCTGACAATGCCATTATCAGCATGACGATTACAGTCATTTACATGCTGGAGCACACGCTAAACACTATTCGTAGTCAGGGGGTGGGACAACAGGAAGGGGAGGAACTACAGGAGGATTCATATGCGCAAGACACAACAACATCACCAAGGTCCAGACGTTCATCATCACCAACGCGGCAGGCATGGGACCATGGGGGACAGGGATCAACAAGGGCGCATGGTAGCAGGCGACATGTTGAGGAAGGTGCAGGAGGACATGAAGATATGGAGGACGAACTGTCCATGGACATGGAAGACTCAGCAGATGAGGGGGACCTTGGTCAAATTTCAGTTGAAAGAGGTTGGGGGGAGATGACAGAGGAAGAAAGAACGGTTAGCACCTCTATGCCACAAACACAGCGTGGACTTGGTGCGCATGGCTGCGCAAGACACATGAGTGCCTTCTTGTTGCACTACCTCCAACATGACCCTCGTATTGTCAAAATTAGAAGTGATGATGACTACTGGCTTGCCACACTATTAGATCCCCGGGACAAGTCCAAATTTTGTGACATAATTCCACCCATAGAAAGGGACGCACGTATGCAGGAGTATCAGCAGAAGCTGTTACTCGATCTTAGCTCGGCTTTTCCACCAAACAACCGTGCAGGTGAAGGGAGTGATTCTCCCAGTTGTAACTTGACAAACATGGGACGGCCTCGTCATCTTCAACAGTCTACCCGTACCAGTAGGACCGTATCTGGTGCTGGTAACAGCAATTTTATGGAATCTTTTCATAATTTTTTTAGACCCTCCTTTGCAAGGCCACCAGAGACAACAAGTCTGACACATAGTCAACGGATGGAGAGGATGATACAGGAGTATCTCCAAATGAACATCGATGCAATGACTTTGCAAATGGAGCCTTGCTCCTTTTGTGCTTCAAATCTAGAAAAATGTCAAGAGCTCTCCAGTTACGCCTCGAAGATTTTGTCGTGTCCAGCTGCCAGCGTTGTCTCTGAACGTGTCTTCAGTGCTGCTGGGTGTGTGCTGACAGATAAGCGCACGCGTCTGTCCAGTGACAATGTGGACAGACTGACGTTCATCAAAATGAACAAGTCATGGATCCAGAAGGAATTTACTACCCCTGTGTCATCCTGGGGAGAGTAAATGCTTGTGGATTTGGAATGTGCTTGATGCAAATCAAAACATCCTGTTTGCAACTAGGGCACAAGTGCTGCCACTGATAAGGTGTCTGTGTGGGGCACAATTTTTGGAAAAAAAGGGAGACTCCGCTTGGAGTAACCCTTGCTTGCTGTGTTTTTTAAAAATGATACAAGATGAACAGATCTGAAGGCAAGATGAAGCCAACATCATGTCTCCGCCTGCACTTTTCTCACAAACCTGCATTTTTCCAGGGACACCCTACTCAACACCGTCTACAGACAGCAGCCAGATCTCTGTCCCTCAGATGTGGTCAAATAAAAGGCCACTTACTGCGACCCATGACAAAGCTAAGTGGTTGACTCTATCCCTCTGTAAGCTGTTGGCTACCGAAATGCTGCCTTTACGCGTAGTGGACACACAGGATTTTACAGACCTTATGTCTGTCGCTGTGCCCCAGTACCAGATGCCCAATCACCACTGCTTCTCCAAGAAAAGCATGCCCGCGCTACACCGGCATGTCGCACACAACATCACCACTTCCTTGAGAAAATCTGTGTGCGACAGGGTGCATTTCAACACAGATACTTGGACCAGTAAGCATAGACAGGGTCAGTACATGTCACTGACTGGGCACTGGCAAACTATGGTGAGAGATGGAGAAGGGTCTGCTGTACAAGTCTTGCCGTCCCCACGAGTTGTTTCAATCCTTGTTCTGTATGTAGAAGTTAATACACTGCTTCTGCCTCTTCAACCTCGTGTGGGTCCTCTACCTTTGCGCAAACCCTGTGTGGTCAGGCCACCCTTCCTTGCAACTGCGCACAAGGACTACCACACACCTCCTTACTATGCTGGCAGCAGAGCTCAATGCCATCAGGCGGTCAAAGTTTTACTTTGAAATGTATGGGAAATGTGAGTCACACCGCTATTACAGAGAATAGTAGTCAGGCAGGGTCAAAACATTAATTGAGGAACAGGAACAGAATGGGACGGCCAGGACTTAATCAGAAAACAAGCAGAGGTGAAATGCGTATCGGCCAACAAGGTACATAAACAGCAAGCAGGAAAAGTAGTCAGGTAACAAGCACACAAAATCATAAAACTGAACTGGGGGTAAAATTAACCAGAGGTTCATAGCTATGTCTGGCAGTGGTCTGCAGACAGGATGGGCATAAAAAAGGGTGTGGTGTCTTCCCATTGGTTGTAGCTGAATGATGGTATTTCATCTGTGAGATACCCACCAGCTACATTCAGCCAGAGATTCTGCATCTGTCAAGGTAATGCAGCCCAGTGGGTGAGCATAACCTGCGTCCACCTGCGCCGCTGGCATCGACTACTCTCCCATCATCAGCACTATTCATGAAAGGAACACGTTGTCACCTGGCGACCGGAGTACAAATTGACGGAGCGGACTCCGTTGGTGACTTAACAGCCGTGTGCGGCAATGATGCAAACCTGGCTGCGGGCCATCCTCAGGGCAATGTGACACACGTGCCTTTTATGGCTCACGTGTTGATCCGAATTCTCCAGCAATTTTTAAAACACCATCACGGCCTACATGTCCTTGTGCAGCGGGCACGCTCGCTATGTGCTCACTTCCATCGTGCGCACACAGCAGCTCAACAACTTTCATCACTCCGGAAGTCTTAGGGTCTGGCAGTTAAACGCCGTAAATGCGATGTTCCGACACGCAGGAATTGGAATCTGCACATGTTGCAGCGTGTGTGGCAGCAGCGCAGAGCCCTGCTGAAATACGGTAAGACATATAGCCTGGGATAAGTTGATCCAGAGGTGGTGCCGATCACGCTGCTGGAGTGGTGTCAGATCAAGGACCTATGCACCCTGCTACACAGTTTTGAAATGTCGACGAAGATGTTTAGCACTGGCAATGTCATTCTCAGCGTGACAATTCTGGTCATCTACATGATGGAGCACACTGTAATTATTATTCGGAGTCAGGTGTTGGGACAAGAGGAAGGGGAGGAAGTACAGGAGGAGTCATATGCGGAAGGGATAACAAGATCTACGAGGTCCAGATGGTCAGCGGCACCTATGCGGCAGTCATGGTGAGGGAGAGGGATTAACAAGGGCGCATAGTATCAGCAAAAAGTGTTGATGAAAGTGCAGGAGCCCATGAAGAAATGGAGGACGAACTGGCGATGGGCATGGAAGACTCAGCAGATGAGTGAGAGCTTGCTCACATTTCGGTTGTGCGAGGTTGTGGGTAGAGGGCAGAGGAAGGATGCACGATTCTCACCTCTCTGCCACCAACACACCAAGGACTTGGTCCTCCTGGATGCACAAGACACATGAGCGCCTTCTTGCTGCACTACCTACATGACCCTCGGATTGTATGAATTTGAAGTAATCCTGAATACTGGGTTGCCACACTGTTAGATCCCCGGTACAAGACAAAATTTGGCGAACTAATTCCTGCCATAGAAATAGACGCACGTATACAGGAGTATCTGCAGAATGTGGTACGCAATCTTAGATCTACTTTTCCACTAAACACCAGTGCTGCACAGAGTGAATCTCAACACTTTGTCATGGATAGGAGGAAATGGTCTTTTACTTGTCCACATCGGAGGGACCGAGGGATGGCTGCTGTGCTGAGATGGCGTTGAGTACGGTGTCCCTGCACAGTTGCACTTTTGGTCATATCCCAAAATGAGTTGAAAAAGGACAGATGCTGTTGGAAAGGGGAACAGGTGTGTTGGAAAGGGGAAAAAAATTTTGGTCCGTGGATTTGGTGGTTAAACAACTGTAACATTTGCTGAAGAAACAACATCTGTTACAGTGGGACTGGCAGATTTGGATAAAGTGGTATATAATCTGTGACCGCTATATAACAAAAATTAATAAGAAAAGAAAGAGAAAGGTATATATCACCTTCAGCAGTCAGTGTCCACCGTGCTCCCAGTTGGAAAAGGAGAGGTTGGCAACTTGAAGGTTTGGTGGAGGATACAGAGCTGTGTGGCTATGAAACTAATAGTAGCCTGAACCGAGTTAGACGCCATTCGGATCTGGAGACTGTGAGCCCTGTTAGCGTCACAGGGTCCACATGCCCACCCAGCCCAGGAACTCCCTGTTAACAACACAGGGGCCATTGAGTACGCTGACCGTGTGCGTAGGGGCCACACCTGTGGACAGCAGGCGCATCAGCAGCAGCAGGCCTGTTAATGCCACTGGGCTGCACAAGCAGGACTGTTAGGACAGGAGCTGGTCTTAACCGTTCTGCGTTACCAACTGTGGTGGTGGCCTGCATCCACCACCCTATCCCTGCCTACCTCTGGCCTAAAGCCGCAATGGGTTCAACACATGGAGGTGTGCTCTTTCGGAGCATAATAGAAGACTGCGCACCTCCTTGTTGGCTCCAGCCCCTTTTATAACCTGGGTCCGCCCCAAACCAGGGTGAACCACAATGCACCTCCTGGAGACAAAAGCAGAGTGACACGTCATGAGTGGCATAACTAGCGTCCTATTTGGAAACGCAACTTCAATGATGACCTCATGGCTGCCATGACCCAAACACCTCACCAGTCATCGTCTGACCATCAATAATGCGGTGACAAGTCATAGGTGTGGGCCTCTGCAAGCCATTTGGGAGGACACCTGATGCCCTGTGGTCTATATGGGACCCCCACATCAGGGCCAGGGCCAAAGAGTTCATTACCGGACCTAGTCTCTGATGCAGGAAGTGCCTGAGCATGCTCAGTAGCATGAAATACAGTCTCTGAAAAAAGACTATCAGCTTTAGCATGGTGTCTAGGCACAAAACAGGACTTAGACCCGGCACAGAATGCAAGCACCTGTGCAAAGAGGCTTTTCACACTTAGTGTGGGAGCATGCGCTGTATCCCGAAATGAAGACTTAGCGTCAGGAATGGCACAGTCAGGCTGAGCATACTCACTAGGCGAAACACTGTAATTATGCTGCAGCTGGGGTACATCGGCACACGCATGCGCACTAGCTGCCTCTCCACACTTAGACGTGGAGGGGAAATTTGTCTTGGAGATGCTGTCTATGAACAGAAGGAAAAGCTAAAGGAAGCCTGACTTTCTATCCCTCCGAATTATGAAATGCAGCAATGAATTCCATGAGTTTGCTATAACATTAGCGTAGCTAAATGTGCATGAGGGTGTGATGTAGAGGTGCTAGAAATAGCTTGTCACCAGTGGGGCACTAATGGAATACAACAGCCAGTTCTATGATGCCACAAAATGGCAGTATTTTGTGCTATCATTATAGCTTATTAAAAACAGAGCACGAGGTTGTCATGCAGAGGTGCTGCACATAGATTTGCAGTAGTGTGAATAGACAAAAGTACAATAGCCACGTTTAGGATACAACTAGGTACACTGAGTGTTTGCTACTATAAATGGCTGAGTTTAAAAAAGTTTGAGTGTGCAATGCAGGCAGACGTGCTGCAAATAACGTTCCAATACTGTGAATTGACAAAAGTACAATAGCCACGTTTAGGATACAACTAGGTACAGTGAGTGTTTGCTAGTATAATGGCTGAGTTTAAAAAAGTTTGAGTGTGCAATGCAGGCAGACGTGCTGCAAATAACGTTCCAATACTGTGAATTGACAAAAGTACAATAGCCACGTTTAGGATACAACTAGGTACACTGAGTGTTTGCTACTATAAATGGCTGAGTTTAAAAAAGTTTGAGTGTGCAATGCAGGCAGACGTGCTGCAAATAACGTTCCAATACTGTGAATTGACAAAAGTACAATAGCCACGTTTAGGATACAACTAGGTACAGTGAGTGTTTGCTAGTATAATGGCTGAGTTTAAAAAAGTTTGAGTGTGCAATGCAGGCAGACGTGCTGCAAATAACGTTCCAATACTGTGAATAGACAAAAGTACAATAGCCACGTTTAGGATACAACTAGGTACACTGAGTGTTTGCTACTATAAATGGCTGAGTTTAAAAAAGTTTGAGTGTGCAATGCAGGCAGACGTGCTGCAAATAACGTTCCAATACTGTGAATTGACAAAAGTACAATAGCCACGTTTAGGATACAACTAGGTACACTGATTGTTTGCTACTATAAATGGCTGAGTTTAAAAAAGTTTGAGTGTGCAATGCAGGCAGACGTGCTGCAAATAACGTTCCAATACTGTGAATTGACAAAAGTACAATAGCCACGTTTAGGATACAACTAGGTACAGTGAGTGTTTGCTAGTATAATGGCTGAGTTTAAAAAAGTTTGAGTGTGCAATGCAGGCAGACGTGCTGCAAATAACGTTCCAATACTGTGAATTGACAAAAGTACAATAGCCACGTTTAGGATACAACTAGGTACAGTGAGTGTTTGCTAGTATAATGGCTGAGTTTAAAAAAGTTAGAGTGTGCAATGCAGGCAGACGTGCTGCAAATAACGTTCCAATACTGTGAATAGACAAAAGTACAATAGCCACGTTTAGGATACAACTAGGTACACTGAGTGTTTGCTACTATAAATGGCTGAGTTTAAAAAAGTTTGAGTGTGCAATGCAGGCAGACGTGCTGCAAATAACGTTCCAATACTGTGAATTGACAAAAGTACAATAGCCACGTTTAGGATACAACTAGGTACACTGAGTGTTTGCTACTATAAATGGCTGAGTTTAAAAAAGTTAGAGTGTGCAATGCAGGCAGACGTGCTGCAAATATCGTTCCAATACTGTGAATAGACAAAAGTACAATAGCCACGTTTAGGATACAACTAGGTACACTGAGTGTTTGCTACTATAAATGGCTGAGTTTAAAAAAGTTAGAGTGTGCAATGCAGGCAGACGTGCTGCAAATAACGTTCCAATACTGTGAATTGACAAAAGTACAATAGCCACGTTTAGGATACAACTAGGTACAGTGAGTGTTTGCTAGTATAATGGCTGAGTTTAAAAAAGTTTGAGTGTGCAATGCAGGCAGACGTGCTGCAAATAACGTTCCAATACTGTGAATTGACAAAAGTACAATAGCCACGTTTAGGATACAACTAGGTACAGTGAGTGTTTGCTAGTATAATGGCTGAGTTTAAAAAAGTTAGAGTGTGCAATGCAGGCAGACGTGCTGCAAATAACGTTCCAATACTGTGAATAGACAAAAGTACAATAGCCACGTTTAGGATACAACTAGGTACACTGAGTGTTTGCTACTATAAATGGCTGAGTTTAAAAAAGTTTGAGTGTGCAATGCAGGCAGACGTGCTGCAAATAACGTTCCAATACTGTGAATTGACAAAAGTACAATAGCCACGTTTAGGATACAACTAGGTACACTGAGTGTTTGCTACTATAAATGGCTGAGTTTAAAAAAGTTTGAGTGTGCAATGCAGGCAGACGTGCTGCAAATAACGTTCCAATACTGTGAATTGACAAAAGTACAATAGCCACGTTTAGGATACAACTAGGTACAGTGAGTCTTTGCTAGTATAATGGCTGAGTTTAAAAAAGTTTGAGTGTGCAATGCAGGCAGACGTGCTGCAAATAACGTTCCAATACTGTGAATTGACAAAAGTACAATAGCCACGTTTAGGATACAACTAGGTACAGTGAGTGTTTGCTAGTATAATGGCTGAGTTTAAAAAAGTTAGAGTGTGCAATGCAGGCAGACGTGCTGCAAATAACGTTCCAATACTGTGAATAGACAAAAGTACAATAGCCACGTTTAGGATACAACTAGGTACACTGAGTGTTTGCTACTATAAATGGCTGAGTTTAAAAAAGTTTGAGTGTGCAATGCAGGCAGACGTGCTGCAAATAACGTTCCAATACTGTGAATAGACAAAAGTACAATAGCCACGTTTAGGATACAACTAGGTACACTGAGTGTTTGCTACTATAAATGGCTGAGTTTAAAAAAGTTTGAGTGTGCAATGCAGGCAGACGTGCTGCAAATAACGTTCCAATACTGTGAATTGACAAAAGTACAATAGCCACGTTTAGGATACAACTAGGTACACTGAGTGTTTGCTACTATAAATGGCTGAGTTTAAAAAAGTTAGAGTGTGCAATGCAGGCAGACGTGCTGCAAATATCGTTCCAATACTGTGAATAGACAAAAGTACAATAGCCACGTTTAGGATACAACTAGGTACACTGAGTGTTTGCTAGTATAATGGCTTAGTTAAAATGAGTTTGAGTGTGCAATGCAGGCAGACGCGCTATGCAAATGTCTTTGCACTAGTGGGACTATAGCAAAGTCCAATAGCCACGTATAGGATGCCACTAGGTACACTGAGTGTTTGCTAGTATAATGGCTTGGTTTTAATGAGTTGGAGTGTGCAATGCAGGCAGACGCGCTCTGCAAATGTCTTTGCACTAGTGGGACTATAGCAAAGTCCAATAGCCACGTATAGGATGCCACTAGGTACACTGAGTGTTTGCTAGTATAATGGCTTGGTTAGAATGAGTTGTAGTGTGCAATGCAGGCAGATGTGCTCTGCTAATGTCTTTGCACTAGTGGGACTATAGCAAAGTCCAATAGCCACGTATAGGATGCCACTAGGTACACTGAGTGTTTGCTAGTATAATGGCTTAGTTAAAATGAGTTTGAGTGTGCAATGCAGGCAGACGCGCTATGCAAATGTCTTTGCACTAGTGGGACTATAGCAAAGTCCAATAGCCACGTATAGGATGCCACTAGGTACACTGAGTGTTTGCTAGTCTAATGGCTTGGTTAGAATGAGTTGTAGTGTGCAATGCAGGCAGATGTGCTCTGCTAATGTCTTTGCACTAGTGGGACTATAGCAAAGTCCAATAGCCACGTATAGGATGCCACTAGGTACACTGAGTGTTTGCTAGTATAATGGCTTAGTTAAAATGAGTTTGAGTGTGCAATGCCGGCAGACGCGCTATGCAAATGTCTTTGCACTAGTGGGACTATAGCAAAGTCCAATAGCCACGTATAGGATGCCACTAGGTACACTGAGTGTTTGCTAGTATAATGGCTTGGTTTTAATGAGTTGGAGTGTGCAATGCAGGCAGATGTGCTCTGCTAATGTCTTTGCACTAGTGGGACTATAGCAAAGTCCAATAGCCACGTATAGGATGCCACTAGGTACACTGAGTGTTTGCTAGTATAATGGCTTAGTTAAAATGAGTTTGAGTGTGCAATGCAGGCAGACGCGCTATGCAAATGTCTTTGCACTAGTGGGACTATAGCAAAGTCCAATAGCCACGTATAGGATGCCACTAGGTACACTGAGTGTTTGCTAGTCTAATGGCTTGGTTAGAATGAGTTGTAGTGTGCAATGCAGGCAGATGTGCTCTGCTAATGTCTTTGCACTAGTGGGACTATAGCAAAGTCCAATAGCCACGTATAGGATGCCACTAGGTACACTGAGTGTTTGCTAGTATAATGGCTTAGTTAAAATGAGTTTGAGTGTGCAATGCCGGCAGACGCGCTATGCAAATGTCTTTGCACTAGTGGGACTATAGCAAAGTCCAATAGCCACGTATAGGATGCCACTAGGTACACTGAGTGTTTGCTAGTATAATGGCTTGGTTTTAATGAGTTGGAGTGTGCAATGCAGGCAGACGCGCTCTGCAAATGTCTTTGCACTAGTGGGACTATAGCAAAGTCCAATAGCCACGTATAGGATGCCACTAGGTACACTGAGTGTTTGCTAGTATAATGGCTTGGTTTTAATGAGTTGGAGTGTGCAATGCAGGCAGACGCGCTCTGCAAATGTCTTTGCACTAGTGGGACTATAGCAAAGTCCAATAGCCACGTATAGGATGCCACTAGGTACACTGAGTGTTTGCTAGTATAATGGCTTGGTTAGAATGAGTTGTAGTGTGCAATGCAGGCAGACGCGCTCTGCAAATGTCTTTGCACTAGTGGGACTATAGCAAAGTCCAATAGCCACGTATAGGATGCCACTAGGTACACTGAGTGTTTGCTAGTATAATGGCTTGTTTAGAATGAGTTGTAGTGTGCAACGCAGGCAGACGCGCTCTGCAAATGTCTTTGCACTAGTGGGACTATAGCAAAGTCCAATAGCCACGTATAGGATGCCACTAGGTACACTGAGTGTTTGCTAGTATAATGGCTTAGTTAAAATGAGTTTGAGTGTGCAATGCCGGCAGACGCGCTATGCAAATGTCTTTGCACTAGTGGGACTATAGCAAAGTCCAATAGCCACGTATAGGATGCCACTAGGTACACTGAGTGTTTGCTAGTATAATGGCTTGGTTTTAATGAGTTGGAGTGTGCAATGCAGGCAGACGCGCTCTGCAAATGTCTTTGCACTAGTGGGACTATAGCAAAGTCCAATAGCCACGTATAGGATGCCACTAGGTACACTGAGTGTTTGCTAGTATAATGGCTTGTTTAGAATGAGTTGTAGTGTGCAATGCAGGCAGACGCGCTCTGCAAATGTCTTTGCACTAGTGGGACTATAGCAAAGTCCAATAGCCACGTATAGGATGCCACTAGGTACACTGAGTGTTTGCTAGTATAATGGCTTGGTTAGAATGAGTTGTAGTGTGCAACGCAGGCAGACGCGCTCTGCAAATGTCTTTGCACTAGTGGGACTATAGCAAAGTCCAATAGCCACGTATAGGATGCCACTAGGTACACTGAGTGTTTGCTAGTATAATGGCTTGGTTAGAATGAGTTGTAGTGTGCAACGCAGGCAGACGCGCTCTGCAAATGTCTTTGCACTAGTGGGACTATAGCAAAGTCCAATAGCCACGTATAGGATGCCACTAGGTACACTGAGTGTTTGCTAGTATAATGGCTTGGTTAGAATGAGTTGTAGTGTGCAACGCAGGCAGACGCGCTCTGCAAATGTCTTTGCACTAGTGGGACTATAGCAAAGTCCAATAGCCACGTATAGGATGCCACTAGGTACACTGAGTGTTTGCTAGTATAATGGCTTGGTTAGAATGAGTTGTAGTGTGCAACGCAGGCAGACGCGCTCTGCAAATGTCTTTGCACTAGTGGGACTATAGCAAAGTCCAATAGCCACGTATAGGATGCCACTAGGTACACTGAGTGTTTGCTAGTATAATGGCTTGGTTAGAATGAGTTGTAGTGTGCAATGCAGGCAGATGTGCTCTGCTAATGTCTTTGCACTAGTGGGACTATAGCAAAGTCCAATAGCCACGTATAGGATGCCACTAGGTACACTGAGTGTTTGCTAGTATAATGGCTTGGTTAGAATGAGTTGTAGTGTGCAATGCAGGCAGATGTGCTCTGCTAATGTCTTTGCACTAGTGGGACTATAGCAAAGTCCAATAGCCACGTATAGGATGCCACTAGGTACACTGAGTGTTTGCTAGTATAATGGCTTGTTTAGAATGAGTTGTAGTGTGCAATGCAGGCAGACGCGCTCTGCAAATGTCTTTGCACTAGTGGGACTATAGCAAAGTCCAATAGCCACGTATAGGATGCCACTAGGTACACTGAGTGTTTGCTAGTATAATGGCTTGGTTAGAATGAGTTGTAGTGTGCAATGCAGGCAGATGTGCTCTGCTAATGTCTTTGCACTAGTGGGACTATAGCAAAGTCCAATAGCCACGTATAGGATGCCACTAGGTACACTGAGTGTTTGCTAGTATAATGGCTTGTTTAGAATGAGTTGTAGTGTGCAATGCAGGCAGACGCGCTCTGCAAATGTCTTTGCACTAGTGGGACTATAGCAAAGTCCAATAGCCACGTATAGGATGCCACTAGGTACACTGAGTGTTTGCTAGTATAATGGCTTGGTTAGAATGAGTTGTAGTGTGCAACGCAGGCAGACGCGCTCTGCAAATGTCTTTGCACTAGTGGGACTATAGCAAAGTCCAATAGCCACGTATAGGATGCCACTAGGTACACTGAGTGTTTGCTAGTATAATGGCTTGGTTAGAATGAGTTGTAGTGTGCAATGCAGGCAGATGTGCTCTGCTAATGTCTTTGCACTAGTGGGACTATAGCAAAGTCCAATAGCCACGTATAGGATGCCACTAGGTACACTGAGTGTTTGCTAGTATAATGGCTTGTTTAGAATGAGTTGTAGTGTGCAATGCAGGCAGACGCGCTCTGCAAATGTCTTTGCACTAGTGGGACTATAGCAAAGTCCAATAGCCACGTATAGGATGCCACTAGGTACACTGAGTGTTTGCTAGTATAATGGCTTGGTTAGAATGAGTTGTAGTGTGCAACGCAGGCAGACGCGCTCTGCAAATGTCTTTGCACTAGTGGGACTATAGCAAAGTCCAATAGCCACGTATAGGATGCCACTAGGTACACTGAGTGTTTGCTAGTATAATGGCTTGGTTAGAATGAGTTGTAGTGTGCAACGCAGGCAGACGCGCTCTGCAAATGTCTTTGCACTAGTGGGACTATAGCAAAGTCCAATAGCCACGTATAGGATGCCACTAGGTACACTGAGTGTTTGCTAGTATAATGGCTTGGTTAGAATGAGTTGTAGTGTGCAACGCAGGCAGACGCGCTCTGCAAATGTCTTTGCACTAGTGGGACTATAGCAAAGTCCAATAGCCACGTATAGGATGCCACTAGGTACACTGAGTGTTTGCTAGTATAATGGCTTGGTTAGAATGAGTTGTAGTGTGCAACGCAGGCAGACGCGCTCTGCAAATGTCTTTGCACTAGTGGGACTATAGCAAAGTCCAATAGCCACGTATAGGATGCCACTAGGTACACTGAGTGTTTGCTAGTATAATGGCTTGGTTAGAATGAGTTGTAGTGTGCAACGCAGGCAGACGCGCTCTGCAAATGTCTTTGCACTAGTGGGACTATAGCAAAGTCCAATAGCCACGTATAGGATGCCACTAGGTACACTGAGTGTTTGCTAGTATAATGGCTTGTTTAGAATGAGTTGTAGTGTGCAACGCAGGCAGACGCGCTCTGCAAATGTCTTTGCACTAGTGGGACTATAGCAAAGTCCAATAGCCACGTATAGGATGCCACTAGGTACACTGAGTGTTTGCTAGTATAATGGCTTGGTTAGAATGAGTTGTAGTGTGCAATGCAGGCAGATGTGCTCTGCTAATGTCTTTGCACTAGTGGGACTATAGCAAAGTCCAATAGCCACGTATAGGATGCCACTAGGTACACTGAGTGTTTGCTAGTATAATGGCTTGTTTAGAATGAGTTGTAGTGTGCAATGCAGGCAGACGCGCTCTGCAAATGTCTTTGCACTAGTGGGACTATAGCAAAGTCCAATAGCCACGTATAGGATGCCACTAGGTACACTGAGTGTTTGCTAGTATAATGGCTTGGTTAGAATGAGTTGTAGTGTGCAATGCAGGCAGATGTGCTCTGCTAATGTCTTTGCACTAGTGGGACTATAGCAAAGTCCAATAGCCACGTATAGGATGCCACTAGGTACACTGAGTGTTTGCTAGTATAATGGCTTAGTTAAAATGAGTTTGAGTGTGCAATGCAGGCAGACGCGCTATGCAAATGTCTTTGCACTAGTGGGACTATAGCAAAGTCCAATAGCCACGTATAGGATGCCACTAGGTACACTGAGTGTTTGCTAGTCTAATGGCTTGGTTAGAATGAGTTGTAGTGTGCAATGCAGGCAGATGTGCTCTGCTAATGTCTTTGCACTAGTGGGACTATAGCAAAGTCCAATAGCCACGTATAGGATGCCACTAGGTACACTGAGTGTTTGCTAGTATAATGGCTTAGTTAAAATGAGTTTGAGTGTGCAATGCCGGCAGACGCGCTATGCAAATGTCTTTGCACTAGTGGGACTATAGCAAAGTCCAATAGCCACGTATAGGATGCCACTAGGTACACTGAGTGTTTGCTAGTATAATGGCTTGGTTTTAATGAGTTGGAGTGTGCAATGCAGGCAGACGCGCTCTGCAAATGTCTTTGCACTAGTGGGACTATAGCAAAGTCCAATAGCCACGTATAGGATGCCACTAGGTACACTGAGTGTTTGCTAGTATAATGGCTTGGTTTTAATGAGTTGGAGTGTGCAATGCAGGCAGACGCGCTCTGCAAATGTCTTTGCACTAGTGGGACTATAGCAAAGTCCAATAGCCACGTATAGGATGCCACTAGGTACACTGAGTGTTTGCTAGTATAATGGCTTGGTTAGAATGAGTTGTAGTGTGCAATGCAGGCAGACGCGCTCTGCAAATGTCTTTGCACTAGTGGGACTATAGCAAAGTCCAATAGCCACGTATAGGATGCCACTAGGTACACTGAGTGTTTGCTAGTATAATGGCTTGTTTAGAATGAGTTGTAGTGTGCAACGCAGGCAGACGCGCTCTGCAAATGTCTTTGCACTAGTGGGACTATAGCAAAGTCCAATAGCCACGTATAGGATGCCACTAGGTACACTGAGTGTTTGCTAGTATAATGGCTTAGTTAAAATGAGTTTGAGTGTGCAATGCCAGCAGACGCGCTATGCAAATGTCTTTGCACTAGTGGGACTATAGCAAAGTCCAATAGCCACGTATAGGATGCCACTAGGTACACTGAGTGTTTGCTAGTATAATGGCTTGGTTTTAATGAGTTGGAGTGTGCAATGCAGGCAGACGCGCTCTGCAAATGTCTTTGCACTAGTGGGACTATAGCAAAGTCCAATAGCCACGTATAGGATGCCACTAGGTACACTGAGTGTTTGCTAGTATAATGGCTTGTTTAGAATGAGTTGTAGTGTGCAATGCAGGCAGACGCGCTCTGCAAATGTCTTTGCACTAGTGGGACTATAGCAAAGTCCAATAGCCACGTATAGGATGCCACTAGGTACACTGAGTGTTTGCTAGTATAATGGCTTGGTTAGAATGAGTTGTAGTGTGCAACGCAGGCAGACGCGCTCTGCAAATGTCTTTGCACTAGTGGGACTATAGCAAAGTCCAATAGCCACGTATAGGATGCCACTAGGTACACTGAGTGTTTGCTAGTATAATGGCTTGGTTAGAATGAGTTGTAGTGTGCAACGCAGGCAGACGCGCTCTGCAAATGTCTTTGCACTAGTGGGACTATAGCAAAGTCCAATAGCCACGTATAGGATGCCACTAGGTACACTGAGTGTTTGCTAGTATAATGGCTTGGTTAGAATGAGTTGTAGTGTGCAACGCAGGCAGACGCGCTCTGCAAATGTCTTTGCACTAGTGGGACTATAGCAAAGTCCAATAGCCACGTATAGGATGCCACTAGGTACACTGAGTGTTTGCTAGTATAATGGCTTGGTTAGAATGAGTTGTAGTGTGCAACGCAGGCAGACGCGCTCTGCAAATGTCTTTGCACTAGTGGGACTATAGCAAAGTCCAATAGCCACGTATAGGATGCCACTAGGTACACTGAGTGTTTGCTAGTATAATGGCTTGGTTAGAATGAGTTGTAGTGTGCAATGCAGGCAGATGTGCTCTGCTAATGTCTTTGCACTAGTGGGACTATAGCAAAGTCCAATAGCCACGTATAGGATGCCACTAGGTACACTGAGTGTTTGCTAGTATAATGGCTTGGTTAGAATGAGTTGTAGTGTGCAATGCAGGCAGATGTGCTCTGCTAATGTCTTTGCACTAGTGGGACTATAGCAAAGTCCAATAGCCACGTATAGGATGCCACTAGGTACACTGAGTGTTTGCTAGTATAATGGCTTGTTTAGAATGAGTTGTAGTGTGCAATGCAGGCAGACGCGCTCTGCAAATGTCTTTGCACTAGTGGGACTATAGCAAAGTCCAATAGCCACGTATAGGATGCCACTAGGTACACTGAGTGTTTGCTAGTATAATGGCTTGGTTAGAATGAGTTGTAGTGTGCAATGCAGGCAGATGTGCTCTGCTAATGTCTTTGCACTAGTGGGACTATAGCAAAGTCCAATAGCCACGTATAGGATGCCACTAGGTACACTGAGTGTTTGCTAGTATAATGGCTTGTTTAGAATGAGTTGTAGTGTGCAATGCAGGCAGACGCGCTCTGCAAATGTCTTTGCACTAGTGGGACTATAGCAAAGTCCAATAGCCACGTATAGGATGCCACTAGGTACACTGAGTGTTTGCTAGTATAATGGCTTGGTTAGAATGAGTTGTAGTGTGCAACGCAGGCAGACGCGCTCTGCAAATGTCTTTGCACTAGTGGGACTATAGCAAAGTCCAATAGCCACGTATAGGATGCCACTAGGTACACTGAGTGTTTGCTAGTATAATGGCTTGGTTAGAATGAGTTGTAGTGTGCAATGCAGGCAGATGTGCTCTGCTAATGTCTTTGCACTAGTGGGACTATAGCAAAGTCCAATAGCCACGTATAGGATGCCACTAGGTACACTGAGTGTTTGCTAGTATAATGGCTTGTTTAGAATGAGTTGTAGTGTGCAATGCAGGCAGACGCGCTCTGCAAATGTCTTTGCACTAGTGGGACTATAGCAAAGTCCAATAGCCACGTATAGGATGCCACTAGGTACACTGAGTGTTTGCTAGTATAATGGCTTGGTTAGAATGAGTTGTAGTGTGCAACGCAGGCAGACGCGCTCTGCAAATGTCTTTGCACTAGTGGGACTATAGCAAAGTCCAATAGCCACGTATAGGATGCCACTAGGTACACTGAGTGTTTGCTAGTATAATGGCTTGGTTAGAATGAGTTGTAGTGTGCAACGCAGGCAGACGCGCTCTGCAAATGTCTTTGCACTAGTGGGACTATAGCAAAGTCCAATAGCCACGTATAGGATGCCACTAGGTACACTGAGTGTTTGCTAGTATAATGGCTTGGTTAGAATGAGTTGTAGTGTGCAATGCAGGCAGATGTGCTCTGCTAATGTCTTTGCACTAGTGGGACTATAGCAAAGTCCAATAGCCACGTATAGGATGCCACTAGGTACACTGAGTGTTTGCTAGTATAATGGCTTGGTTAGAATGAGTTGTAGTGTGCAATGCAGGCAGATGTGCTCTGCTAATGTCTTTGCACTAGTGGGACTATAGCAAAGTCCAATAGCCACGTATAGGATGCCACTAGGTACACTGAGTGTTTGCTAGTATAATGGCTTGTTTAGAATGAGTTGTAGTGTGCAATGCAGGCAGACGCGCTCTGCAAATGTCTTTGCACTAGTGGGACTATAGCAAAGTCCAATAGCCACGTATAGGATGCCACTAGGTACACTGAGTGTTTGCTAGTATAATGGCTTGGTTAGAATGAGTTGTAGTGTGCAATGCAGGCAGATGTGCTCTGCTAATGTCTTTGCACTAGTGGGACTATAGCAAAGTCCAATAGCCACGTATAGGATGCCACTAGGTACACTGAGTGTTTGCTAGTATAATGGCTTGTTTAGAATGAGTTGTAGTGTGCAACGCAGGCAGACGCGCTCTGCAAATGTCTTTGCACTAGTGGGACTATAGCAAAGTCCAATAGCCACGTATAGGATGCCACTAGGTACACTGAGTGTTTGCTAGTATAATGGCTTAGTTATCAGTTGGAGTGTGCAGAGGACAAGAGGGTACAGTGGCAGGATTGTGGTGCTCTGGGTAGAGGAATGGAAGCCTGCCTTTCTATTCCCTCCTAATGGTGAAATGCAGGTAGGAAATCCCTGACCTGGGCTACACAGACGCTGTTGCTGTTTGCAGGACCTGTCACCTATGGCTCTCTGACCCTGCCGGTTGGAGCCCTTAAAAGGACTGCTATAAAGTGCTCTCCCTAAGCTGTCTAACGCTGTGTATGCAGCGCATACAGCTGTATCGGCTATAGGACTCAGGAAGACGGAGCTGCGACAGTGATGTCTGACACCAAAGACGCAGAAGGCAGATAATGGCGTCCGTGAAGAAAATGTCCGGTTTTATAATGCAGGGACATGTGACATGCAGATCCTATCACACATGCCGTTGCTTCTCTGGCTCAAAGTCCACTTAGCTGTGTGTGTGTCTGGGATTGGCTGACATGCTGGCCCGCCCCACAAGACGCGCGCACTTAGGGAAGGAAGACAAGAAAAAAAAAAAAAAAAAATGGCGATCGCCATTATAGAAACAGCAGTGATCTGAAGGCGCTGTTCACGCACACTATACACTGAAATGTGATAATAGTTTGATTCACAGAGTGACTTACACTATTACAGCAGAAACCAAGCTATGATTTAGCTGTTTTTTGGCTGCTAGAACCGTTCTCGAACGTTTCTAGAACTACCGAGCTTTTGCAAAAAGCTCGAGTTCTAGTTCGATCTAGAACATGCCCCAAAATCACTCGAGCCGCGAACTGGAGAACCACGAACCACGAACCGCGCTCAACTCTAATAACCACCACTCACTGTATCTGAACACAGAAAGCTGAGCTGACAGGCGCTCTATGCATGCGGCAGCGTCTATTGTGAAGGAGAGGGCCGCGGGGGATCAACGCTGCACAGGTACCGTGGGACACCGGGGAACACCGGTGGGGTTATATGGGGTAACCTGGCAGGGCCTGGGGAGGAATTTTCTGTTGCATGTGTCATGGCACATGCGACAGAAATCAGAGGAGTAGGGTGAATGCAGCCGGCGCGCTGCTGTGCGCACGGCCATCTTGGATTTCCGGGAGGGGGTCAGGGGGGGCACTTTGGCGACACCGGGGGACCGGGGAGGAGATTTATCATGTTTGTTCATGCCAGATGGGAGATAAATAATTTTTTACTGACGCTGTCATTTACTGTAACGTGATCATCGGTATACGGTGTATACCGGTGATCACGTGAGCGGGGACCGGAAAAATCGGCCTAAATCATGATCTACAGGGGTCTCAGCTACCCCCTGAAAACCCAGAGATTTTCTGACGCTGGGGGGCGCTATTCACTTATTTCTGCCTGCTGTTTATAAACGGCAGATCAGAATAAGGCTACATTCACACGACCAATCTGTTTTTGCGGTACGCAAAAAACGGTTCGTTTTTTTCGGGTGCATCCGTGTGGCATCCGATTTTGTTCCATATACGGTCCGCATGACATCCGTGTGCCTTCCGTTTGTTTGCGTACTGCAAAAAAACTGAAGGAGGGAAAATACATAAATTTACCCAAGATCTGTGATGCCCTGGGGCAGGGAAAGGACAAGTGAGTCGAGTGGGGAGAGGAGTAGTGAGAGGAATAAAAGTGGCGAGCTGAGAGTCAGGGGCCTAGGATGGAGCCTAGGACCCCTTGGAACGGTCAGGCAGGGAGACGGTGGTGGCCGTCTGCAGGAGTCCGGTCAGGGACTAAACTGCGGAACCGTAGGGATCGAGAAGAGGGTGGTGACCCTTCGGACCCGAACCGGGGAGCTAACAAGTCAACCGGAGCACCAGGCAGGGTACTCAGACCCCGTTCTAGCCCAGAAGCAACCGGGCTCAGACAAATCTACTGATTGTGGTATGGACCTCAGGGGTTCATTCCCACCGAAAGTCCCGATAGACGGCAAAAGCCCACCGATTCCGGATAAGAGCCACCGCCAAGGGCCAGAGATCCAAAGGGCCAGTGCCTGCGGGCAAAAGGGCTCCTCCGGTACCCAAAAGCCGGGGAGCGGATTACCGTTGCTGAAGCATAGGAGTCACTATAGCAAATTTAAAGGTGCAGGAGAAAGGCATCACCACCAACCTCACTGGGGACACACGCAGCCGGCTGCGGGCACCGATCTACACCAAACTTGGTTTACCATTGACTCTGTGTGGTTTAATTGTGAGTACACCAGTGCCATCAGGCACCGCGCTGCAAGCAAGCCCCTGCGTCCTGCAACCCCCCCGCTCCTGCCACCTGGCCCCGGGACCGACAAACCCCCTACCCACGGAGGGGTCAACACCTAGCTGCGACCCACCACCGATCCCGGACGAGCCTCCGCACCCTCACCGCAGCGGTGGTGCCCATCACCTCACCACGACCCATGGGTGGCGCCACGAACTGTTACCGGTCATCGCGGCTCCGGCCGTGAAACCGGTCCACCCCAAACCAAACAACCAAACCCCCCCCCTTTCCAGAGCGACGTGGCCCCCAGTCCGGAGGCGCTCGAGCCACCGACAACCCGAGCCCGGATCCGAGCGGCTCGGCGGAGAGCAGCCGAGCCCCCAGGGCGGTACAGATCCATAGCTTCAACCTACATGAGGCGGTCACATGTTCAATCCAGTGCCATTTTCTACTGCTTTTCACAGCGTAGAGCGCTCTGGTGATTTTCTTGTGCTTGTACACTTCATATCAGTCTTTTCTGTCATTATAATGGCAGAAAGACACATACTGTCCCACTCTCCTGCATTTTGTAATTTTGCACCCTTTGGTGCCTTTCATGTGGCACTAAGGGGTGCTTAGCCTTGTATTTCGCCAAAAAAATGAAAAAAAAAAAAATGACGTGGGGTTCCCCCTATTTTTGTAGCCAGCTAGGGTAAAGTAGACGGCTGCAGCCTGCAGACCACAGCTGGCAGCTTCACCTTGGCTGGTAATCCAAAACTGAGGACACCCCATGCTGTTATTTTAAATTAAATAAAAAATAAAAAAAAAACAACACGTGGGGGTCCCCCCAAAATTAGATCACCAGACTAGGGAGATCCATGGTTATTGGACTCTCCCTAGCCTAAAAATAGCAGGCCGTAGCCGCACCAGAAATGGCGCATCCATTAGATGCACCAATCCTGGTGCTTCGCCCCAGCTCATCCCGTGCCCTGGTGCGGTGGAAAACGGGGTAATATATAGGGTTAATACGAGATGTGTAATGTCACCTGGCATCAAGCCCTGGGGTTAGTGATGTCACACGTCTATCAGATACCCGACATCACCAACCCAGTCAGTAATAAAAAAAAAATAGACAAACACATTTTTATTTGAAAAAACACTGCCCAACACATTCCATCTTTCACCAATTTATTAGAAAGAAAAACAAATCCAGGTCTGCTGTAATCCAAAGGGTTCCCATGACGATCCACACTGTCCTAGTCAATGAAGAGCAGGATGTTCCCCATTGGCTGGGAGAGCAATGCAGTGACTTGAGCTAACATCAATAGGTCAGCCCAGGTCACTGCAGGGGATGACAAGTGCTGCTGTCAGGAGCAAGGTACATTACCTGCGCTGATCTCCTGCACTGCTGACAGCACCTGTCACTGACTTCAATGACCTTCACAGCCAAGTATCGCGAGCGGGCCATGACGTCACAGCTAGTCACAGTCTCGGGTCGGAAGCGAGAGAAGGTGATGTGACAAGCGGCGGCCATGGAGGACAGTGACAGCGCTGAGGTCGGGAGGGCGGGACTTCATCACCGCAGGTAAGCCGAGTGGGGCCATGTGTGGGGAGTGCGAGGTGGGCGGAGCCTAGCGGAGTAATGTGTGCAGAGTGTCAGGTGGGTGGAGCCTAGCGGGGCCATGTGTGCAGAGTGCGAGGTGGGCGGAGCCTAGCGGGGCCATGTGTGCGGAGTGCGAGGTGGGCGGAGCCTAGCGGGGTAATGTGTGCAGAGTGCCAGGTGGGCGGAGCCTTGCGGGGCAATGTGTGCAGAGTGCCAGGTGGGCGCAGTCTAGCGGGGCCATGTGTGCAGAGTGCCATGTGGGCGGAGCCTAGCGGGATCATGTGTGCAGAGTGCCAGGTGGGCGGAGCCTAGCGGGGCCATGTGTGCAGAGTGCCAGGTGGGCGGAGCGTAGCGGGGCCATGTGTGCACAGTGCCAGGTGGGCAGAGCCTAGCGGGGCCATGTGTGCAGAGTGCCAGGTGGGCGGAGCCTAGCGGGGCCATGTGTGCGGAGTGTGAGGTGGGCGGAGCCTAGCGGGGCCATGTGTGCAGAGTGCCAGGTGGGCGGAGCCTAGCGGGGCCATGTGTGCAGAGTGCCAGGTGGGCGGAGCCTAGCGGGGTAATGTGTGCAGAGTGCCAGGTGGGCGGAGCCTAGCGGGGTAGTGTGTGCAGAGTGCCAGGTGGGCGGAGCCTAGCGGGACCATGCGTGCAGAGTGCAAAGTGGGCGGAGCCTAGCGGGACCATGTGTGCAGAGTGCCATGTGGGCGGAGCCTAGCGGACCATGTGTGCAGAGTGCCAGGTGGGCGGAGTCTAGCGGGGTAATGTGTGCAGAGTGCCAGGTGGGCGGAGCCTAGCGGAGTAATGTGTGCAGAGTGCCAGGTGGGCAGAGCCTAGCGGGGTAATGCGTGCAGAGTGCCAGGTGGGCGGAGCCTAGCTGGGCCATGTGTGCAGAGTGCCAGGTGGGCAGAGCCTAGTGGGGCCATGTGTGTTGGCGGCAGAGTGCGAAGTGGGTGGAGCCTAGCAGGGCCATGTGGCGCTGAGGACGCCAGTGCCGGGGACTACATGGCTGGGGACAGGTGATTGTGATTGTGAGTGTGTGTGTGTGTGTGTGTGTACATGTACATGCCGCGTGCAGGAGGGGGCGGAGCGAGCTGAGCGTTGAAGTGTCGGATTCCTGCACCCGTAACTAGGATAAATATCGGGTTACTAACTAAAGCACTTTGCTTGGATACCCGATGTTTATCTTGGTTACCAGCTTACCGCAGGCTGCCAGCGATGGCTCCTGCACACTGTGGCTGTAAAAAGCCCTGCTTTTGCTGCTAGAACCGTTCTCGAACGTAACTCGAACTGTCGAGCTTTAAGCAAAAAGCTCGAGTTCTAGTTTGATCCAGAACACCCCCCCAAAATCACTAGAACCGCGAACTGGAGAACCGCGAACCGTGCTCAACTCTACTCCTGAACACTCTGCTCCAGACTGCCTGCTCCTCCTTCTCTTCCTGTCTGCCCTGCTTCCCAGCAACCAGCCTCTGAACACACCCCTAGCTGGGAATTGAAAGTTAACCCCTTCTGGCTACCCAAGGGTCCCTTCTAATGGTGTGGGAGACCTGGTCACTATGTGTTTGTGTGTGCACCTCATCCTGGCCTTTGGAGATTACCTGGAAGCACTGCCCCAGCATGGGAGCAATTCTCTGTGGTGCCTGACCAGGTCAGGGGCGCCACACGGTCACACTTGCTTCTGGGTCCACAGTAAGTGCAGTGCTTATTCATGAGCATAACGAGCGGGCCCGGAAGCAAGTGAGACAGCAGCATTGGAGACAGGCAAGTATAAAAATATATTTATATTATTTCTCAGTGACATCTGTTTCCTCCAGTACGTGTCATACTGATGTCACATGGATCACATCAGTGTACGATCTGTGTGCCATCGGTGCTGTTGGCAGAAAACGGACATGTTGCCATGTGGGAGCACACGGGCACACACGTGCTTCACACGAACACATGGTCCGTGTGAAAACTGTAACCTCTTTTTCATGTCACTTTAGTTTTGACTAATATTAAGAAAAACTGTAATGAAAAAAGGACCAGTAAAACATATTTTACATTTTGTTCTCTTTTCAATGTCAATTAACCTTATATATTGGACACGTGATTTTTTTATTGTGGGCAAGGCTAGAAAAACCGTATTGCAGGAGCTTTTTATTTCTTCTTCCTGCTTTTTTTGATATTTTTTTCTTATTTATTTCCTACCTTGTGATACCATAATGTCAATTAACTTTTGAGGGGCATTTAAAGATTTAAATGCAATTTCCCCTGTAACTGGGGCTGGAATATTAGTCTTAGTTATAGAGCAAATCCAATCTCCTGTCTGCACTGCAGAGATGATCTGGTCTTCTAGAAAACTTTAGCTCCTGCTCTCTCTGGGCACCCAGTGATCATATTATCACTGGAACCAGAGGAAGCGCTCTCAGTACTTCCTAAACTGTATACACAGCACTTGTTCAGCACTGTGTACAGTAATCAAGAAGACAGAGATGGCGATAAACCACTTCTGCCTTCTCTATGAGGAGTTGGTCTGTGTTTGACAGCTGACAGTCCTATCCTGCATCTGTATGCTCTCTGTGCAGCTGCTTCATCTGCAATTATATTTTAAAATGTTATTGCAGAGTAATAAGTGAACTGCCCTAACATTTAAAGTCTTTGGGCAATCTGGAAGAAGTTAAATGAGTCTCTTCGATCTGAAGATTCTGGAGTACTTACTTTAAAAATTAATGTCAGAATGGCTGTATAATCCTTTCTCAAAAGGTAAAATAATCAGAGAATTAGTTTAAACTAAGTGACAGCTCCTCGGGGTCTCTCCTGCTGCTGAGATCTCACAAGGCTCAATACAAGCTGCAGCTGTCAGTCAGGCTTTGTGGTGGAAAATAAATACATAAGGACTAAAGGTACTGTCACACATAACGAGATCGCTAGCGAGATCGCAGATGAGTCACCGTTTTGGTGACGCAATAGCGATCCCGTTAGCGATCTCGTTATGTGTGACATCTACCAGCGATCAGGCCCCTGCTGTGAGATCGCTAGTCGTTGCTGAATGGTCCAGGTCATTTTCTTCAAAGGCGATGTCCTGCTGGGCAGGACACATCGCTGTGTTTGACGCTGTGTGACAGGGTCACAGTGACTGCTGAGATCATTATACAGGTCACTACTGCGACCTGTATCGTTCCTGCATCGCTGGTAAGATCTGACTGTGTGACATCTCACCTGCGACCTCCCAGCGACTTACCTGCGATCCCTATCAGGTCGCATCGTTTTCGGGATCGCTGGTAAGTTGTTGTGTGTGACTGGGCCTTTACAAGCTCATTCACTTATTAATTAGGACCTATCACTAGGTCAACAGTGGCCAGGAGTTTACTTGCACATAGGGAGTGATCTGTCAGACTAATGGAGCGGGGTAAAGTGAAGCCCCAGACTAGACAGGTATCTCCCTGTAGTCTACAGCAGGCTTTTCAAACCAGCACAGCTCTGCTTCATGCTGCCCATGGTTCAGGCATCATAAATATAATTAACACAAAAGCGGTCATAGTATTTGTGGACACTCCCATTTTACAATTATATCAACAATTGAAAAAACTTTGTGAACTCATTTTTTCAAGAAGGAGCAAACAGTCCTAAATGTACCATATAAACTTTATTCAATATACAATCACACAAGCATAAAAAGATGTATACAACAAACAAACATAGATTAGCAGGATAATGATATTGCACACAAATCCGATCCACTATGCAAAGTGACTAGTGCTGTACAAAAATGCAATTTATAATAAATTCCCCTATAATGTCAGTATATAGGATTCTAGACCTAAACTAATTTACCACCAGGAATAATTAGTAGGAAGCCCACAAATAACCTGACAATTTTAAGAATAATATATTATTGCATACAGAAATAAATATATGTAAGTCACTATATTACTAAAGGGGTCTGAATATCGTGCCATATAGCCCAGTTGCAAATGGATGGTGGTTTTTACCCAATTGCGTCCATAGGTGGCGCTATGGTCCAACTTATTCGTGGGACCAATATAAAAATTGTAAGACAGATAACTCAGCCGGCGCCTGCAAAACCACTCCCAAACGGGAGAGATTATCGTGTATTGACAGACGCCGAACCGACAAAGTATGGGCACCAAACCAACCATACAAGAGCAAAGAAGTTAGCTGGGCATACTGTAATAAAGAGCCGCCAATCTCTTACCCCGACGTACGTTTCGCTTCCCGCTTCAACGGGGGGCATGTCGGGCTGGAGAAAGCGCCAAGATTAAATACCGGCAGACATCCAATCAGCCGCATTCACGGCGCTTGCGTCAGTCGTGTTCCTCCCATGATGTAACGCAACTTCCTGTCGGGCGACCGTGGAACGCAGCTTGCGTGTCAGGCACCCGGAAGTGACCAACAAGCAAAGCCGCTCCACTCACTGCGCCCGGCATTTCAGTTCCGGGAGGCTTCGGACCACGCAAGCGCTCAGCATTTGAATGGCAGGTCTGCCGCGTTACGGCGCATAAGATGCATAAAGTTCCTACCCATAAAGACTATTCTTCATCAGATGACTAAATATAAGAAAATGTAAATATATCTCAAACATGCCGCTTGCGTGGTCCGAAGCCTCCCGGAACTGAAATGCCGGGCGCAGTGAGTGGAGCGGCTTTGCTTGTTGGTCACTTCCGGGTGCCTGACACGCAAGCTGCGTTCCACGGTCGCCCGATAGGAAGTTGCGTTACATCATGGGAGGAACACGACTGACGCAAGCGCCGTGAATGCGGCTGATTGGATGTCTGCCGGTATTTAATCTTGGCGCTTTATGTGCAATATCATTATGCTGCTAATCTATGTTTGTTTGTTGTATACATCTTTTTATGCTTGTGTGATTGTATATTGAATAAAGTTTATATGGTACATTTAGGACTGTTTGCTCCTTCTTGAAAAAATGAGTTCACAAAGTTTTTTCAATTGTTGATATAATCATAAATATAATGATAAGTTCCCTTTAAGAAATCCATCTTTGATACATTTGGATGAAGGTAAATTATTTTAACAACCTGACCAATATATCAAGCATGTATCTTAGATCAATGTAAACAGGACCTGATGCAGAAATATCAAGCCAGGAATGTGGTGCAGCTTAGTGGTGGCAACAGCCTAACTCTGTTAAATACTCCTTCTACTAAGTGACATCCAGAGTCATCTCACTAATGATTCTGTTTCTTTTAGTCTTCTTCTTGTACTTTGAGTAACAAATTCATTTTTAATTTGCAGATGTAAGCTAGAACAGACATTATACCTGCCTGTTCTGCTCGACAACTATTCCTGCTGGCTCTTAGTGATCACAGACCACTCCTGCCGGCGATTCTCCGGCTTGATGACATCACATAGACAGAGTAGTACCTTCTTTTCCTTTCTGCTCTAACTGCGGAGAGTCAGCGGTCAATTAGCATCAGGGCTGTGGAGTCGGTAAGTCAAACCTGCGACTCCGACTCCTCAATTTCCCTTGCACCGACTCCCCGACTCTGACTCCAACTCCCACATATATTGCTTATCTTTAAGTGAAACATTTATTGTAGTACAATGTGAACATCAGACATTTAATCACTTTATGATACAATAATCAAGATATTTAGATAGAACATAATATATATATTTATTGGAATACAACTTTAGAACACAAAAAACTGTAATAAATTGTAAATATGCAATACACTATGTAATATAAATTACACATATTATATATAACACTATGTTATAAACTATGTCAGCGGCAAAAAACAGTTTTCAACAAAAATATACTGAATAACATTTGTGCAGTCTATGAATTTGTTCTAAGAAATAGAATTGCCTCCATCAGATCCTCCTTCACAGATGACCTCAAATCTGACCTAATAGTTTTAAGGCTAGAGAGCAACCTCTCTACAGTAACTTGGGTTGGAGGCAAAGCCGTAGCCACATGGGCAACATCTCTAACAATTTCTGGATATAAAGGAATTGCCTCATGCACAGTCAGTTTTGATGAACGGTTGAATTTTTCTATTTCTTTGAGAGCAAGGGAAAAATTTTGCTGAAATATGATCAATCTGCTTGTTATAGGAGAGGGAGTGAAATATTTTTCCTTGTGGCAATGCTTTGGCTGCTCCATGTCATCCAAATACCTGTCAAAGTTAAACTCCTTATCTGATGAGAATGAAAATATGGCAGAAGTAGCACTGTCAGGACCCAAGTCCTCTTGCTCCTGGCAGTCCTGTAGGCCACTCATCCTAACTGCTACCTCAGTCAGAGCTTCTTTTCCTTGATCGACAATTGCCCCTTTCCCAGCACGTCTCTTCAAGATGGAATCAATTTTAGGGGTTCTGACGGCAATAACCAATTTCCTCACTTTTCCAATCAGATTTCCAGCATGTCCCCCTTGCAGACTCTCTCTTATTGTCAGCTGAAGCGTGTGCACAACACAGCGCATGTGATGAATATAAAAGTGTTTTGAAGCAGCTTCAACAAGATCATCTAATTCTAAAGTATCATTTTGCTGTTCTGTTGTAATATCGGTTTGTTCCTCAGTTACAGTCATATGAAAAAGGTTGGGCACCCCTATTAATGTTAACCTTTTTTCTTTATAACAATTTGGGTTTTTGCAACAGCTATTTCAGTTTCATATATCTAATAACTGATAGACTGAGTAATATTTCTGGATTGAAATGAGGTTTATTGTACTAACAGAAAATGTGTAATCTGCATTTAAACAAAATTTGACCGGTGCAAAAGTATGGGCACCCTTATCAATTTCTTGATTTGAACACTCCTAACTACTTTTTACTGACTTACTAAAGCACTAAATTGGTATTGTAACCTCATTGAGCTTTGAACTTCATAGGCAGGTGTATCCAATTATGAGAAAAGGTATTTAAGGTGGCCACTTGCAAGTTGTTCTCCTATTTGAATCTCCTATGAAGTGTGGCATCATGGGCTCCTCAAAACAACTCTCAAATGATCTGAAAACAAAGATTACTCAACATAGTTGTTCAGGGGAAGGATACAAAAAGTTGTCTCAGAGATTTAAACTGTCAGTTTCCACTGTGAGGAACATAGTAAGGAAATGGAAGAACACAGGTACAGTTCTTGTTACGCCCAGAAGTGACAGGCCAAGAAAAATATCAGAAAGGCAGAGAAGAAGAATGGTGAGAACAGTCAAGGACAATCCACAGACCACCTCCAAAGACCTGCAGCATCATCTTGCTGCAGAAGGTGTCAATGTGCATCGGTCAACAATACAGCGCACTTTGCACAAGGAGAAGCTGTATGGGAGAGTGATGCCAAAGAAGCCGTTTCTACAAGCATGCCACAAACAGAGTCGCCTGAGGTATTCAAAAGCACATTTGGACAAGCCAGTTACATTTTGGAAGAAGGTCCTGTGGACTGATGAAACAAAGATTGAGTTGTTTGGTCATACATAAATGCATGGAGGCAAAAAAGCACGGCATTCCAAGAAAAGCACTTGCTACCCACAGTAAAATTTGGTGGAGGTTCCATCATGCTTTGGGGTTGTGTGGCCAATGCCGGCACCGGGAATCTTTTTAAAGTTGAGGGTCGCATGGATTCAACTCAGTATCAGCAGATTCTTGACAATAATGTGCAAGAATCAGTGACGAAGTTAAAGTTACGCAGGAGAAGGATATTTCAGCAAGACAATGATCCAAAACATCGCTCCAAATCTACTCAGGCATTCACGCAGAGGAACAATTACAATGTTCTGGAATGGCCATCCCAGTCCCCAGACCTGAATATCATTGAACATCTGTGGGGTGATTTGAAGCGTGCTGTCCATGCTCGGCGACCATCAAACTTAACTGAACTGGAATTGTTTTGAAAACAGGAATGGTCAAATATACCTTCATCCAGGATCCAGGAACTCATTAAAAGCGACAGGAAGCGACTAGAGGCTATTATTTTTGCAAAAGGAGGATCTACAAAATATTAATGTCACTTTTATGTTGAGGTGCCCATACTTTTGCACCTGTCAAATTTTGTTTAAATGCGGATTGCACACTTTCTGTTAGTACAATAAACCTCATTTCAATCCAGAAATATTACTCAGTCCATCAATTATTAGATATATGAAACTGAAATAGCTGTTGCAAAACCCCAAATTGTTATGAAGAAAAAAGGTTAACATTAATAGTGGTGCCCAAACTTTTTCATATGACTGTACATGAACAGCCCTGTGGCCTTCCATTTCAAACATACTGAATCCTAAATTTTCTTCTAGCTGTTGTTCATTACTCTCATTCATCAGTTTAATTGTACTTATCATGTTTGAAGCACTGTTTTGTGAAGATCCGTTTTTGGGCTCAAAAACGGATCCTCACAAAGAATGAGCATGTCAGTTTGTGTGGCGTTTTTCTAATATGCTTTTGCTATTGAAAACATTATCTATGAGCTCAAAAACCTTTCAGGTGATGCGTTTTTTTAAAAAGCTGATCTTCTTTTGCAGCTGAAAAACGTATCCTCAAAAAATGCAGAAAAAATGCTGTGTGTGAATGTAGCCTTAGATCAGGAATAGAACAGCCATTTATAGGACATTTCATAACTTTCCCAAATTCGTATGAAAAAATATTCAGCACATTCTGCATTGAACTACTGTACCCAATTTATTATATATTTTAGGAGTCGGAGTTGGCCCATTTTATACCGACTCCTACTCCACCAAAATGAACACCGACTCTGACTCCACAACTCCGACTCCACAGCCTTGATTAGAATGACATCGGCAGTGACGCCCCGTCAACAGAGCGGACAGGAAGAGAAAGCGCTACACTGTTAACGAGAGGTGAAAGGAAGCAAGAGAGTCATCGCCTAATCCAGCAGTAATCATTGCTGGGAAGCAAAGGCAGGTAGTTATCAATTACCTACCTGTAATTTCTTAGCCCCATAGGAAAGAAAAAAAGCTAAAGTCCCTGATAACCCCTCTAAGACTGCAGAATTTTTAGTCTGATTTAATTTATATATATATATATATATATATATATATATATATATATATATATATATGTAAATATATGTTATAACCGGTAGATGCAAATCAGAAGAAATAGCCAATTAAAAAGTCAAGTTAATATAAATATATAATGTTATATAAGCCATGCTGAGTCAAGTCTTCACAGCCTGCCAGCTCCAGCTGCTAGCAATCCGTATTCAGTATGCAGGTCCTAACAACAGACAAGTTGTAGACTTTAATTGGTGCGGTACAGCAAGGATCTGTATACAGGGTATAGAGTCCGTACAGCAGCAGAGGCAAGCATGCTGCTATGATATCTCTACTCTTGCTGCAGGGGGCCAGGAAGATCTGGGCTTGTAACTTGCAAATGAGAAAGAAGTAATTAATCAAGAACATGACAGACTTAAGGATTGCCTGACTCTACCTCCAACTAGCAGTAAACTTTTAGTCATTCTGGAGCCAAATTCAGGATAATCTAATTATAGTGGAACTCAAAATAAGAATCAATTTCCTAAATATTAAGTAATTTTCTAAAATATTTTCATGAGTTTCCTAACAATTATTGTAATCTATCCTTAAAGTCGTTTTCACATGAAAAAAAAGTTAAAGTTAATTTTAATCAGTAGATCTTGGAATAATATTACGTTTCACGACTGGATATGTTTAAAAAAAATGTTCCTGTGCTGAGGTAATTGTGTCCCTGCTATGTACTGTGTAATGGCTGTATCTGACCGTATAGGAACACGGCCTAATCACACCACATCTCCTGGGCAAAGGAGGATGCAAAAGAGTGTAAAGATATAACAGCACAGGATCATAGCTGATTCTTTCTGTGAGGGAATAAAAAATTTTCTGCCTGTTATCTCAGCACAGGAACATTTTTGTAATCTATACAATTGTGAAAATTCATATTTTTCCAGGATCTATTGATTAAAATTAATGGGGTATTCCCATCTCTAAGATCCTTTCCAAATATGTAGTAGGTATAATAATAATAATAATAATAATAATAATAATAATAATAATAATAATAAGAATAGCAAATACCAACAATTAGAAATGAAGTAGCGTTCTTCTGATTCACTGTTGCTTACCTCATGTTCATCTTTCTTTATCCTCTCACATTCATTAAATGTGATATTGAATCTCACAAGGTGAGAGTTTTTTTTCTTTATTACTGACTGGGTTAGTGATGTCGGGTATCTGATAGACGCCATGACACCACTTACCCCAGGGCTTAATGCCAGGTGACATTACACATCTGGTTTCAACCCCATATATTATCACGTTGGCCACCGTAAAAGGGCAACAGGATGAGCGGGGTAAAGTCCCGGGACTGTTGCACCTAATGGATGCGGCAATTTCGGCCGGCTGCTGGCTGATATTTTTAGGCTGGGGGGCCCTCAATAACGTGGGTCTCCCCAGCCTGAGAATACCAGCCAGCAGCTGTGAGGCTTTATCTTGGGTGGTATCAACATTGGGAGGGACTGCAAGTTGTTTTTTTTAAATTATTTATTTATTGAACTGAACGAAAAACTACAGTAAAAACACTGTATATATAAGTTTTCAGTAGCCAATAACGTTTAGGAGCCTCCCATTGGGCGTTTTTAAAAAACGGATCCGTCAAAAAATGGAAGAAATGGATGAAAAAACTGATGTGACGGACCTGTTTTTTCGCAGGATCCGCAAGTCGGATCCGTCGAAACACGGATCCGTCGCATCAGTTTTTCCACAATCTGTCGAGCAAACGGATTGTGACTGATAGCAAAAAACTGATATGTGAAATGGGCTTAAGAAGTGCTGCATTACTCACCTTTACTAGATCCAGCATCCAATGCTATGTCCTCCTTATCTTGTTCTGTTTTTTCAAATGTCATCAAAATGTCAGCAAACTAGTGCACACATCATGCCCCAAAGGCCTTATAGGCCACCACAGGTGGTAATGTCCCACCTTAGTACATAGGTATGTGGCATCTACACCTCCACTGTGCACCAGTTACTCATGCATGCCCTGCATTAGAAGGCTGACAAGCTGAACTCTGTTATATCACTGTGTACTCAGCTGATCTGCTGGCTAGATCTACTATGCTAGAATCTGTGACAGACCAAGCTCTACTATACCATTGACCAGCTCTGCTATTACGGACCCTGTGGTAAACACAGTTCTACTACACAGTTATCGCTTTGCTATCCTGGAGTTTTTAACCAATACAACTCTACTATATTGCTGGTCGGCGCTGCTGTACTGGACATCCTGACAAATTCAACTCTGCCATACCAAGACAGCTCTACATAGGACTCTGAGACAAACTCAGCACAGCTATATCACTAACTTAATTATGCTACACTGCTGGTCCACTCCATCAAACATCCTGTGTAATTCAGCTTCCCCATCGCTAAGGGTCCATTTCTTTCTTGTGGTCTATAAGTCTGTTATGACTATTGCCATCCATTCAAATCTGCGTTATCTTTATATTTGATCAGGTAATGAGAGTTCATGGCTGTTCTGCCATCACAGCTGCCATTGTTCCATTTGGATCTCTCTGATGAGACAAAGTTATCTGTCAGTTCCATATCACAACTAATCATCTGAACCTAGGGCTACGAGGATCCACATCATGAGATGAGACATAACACTGTAGTAGAGGTACTGAAGTGGTGAAGAAATTCAGGGGCAATTTGTCTTTCCTTACAGAATTTTAAAATGTCATAGACAACAGAAGTTCATATACAGTGGGTATGGAAAGTGTTGTGAATACGTTTTCCAGTTTGGGGCTCCCTCTTGTGTTCAGTGCTGGTGGTGCAATTGATTTGTGGAATGAAAGCCACACACCTGTAGAGGACTGGCAATCAGGGTCAGATTGGGACTATATAACTGAGTAGTTTTCTCTTGTTACTTGCTGATGCTCAATGGTCTCCTGTGTGTCAAAGACATTCTGAAACCTGCTCTGCTTACTACCAGAACTCCTCTCAGATAAGTGGTCTTTGTTTCTCTGCTGTTTGTTTTCCACTTTCTTGTTGTTTTTTCTGCTTTGATACTAATACCTGATTCCTATTTTGCCTGCGTGGAGTTCCTGGTGGAATTGGATCATTCCCTGCTGGGAGTGTCTGTATACATAGCTCCATGATTGTGCAAGGTATTGTGTTTGACATGCTTGGTATTAATTCAGTCCCTCATCTATATTAGTGTTTTTGCATCCCAGTAACATCAGAGTGCTGATACAGTGGGGGAAAGGTTGTGTGACCTCAGAATTTTTCCATATCAGAAGTGCTGGTATATATTAGGGTTTTTACAGTTACAGACAGTGCTCCTTCCTATCCTTTCCCATAAAGATAGTTTGGGCCTCACCTTTGCTGAATCGGTCTTTTCTAGCTTTGTATTGTGGTTTTCTATATCACCGTAGCCTTTACATGTGGGGGGCTATCTATCTAACTTTGGGGACTGCTCCGAGTCAGATTAGTATTCTTATATCTCTGTGAGAATATTTAGTTCTCTGGCTGTGATGAGACGACTAGGTCATTGTAGGTTCGTCCCACGGCTACTTCTAGTTGTGTGCCAGGATTAGGTCTGCAATCCGTTAAGGTTCCAGACACTGTGTTACCATTTGGGATTCCACATTTTTTGATCCTCCGCGGTCCCTGAATCCTAACAGGAAAGCATTCAGACCACTTTAACTTTTTCACTCTTAGTTTAATTGCAACCATTTGGTAAATTCAAAAAAGTTCATTTTTTTTCTCATTAATTTTCTCTGTACCCCATCTTGACAGAAAAAACAACCCAGAAATGTAGAAATTTTTGCAAATTTATTAAACAAGAAAAATTGAAATATCACATGGTCATATGTATTTAGACCCTTTGCTCAGTATTGAGTAGAAGCACCCTTTTGAGCTAGTACAGCCATGAGTCTTCTTGGGAATGATGCAAGAAGTTTTTCACACCTGGACTTGGGGAACCTCTGCCATTCTTCCTTGCAGATCCTCTCCAGTTCCATCAGGTTGGATGGTGAACGTTGGTGGACAGCCATTTTCAGGTCTCTCCAGAGATGCTCAATTGGGTTTAGGTCAGGGCTCTGGCTGGGCCAGTCAGGAATGGTCACAGAGTAGTTCTGAAGCCACTCCTTTGTTATTTTAGCTGTGTGCTTAGGGTCATTGTCTTGTTCGAAGGTGAACCTTCGACCAAGTCAGAGATCCAGAGCGCTCTGGAAAATGTTTTCTTCCAGGATATCTCTGTACTTCACATTCATATTTCTTTCAATTGCAACCAGTCGTCCTGTGCCTGCAGCTGAAAAACACCCCCATAGCATGATGCTGCCACCACCATGTTTCACTGCTGGGATTGTATTAGGCAGGTGATGAGCAGTGCCTGGTTTTCTCCACACATACCACTTAGAATTATCACCAAAAAGTTATATCTTCGTCTCATCAGACCAGAGAATCTGATTTCTCATAGTCTGGGAGTCCTTCATTTTTTTGCAACCTCTATGCTGGCTTTCATATGTCTTGAACTGAGGGGAGGCTTCCGTCGGGCCACTCTGCCATAAAGGCTCGACTGATGGAGGGCTGCAGTAATAGTTGACTTTGTAGAGCTTTCTCAAATCTCCCTACTGCATCCCTGGAGCTCAGCTACAGTGATCTTGGGGTTCTTCGTTACCTCTCTCTCCAGTTTGGCTGGATGGCCAGGTCTAGAAAGAGTTCTGGTTGTCCCAAACCTCTTCCATTTAAGGATTATGGAGTCCACTGTGCTCTTAGGAACCTTGAATACTGCAGAAATTATTTTGTAATCTTGGCCAGATCTGTGCCTTGCCATAATTCTGTCTCTGAGCTCCTTGGGCAGTTCCTTTGACCTCATGATTCTCATTTGGTCTGACATGCACAGTGAGGTCTTATATAGACAGGTGTGTGCCTTTCCAAATCAAGTCCTATCAGTTTAATTAAACACAACTGGACTCCAATGAAGGAGTAGAACCATCTTAAAGAGGATCACAAGGAAATGGACAGCATGTGACTTAAATATGAGTGTCTGAGCAAAGGGTCTGAATACTTATGACCATGTGATATTTCAGTTTTTCTTGTTTAATAAATTTGCAAACATTTCTACAGTTCTGTTTTTTTCAGTCAAGATGGGGTGCAGAGTAAATTAAAGGTGTCTGAATACTTTCCGTACTCACTGTATCTTATGAACAAACTTGAGTTCTTACGTTTGTAGCATAGTTGGAACCTTTTTTTCTTATGTTTTTGGGGGGATATATCACCCTTCACTCCAGAGTAGCCAATGTCCACCTATATTTTATATCAGCCTAAGAGCAATACAGCTTACAGCAATATCAAGTTATATTTGACATTTTTACAAATTCCATTCACACACAGGATAAAAATATAGCAGCACTTCCTCTCTTAATCTCATACTATCCTTTCATCCTATTTTGTGTCATATTACAAATAAAAGTGAGAACTATATAAATGACCTCTACCTGTGGCAGAAGCTCAGTCATGTCTCCTGATCTTACTCCTCATTGTCTTGTGTCTGGCTATAAGACTACTAGTTGTAGCAGGAGCATCTCCGCAGCATTTTTTACTGCCAAGACATGCAGTTTTACGTGCAGAAAATCTGCAACTAAATCTGCAACGTGGGAACACATACTGGTTCTTTGTGGTACTTTTGAAGGATTTTTGCATCCGGAACATGTTGAAAAGAGCTGGATGATTTCCTCAGTACACAAAACATTTTTGGTTATAAATGACTTGGTGACCAAATGTAGAACTGGTGGAGGAAGGTTGAACTAGATCGACCTAGGTCTTTTTTTCAACCTAAGTAACTATGTAACTATGAAAATCCTACAGATTGACAAACATATCTCTGGCTTAGAAAAAAAAATATACTACACATATTGACAGGAACAATAAGGACAATAATTATGCTAAATCTAACATTTTTCAAGCCCTTTGATTTGCACTGTACATTTATACTATAGGATATTCCACAAATGTTATTAAAGAGGTGGCCACTACTTTTACATTGATGGCCTATCCTTAGGGTCAGTCATAAATGTCAGATCGGCTGAGGCAGACATCCCGCATCACGCCGATCTGCTGTTCTCGGTGCCGGTGGTGGCAGCAGGAAATGCTCCGTTCCGGAGCTGCTCCGTCTTCTGATAGTGGCCGCAGCCAGGTTCTGCACATCTACCTCCTACTCAGATCAATAGGAGGTGGATGTGCAGGACCCGGCCACGGGCACGGCCACTATCAGAAGACAAAGCAGTGCTGCAACTGACCATTTCCGGCTGCTTGCTGCCACCACCAACAACAAGAACAACAGATTGGCAGGGGTGCAGGGTGTCGGACCCCGGCTGATCTGACATTGAAAAAGTAGGGGACATCCTCTTTAACATGAAGTCTTATTATGTAAAATAATAAAATCAAAGTCAATCTTACAATATTTCTACAATCAATGTCATGAGTAAGAATTTCCTAGATTGTATCATTTTCAGGATGGATTACATTGTAGAGCTTACATCTGTTAGTCCGTAATAAAGTTTATATATAACATTGATTTTTTTAACTCTTCTATAAATGCAAAACACAAGTAATCTTGCAGTTATAATTACTAGGTATGATCAAATACCTCAAATATTCGGCTTTACGAATATCCGACAAATAGGTCACGGCTATGCGAATTTTCGATGCGCAATGTAAGTCTATGGGAAGCCCGAATAGTTCCGAATAGTTGTTATTCGGGTTTCCAATAAACTTACATTACACATCGAATATTCGCGAATAGTCGAATAGCGGCAACCTATTCGGCAAATATTCGCGAAGCCGAATATTTGAGGTATTCGATCATCCCTAATAATTACCTAAGGCACATGGTTCTTAAGATTATCTTGTTGACCATCAGCATGGCTCCCTATTCAGGTTTCAAATAGTCATGACCTGCCTAAGAACCAGTACAGCAAATAACTCTGTGCGTGTAGCTTAGGTAGACACTTTTCTTTTAGAAAAAGGATGGGTTTTCTCTTTTTTTTCCAGCAGGTCAGTGTAAATATAATTTATATATAAAAGAAAAAAATGGAACCTACCTGTTGGAAAACATCTGCTCCTTCATCATAATCCACAATGGTGAAGAAAAGTTTGTTGGAAAATGCAGAAGAATATCGCCAAGAATTTGCAAGTACTTGATACTCTTCATTAGCTTGTCTGCCAAAGAAAACATTAAATTAAGTACTACCAAACATATTGTTCAAGAAATATACTGTAATTAGGCTTATATGGAAGATAATACTTTAGGTTTTTTTTTTTTAAAAAAGCATGTTTTTATAGCTTTCTCATAGAAAAACATTAAAAAGCATCACTAAAAGTGCACAAGGATGCAGTATGTTACATGCCATGTCAGCAAGAAGAAACCTCTCCTCATCCCTCTGGACCCGGAGGCTACAACATGGGTCAGCAATAGGTATCTACTTGGCAAAGCACAGGAACAACCTGACCTGCTCCTGGACTAGAACTACTGGAATGACTCAGTCAAGGTCTGTCTGCATTTTGGGCAAAAAAAAAGAATTGAGGGGGAGTGAGGAACTCACTTCTAGAGCCCAGTAGGAATCCCAAAGGGAGACCACATCCTGAAAAGTCCTTATAATGATTGAATGTGGCAAGAGAAGCTGTGGAGAGAAAAGGCGCAATAGGGTCTTACCCGGTATGACACAAGGGGGTGAATGCAAGTAGAAGCACTCCCCTGGTAGGGTTGTGTCAGTCACAACCCCTTAGTAAGCATATATGTAACGTGGAAGGCAGCAGTCCCACAACGAGTAGGTATATCAGACAGCAGGAGAAAAGCAGGTTTAAATACCGCGCAAAACCACAGGAGTCCAGATGGCGTTAGTAAAATTCTTCCCTTTATTGTCACAGGTCTACGCGTTTCGAGGACATGTCCGTCCTCTTCCTCAGGACAATGTACAGAGAATACTATAACAGAGAGGGGACCGCAGGCTCCCATATATATGTTACAAACAAGCCACGTATTCACTATTTGCGTCATCATCCTCCTCGTGACTCATGGACACGTGAGAGAGTGGATAAAGTTCTGAATGTTGAAAAAAAAAAGGGGAAAAAGAAAAGGAGAAAAAAAGGGGAAAAGACAAGAAAAGAGAAAAAAACGCCGTGATGGGATTGTACTGATGGAAGGCAAAAAAAAAAATATATATATATATATATATATATATATATATGTGGTGGTGGATGAAAGGAAATTGGAAAAATGAGCAGACATGATAGAAAAGGATAATATGTAAATATGTATGTGAGTGTTAATAAAATAAAATAAAGTGATAAAATAAAATGAACGATCGAGTAAACTTTGTTTATTTACTCGATCATTCATTTTATTTTATCACTTTATTTTATTTTATTAACACTCACATACATATTTACATATCATCCTTTTCTACCATGTCTGCTCATTTTTCCAATTTCCTTTCATCCACCACCACATATATATATATATATTTTTTTGCCTTCCATCAGTACAATCCCATCACGGCGTTTTTTTCCCTTTTCTTGTCTTTTTCCCCTTTTTTTCAACATTCAGAACTTTATCCACTTCCTCACGTGTCCATGAGTCACGAGCAGGATGATGACGCAAATAGTGAATACGTGGCTTGTTTGTAACATATATATATATGGGAGCCTGCGGCCCCCTCTCTGCTATAGTATTCTTTGTACATTGTCCTGAGAAAGAGGACGGACATGTCCTCGAAACGCGTAGACCTGTGAAAATAAAGGGAAGAATTTTACTAACACCATCTGGACTCCTGTGGTTTGGCGTGGTATTTAAACCTGCTTTTCTCCTGCTGTCTGATAATGATTGAATGTGGACAGTGAAAATGCATTCAAATTAAAAGTGTTGTCTAGGACTTTTATTATTTTTGTGAATGAGATAAGAAATAACAGGCAGATAGTAACTAACAACCTGACCGTTCTGGGCAGAGATAATCTCTGTTGGTTCAGCTGCTGATTTACCTGCTTCATTTCACTTCTCGTCATCAGAGCATGACCTTCTGTTCTGGTCTGCTCTGTTAACGTGGCATATTTGCAGAGCTCATATTGACTGACAGCCAGCTCCCCACCGTTAGATAATGGAATAAAGAAGCACACTCAGTAGCGGACCTGGTAGAAATCCTCCCAGTGTAGTACAGGCAGGTAATTACTTTCTGCCTGTTGTTTCTTAGCACCATACACCCCAAAAAATAAAAGCCCCGGAAAACCCCTTTACATGAAATAAAAATATGTTCCATGAAGATGACACATAAATCTGACCAGATTTATAAATTTCAATCATGTTGGACAAGCCAGAAGTCAAGACAAAGATGGGAGCTCAAAATTTGAGAAAGTGAAGTGTGTGCAATGTGCCAAACTCAAATGGGTTTCCACAAGGAATGATTTACAGCACCTCAAGGTGCACTTTGGGGTCACTTCTACACCTCTGGCTTTCAAACAACCCGTCCCATGTTCTGGATCCACCAAAGGAAGCTATATGAGCCAACCTACATACTGTACACCTAGACGTTTCTATACGGTTTGTGTACTCAGCTGTTTCAGGGTTCTTGTTTATTACCTGTGTAGAGTAAGGGTACTTGTAGGCTGTGAAAGACATTTGTCGTTGGTATAAGAGGATATATTTTTCCTTTGGCAAGGTTTCAAGCTAGGGTAGGAAAATTAAATAGGCTATATGCCCTTAATCCCATAGGAAAACTTATAAAAAGGGTGCAAAATGGAAAAAAACTGCAACAAACTTTGTTTAGTGGCTACTTCTGGGCACTGCAGAGGCCACTAAACAATTTATAGAGTTCCCCACTGTACATGATTTACAGCCAGCATTGCTGGGGGGGGGGGGATAACAGCTGATCAGATATTATATTGATGACCTGTCTAAAAGATAGCTCATCAATATGAAAGTAATGTAAAACCCCTTTACAGGTGGCACTGGAGAATCTGTTTTCTTATTTTTGGTCAAAATATATTCTGTATATATCTAAGTATGTACCTCATCAATTAGGCTACCGACAAAACAATGTCTAATAGAAACACATGTATCAGTTTATAAAGTTCTTCAAAGTCATGTAGATCCTTATATCTTGAGAAAAGCTTGTCTTTCTGATACTTTATATAAACAAAAAACACAATTTTGTGATGCTTTAGAGACGAACATCAGGTAATAATGTCTTTATTTAATGTATAAAGTGGAAAAAACAACAATTTTAATAATGATAATGCTTTTTATTCATGAAAGAAAATGTAATAGTAACAAGGAAAGCTATTAAGCCCCTTAGGGCCAAATCCAAATTTTGAACATTCTCAAGCTAGGTTATATACGACAACCGACAGCAATGGGTCTATTGGGAGAGATAATGGGACCATTTTTCAAGGTAGAAGGAGATTATGAAATAAAAAAGTAAAGAGCTCTAAAAGTGAAGTGAAATTAAGCTGTTTGTTCAAGGCAACTTCCTAATAGGATTTTCTGTGCTGAATATCTATAAGCCGGAGCTTGGCAAGGTCAATAAAAGTATGTCATAGCAAGTAAAAGTTAATAAAAATAGAAAGTTATATAAATGTATATACACTGTATAATATACGGTTTATTATGGACATAAGATTTTATATTGCTGTTTAAAACAAAAGTTCTTGCTTAGTTGTCTTAAAGGGGTGTGCTCCTTTTCAGTTTCTACCTTACTGAGTAAAACTAAACTAAAACAAAAAACAATATTTCTGACTGTGTGCACACCTATATGAAGATAGTAAATATTTTTATAAATATACATGGATAAAATACTGTAGAATAATTAAAAAACGGAAACAAAAATCTATCCACCATTGCACAAGATATATGTATGCTCAGATGCAAAAATTATGATTTTTCAGATAAACAAATTATAGAGAAAACATATGTATGTAATGATTAATAAGATGTCTAAAACATAAAGAGCATTCAATGAGGTTAGGACCTAAACATGATATAATAGAAACAATGTGTGAGATATAAGGTACAGACAATCCCAACACCCAGTATAATAAAGTATGATAAACAGGGTGGAATAGAACAATAAAAAGAAAATCAATCAAACATAGTAATGTAATATTGGTGACTCAAGCCTATAATAAATACTCAAAGAAAAAGAACAAAAACCCCTGTTAATCAGCTAAATGCCACACCAGGAACTTTAACAGAATGTATGTAACTTTCGGCCTGTGCATGCAGGGGATGTAGGGCGCAATATAGTAAAGGAGATGGCAGCTGCAGTGTACAGAGAGCCTAGGTTAGGGGGAGTTTAAGTTTTTATTTCTTATATTATTTGGTCATTAACTTGGAGAAATTACAAAAGGGGTGGTGGGGAACATGATATGACAGGCTATGAGGGATGTGATATGCGGAGCTGTGGGGAACTTGATATGAGGAACTGTGAGGGATATGATCTGAGGGGATGTGGGGGACAGAATATGAGGTGTTCTGGAAGATATGAGCTGAGGGGCTATGGAAGACATTATATGAGAGGCTATGGAGGACATGATACGAGGGGCTGTGGGGGACTTGATACGAGGTGACGGACTTGTTGATACAAGGAGCTGTTTAGGACATGATATGAGAAGCTATGGAAGACATGATAAGCGGGGCTAAGGAGGGTATGATATGAGGGGCTGTGAAGGACATGATATGAGGGGCTGTAGGTGACATGATATGAGGGGCTATAGAAGACATGATATGAGGGGTTGTGGGGGACATCATATGAGGGGCTGTTAGGGACATGATATGAGAAGCTGTGGGGGACTTAATATGAAGGGCTGTTGAGGATATGATATGAGGGGCTGTGGGAGACTTGATATGAGGGTAGGTGACATGATAAGAGTGGCTGTGAAAAACATGACATGAAGGGCTGTTAGGGACTGAGGGACATTATATGAGTGGCTGTGGCCTGTAGGGGTGCCTTATAGATGGGTTTTTGGACATGATACTTTTTGTTAGGCTCTGGTAACCATACTGGATAGCGAGCTGTTGTAGATATAGTGTGTGGGGTGTTGTGAGGGTCCATTATACTATAAATTTCTACATTTCTATTTTTTTCTGTCAAGATAGGGTGCATAGTGTGCATTAATGAGAAAAAAATGAACTTTTTTTGAATTTACCAAATAGCTGCAATGAAACAAAGAGTGGAAAATCTAAAGGGTTCTGAATATTTTCCATACCTACTGTATGTAAGAATATGATATCGATCAGTGTTTCTGCGTGTCATCAGTCCTTTGATCATAAATAAAAGAAAGCAGTGATGTAGGAGAGGTTGATTTACTCTTATGTCACAGATTTGATTTCTGATGAGTTCAGAGTATTTGTAACATAGTACTTGCTCCTGTGATAAAAACAAATAGGGAGGTAAATGTGTTCCTTCACATAAACGAGCAGCCTCGCCATGACAGGAGCTGTGTATGTGTGACCATGAGCTGCAAGGTCGCACAAAGCAAATAACACATCCCATTGTGGAACTGCGGTTTTCTGCCAGGAGGTGCAAATTTGGTGCTCAAATGTCTGCACCAGATTTCTGCACCAAATTTGCACCTTCTTCATGCATGTTTTTTCTGCTGGTTTTTTTCCTGCCAAAACATGCTTTTTATGTGTAGAAAAAGCTACATGTGCATATAGCCTAAGACGGACTTAAATTCAATTCCCAAACCTGCTGCCAGTTTTTAGAAGATACTTTCTTTAAGCAATGGAAAAGAAAAAGCATCTTTCAAGAAAACAATGATTTTTTTTTTGCAGGACAATGCTCTATCGCATATACCAGTCTCCACTGCTTGGCTGCCAGTTAAAGGCCTTGAAGACGAATGAATAATGACCTGGCTCCTTCGTCATCTGATCTAAAGCCTATTGAGAACTTGTAGGCCCTTCCTAAATTTAACGTTAAAAATGTATTGCTTTACATTTTGAATTGTTTGGTTAGTATTCCACTTTATCAGGTATAAAAATAAGCAATTGAGATGTGAGCATTTATGTTTTTCCATTTAGTTGCATAATAATTCTGCACATTAATAGTTGCCCAATAACTATGCACAAATAGATATTCACCTAAGACAGACAAAACCTCAATTTTACTCAAATTCTCAGGTTTCAGGTTTAATAACCTTTTGGAATGACAGACAGCACTGTAGCTGTTCAATTACAAAGCTAATCATCAAAAATACTAAATTGCCTAATTATGCACACAATGTACTGTAAGTAACAAAAAAAAAAGACTAAAAAAGACCCTTAAGGAAAAAAGAATGTCTTGAAGTGTCTTACTCCTTAAAAATCTGCTGGGTTTGTACAAGTCTAGAAGACGTTGTGTACATATTATATCCGACTTATCCATCCAACTGTTTATACAGAAATTATATCAATCATTTTGGCTGGTTCTCTAGTGCTGGTAATCATTGAAGTCTCATCATCAGCATCCTGTTAGGAAATCACTACAACAATGAGAAGCCAGCCTGATAAATCATCAAGGAGATGTGAGTGCCATTAGCTGTCCACATTCCATGACAATCTCACTTCGAAGGCTGTCAATCAAGCACAGCTAAAACTGTGATCCATAAGGTGGCTAATTTAATATAACCTAATATATAACTTACCGTATTTTTCGCTTTATAAGACGCACCTGATTATAAGACGCACCCCCAAATTTGGTGAAGGAATAGAGAATTTTTTAATAAATGGGGTCCGTCTTATAATGCCAGTGTCCGTCTAACAAATAATATAGGGTATATGTCCCTCATAGCCCCCTCATCCTAAAATTAGCCCCCTTAATCTGGATATGGCCACCTTATATTGAACACGTCCCCCAGTGATGCCACATTTCCCCTATGGCTGGCACACATCCTCTATGGCTGGCAGACAGGGCCACTGTGGCAGGCAGACAGGGCCACTGTGGCAGGCAGACAGGGCCACTGTGGCAGGCAGACATGGCCACTGTGGCAGGCAGACAGGGCCACTGTGGCAGGCAGACAGGGCCTCTGTGGCAGGCAGACAGGGCCACATCACCCTCTGTGGCAGGCAGACAGGGCCACATCACCCTCTGTGGCAGGCAGACAGGGCCACATCACCTTCTGTGGCAGGCAGACAGGGCCACATCACCCTCTGTGGCAGGCAGACAGGGCCACATCACCCTCTGTGGCAGGCAGACAGGGCCATATCACCCTCTGTGGCAGGCAGACAGGGCCACATCACCCTCTGTGGCAGGCAGACAGGGCCACATCACCCTCTGTGGCAGGCAGACAGGGCCACATCACCCTCTGTGGCAGGCAGACAGGGCCACATCACCCTCTGTGGCAGGCAGACAGGGCCACATCACCCTCTGTGGCAGGCAGACAGGGCCACATCACCCTCTGTGGCAGGCAGACAGGGCCACATCACCCTCTGTGGCAGGCAGACAGGGCCACATCAGCCTCTGTGGCAGGCAGACAGGGCCACATCAGCCTCTGTGGCATATCGCCCCCATGTTGCTGCTTTTAGTAAAATAAACTCTTTCCTTACCTTCTGCAGCACAGTCCTGTCTCGTGTCTCCCTCCTCGGGGTTGAACTCCTCCTGTCTCCTGCACTTCCTACTTCCTAGTTCTAGTGGAGGTCATGTGATCGGCATGGCAGAGTGAAATCTCTGTGTGTTTAATCACAGCCAGCAGGAGGGAGACCGGGCAGACGCTGGAGGAGGTGAGTAAAGAGTTTATTATTTTACTATGGGCAGCAGCACGGGAGGCTATATCTAACACAGGGGGAGGGGAGATCCTGTGCAATCAAAGGTAAGCACAGGCAGATAATATGCACAGCTCCCTCAGCCCATCAGCGCGATGCAGTTTCAGCACCACGCTTCTGATGGACAGCGGCTGTGCATATTATATGAGTGGGAGAGCAGGAGATCAAACGCTGCCGCTCCCAGCCCCAAGCAGTCCCCAGCACCGCTCCAGAGCTGCCTGCACCTCCACTGGACTCTGTGTATATATGTATATACACCCCCCCCGTATATTCGGATTATAAGACGCACCCCCTACTTTCCCCCAAAATTTGGGGGAACAAAAGTGCGTCTTATAAAGCGAAAAATACGGTACTTAATTCTAGAGTCTTTGCTCTCTTCATTTAAGAATAAAATTCCATATAGGGCTTATTCACACGTCATATTTTCTCCTACAAGTTCTGTGGTTTTCTTGGATGGAACACATAACTATTATAATTTATGGGACTGTTCCCTTGTCTCCATATCATTGCAGACAGTGTGGTCCACAAAAAGAGATATATGCAATTTTGATCTAAATTACGGATCAAAGTCGCCAATGTAAGTCAAAGGGTGAAAAAAAATCAGACAGCACTCGGATGTCATCTGTGTGTTGTCCGTTTGCCTCTGACTGAGGCAGGAGAAGCTTGAGAAAACTCCATCTTTTTTCCCCATAAGTGAAAAACTGATGAAACTTAAACTTTGATGGTAAAAAGTGACAGAACAAACGTTGCTGAAAATATTCGGTATGCAGTTGTTCCGGATCCAGGTTTTCTTCCATCACACCAGTCAGATAAACTCTGTGTGTGAAATAACCGAGGACCATAGTTAAATCTCATAACTAGAAGCTACAACTCATAAAACATAGAAATAAAGCAGCAGATAGAGTCTTTAAATTTGCTGTATAGAAGGAGTACCAACACAAGCAGAGTTTAGAAATATATTAAATATTTATTATAAATAGAGTGCTGTAGGGTACAAAAGTGAAAACAATTATAAATAGTAGAACCGGAGGAGAGGTGCTGAAGGGGAAAGAACCCCACATGTCCTGGAGAAGGAGAAAAAAGAGGATTTTTTCACTCCAAGGTGATCCCTAAAAAACTATGGGCATTGCCCAGGCCAAAGAGTAGAGCTGCAATAGGGTAACCATAAGCTCACATGGGGTGAAGCCTTCCATGTGCAGCAGAATAAGGGCAGCACTACTCACCAGGCCAGATCACATATACACCGGGATAAAACACGTGGGGACCGGCGGCCCAAGTCAGGCTTTGCAGATGGCTTGGTGTTATATCATGCGATCATCACCTCTGTGTTCATATTAAGACTTTAATGTTTCTGAGTTCTGTTTGGCTTCAGCTTCCAATAACTCTTCTACCTGTCCGCGGTCTCTAGGACCTCTGCTACCTATCGGCAGTCTCCAAGAAGTCTCAAGTCTGCATAAGGCTTCTAGTACCTCAGCTACCTATGCGGACTCTCCCATCTACCTGTGGTCTCCAGTGCCTCTGCTACCTGTCGCCCACTTGCCTCACCAGCCTGCTGCACCAACGTCTGTGGCACATGTGCCCATCTGAAACATGGGCTTGGATGAAAATCAGCCCTTTAGCTGTGCGTCCAAGAAAAATCATTAATGTGTGAATGTGCCCTTACGTGAATTGTCTTTAAACATGAAAAAACCTTTACAGTAATGTAAACACATGTCCAGATAACACCCACAGGTAGAAAAGATGGTGAAACCACTACAAACTATAAGTAGTTCTAAACTTCTGGAACATTTTTCTGTTTAGTAGAACAGGTTGCTATTACCTTGGGGGCAAAAGGGAAAGGCCTTCTTCTGTAGCTCATGGGAAGAAATAAATATACAAGAAAAATTGGGATTTGGGAATAAAATATTTCTGAGCAAATGTTTACACCAAGAGGTGCGAGTAGTGAAGAGGGGAAGATGTACTGTTAGAGGCGCGTTTAACCCCAACTTCAGTCACTTTTGCTTTAGAGAGGTTGCTGGGTAACACTGTGAAGTTAAAGGGGTTGTTTATTACTTGGATAACCACTTCTCATTCCACTTGTTTGGTCCCAGTAAAATAAAAAAAAGGTTATACATCCCTCCCGTGCTGGTGAAGTTCCAGCACTCACATTCCTGGGGCTCACATCAGGTTGTCACGTCAGCCCGCGCCCAATCACCACTGGCTCCTCTTCCCACTTTTGGACGTATTAGCAATCCACTGGAAGTGAGAGCAGCTGCTGGCCGCTCACTTCCTGTTAACTCATACATCCAAAGGTGGGGAGAGAGAAGCCGGCAGTGACAGGGCATGGGACTCGTGTGACCTCACAACCTTACATGTGCCTGGAACGCAAGCCCCGACACCACTGGAAAGATGCAGACACAGAAGGCTAGTATAAGCTTTTTTATTTTACTGGGGCCAAACATATGGAATATGAAGGGCTTGCCCTAGTAGTGGACAACCTTTTTAAACAATTACGTGACATGGATCCCCACTACAAATAAAGCATGGATGTAAGAAAGCAAAAAGTGAACTGTGCTTTTGCATGTCTGTGTGCAGACATTTTTGTGACTCGCTGGGCAATTGTTGTCATGTTTACACTTATGAACGTCTCGTCTGCCCTGCTGGTAATTTTAAATGTGGATTCTACACACACATTGCATAGCACACACTGCATATCACACACACTGCATATCACACACACTGCATTTCCAAAACACCATGCTTCATACACACTGTGTCACAGACACATAATCCATGCTGTTCATGAACTTCATTTATATAGTATATAATACTGCATTTTACACACACTCCATGGTACACACACACAATGTAGGTTAGACACAGAAAAAGTAGAGAACACACCAGGATTGCTCATCTTCTTCAGTTCTTCCAGTCTTCAGTGTGAAAGACCTTTGGTCACATAACAATAACTTTGGTCACATAACAATGATGAAACCAAAGATCCTTCTACACTTCTGACCTTGGAAACTAGACTAATAATGTAGAATGCAAAATTGGAACAATCAGTGCAGCTCCTAGCTTGTAAAGTCATGGGGATAATTAAAGCACAACTCTAGCATTTTTATTTATAGCACCGCTGGAGTGGTGCTTTAAATCCAAGTTCCCTGCCACCTGTGTTATACTCACTGTAACGCTCACTGCTGGATATGGTGAGGCAGCGAGCTGAAGTAGACCCACTGGACCACAAGGGGCATCCAAGGCCAACCCTTTAGTGAGAGGGGCTTGACTAAGCGCCCACTGCTAGGTGGATGCCAGGTGCTACTCCCAGGGCTGAAACCAGGACAGTGGCACAGAAGCAGATAAGCTGAGACTGGAGGCACGGCCGAGTTGAACATGCACAGTCTCTGGTATTGCAAGGAATACCAGGGTAGCTGAGGCTGGAGGCACGGTCGGGTCAGGTAGACACAGCCACTGGTATAGCAATGACTACCAGGGTAGCTGAGGCTAGAGGCACAGCTGGATTGGACAGGCAGTCTCTAGAATAGCAAGGACTACCGGGGTAGCTCAGGCTGGAGGCATGGCTGGGTTGAACAGGCACAGTCTCTGGCATAGCAAGGACTAATGGGGTAGCTGAGACTGGAGGCATAGGCTAGCTGAACAGGCACAATCTCTGGTAAAACAAGGACTACCGGGGTAGCTGAGGCTGGAGGCAAGGCCTGGTTGAACAGGACAGTCTCTGGCATAGCAAGGACTACCGGGATAGCTGAGACTCGAGGCACGATCGGGTTGGACAGATACAGTCTCTGGTATATGCACGTGTCACCTGCCAGTGCTACAATATTTGGCATATATGACAGGGGGCAGAAGACTTAGATTTAAAACGCTACTCTTGAACTAAAACCCCCAAAAACAGTGGAGTGGTACTTTAAGGAATAGGAACCCTGGGCACATGCCTATTTCCTGCCCCCCCTGACCATAACAATGGTAATAACTGTTATCTGTCACTATTAATCACTTATTACCTGCAAGTCGGAGTACCTGTAGTAGCAATTTGAAAACCTAATTTTTTTTAAAAAATTAAAAACCTCTTCTCCCCAAAAGTTTTCTTTACCTGATTATCAGTAATCAGTTGGAGTCCAAGGGCCAGACATGAGGATTTGTAACATAAATCCACCTATTTTTTTTTTCCCCATGTATTGTGATAGCTATGATAGACTTGTGGACTGTTGGATAACTTTAATAGCTTAACTTGGTGAAAACAGATGCCCCTCAATCCCATGGCAGGTGCACACGTAGGAGTAAAGAGCATAACTCTTTCACGCTCCTTGTTATTTGCAGCATTGAGATGCTCCTGTCTCCATTCAGTTTACAAATCATGAAATCTTAGAATAGCAGAAAATTCCTGAGAGCACAAAGATCAATATGTGAAAGCAGTAACATCATTGGAACACTTTATGTCAGAATAGACGTCTGTCTGCCGCTGCTGTATGAGATATTATTGTACGACAAGTGGAGGAGACGCTATTAGGACTTATAACATTGCACAATACCAACCACAACACAATATCAAAGACTTCAATCTCCAGCTACTCCGTTTACTTAATCACGAACAGAACATAATAAACAATTCATAAAAAAACACAATCGCTTTCTAATATAAAGTGCTGCTAACAGTATTTCTCCAGGTAACCTCCATTATTGTATCTGTCACACAAGACAGTTTCTGACCTTTAAACAAAACAGGAAGAAAAATTGAGTAAATGCAGACGGTTACTGCATGGGAATTAATAACCAATATTGGACATGAAAGCTCTTAGGGGTACTTTTCACGCTGCGACATCGCTAGCCGATGCTTGCGATGCCGAGCGCGATAGTCCCTGCCCCCGTCGAACATGCGATATCTTGTGATAGCTGCCGTAGCGAACATTATCACTATGGCAGCTTCACACGCACTTACCTGCCCTGCGACATCGCTCTGGCCGGCGACCCGCCTCCTTCTTAAGGGGGTGGGTCGTGCAGCGTCACAACGACGACCCACGGCAGGCGGCCAATAGAAGCGGAGGGGCGGAGATGAGCGGGGCGTAAACATCCCGCCCACCTTCTCCCTTCCGCAATGCCGGTGGAGGCAGGTAAGGAGATGTTCGTCGCTCCTGCGGCTTCACACACAGCGATGTGTGCTGCCGCAGGAACGAGGAACAACAGCATATCTCCTATTGGTGCGACATTATGGAAATGACCGACACTATACAGATCACCGATTTTCGACGCTTTTGTGATCGTTTATCGGCGCATCTAGGCTTTACACGTTGCGAAGTCATTACCGACGCCGGATGTGCGTCACTTTCCATTTGATCCCGACGATATCGCAGTAGCGATGTCGCAAGGTACAAAGTACCCCTTACTGTTAATAAGAATCAGACTCAACTGGAGTCCAAACCCCCAAAAATATCTACTTATATATGACTCCCAATATAGATTTAGTCAATAACTGAATAACCAAAAAAGTATACAAATAAAGAAAATGTATTTACAAATATCGAAAATTTATTGATCAGATTTCATTCCCACATATCTGAAGAATTAAATTAAATTTGATCAATAAGGTTTTTATATTTGTTTAATTTTTGGTCGTCCTGTTATTGACTAGTTCTATTTTGGAATTTACTATTTAGGAATGCTTTTATTTAATGAGAACCTACCATCAAAAAGTTTTTATTGAAATAAAAAAAAAAAACACAAGAACTTCCAAAATAAGTATTTTTATAAATATATCATGAGAGCTCACTGCTTTACTAAAGGTACTGTTAGTAGATCTCTGTTTCATGGTCCTAGTATGGACTGGCTGCGGGTCTCCAGACCTGAACTCAACCGCCTCATATATGCTTATAGGCCTTTTGATTTAGGAAATTCATGGCCAGTCTGTGAAACAAGGGTGTGTGAAACCGACCTACACAAGTTCTATCTCCAGCATTAAAACAGATGTCAGTCGATTCTTGCTATTCAAACCTCGGGTTGCATGTATCAGAACAAATGCAGACAGGTATATTTTCCTCATAAATGCACCAACATTTAAGGCAACACTCTTTATTGCACCGTTGGAGTGGTGCTTTAAATGTAAATCCCCTGCCCCCCGTATTATACTCACTTATTGCCATCTTCATCTTCTTCCAGCGTTTCTCCAGTTGGTCTCCTGTGCTTTGATTTGTGACTTGTCAGCAGCTCGTGTTTCATGGGACGCACCAGAGATCACAAATCAATGTAAGTAAGTCTATGAAAGCCTCGTTCTTTACTCCATAGCGCCGCAAGCAGGAGCAACTAGGCTGTGACGAGTGGTGAAACTCTGCCCACAGCCCAGTCACTCAGAGAGACTTGGGCTTGCCTCAGTGATGTCACGTCAACTGGAAGTTGACATGACATCTCCGGATCTCAGAGGTCATGGAGCCCGGGGTCAAGTGATGGGGATGAGCAGACCGCAATAACGCTGCTCAAAGGCACAATTATTTGAGAAAAGCCTTTTTTATGACTTTTACATCGATGTGTAGTCACTATGATGTGTAGTGTAGTCACTATGATGTGTAGTGGATCACCTCTTTACGCGTCGTAGAATTCAGTGTGACCTAGTAGCTAGTCAAACATTTGTAAATACAAACTGCATATTCACTGCTCCCTCCTCACAGTGCATTCATTGCTGAGAGGTGGGAGTATGGCTGGGGACAGCAGTGCAAATTCAATTCAGATTTACTATCACTGATGCCAGCACTAAGAGGTGGGAGGGAGCAGTGAATATGCAGTTTGTATTTACATATGCTTCACTAGTTACTACAGCACACTGAATACTATGGAGCTTAAAATAGGATAACAAGATAAGGTACAGCTAAAAAACTTACTGATCCTGAAAGGACTTCTTAGGCTATGTGCCCACGGGCGCTCGTACCTGCAGATGTATCCGCAGGTACGAGCGCATGTTTCCCGCAGCTGCCCGCCGGCGTCCGCAGCTATTTTTATCTGCGAGATTACAGCGGAATAGCTGCGGGAAACATGCGAACATTCATGCGAATTACCTGCAGACGTCCCGGCCTCTATCTCCATAGCGGAGGGCCGGGACATCCGCAGGTAATTCCGCATGAATAATTGACATGCAATTACACGTGCGGATGCGGACATCCGCAGCATGTTCGGCAGCCGCACTTTCCACAGCGTGGACACATATGTCCCATAGGATAACATGGGGAGTGACTGTACATGCTAAAACCTGCGGATTTATTTGGAAAATCCAGATAAATCCGCATGTTTTCTGCGGCAAAATCCGCAGATGCAAGCTCCCGTGGGCACACAGCCTTAAGGTACCGTCAAACATAACGAGATCGCTAGCGAGATCGCAGCTGAGTCACAGTTTCCGTGACGCAGTAGCGATCCCCTTAGCGATCTCGTTATGTGTGACACCTACCAGCGATCAGGCCCCTGCTGTGAGATCTCTAGTCATTGCAGAATGGTCCAGGCCATTTTCTTCAAAGGCGATGTCCTGCTGGGCAGGACCCATCGCTGTGTTTGACACTGTGTGACAGGGTCAGTGACTGCTGAGATCGTTATACAGGTCGCTACTACGACCTGTATTGTTCCTGCATCATTGGTAAGATCTGACTGTGTGACATCTCACCTGTGACCTCCCAGCGACTTACCTGCAATCTCTATCAGGTCACATCGTTTTCGGGATCGCTGGTAAATCGTTGTGTGTGACTGGGCTTTTAGGCCCTATTTAAAGGTAACATTAGTATTGTACTACAAAATCACCTGACAGATTCCCTTTAAGCAGTAATAATCTAAAATACATAACATTTTTACTGGATGTCTGAGTATCACATTCAAGCACACCTTCTCTAAAGCGTATATATCAGCAGGACGGATGTAGACTTGTTTTGTATAATTGATTTCATACATAAGAACTTTGTATGACACCATGGGTAGTTGTTTTCTCCTAGAAGTGAACAATAATATCCGTAGCCTACCGTAAATAATTGCTCAAACATACCTGGTCCATAGTTATAGAAATTGTCCATCAAGGTACATAATCAATATCTTCTCCATTTATTGAAAATAGAGAAGTAATAGGATTATTTTTAGGGCTATTTTTACAGAATATTGGAAATTACTGGGAATTATCAAAATTTAGACTTAGGCGGGCTTTGCACACTGCGACATCGCAGGCCGATGCTGCGATGCCGAGTGCGATAGTCCCCGCCCCCGTCGCAGCAGCGATATGTGGTGATAGCTGGCGTAGCGAAAATTATCGCTACGCCAGCTTCACACACACACACTCACCTGCCGTGCGACGTCCCTGTGGCCGGCGACCCGCCTCCTTGTTAAGGGGGCGGGTCGTGCGGCGTCACTGTCACGTCACACGGCAGGCGGCCAATCGGAGCGGAGATGAGCAGGATGTAAACATCCTGCCCACCTCCTTCCTTCCGCATATCCTACGGAAGCCGCAGTGACGCCGGTAGGAGATGTTCCTCGCTCCTGCGGCTTCACACTCAGCGATGTGTGCTGCCGCAGGAGCGAGGAACAACATCGGACTGTCGCGTCAGCGTAATTATGAATTACGCCGACGCTGCACCGATGATACGATTACGACGCTTTTGCGCTCGTTAATCGTATCATCGAGACTTTACACACTGCGATGTCGCATGCGATGCCGGAAGTGCGTCATTTTCAATTTGACCCCACCGACATCGCACCTGCGATGTCGCAGTGTGCAAAGCCCGCCTTAGGCATTATACAACACAGGTCTATTTTATTACATGCTGCATCCCATGTAGACACATATACAGGGATACATGATAGAGAAACTTAAAATATTGGTCTCTGCATTTTATAGCAAAAATATATATATATATATATATATTATATACACGCGCGCACACACACACAGTGATTTATTTATTCTTGTGATCTAAGTAATTGCTTTCAAAAATAATCAATTTACTTATATTAAATCCCTGGTTTAATCACTAGCTAATAAAAGACATCGCTAACTACATCTATGTCTAAATTGAATTACTTTTTAATGAATACCAGATGAGGTTTGTACTCACTACAGATAATGTAAACACCTTTACAGAGTTACTATATAGAGGGATTCTTATGGCTAAAGATAATGTAGATATTGTCATTTTGTTCAATCTATAAACTACTGGTTTAATTAAAATTTCCAATAGCAAAGTCAATATTCTCAGAAGGTCCACCATTCTCCTCAGGTCTTTCATGACAAATTCCAAACTTGTACATGAACGTGGCGTGGTCTTTTCTCAAAAGTGCTTTACTTCTGATTTCTATCCATTGTAATCAAAATCCTGGGCATTCTTAAGATGCTCTTATAAAGTCTACAGAAATTTTAAGACATTAAATGGGTTTTCCAAGAAAAATCTTTTCTAGTCCACAAACTTGGAGACATAAAAAATAAACTCTGCTGTACTCACCCACCACAGGTCCAGCGATGTCTCATTATCCAGGACTTCGTTGACAGATTAAAGTGGTGATGTTACAACTACAGTGCACATGACTATTGCAGCCAATCAATGCGCTCTGCAGTCTTGTTCTGGCAACTTTGGGATCACAACTGAATCCAGTGATTAGTTTCAGTGTTCACTTGTACTTTAGTCATGACATTATCAACAAAAGCCAGAAGAAAGGGAAGAGAGGCAGGATTGGACCTTCGTTGGGCCCTATGGCTTTGCTGCTCAACGTCCTGGACGTTATTACACTCACGGTACGAGCATGGAATTAGTAGGTCCACTGGACCGAAAGAACTGTTCACTTGCCTGCAGGAGCAAACTGGACCAGCCACCGAGTCTTCACTACTGCCACCATAGGTGGCAGCAGATACACAGGCTGGTAAACAGCCGCCAGAGGGCAGCCCCAGGGAATCTGCTGTACCTCGGCAGCAGGCACCACGGATACAATACAGTCTCTTGTAAATGCATCCGTAGCAGCAGCCTGTGTTGTGGATTCAGCCGGTATGGATGGATGGGTTAACAGCGGCCGATGAGGATACTTGCAGCCGCAGGTATCGCGGTAGGCGACCAGTGTGGATGGTTACAGCAGCGGGTCAGCAAACTGGTAGAGCACTGAAATACAGATACAAGTCAGCAGCAGAACTCAGCACAATGACAGCAGCAGCACAATTGGACCTGAGAACTAGCAACACAGGAACTCGTTGCCCAGACACCTACCTAAAGGGGGAGGTGCCTTAAATACCTGAAACCTCTCAGCTGGCCTGATAAGCATTTCTGGGTCACGATGCACTAGCCCTTTAAGAAAATGGGCATGGCCGCACACTCACCCTATGAGCATTCCCAGGATGCCTGTGTGGAATGTGCAGGCCCTGGGAGACAGCAGCATGAACCGAGGACGGCCAAGAAGATGAGAGAAACAATGTCCCATTGGTCAGAACAGCACGGGGACGCCAGTATGGTCGTTACACTGGAACTTAAACCTTATTTTAATGCAAACCATAAAATTTTATGGGCAAAATTAGAACGGTTTGTGAATATGTGAATGATGGAAATGTATAAATACATAAAATGACAGATTGTTCAACATTTTAAGCTTCTTCACTGTAACACATTATTTATGTACATTGTAATAGAGGATTTCAATGCAATGACAGTAAAAGGATCCATTTACACCTTACAATGTAAAATAGTATATCATGGATTTCTCACATCTCTCACTCTTACATTAGAAATGTGCACAGTGCATGGTTATGTAAATTGCATCATGTTTTACGATTGCTGCCTGTCTTCAGAAATTGTCATACATGAGAATGTTATAGTTTACAAAGGAATGCATTTTGTTCACTCTTACAATAAGATAATTGCACAAGTCGTCTTATCGGGCAGGAAATAGGGCAATTTAAGAACAGCTATACACAAGGAAAATCTGAATGTGTCAAAGAATTCAAGTATGATGAATAGAGATCAGCGAATGAATTCTAAACTTATACTCCTCACAAATGTCACAAAAAACTTAAGTTCAAACAAATGTTGTAAAATAGCATCCTGAAGTCAGCCATTTTACTGGATTCTGATGATGGTTGGGAAGTGTTAAAAAATTACATTATACTGATATATCTGAGGCCGGCACCTCGCCTGTCCTGTCAGCGCCAAACCTGGTCCTCTGGTCTTCATTTCAAATCCAGTCTCTGGTCTTCTTGACCTGACAAGGCATCTTGTGCCGAACATGACCATGTAAGGCCTAGTCAGTGCAAGACGATCCAGAAAAAAAGATGAGAAGAAAGGAGACCAGAAGATCTGGATAACAAAGAAAAATCTGGAGACCAAAGGAAGATCAAGAGCAGAAGAATCCAACATCAAAGGATTGGGAAGGAAACTGCAGAGGCAGGACAGGTGAGGTATGGGCCAAGGACAGGTGAGCATAATGTTTGATTACTTTTTAACCCCTTCCCAGCTCTTTATTATAGGGCATCTGGAGAGACCTTAGAGCATTATAAACATCATTTTGGTGTACCTTTCGAATTGTGACAAATCGATTTAGTGTGACTCGAATTTTTCTTCTGATTACAACAAATCAAACCTAAATCTAATTTTTAAAATTAGCTAATTTCTAATGATGAAGACAAAGGAACAAAAGGAAATAAAGATATACCCAACAATGACCAGTGTGAAAAAAATAGATAAGCATATGGGGGCTTGAAGGACAGGCTAATGATTCACCGGAGACCAAAATGTAACATCTCACAGATGCTGGTGAATGTTGCTACTGGACTAGATCAGATGTAGCTATAAAATGTACAGACATCTAATAGGGTGTGTTATTTGTCTATAGTTCATCTTTCAATAAAGTTTGTTTCATTCACCAATAAAGCTGCAAAAACGCACTGCTGCATTTTTTTCCACATTCATTGGGTTCAACGGTAGAAAAAAGCAGCAAAAACCCTGAAAGAACTGACATGCTCCTTTTTCAAAAACACAACATTTTGCCATTTCAGTCAGGGGGGGGGGAAATAAGCCAGTGTGTGCATGAGATTTCTGGAATCTCATAGGTTTTCCTGGTACTGTAAAAAGCAGCTTTTTATTAGCATGGATTTGCATAATACCAATGAAAAAAACATACAAAAACCCCCCGCCCTGTATGAACATAGCCTTACACTAGGGAAGAAATTAAAAAAATTTCGGGGGTGCCTCAGGTATTAGGCTTTATTTTAAGTATATTTAGTCCTCTTGACTGAAGATTAAAAGCAATTGTTCTAGTCCCACAGAAAATATACCACTATCACCAGTGGCCAATCTGTGTGGAACTAAAAATGGTGCATATTTTCCTGGGACAGTAGATTGTATACACTAAAGGCCCCGTCACACTAAGCAACATCGCTAGCAACATCGCTGCTAACGAACAACTTTTGTGACGTTGCTAGCGATGTTGCTGTGTGTGACATCCAGCAACAACCTGGCCCCTGCTGTGAGGTCGTTGGTTGTTGCTGAATGTCCTGGGCCATTTTTTAGTTGTTGCTGTCCCGCTGTGAAGCACAGATCGCTGTGTGTGACAGCGAGACAGCAACAACTAAATGTGCAGGCAGCAGGAGCCGGCTTCTGCGGAGGCTGGTAACCACAGTAAACATCGGGTAACCAAGAAGCCCTGTCCTTGGTTACCCGATATTTACCTTCGTTACCAGCCTCCGCCGCTCTCACTGTCAGTGCCGGCTCCTGCTCTGTGCACATGTAGCTGCAGGACACATCTGGTTAATTAACCCGATGTGTGCTGTAGCTAGGAGAGCAGAGAGCCAGCGCTAAGCAGTGTGCGCTGCTCCCTGCTCTGTGCACATTTAGCTGCAGTACACATCGGGTAATTAACCCGATGTGTGCTGTAACTAGGAGAGCAAGGAGCCAGCGCTAAGCGGTGTGCGCTGCTCCCTGCTCTGTGCACATGTAGCTGCAGCACACATCGGGTAATTAACCCGATGTGTGCTGTAACTAGGAGAGCAGGGAGCCAGCGCTCAGTGTGCGCTGCTCCCTGCTCTCTGCACGTGTAGCTTCGTGCGGTGGTAACCAAGGTAAATATCAGGTTGGTTACCCGATATTTACCTTAGTTACCAAGCGCAGCATCTTCCACGCGGCGCTGGGGGCTTGTCACTGGTTGCTGGTGAGCTCACCAGCAACTCGTGTAGCGACGCTCCAGCGATCCCTGCCAGGTCAGGTTGCTGGTGGGATCGCTGGAGCGTCGCAGTGTGACATCTCACCAGCAACCTCCTAGCAACTTACCAGCGATCCCCATCGTTGTTGGGATCGCTGGTAAGTTGCTTAGTGTGACTGGACCTTTAGTATCCCTGTTTTATCTGTCTTTGGGATAGTAGATTAAAAAATGAGCACTGGGTGAGCATGCAAAGGCCTCTGAGAGAACACATGGTAGTAGGAGAAAAGAATGAAATTAAACCCAGCCCAGGGCGTTTTCCATTTTTTTTTTTTTTTTGCTCACATTCTTCCAAGAGCCGTAACTTTTTTATTTTTCTGTCAATCTTGCCATATGAGGGCTTGTTTTTTTGCGGGACGAATTGTACTTTTAAATGAAACCATACGTTTTACCATACAGTGTACTGGAAAACAGCACAAAAATTCCAAATGTGGAAAAACTGCAAAAAAAAAGTGATTGCACAATAGGTTTACTTGTATTTAGAGGATTAAAAAAAATTCACAAGTCTGTCCAATAAAAGTGGCGCACGTTTTGCGCCATTTTCCCAAACCCGTAGCGTTCTCATTTTTCGGGATCTATGGCTCAGTGACTGCTTATTTTTTGCGTCTCGAGCTGACGTTTCTAATGGTACCGTTTTTGCGCAGATGCTACGTTTTGATCGCTTGTTATTGCATTTTGCACAAAACTTGCGGCGACCGGAGAACGTAATTTTGGCGTTTGGAACTTTTTGCCGCTACGCCGTTTACCGATCAGATTAATTGAATTTACATTTGGATAGAGCGGGCATTTTTGAACACGGCAATACTAAATATGTGTATATTGTTTTATTTATTTTATTTTCAATGGGGCGAAAGGGGGGTTATTTGAACTTTTAAGTTTTTGTTTTTTTTATTTTTTAAAACTTTTTTTAACTTTTTTTTTTATTTTACTAGTCCCCCTAGGGGAGTATATGGATCAGCAATCTGATCACTCCGCCATATTTGTAGATTTCAGCTACAGAGCTGAGAACTGCAGATATGGTGCTTTAGGCGGGCTTTGCACGTTGCGACATCGCAAGCCGATGCTGTGATGTCACACGCGATAGTCCCCGCCCCCGTCACAGGTACGATATCTTGTGATAGCTGGCGTAGCGAAAATTATCGCTATGCCAGCTTCACATGCACTCACCTGCCCTGCGACCGTCGCTCTGGCCGGCGACCCGCCTCCTTCCTAAGGGGGCGGGTCATGCGGCGTCATAGCGACGTCACACGGCAGGCGGCCAATAGCGGCGGAGGGGTGGAGATGGGCAGGATGTAAACATCCCGCCCACCTCCTTACTTCCGTAGAGCCGCCGGCGGCAGGTAAGGTGATGTTCCTCGCTTCTGTGGCGTAACACACAGCGATGTGTGCTGCCACAGGAACGAGGAACAGCATCGTACCTGTCGCGGCAGCATAATTATGGAAAAGTTGGAGCCTGCACCGATACGATAACGACGCTTTTGCGCTCGTTAATCGTATCATCTAGAATTTACACACAACGATGTCGAAAGTGACGCCGGATGTGTGTCACTTTCGATTTGACCCCACCGACATCGCACGTGCGATGTTGCAACGTGCAAAGCCGCCCTTACTCTCAGTGCTGGCACTATGCCGCCACTGAAAGTGACTCATGTTAGCTACAGGCGTCATCACATGACCCTGTGCTACCATGGCAACCACCGGAAGTCACGTGATCCCGCACGTGACTTCCGGTGGGGGCGGCGGTAAGTAAAAGTAATGGCCGTGCGCATATACATCTTGCTTCCAGATTTTGGCAGCGAGATGTAAAGGGGGCTTTACACGCTACGACATCGCTAATGCGAACTCGTTGAGGTCACGGAATTGGTGACGCACATCCGGCCGCATTAGCGATGCCGTTGCGTGTGACACCGATGAGCGATTTTGCATCGTTGCAAAAACGTGCAAAATCGCTCATCGGTGACATGGGGGGTCCATTCTCAAAAATCGTTACTGCAGCAGTAACGAGGTTGTTCCTCGTTCCTGCGGCAGCACACATCGCTCAGTGTGATACCACAGGAACGAGGAAGCTCTCCTTACCTGCCTCCCAGCCGCTATGCGGAAGGAAGGAGGTGGGCGGGATGTTACGTCCCGCTCAGGTCCGCCCCTCCGCTGCTATTGGGAGGCCGCTCAGTGACGTCGCTGTGACGCCGCACGGACCGCCCCCTTAGAAAGGAGGCGGTTCGCCGGTCACAGCGACGTCGCCGGGCATGTAAGTATGTGTGACGGGTCTGGGCGATGTTGTGCGGCACGGGCAGCGATTTGGCCGTGTCGCGCAACAGATGAGGGCGGGTACCCACACTAGCGATATCGGGACCGATATCGCAGTGTGTAAAGCCCGCTTTAGGGGTTAAAAGTTGTGGCTGGAAAGAGATTCTACTCGTAACTCTCAGGCACACATGTCAGCTGTTGATATCAGATGATGTGTGCAGATCGCCGAGGCCTGCCCATGGCAGGGGGCGGGGATTAACCTCACATGATCCATGACAGATATAGCCGTCATGGTTCGTGAAGGGGTTAAAGAACCGTTGATTGACAATAATGCAATCATTTTCCAACCACTGCACATTAAATTAGGTTTAATGAAGCCATTTGTAAATGCTCTAAACAAAGAGGAAAAATGCTTCAATTTCATCTGCAGAACATTTCCGGAGACAACCATGGAGAAACAAAAGGCGGGTATTTTTGATGATCTTCAAATCAGAGGATTCATGAAAGATCCACATGTCAATGACTCATTGAACAATGCTGAGGCAGATGCATAGTATTTTTTCACTATGGTTGCATAGCATTTTCTTGTGAACTATAAAAAAAGATAATTACACTGAACTGGTAGAAAGAATGCTATCTTCTTTCCGTTATCTTGATTGTACAATAAATATCAAGATGCATTACCACCAGTCACTAGATCTTGAAATAATAAGTACCACAACTGAATGTGTTTAAAAAAATGTTCCTCTGCAGAGATAATCGTATATATGTGTCCCTGCTGTGTACTGTGTAATGGCCATGTCTGACCGTACAGGGACATGGTCTGATCATACCACAGCTCCTGGGCAGGGGAAGACACAAGAGAATATACAAACATTACATCACGGGATCAAAGCCCATTCTTATTGTGAGGTAAAACATTTCCCTGTTTGTTTTTTAGAAATGTTTTACCTCAAAGATAATTATTTGCAATCTCTTGCTGTAATGTCTGTATACCGATGCTTTTTTACTTCTTCCCCGGCCCAGGAGATGTGGTATGATCAGACTATGTCCCTGTGCAACCATTACACAGAGCATAGCAGGGGCACATTTATAAGATTATCTCAGTACAAGAAAAAAAAATGTAACATCCAATTGTAGAAATTATTATTCCAAGATGTATTGATTAAATTGAACTTTGTTCTTGGGAAAACACCTTTAAGAACTATAGAACTGGGATACCCACATTATGGTGGATTAATCTTGGTTTATTCAAAATGACTGCCATGGTGCAACTTACCACAAGAAATCTTTAAAGTGTCGAGTTTTGATGCGTTTTTTCCCAGGAGATGCAGTATTGGTGCAGGAATATAGGTGTATAAATTCCAGCACCAAATCTTCATCTCTTGGCAAAAAAATGCGGTTATCTTCCAGGAGATGCAGGTCTTATTCAACTCAATGAGTTCATGCCAGGTGAGTTTATCTGTGTGCCATGGGAATCTCCAGCTGTGACCACAGGTAAATTCAGTGACTTCTTAGCTGACAGCGGTGTCTCAGTCGGTGTCTGCCTGAAGCAGCAGCAGGCGTTCATTTTCTCTAAAGTGCCCGTGCGCTGCAACTCAGTATGTAGCAGAGCCAGGATCATCGTGGGACCTCATGGTGTGGAATATGATGGACTTGGGTGTTTTGGGGGGGTTAATAAATTGGAGAAAGAGTGTTGTTTTGGGTTTTTTTGTTTTCTTTTAAATAAAGGATTTTTTTTATGTTTTGTGTTTATTTGTTTTCACTTACAGGGTTAGTAATGGGGTGTCTCACAGAACCCTCCTCATTAATAATCCAGAGCTTAGTGGCAGCTGTGATTTTTAACAAATCACAGCTTTCATTAAACCCTTATACTGTCCAGATTGGCACCGCACCAGGGCAATCGGGAATAGCCGGGTTAAGTGCTGGAATTCTCAAATCTAATAAATGCAACAATTCCAGAACAGCTTTGGGCTTTTTTAGAATGGGGGGCACAATAACAATGGGCCTCCCCAGCCTGAGAATACCAGTCCCTAGATTTTGGCTTTATCTTGGCTAAGTATCAAAATTGAGGGGGACCGAATGTCCTTTTTTTAAATTATTTATTTAAATAATTTTAAAAAAGCTGCATGGGGTCACTTGTATTTTAATACACAACCAAGATAACATGCACAACTGTGGGCTACAAACCTCTGCTTTATCTGCGCTGGGTATCACAATATGGGGGACCCTACGTCATGTTTTTATTATTTTATTTTTACACCACTATAGGGACGCAGACAGCATGTGTGATTTTAATCAATTACAGACGCTGTCACAGAGGGTGGGGGTGCAGTCTGACTGCAACCAATCACATGCACCGGGACTGACGGTGGGCGGAGTAAGCGAGTAAGCAGTGAACATGCAGGAGAGCTAATGATCGGACCTGGACGCAGTATTCCAGCCGCAGGGAAGGTCGGTAAGTATAACTGTCCTGCTTTATTCATAGAATAATAGAATATTAGAGTTGGAATGGACCTCCTCAGTCATCTAGTCCAACCCACTGCCCAAAGCAGGATTCACTAAATCATCCCAGACAGATGTCCGTCCAACCTCTTTTTAAAGACTTCCATTGAAGGAGAACTCCCAACCTCTCGTGGCAGCCTGTTCCACTCGTTGATCACCCTCACTGCCAAAAAGGTTTTTCTAATATCTAATCTGTGTCTCCTCCCCATCAGTTTCATCCCATTGCTTCTAGTCTTTCCTTGTGAAAATGAGAATAAAACTGATCCCTCTATAGTGTGACAGCCTTTAAGATATTTGTAGACAGCTATTGGGTCTCATCTCAGTCTTCTCTTTTGCAAGCTAAACAATCCTAAATCCTGTAACCGTTCCTCATAGGACATGGTTTGCAGACCAGTCACCATTCTGGTCACTCTTCTCTGAACTTGCTCCAGTTTGTTGATGTCTTTTTTAAAACGGTGGTGCCCAGAACTGGACACAATATTCCAGATGAGGTCTGACCAAAGAGGAGTAAAGGGGGATAATGACTTCACGTGATCTAGACTGTATGCTTCTGTTAATACATCCTAGAATGGTGTTTGCCGTTTTGGCTGCTGCATCACACTGTTGACTCATGTTCAGTCTGTGATCTATTAGTATAGCTAAGTCTTTTTCACACATGCTGTTGGATAGCTCTATTCCTCGCATGCTGTATATACTCTTTTCATTATTCTAGCCAAGATGTATGAATTTGCATTTTTCCCTATTAAAAACCATTCTATTAAGGCTGCTTTACACACAGCGACATCGCTAGTGATGTCGCTCGTGAAAGCACCCGCACCCTTCGGTTGTGAGTCAAGGGCAAATCGCTGCCCATGGTGCACAATATCGCTAGGACCCATCACACGTACTTACCTGCCTAGCAACGTCGCTGTGGCCGGCGAACCGTCTCCTTTCTAAGGCGGCGGTTCGTGCAGCGTCACAGCGACGTCACACGGCAGCCGTCCAATAGAAGTGGAGGGGCGGAGAGCAGCCGAAAGAAAGTGACGCCCACCTTGTAACCAGAGGACGCAGGTAAGGTGTTGTTCCTCGTTCCTGGGGTGTCACACGTAGCGATGTGTGCTGCCTCAGGAACGACGAACAACCTGCGTCCTGCAACGGCAACGATATTTGGGATTAGAACGACGTGTCAATGATCAACGATTAGGTGAGTAATTTTGATCTTAAGCGGTCGTTCGTACGTTTCACACGCAACAATGTCGTTAACGAGGCTGGATGTGCGTCACGAATTCCGTGACCCCCAACGAGACATCTCGTTAGCGATGTCGTTGTGTGTAAAGCCCCCTTTAGTTGCTGTCCACTGTTCCAGCTTGTTTAGATCTTGTTGAATCCTCTCTCTCTCTTCTCTAGTATTAGCTTATCCTCCTAGCTTTGTGTCATCAGCAAATTTAATCAGTTTAACCTTAATTCCTTCATCTAAATCATTGATAAAAATGTTAAACAACACAGGGTCCAGGACAGAGCCCTGTGGTACCCCACTTGAGACAGTCTTCCAACTGGATGTGCAGCCATTTACGACCACTCTTTGACTCCAATCACTAAGCCAGTTACGAATCCAAAATAACAATTTAAAAGTTCGGCCTTCTCAACATCATTCCTTATTTTCTTTCTTTTGCAGCCCCCTAGAAATTACGAACACCATTTTATAACACATAAATTCGGATCCCTTAGACTTATATGGGTTTTGACATCCAGGGTCACGTTCGGCTGTGGAACCCATTTTTTTTCCCTTTAGTCTGTGCTGGCGAACCCAAATATCAACAAGTTTGCTAATCACTAAACGTATTACTTTAATATTATATCGCAAACTATAACATGCAGATATTTGATTGCCCGATTCTGAACATTTCATATACTTCATGTAAATTGGAAGCTTCTGGAAAGACCACAGTCATCTATATATTCAGTGCTGTTCCAGCAGCAGGTATAAACTGATGCAATTATGGTAATTTATGCACAATAATTCAAGATATGCACTGTCTTTATGTAGAGAGATAATTATGAGAAGGGAAATAAAAAGAAAAAAATCCCCAGTAATTGGCGCTAATTATCTATAACTTTTGAGAATTTTTAAAGTTAATTGCTAAGTTAATTAATAAAAGAGAACCATTAAATAAATTACCTATTTTAAATACATTTTAAAAAGGATTAAAAGTACAAGAAGGTATCAGAGTGTGAAACATTCTTACCAAAAACATCTTCTTCAGCTCCCCCAAGGCCACGAACAAAATGTTATAACTTGTATCATCTTCTACATTCTCAAATAATATTAGTATAAGGGCATTGGGATATACAGCGCTGGCAAAAATTAAGAGAGCACTTCCAAATTGTCAGTTTTTCTGATTTTTTGTCTTTATAGGTATATTTTTGAGTAAAATGTAAATTGTTCTTTTATTCTATAAACTACTGACAACGTCTCCGAATTTCCAAGAAATAAATTTTGTATTTATGTTCTGAAAATGAGAAATGGTCAAAATAACAAAACAATGCATTGCTTTCAGACCTCAAATAATGCAAAGAAAACAAGTTCATAATCATTTAGAAACAACAATACTGATGTTTTAACTTAGGAAGAGTTCAGAAATCAATATTTTGTGCAAAAAATGTGATTTTTAATCCCAGCTTTCATGTATCTTGGCATGCTTTCCACCAGTCTGTTACACTGCTATTGGGTGACCTAATGCCACTCCTGGGCAAACCCTGGGCAAAAATTTAAACAGTTCTTCTTTGTTTGATGGTTTCTGACTATCCATCTTCCTCTTGCTTACATTCCAGAGGTTTTCAATGGGGTTCAGGTCTGGAGATTGGGTTGCCCATGACAGGGTTTTGATGTGGTGGTCCTTCATCCACAAATTGATTGACCTAGCTGCGTGGCATGGCACATTGTCCTGCTAGAAAAACCAGTCCTCAGAGTTGGGGAACATTGCCTGAGCAGAAGGAAGCAACTGTTTTTCCAGGATAACCTTGTATGCGGCTTGATTCACACGTCCTTCTCAAAGATTAACCTGCCCAATTTCAGCCTTGCTGAAGTATCCCCAGATCATCACCGATTCTTCACCAAATTTCACAGTGGGTGCTAGACACTACGGCTTGTACGCCTCTCAAGGTCTCCATCTAACCATTGGACGACCAAGTGTAGGGCAAAGCTGAAAATTAGGTAAAGAAAATTCAACAAACATTTTTGCGAAGGACGTATGAATCAAGCCACATACAAGGTTATCCTAGAAAAACAGTTGCTTCCTTCTGCTCAGGCAAGGATCTCAAACACTGAGGACTGGTTTTTCCAGCAGGACAATGTGCCATGCCACACAGCTAGGTCAATCAATGTGTGGATGAAGGACCACCACATCAAAACCCTGTCATGGCCAGCCCAATCTCCAGCATTGGACTGGCGTTGCGGGTCAGGCGGTGAGAACTTCAAATAATGCCGCCCGGAGTTGGCGTGTGCGCAGATGGAGATCTCGGAATAAGCTCTCATCTGTGCAGGCTCCGCTTCCGGCCCATTGATCTCCCTTCAGTAGACTTCAGGAAAATAACCCAGAGGTGACGCTTGGGCAGATGAGATCTCGGCTTGCCAATGATGAGCTCAATCTGCGCTGACTCCGGGCGTTATTTCTTTAAAGCCCTCACTGCCTGCAGCCGCCCCAGCACAGCAGCCAAAGTCTGCACCGCAGCCCCAGTTTCCGCCGCTGCACCAGCACAATCTACATTTTATGGGACACCCACCGCCCCTGCTTCCTATGACTTGTCCACCACCGCTACTGCCCCCCTCCAGTAAGATGGACCCCATTTTATTTTCCAGCTTTTTTTGCTCTGAATTTGGGGTGCGTGTTATAATCCGGTGCGTCTTATAAAGCAAAAAATACAGTAAGTCTAGTCCTATGGTCTTTGGCACTCCAACTTTGAAAAATAGACTTCTGGTATCATAAAATTCACTGGCTCTACTGCTTTAATGACAGAACATTTATAATATGGAAAGGAGGACCAAATGTTGTGTCTAGAGTTAGACTTAAGCGATAAATAGAGAATCTGTCACTATAAGAATCATCCCTCGTTTTAATTGTTTTCATCAAATATTAACACATATCTTTTTAGAAGAATCTTCTTCTTTCTGTAAATGGACTGATCACTTAATTTCTGTCTTTAGTGAACACAGATTTTCCCATTACTGAGATAGGAGATGGCAGTTGGTGCTCAGAGTTCTATGCAGAACTGTAACTGTCATTTCAGGAGAACTTGCAGCAGAATTTCTGTCGGTCTCCAGCTCTTCCCTCCTTTTCCCTCCCTCTCTATATAACCTTATAAGCACCAAGTGTCATTTTCAATCTTTGCAATATAAATATCTGTCTTCACTGAATACAGATCTTAAGAGATTTTACCCCTGACTTAAGAGTAAATGACCAGTCCAGGAAGAGAAAGAAGCAGATTTCTATGATAAGATATATTACAAAGTTGCTTATTTTCATGTGTGGTTTATATTTATGAATTAAAAATTAAAACAATGGTTACACTTTAAATTATAACTATTACAGCGACTAAACAATCTAGCTAAAGTTTCCAACTTTGGGATAATTGATGCTAAAAAATATCAATTTAAGAAGTTGGGCAGAGTAAAGTAAGTATATTTTCCAAAATACAAATAAAGAGGCTGCTAAAATTTCAATGAAGGAATGACTGAATGCAATTTCTGATTTTAAGTTGTATCTTCAAAAGTAAAATATTTTGTAACAAAGAACATTAGTGAATGGGAACAAGCTGTAGAGGGCAGTAATGTTTCATCAATCTCATTAGCTTCTGTCTAAAAACAATATGTCACCACCTTAGTGAGTAAGCTGTATTGCTAAAGGACTGTATACAGGCATTCATTAACATATGAACAATGCATGATTATTCTGTTCTAACATGTCCGTTTTTTTAGTTACTCTTTAGCCTTTGTAGAATTATAGTGGAATTAAATAGTGTTGTATATTTTACAATGTACTATTACTTACTATTGTGAATATACTCTAATCTCACATGTAAGAAACCTGTCAGTATTTCAGACGGCAGAACACGCACAGATAAGTAATCAATAATATTGATACCCACTTGTAAGTTAAAGAATTTATGTCACAGAATAACCTCTTTTACGAACATGGAAATCTGGAGTTGGGGGAATGCAGCTTCCCGCTGCCGGTGCAAATTCGAACCTCTTGGCAGAAGACTGGCCAATATTATTAGGGTTTTCTCTTCAAGACAACTCCTCGATAGAGATGAGTGGATCCGTTGAAGTTCGGTTCAGCGGGTTCAACTGAACTTCAGATAAAGTTCGGTTTGGGACCAGGACTTGATCTGAACTTCATTGGAAGTCACTAATTGAGCAGTTTGGGTCTTCGCCCACATACAGTCAACCATAAACAGATCACTTCTGGGATCGGGTGGGCAGGAGCTTTCCAATTTTTTTTTTTTACTGCATACTGCATCCGATTCCGTTGTGACCCCCAGTGCGAGCCATTCAAACATTGCAAGCGGCTAACACTGGGCTGAGTACCAAGCTTTCCCAAGCACAGCGATGCTCACCCGAGTGATGTTCATACATATAGCACCCAGGTCCGAATCTGAACTCCTCGGGTTCACTTCTCTTTATTCCTTGATAAACAGAAGCCCTTCCTAGCTTCTCTAATATCTGGTGATCTTCTGATATTTCTAAGAGAACACATTGGTCATGTAATGGTCACTTTAGTACTGTGTGACATGAAGAATGGATGACCATTTAAGGTTGGATGGGTATAGCAGATCTACTAAACAGTGTGGCTTAAAAAGAGGTATTCCAAAGCAATAAGACAAATAGAAAGTCTAGTATTTTACTTGCCAAGCACAAAACCCGTGTACAGATGAAACCTGCAGAGCCAAACAAACTATATAGTAAGTACCACCTAGGAGAATTGGCTACTTTACATGTCAATCTTCGACCCTTTAATGAGCTTTACAACATGACCAGAGATGAATACAAGAACAAAACCTCATCCAGAGACAGCCTGTTTCAGGCCATTTGCCTCTCAGCAGTGTATATCAGTGTGGCTGGCAGGATGAGCTATTGTTGAGATAACATGTAAGGCTGCTTTCACTTTCGCGTTGTTTTGCATCAGTTGCAATCCGTCGCCTTGAGGAAATATGGTATCCTGCAAAATATTTTGCAGGATTTCGTATTTTCCCTATAGACTTGTATGGATGACGGATTGTGACTGATGGCCTTGCGTTGCATCCACCACGTGATGGATCAGTCGTGGAATGACTGACTGTCGGGCGGCAGGAACACAGCATGTAACTATTTTGAGAGGCGGAATCCTTTTGTTTTCACTGCGCATGCTCAGTTCTTGTGTTTAATCATTGAAATTAATGTCTCTCTCTCGGCGGCCGAACGATCAGCTGATCTGCCGGCGGTGGCTACTATGAACGATCAGATGATCGCCCGGTGGCAGACTTTTGTGAACGATCAGGTGATCACCCGGCTTTTGTGAACGAGCAGCTGATCGCTCGGCGGCCGGCTACTGTGAATGATCAGCTGATTGCCTGGTGTCCGACTTTTGTGAACGATCAGCTGATCGCCCAGTGGCCGGCTACTGTGAAAGATCAGCTGACTGCCCGGCGGCCGGCTTTTGTGAACAATCAGCTGATCGCACTGTGGTCAGCTATTGTGAACAATCAGCTGATCGCCCAGCTGATCGTTCACAATAGCCGGGTGCCGGTAAAACAGTAAAAAACCCCAAAAAACAACAGATTGTTTTTTTGCAGCATCAGTCACATCAGTTGTGCCACTATCTGCAACGCATCCATTGCATCAGTCACACAACTGATTGCAACTGATGCAAAACGACGCAAGTGTGAAAGCAGCCTAAGACTCATTAACCCCTGCACTTGGCTAATTTTTTCAATTCTGACTAGTGTCAATTTATGAGGTCATAACTCTGGAACGTTTCAACGGATCCCAGTAATTCTGAGATTGTTTTTTCAAGACATATTATACTTCATGTTAGGGGTAAATCTAGGACGATGTTCTTTGCTTTTATTTGTGAAAATATTGGAAATTTTGCAAAGATTTTGAAAATTTCCAGACATAACTTTAATGCCGTTAAACGATAGCATTATGCCACTCTAAATAGTTAATAAATAACATTTCCTACGTGTCTACTTTATATCAGTTCAATTTTTTAAACATATTTTTTTTGTTAGGCAGATAAAAGGGTTAAAAGTTAATCATCGATTTATCATTTTTTCGACCAAAATTTACAAAACCATCTGAAGGGACTGAGGGGTCTATGTCACAGAAAATACCCAAAAGTGACATCATTCTAAAAACTGCGCCCCTCAAATTGTTCAAAATAACACAAGAAGTTTATTAACCCTTCAGGTGATTCACAGTAATTAAAGCAATGTTCAAGGAAAAAAAATATATTTCACTTTTGCCCTCAAAAATGTTACTAATTTAGCATTATCACAACAGGAGTAACAGGAAAAAATGCACCATACAATTTATTGTGCAATGTCTCTTGAGTACGCCGATAGCTCATATGTGGTGGAAAACGTCTGTTTGGGGAGATGGCAGGGCTCGGCAGGGAAGGAGCACTATTTGAAACACAAAATTGTTTAGAATTGATAGCGCACGACATGTGGCGTTTGCAGAGCCCCTGATGGGCCTAAACAGTGGCAACCCACAACAAGTGACACCATTTTGGAACCTAAACCCATAAATAAATTTATGAGCACCTTGAGCCCCCAGGTACTTCACAAAATGTTATAACATTGAGCCATGAAAAAAAAAACCAACACATTTTCCGCATAAACATGTTGTTTTAGGGCCAATTTTTTATTTTCACAAGGGTAACTGGAAAAAATGCACTGTACAATATATTGTGCAATTTTTTCTGAGTATGTTGATACGCCATATGTGGTGGAAAATACTATTTGGGGGCACAGTAGTGCTTGGACGGGAAGGAGCACCTGATGACATCTGGGACAGAGAAAATCCCCACAAGTGACACTATTTTCGAAAGTACACACCTCAAGGAATTTATCAAGATGTATGGTACGTAGTATGAACTTCCACGTGCTTTCAGAAATATAGAATATTGAGCTGTGAAAATTAAAATCTGATAATTCTTCCCACAAAAATGTTGCTTTAGCCTTAATTTGTTTTCCACAAGGATAACTTGAGAAAATCATCATACAATTTGTTCTTCAATTTCTCGAGTACATAGATAGCCCATATGTAGTGAAAAACTATCGTTTGGGTGAACGGCAGGTCTCAGAAATTAAGGTGCACCCTTTTGATTGGGATAGATTGCGGACAACAAGTCAAATATGAAGAGCCCCTGAAATGCCAAAACAGCAGAAATCCCCACAAGTGACCCCATTTTGGATTTTCATTTTTTTCCACTGAAATGTTGCTTTGGCCCCAAGTTTTTAATTTTCAAAAGGGATTATGGGAAAAAACTAATTATAAAATTTATTCCGCAATTTCTCCTGAGTATGCCAATGCCCCATATGTCGTTGAAAACTAATTTTGAGGCACAGTGCAATGCTCAGAAAAAAAGGTGCGCCATATTAAAGGGTAGATTTTTCTGGAATGGTTTGAGGGTGACATGTCACATCAGGAGAGCCCCTGAGGTACTAGAACACCCCCATAAGTGACCTCATCCTACAAACTACTTCTTTCAGTGAATTCATTTGAATCTGTTGACAGGTTTGTGCTATGTAATCTGAGAGCAGCATGATGTAGGTGCAAAGTCAGATTCCAGCCATGTGTCAAGTACTGGGCTGTGTGCTGCTGTTTCAATAAAATAAGTGTTTTATCAGCAGGAGATCATCACAAGAGTACTAGTAGAGCCTCATGGATCCTGGCCCAACCACGCCACATTCACCGATTAGCAGCTGTCAATATACACTGAAAGCTGCTAATCAGTGGTGTGGGTGGGATTATACACGGCTCAGTTTTCGGAGCTATGAAGATTTGTAGCAGAAAAAACTATGATTTTATAATAACTGCTGCACCCTGTAAACGAAGTGACGTATTGCTGGAATTATGGTCCCTGTCCCTATCAGGCTGCAGTCAGAATACATAGGAAACACCTGCTGACAGATTACCTATAATGTCTTGTCCTGACTCAAGATTCAAATCTGTAACTTTTCTACATCAATCCATGTTTTCTAAAGCCAATTCTTTTGATAGGATTGAAGGTTTTTGCCTCTCCAGCCCATACGTCCAAAGCTTCAATGATTTTTATGGCACTGTTCTCTGCATGTGTTATCATCGGAGATTAAACCTGTCAACAGACTGGGAAACATCCGGAGAGTTAAACGGGAGAGATTCTCATAACTATAGAATAATAGGACTGTCTGTAGTCTATACAAGCCATACAGCTATAGCAGGTGAAAGCTTTATAAATGGCACCTGCTACCTCTGCCGGTATTGGCATCTCGGCATCACATGGTGCCAAGCTAAGATTCGGTGCCAGCTGCTGGAGACACTGAAAGGCAATGTATTCACAAACCTGTTGCCTTTCACGAACTATATCACTTTGCTGAGGATTGTAACAGATGCTGCAGTAGGATTTTTAAGGATATCATTTCAATGAAAGCTTTGTTGTCTGCATACAAAGTATGGCTTCCTCCAAACACCTACTGTAATTCTGCTGCCGCTTATTCAGTCTTCTACAATACAAAGGTTTTACCATCATTATATTTCCATTACTAGACTAGAACGTAACAATTAAAAAGCTAATTTAACCTAAAACCTGCTAATAGAGGTCACTGATCTGCTGGGATGCATTGGTTACGCTCAGTAAGACTTTAAGCAGATACAACATATACTTAAAGAGGTCGAGAAAAGATAAAATAATATACTCCTTTTATCATGGATTGTGTCCTGTATCACAGCTCAGCTCCCTAGAAGTGAATGAAACGGAGCTAGATGCATACAATAGGTAGAAAATGATGGATCTGCTTGTACAAGGAAGTAGTCAATTTAGCTGGCTACATATGCGTGTCTTAAAGAGAATCTTTCACCAGGTTTTTTCCTAATCTATTTGAAAGCAACATGATGTAGGTACAGAGATCCTGATTCCAGCAACATATCATTTACTGGGTTGCTAGCTGCGGTTTTGGTAAAATCACCATTTTATGTGCTGCAGATACACCAGTTCTCTGAAGGCTAGGCCCTGTATAACCCCACCCACACCATTACTTGGAAGCGTTCTGTGTACACTGTGCATTAGTGATGGGGTAGGATTATACAGAGCTTATAAATACGGAAGATTAGATGGCAGAGATTACTAGTCCTCTAGTGATAAAATCAATTTTATCAGCAGGAGGTTATCAAAACAACAACAGGCAGCTCATTAAGTGACAAATCGCTGTAATCAGGGTCTCTGTCCCTACATTATTGCTTTCGGATTAGCAAAAACCTAGTGACAGATTCCCTTTAATATAAGTTATACCACATATACAATTTATCACTGTCCTACCAAATACTAGATATTCTCCTGATCATTGGGGGTCTCATCTCAAAGATAGAGCTTGCAAAGTTCGAAGTTTAATCTCTGCTCAGCTCATCCTCTATGGGACTGCTGGAAATAGCCAAGTACAATGTTCAGCTATCTCCAGCATTCAGCATGATCAACATCCGCTCCATTCAGGTGGGGCTTTGCAGATGTGGCGCCCCTGACTGTCAGGTGCCACAGGGTATTGCATTCAGTAACAGGTGCGGTGCTAACCCCGGGATTCCTGGAAGACCAGTGCCGGTAAATACCATTCAAACACACACATCCATGCCCTTTTTCCCAGACTGGGTAACAGGCTAGAGACGGATCTGATAGATGGCCACCTATTGGTCGGGACTTATCCAATCCGCTGGTCAGACACCTGGGAGGAGGAGGGGCTGGTCAGAGCAGTTGAGAGTAGACAGACATCTTGACAGTCAGTCAGACAGTCTGTGGACGGTCAGTCAAAAGTCGACGCTCAGACAGAGAGTGTAAAGTGACTTATTGAGCTAAAGGAGTATTGTCACCAGGGAGAGTACGGTGTGAGAACTCACTGGACCGAGCACCGGCGAGGTGCAAAGACCTACTTCTGGAACAGGCTTAAAGCTCACCTGATAAATCTGCCCGATGAGGGAATCATCAGGGTTCCTCACCAACGTTAGTGTCCAGGGCACAGCAGCAAAGAGGGAAACCGGGAACGGGGACAGCGCTCCAACCCAAGAGAGGTTCAAGCTGCCTGCCATACGGGCCAGGACTGTAACAATAGGAGGGGACCCCAAAACAATAAAGGCCACGGGGACCCACCAACTGCAGACAGGTGCATGGAAGTAAAGCTCACCAGGTCACTACACTGGCACTGGGATCAAGGGAATACTGGATTATCTGAAGCCCAGATTGGTAGAGACCAGCACCAGCCAGGTTGCAGTTTCACAGAACCCGTGAGTAAAGAACAAGTTACACCGCAGCCCCTGTGTTGTCTGAATTCTTCCTACACCCCTTTATCACCAACTTTCACCATACTACAACCACCATCATTCTCCCCTGGGACTTAGCTCTACTTGCGGAAAGCCATAACATCCAAGCTGCTTATGGTAATACCACCAGTCCCAGCAGTGAGAGACTTTGCAGTGGCGGCTTTCCCCACATAGCCGCATACTGCAAGTGGTGTCACGAAAAACATTTTATTTATTCTTATTTCCCTTTTTATTTTCCCCCTTTTTTTAAGCGATCCCCAGGGTCACAGAACCGACCACGCCCCGCGACACGTCCCTGTGACTCAACGCCCGAGACCGAGTACCCCAAGGCCCTGGGGTGTGTCACAGAGACTCGTACTCATGATCATTAGGGGTCCTAACCACCAAACCCCCATTGATCAAAAGCTTATGCTTTTATCCTATCGATAGAGGATACCTCAAACTTGATACAACCTCTTTAGTAGGTAACATGAATAATTAGGAAGGGGCTCAGTACCCTACTTTATAAGCCAGAGCAGGACGCTGCAGACAATTCAACAGAGACTTCTCTGGTAGAACTGCCCATGTATTGTCACAGATGGAAGTATGGCAGGCTCGCCACCACATGGATGATGGTCACACAGCGTGTCTACTTCCAGGCAAATACACAGATTATGACACAAAATAGGCATACCTCGTACAATGAGAGCAGAGCTTTTTCTAATAGCATATATTTTGCCAGATTAAGTAAAGGAAAAATATGAATCACTGAAAGTAGCGGAAAAATTATGAAATCATCAATAAAAACCCCTACGTAGTACAATGTTGCCCCCCTTATGGCTTTTATGATGGCCTGGATTATTTGGCGTATACGTTTCTCTGATGGTAAAATTTTACAAAAACTTTCTAACATAGATCAGCTTTATAAGATGGAGCTTTGTCATCTACAAACTTTTCTCTCACCTAAACTTTTCCTTGTGATTGAGATCTGCACCATGTCATTGCACTGAAAGGTCTGCAGAAAAACCTTAACCTTCTTTTCTCGGTGGCAAGGTACACTATCATCCTGAAAATTATCATTATCAAACTTATTTTCTACAAAAGTGTCCAACTTTTCTGTGCACTGATTGTTGAAGTAATGACTGTCATTTCCCTTGGGCCGTTACCTGACGTGCAACCCAATATCACAAATGAGTAGGGAAATCTGATTTATTACTTCAGGCAGTCATCTTTCCTTAGAGGGCACCAAAATAACGGCATTTAGATGATTTTTTTTTCTGTCATGACTATTACCTTCTATATCCACTTTATTCTTTTTCTTTTGTTTTATTGTGCATTTTCAATTTCAAGTCAATTTGCTACGAGCTTTATATCCCAAAACTCTGATGTCCTCCTTCTTCTACATTTTAATATGAAGCCTGACAGTGAATCCCATATTCAAGGTGTGGTCTTAGAAAGGCTCTAAAGAGGGGTAATATTATGAATAGATCAGGGATTTTTACGTCTTTTTTTTTTTTTTACACACCCTAAAATATACATTTCCTTTTGCAACTGCTGATTGACATTGAGAATTGCTTACTTGTAACTATAACACCAGACGTTTCCCATACACTTTAGATTAAAGCTGGCCCAGCTCACCAATATTGACTGATCGCCACCTTTTATTTAAAATAAACTCTAAAGGCGGATTCTCATGCAAATGTGATGCCCAGAACAGGGCACAGTATTCTAGATATGACCAGACCTCATCTAGAATACTGTGTCCAGTTCTGGGCACCACATTTTATAAAAGACATCAACAAAATGGAGCAAGATCAGAGAAGAGCTACCAGAATGGTGACTGGTCTACAAACTATGTGCTATCAGGAACGGTTAAAGGATCTGGGAATGGTTGGCTTGCAAAAAAGAAGACCGAGAGGAGACTTAATAGCGGTCTACAAATATCTCAAGGGCTGTCACACTGTAGAGGGATCAGACCTCTTCTTATGTGCACAAGGAAATAAAAGAAAAAGGAAAGCGCTCCCTTGTGTGATTCGTAGCTAACAAGTGAACAAACGTTTTCGGATAAAATACTCACCTATTCCCGTTGAGCTGAACAGACACAACGCTGAGTAAAAGCCTGATAGTATCCACCTCCTTAATGCTCACAGATTTAGTAGGTTCTCCTCACCTCTGTTCAGTAATATTCCGGATCTTCAACCCCAAGTCCTGTACCTCCCTGGGTGCAACAAATGGATTGCTGTCCCACTCAGGGAGCAGATCAAAATCAGAGTAGACTAAGAGGTGTCTCAATGATCGTTTGTATTACATCCACAAAGAAGTTGTCTCAGCTCCCCATTTGCTGTCTACAAGTCACTGACAATCGCTCCTTCCACCCGGCAATTGCCAGACAGCTGGCACACCTGACCGCTTCGGCGAGACCGCCTGCTCCACCCAATACTGGAAGCTGAATGAATATACAAAGCTCAGCAAAAAATGGGTCTCCAAGTCTTGCGCTGCAGGTCAGGAGTAAACCAGAAAAACTCATAATAAATAAGTTATTTATTAGAACACTAGAAAATATATAAGAGCACTACATGTTACTGGGGCATTCTGCCTCCTTCCTCAGGTGCATGAGGAAGGACGCGGACCGCCCCCATAACGCATAGTGCTGTTATACATTTTCTAGTGTTCTAATAAATAACTTATTATGAGTTTTTCTGGTTTACTCCTGACCTGCAGCGCAAGACTTGGAGACCCATTTTTTTCAGACTTTTGTGGATTTGCACAAGGAAAGACTAGAAGCAATGGGATAAAACTGATTAGGAGGAGACACAGATAAGATATTAGAAAAAAACTTTTTGACAGTGAGGGTGATCAACAAGTGCAACAGGCTGACACAAGAGGTAGTGAGTACCCCTTCAGTGGAAGTCCACAAAAAGACACTGGACAGACATCTGTGTGGGATGATATAGTGAATCCTGCTGCGAGCAGGCCGATGGACCAGATGACCCTGGAGGTCCCTCCGACTGTAATATTCTATGAGATCAGTGTCCAGGCTTAAGGCTATGTGCACACGCTGCGTTTTTTTGACGCTGCGTTTTTGGCTGCTAAAAACGCACAAAAATGCACCTACGGCACGATTTGGTGCGTTTTTGGCTGCGTTTTGCTGCGTTTTTGATCTCTGCGTTTTTCTGCGTTTTTCCAATGCATTGCATGGGGGGAAAACGCAGAAAAACGCAGGAAAGAATTGACATGTCTATTTTTTTTTAAGCTCAAAAACGCAGCTTAAGAAAAAAAGTTGTGTGCGGACAGCAAAAATGAAAACTCAGACTTTGCAGGGGAAGCAAAGTCATGCAGTTTTGAGGCCAAAAATGCACCTGAAATACGCGCAAAAACGTCGTGAAAAACGCACTGTGTGAACTTACCCTAACAATTCTTTGCGTATAGGAAAAACGTGGATTTCTCTGGAATAAGATGTAAGCTCGCAGTTATCAATGTGTCATTTTATTCAGTTTCCTATAACCTACATGCCCATACAGATTGTTTAGAAGACGGCTTAGATGCTGTAGCCCACATATATACTAAAAAGAAAATAAAAGCGACATTTCCTGACTTTTAGGACTCTATATAAATTCTATTATATTGTTATTTGATAATAATGACAGGAAAACACTGAGCAATAACCAGTCATCACATAGGACATTTCTTAAAAAATAATTCACTCACCTGCATACAGAACATTGTCTCTGAGGTTGAAGGGCGGTGAACATCACGATAACAGAATAATTTCGAGGTGGTGCCTTAACAAATCTTCTGAACTTGTCACCGTTCATACGAATGACAGATCGCCGGGAGCTCCATTCCATCATCTGTTCCACTTTTTCACTTAAGAGATTCTAAAAAAAATAGCAAGACGATGAAGTCAAAGACTACATTGTAATCCAAAAATGACAAAATAATAAGACAACAATAATAATGGTCCCAATGTCTAGCGATAATAACATTATCATTAATTTGGAGCTCAATGTTTTGTTTTGTTTTTTTAATTAACCTAAAAACAAAATAAAACCTGTAAAGAAAATGGAACTTTGATTCTAGTAATCCTGTTACAACTGAGACCACTTCTGACATGTAAAGCCAGTCTCTGTCTATATATGCCAATTGGTTAACCCCGGGTGATTTTCCATTTCTCCGTTTTGTTTTGCTCACCTTCTTCCGAGAGCCGTAACTTCTTTATTTTTCGGTCAATCTTGCCATATGAGGGCTTGTTTTTTGCAGGACGAGCTGTACTTTGAAATGAAACTATACGTTTTACCATATAGTGTACTGGAAAACAGCAAAAAGATTTCAAGTGTGGAAAAACTGCAAAAAAAAGTGCAATTGCACAATAGTTTTTGGGATATTTTATTCCCTGTTTCACTATATGGTAAAACTGATGTGTTGGTGTGATGTCTCAGGTTGGTATGAGTTTGTAAACTTTTATCTAAGGGGTTAAAAAAATTCACAAGTTTTTCCAAAAAAAGTGGTGCACTTTTTGTGCCATTTTCCGAAACCGATAGCGTTTTCATTTTTCGGGATCTATGGCTCAGTGATGGCTTATTTTTTGGGTCTCGAGCCAATGTTTTTAATGATACCATTTTTGCGCAGATGCTACATTTTGATCGCCTGTTATTGCATTTTGCAAAAAATTTGTGGCGACCAAAAAACTTAATTTTGGCATTTGGGGTTTTTTTTTACCGCTACACCATTTACCGATCAGATTAATTGATTTTATATTTTGATAGATCGGGCGTTTCTGAACTCAGCAAAATCAAATGTGTGTATCTTTTTTATTTTTTTTAACCCTTTAATTTTCAATGGTGAGAACGGGGGGGTGTTTTGAAGGTTTTTTTATTTTTTAAAATTTTTCTTTATCTTTTTTTATTTATTTTACTAGTTCCCCTAAGGGGCTATAAAGAGCAGCTGTCTGATCGCTGTTCCATTTCTCCAGATCACAGCTACAAAAAAGCTGAGTTAGGCTGTGTGCGCACGTCACGTTTTTTCATGCATTTACGCAGCATTTTAAACTGCAGCATAAACACATGCGTTCTGCGTCCCCAGCAAAGTCTGAGAATTTAGCAAATTACATGCGCACATTGCGTTTTTAAGCGCAGCGTTTTGCATGCCAAATTTTTTACAAAATTGATGCGTTCTAAAAAGCAACATGTCACTTATTTTGTGCATCTTGGATGCTTTTCCCACTCTGTGTATGGTAAAGCAAGCATCCAGAATGCATGCATTCTGCTTTCAAAATGCATCCAAAACGCAGCTTTTGGCTGTGTTTTGAAATGCACATACACTGACAAAATGCTGCAGAATATTTGTCACGGCAGAACTCAACGTGCGCATATAGCCTAACTCTCACTCACGGCAGTCTGCCGGCCGTGAGAGAAAGTAGAGCGGGATTAACCTCATACAATGCATGACGTACCCAGTAAGTCATGTGTTGTGAAGAAGTTAAAGTAACAAATCAATATCAGTAGCATCAACTAGGGTGAAATAATGAATTTTTCAATGTTATCAAGATTGGGCGGCACGGTGGCTCAGTGGTTAGCACTGTAGTCTTGCAGCACTGGGGTCCTGGGTTCAATTCCTACCAAGGTCACTATCTGCAAGGAGTTTGTATGTTCTCCCCGTGTTTGCGTAGGTTTCCTCCGGGTACTCCCGTTTCCTCCCACACTCCAAAAACATACAGTTAGGGACCTTAGATTGTGAGCCCCAATGGGGACAGTGTTGCCAATGTATGTAAAGTGCTATAGATTTAATAGCGCTATATAAATGAATAAATTATTAATTATTATTATTAACCCCTTAACAACCCATGAAGTACATAGCAAGTCATCAGTTATCTCCCTGCCTTTGATGCAGGCTCGCACGATGAGCCCAAATCTTTCCCTGCCCATGTTGACTGATCTGATCACCATCATGTGCTTCTAACAGCCGTGTGTGGATCAGAGATCTGCCTGCAGCTGTTAACCAGTTAAATCCTGCTGTCAATCTCTGATAGTGGGATTTAACATGCACCCACAGGGAGCGGGCATTAGCAGCTCCCATCTGAGCTCCCGTGACGTCATTATGGTACGCCAATGGGTAGTTATGTCAGCTGATGACCCCAGTGTCTGTCATGACGATCCTCCTGTAAACGCCGGCTGTGAGCCGGCATTCATAGGAGACTGTGATTTCTGCTGTACAGAGCAGTGCTGATGTACTGCTGTGTATAGCACAAATGATTGTACAATCGCAGCTTCAAGTTTCCTAAGGCGGCTAGTAAAAACAGTAAAAAAAAATAATTTAAAGATGTGAAAAAAACTTAAATCACCCGCCTTTTTTCCCCACTGAAAAAAAACAAAAACCCATATATGGTAACGCTGCATTCAGAAATATCTGATCTACTAAAATATAAAATAAATTAAACTGCCCCAGATCCCAAAGAGTGAAGAAGACATTACGACTCTCACAATGTAGCAACACAAACAAGTTGTTTTTTTTTTAAATAAAACAAAACTATTCGTTTGGTATCTACTAAATCATACTGACCAGGAGAATCACACTGCCAGGTCAGTTTTATGGTAAAATGAAGGCTGTAAATAAAATGACAAATTGTAGAACTTAACTTTCTTTCTATTTCTCCACACTTGGATTTTTTTTCCCGCTTATCATAACATCATAGGATAAAATTAATGTTGCCATTCAAAAGTGCAACTCATCCCGCAAAAAAACAAAAAAACACGCCCTCACACGGCTATATTGACAGAAAAATAATAAAAGGCATGGTTTTTGTAATAAGGAGAGGAAAAGTACTAAAGCACAAAAATGAAAAATCGCTTGATCCTTAAAACACACCAATCAGCAGGATTTTCCTATATAACCTAAAGCTATACTGGTGCTATCATGTTGATTCTATGCATATCTTTAGTTGTCAGATAGGATATATAGTTTTAGAAACACAAGCAAGTAAAGTTTTTAAAATGAGCAGCTTTCTAATTGGCAGCAGTTGCCAATTAGCGAATATCTGGGGTGGGTTTTCATAGTGAATCTCTTCCCCTATCTGTTATTTATGCTAATTCTATTATAGAATTGTTTTATTAAGTGGCTAGAAGGACCTTTGCTGATGTCATACCCATGTGAATAGAAAGGGCGGGACCTCAGCTAAATTGCCGATACCAGGAAGCAATATTATTTTTCTGTTGGCTGAGGCCCCGCTTTTTGGTTACATGGGTATGACATCAGCAAAGCTCCTTCTAGCTACTTAGTAAAGCGCCTCTATAATAGAATTAGCATAAATAACAGATAGGCGGGGGGAACAACAGGCATGAGGACTGGAATCACTATGAAAACTCACCCCAGCAATTAGCTGATCGGCAGTTGTTGACAACTAAAGGTATGTATAGAATCAGCCTGATAGTGCCAGTATAGCACTGGCTTTAGGTTATATAGGAAAATCCTGGTGATTGGTGCGCTTTAAGGGTTTAGAGCAGTAAGTTAAAATGTTATTTTCTCACATTTTCTTCCCAGTGATTATAAATATTTAAAAAGTATAGCATTTGATAATATGTCATGTGAAGGTTGAATATTGGCAAAGCAGAGTACAGCAACCTCAGCTTTATGACACTAACAAGTTTCTTACTTCACTTTAATGTATGTAAAATCAAAGACATATTTTGTCTTAGATTATTTTCTTCCAAGGCTAATCAATTTTTTAATTAACGTGATTTTGATAACTTTTTATAATTAGTGTTGGTCTCTTCTTTTATTATTTAACCCCCTATGGCAAAATTATATACATGCACAACAGAACTGGGGTGAGTGTGTGTGGAGGCGGTACAGAAGCTGAGCTAAATAGGTGCCGGCTTTGTTACAACAGTAATACGATCATTGCTGTTAATCATTTAAATGCTGCTGTCAATCTCTGATAGTGGCATTTAAATGGAGTGGTTGCTGATGCGTGTGTTTCAGGTGTGCATTAAAATACATCCACAGATGTGTCTGTAATTAACTCAGATGTTGTCAATAAACCTATCAGAAGCTTCCAAAGACATGACAACATCATATGAGCTGTCCCATATTGTTTAAAGGCATAATATTCTTAAGGGGGCTTTACACGGTAGCGATATCGCTAGCAATTTGTAGCGATAGCGAGCGTGTAAGTACTCGCCCCCGTCGCGCATGCGATTGTTTGTGATCGCTGCCGTAGCGAATATTATCGCTACGGCAGCGTCACACATACTTACCTGGTCGGCGGCGTCGCTGTGACTGCCGAACAATGCCTCCTTCAAGAGGGAGGGACGTTCGGCATCACAGCGACGTCACCGCAACGTCACTAAGCGGCCGGCCAATCAAAGCGGAGGGGCGGAGATGAGCAGGACGTAACATCCAGCCCACCTCCTTCCTTCCGCATTGTGGCCGTCGGCAGGTAAGGAGACGTTCCTCACTCCTGCGGTGTCACACACAGCGATGTGTGCTGCCACCTGGATAAACAACCCTTACCGATTTTTGAGTTTGGGACGACCTCTCCATGGTGAACGATTTTCACCATTTTTGAGGTCGCTTAAGGTCGCTGGTCAGTGTCACACGCTGCGATATCGTTAATGACGCCGGATGTGCGTCACTAACAACTTGACCCCGACGACAAAACATTAACGATATCGTAGCGTGTAAAGCCCCCTTTAGTGTATGTAAACTTTTGACTTTGCAGAAAGTAATAAAAATGCCTTAAAACACTCTCTCATTATTCTGGCATTTGGCAAATATAAATCATTTTGGTTCCTAACTGACCTAAAAAGGGAAAGGTTAATTTTGATTTCGTATCAGATAGTAAGAGAAACCTGCAGATGTGTCTTTTTAGATAGTGTAAGTAAACTTCTGGTTCTAACTGTATAGAGAGGTTCACAAAGTGATTTTTCGAACAAATTAGCATAGTGATACATGGTGATGAGGGGTGTCTTAAAGGGAACCTGTCACCAGATTTGGCGACTATAAGCTGCTTCCACCACCAGTGCGCTCTTATATACAGCATTCTAACATGCTGTATATAAGAGCTCAGGACGCTGTGTAGAACGTAAAAATCACTTTGTAATATTTACCTAAATGGTCGCTGCAGTGGAGTTGGGTCATACGAGTGGCTCCTTTCTCCGGAGCCGGCACCTCCTCTTCCGGCCATCTTCATCCCCCTTATGAAGCCTGTGTGCATGATGCATCCTATGTCATACACACTCGCCGGTCCCACTCAGGGCAGATCAAAATGCACCTGCGCAGGACCCCAATGCCGGCGAGTGTGGATGATGTAGGACGCGTCATGCACACCGGCTTCAGAAGAAGGACGACAAAGATGGCTGAAAGACGAAGCGCCGACACTGGAGAACGAAGACACACATATGAACCAACTCCACCGCAGCGACCGTTTAGCTAAGTATTGTAAAGTGATTTTTATGTTCTACACAGCGGCATGGGCTCTTATATACAGTTAGAATGCTGTATATAAGAGCCCATTGGTGGTGGCCGTAGCTTATAGGCTCGAAATCTGTTGACAGGTTCCCTTTAAAAGGTTGCTGGCAGAGACATCTGTCAAAGGGTCAGAATAGTAAAGGAGGAAAGAGTGTGGGAAACATTCAGGTGAAGGGTGTGCAAAGATCAGCTTGTAGCCTATTCTTTCTCCTTTCGCTCCCTCTCTGTACCTGATCCTACATACCTGCGGAGGTTGGCATATCTTATACCTACAGCGGTGGTGCCTCAACGTCAACAGCTGTCACTCTCTGGATGCCCCTCTCTCACCCTGATCTCAAAGAGGAATAAGAGATGTTCTCAATCAAAACAAATGGTGTGGCTGTTTCACAAGTACGTAGGCAGTTTAAAAGGTAAAAAGTTATAAAAAGTATTCATTAAATAAAAAAATAGTTTAAAAGAAATGAGACTTCTCAGTGGTTGATACCTTTTAATAGCCAACTGAAAACCTACCTGACACAAAATGGAGAATACCAGAATGTACCTCATCTTTATTTACCTGTATCATTAAATGGAGAAATTATTCTACTATTTTTCTGTTCTTTTATTTAAAAATTCATTGACAATCCAAGAATGTAGACTCCCATAAATTGCATATTAAATTTAAATGAGACATCATAACATTTATTTGGATTTTGTTATAATGACATAAGATTTGTTTAATTATTATTCTTATTTTCAGTAGGAATGTAATGTTAAGATTAGAAATGAATGCTACAGATATTCTGAAGAGCTTTTACAGTTGGTACCCATGAAAAAAAATTCCTAGTCAAGTGCCTCAATTAGAGATGTGCAGAGTAGCCGGATGGACACTCCATGTTTCTAATTTCCACTTTTTGCTATGCTTACTAAACTTTTGAGTTGCTTGAGCAAATAGAATGAATACTCCGAAGAGTCCTAGTGAATTTCCTGTAATTTCATCTCAACACAATTCTTAAAAACTATTCAAGTCAATCACTCCAGCTTGTTTACAAGACAAAAAGCAACAGGGTAACACGTTAAATGTGCAACATCACAGAGCGGAGCAGCGGGAAGCAAACTGATTTCGGCTACTGAACACTAATTAGTCAGAGCTCTAGAATAAAGAATCTTTTTGGAAACATTTATATAAGTTAATTTTTGTAGGGCTACAAATTTGCTGAAAATAAAACAGAGTCAATCGTCTTGTGAGGTTACGTTGACATATAAAACTATGATCCAAATAAATGTAAACTAAAAATTCACAGCTTTTAAAAGACAAGTAAAAATGATGCGCCCTTATATTAGTTGCTGTCATGATTTACTCCTGGCTCAGCTGCAGATCAGCCTTTTTTTTGTTTCACTTCTGATACAGGTCGCGTTAGGGGTTAATCCTTCCTGCCTCGTTCTGGAGGTCAGGCTACTTCATTAGGACACTGTGTCTATGGGACTACGCCAGTGATATTTCTGCCTCTGCTGTGTTCTGCTCGTGAGTGACCTGTTGTCTGCCCTGCCCCCTCCTGACCTCCATGTTCACCTGACCTGTTGTTAACCTCTGTTCTCTGTTTCCGTCTTGTCAGGGTCTCTCCCACTGTCTCCCTTTTAGCTCCCTGCTCGTCTGTCTCCCGTTTCGTTCCTCATCTGTTTACCTTTATTCCACTCTTGTCTTCCGATTCTCCCTCTCTTCTGAGTTCTGATTTCCCGGCTACTGACTGACTGCTTCCCTCTGACTACGTTTACACTTTGCCCTTGTGTATTTACAAGACCTCATGTTGTGATACGGCTTTCTGACGATTCTACTGCCATCTGGTGGGCTTGACTAGTATTACCTCTGCTAGGGAATTCTCAGCTCATACGTTTTCTCCACTCTAACGCCCCCTAGTGGTTTACCAGCTAACTACCTTCTCAGGTAGTTTCAGGAATCCTCTCTGTCCCATATTACTGCGATGTACTGCTATTGTACATCTTAAGAGTACAGCGTGACAGTTGCCCAATTAATAGTGCTGAGATTTATCTGGTCTCCCCAGTTTTCCAAAATCAATTATTTAAAGAACAGCTGATTAAATGAAGCGGTGAGAAGCCGGAATAGCAACTCTGGTCTCCCTATCAATAAGAGGTTTTCTTTTTTAAAGGGAATCGGTCACCAGGTTTTTGTCACTTAATCTGAGAGCAGCATAATGTAGAGACAGAGACCCTTGATCCAGTGATGTGTCACTTACTGACCTGAGTTCTGCAGTTTTTATAAGATCACTGTTTTATCAGCAGGAGACAGACTATCATTAGTGGACTCGTAAACCTGCTGCCACGTAGTGCTCCATCATTCTAGTGTAGTACTGGCATGTAGTGCTGGCATGTAGTGCTTCATTGTCTTACTCATGGGTTTTATATAAAATCGCCTGTATCACTGATTGGTAGCTTTCTGCCTATGCATAGTGTACACAAAAAGCTGCCAATCAGTGGTGTGGGCGTGGCTATACAGAAATCAGCATTCAGAGAACTGGTAGATAAAATCAATGTTTTATCTACTTCTTATCAATATGATAGCAAGCAGCCCAGTAAGTGACAAATCACTTGAATAAGGGTCTCTGCTTCTACATTATGCAGCACTCAGATGGGGGGAGCAAAAACTTGGTGACAGATTTCCTTTACAGGCACGATTTGCCTATACATGGAAGGTGCCTGTGAAACAGGATTGCATCCATTAGTCACAATACAGGATACAAATTCACTGCACTTTCGACTTGAGATGCAAAGAGTAATTTATTACAAAACAAATAATAATAATGAGTGACACAACCGACATTTCAACCCTACCGGGTCTTATTCATGTGGTTGGAATCAGGGAATATGGTAAAGCAGGTGTTACAGCAAGTTCACCACATATGCTGTAACAGAGCTGCTACACCTGCCTCTTAGGGTATGCAGTTATTGAAAAGGTCATAATATTGTTCGATAAAGTGGAAAGGTTTCAGCAGCTCTGGGTCACCTGGTTAAAATAAAGTTGTAATGCCCATACAGGCGTCCCCGTGCGGTTCTGCCCCATCCCACGGCAGTGACGTCGGTTCTCTCTTCTGCCTGGCTGTCCTATAGTGGCTGCCCTGTCCTTCATGCTGCTGTTTGCCGGGTCTTGCACACACTACACAGGCCTCCTGGGAAAGCCCGTTGGGTGTGCGCGTGGCCATGCCCCTTTTCTTTAAGAGTCAGTGCACCCTGATCCAGAAGTGCCTCTCAGGTCAGCTGAGAGGTTTCAGATATTTAAGGCACCTTCCCCTTCAGGATGGTGCCTGGGGAACAAATTCATTACATTGCTAATTCTCAGATCCTATTGTGCTGCTGTCATTGTGCCGTGTTTTGCTGCTGACTTGTATCTTTGTTTCAGTGCTCTACCAGTCTGCTGCAACCATCCACGCCGGCCGACTACCATGATATCCATTGCTACAAGTGTCCACGCTTGCCGCCTACCACGATACCCGCTGTCACTGCTGCAATTATCCTCATCGGCCACTCCTACTGCATCCATCCACAACAGCTGAATCCAAGACACTGACTGCTGCTGCTGTTGCCATTACCAGAGACTGTATAGTATCGGTGGTGTCAGCTGCCGAGGTACCGCAGATCCCCTAGGGCTGCCCTCTGCCAGCTGCTTACCAGCGTGTGTACCTACTGCCACCTCTGGTGGTAGTAGGGAAGACTCGACAGCCAGTCCAGTTCGCTCATCCAGTCAATTAAACGGTACTTTCGGTTGAGTGGACCTACTAATACCACTACTACATAATACTAATAACATAGCATAACAAGAGCAATCAAGCTTCTTTTGCCATGTCTAATCATCTGTCACATCGACCTATTAGATGCTGCATTTAGTTCTTAAGTACCTCTCTGTCCTTATTTTTTCTCCATTTTTTCTCTAACTGAAAGCCACATTTGGACTCTTGAGGGTTTGTCCCCCTTACCAGGCCTACATTGGCTAGATTCTTAGAATAAGTTCTGTTTCCCTGACCTACAGTATGTACTCTCATTCTGCTGTTCCTATTTTTCCCAGTTGTACAATGTTTGCAGTTTTATTACACCATACGGTTGTTGCATACTTTTTGGAAATTATCATAAAAATTTACGATTCAAAAATAGGACGATGAAATAAAAGCAGATGTCTATAGCTTCTGTTTGGTTTGTAAACTGGTCCAGGAAACTGACATTTAGGCCTAGGACACACGGCGAGTTAAACGGTCTGAGTGGAGTACGATATAAAAAAAAAAATCGTATTCCACTCAGACCCATGTTACTTTATGGGGCCGGTCGCATGTCTGATTTTTTTCTCAGCCCTAATTGGACCGAGAAAACAGTCGCAGCATGCGGTGAAATCTGATCTTTTTTCACTCGCAACCATACAAGTCTATGGGTGCGACTGAAACATTGCACTGCACTCTGATGACACCAGAGTGCAGGGTGATAATCGCACCAGCTGATAATGGAGGAAGTGGGGAGATTAGTCCTTCCCTCTCCACCGCAGCTACCACCTGCTCCTGTGATCCGATCGCAAGATACTCGGAACACGCTCGCAGCAGAGCGGGAGCCGGGGTCATTAGCCTATCGCATCCAATGTTCTCACATCGGAAGCTAAATGCTCGCGTGGCCTTAGCCTTAAACACTGGGTAGGGTAGTAACCTCCATTCTTTTTTCTTTTCACTGGTTACATGGTGACTAGCAGCTTCTTACATGATAAATCTATGGTCAGTCTATAAATATGGTGAGATTTTTATTTTATTTTACAATAACGCAGTAAGATAAATCATATTGAAAACTCTGAAATAGGATTAGTTCCTTTAATATCAAAACACGTCCAGTACAGACGAATACGGCAGCTATATTAGAGAAAATGTCCTGGTTAATAAGTCATCATTGTGGTCTTTAGACCCGTTGAGGAGATTCTGTTTGATTTATACCATGATATGGAGGCAGGAAAATCTGGAAAAAAAAAAGCACATATGACAGATGGAAGGTCACTGCTGAGCTGTGTAATATGGCTCCAGAGAAAAATAAAAGAAGCAGGAAATATATTGTCTAAGAATGAAATCAGGCCCTCATCTCTCTGGGAGCTGAACAGCTAACCTGTTAATTATGTTCTGCAGCCTTGCAGGATAATAGAAAGTTTGTATTCCTCACCACTAGCTGGTCATTCTGTAATCACTTGGGCTTCGGCTACGCACTTGTTTTAAATTTCAATTTCTCTGCATTTAGAACATTCTGAAGTGATTTTGCCGGTGCTCTTTTAATGAAAAATTAAGCTTTTCACACCAGGAGAAAAACATTACTTTTAATGATGCTTGTTGAGTCCGGCCAGTCAAATGTTCATTTAACATTAGGGATCGCAGGCCAGTGTGTCTGTGTGTTGTTTTTTTTTTCTAAACGCTATTCTGAATTTTATGTTAGGGCCAGACACTGACCGCTAACACTGCATGAGAAGGCGATTAGAAATCCATGAATTCCATGCTCGTTATCCAGCTTGGTGGTCGCCTTCTAGAGAAAATTAACCGCTTACCGTATTTTTTGGACTATAAGACGCACCCTGGTTTTAGAGGAGGAAATTAGGAAAATAAAATTTAAAGCAAAAAATGTGGTCATGACACACTGTTATGGGTGAGGATCTGCTGCTGACACTGTTAAGGAGCTAATGTTCCAAAATTCTCTACTAAGGTACTCTATCCTGGTAATGATCCTCCTGCCTTGTATATTATCCCCATCCTTGTATATATGTCCCCCATCCTAATAAATACTCACATCCTGATAAATACCCCTATCCTAGTATGTGCTCCCATCCTGGAATATACCACCATCCTGGTATATAGCCCGCAACCTGTATAAAAACAAACGTTTATACTCACCTTTCTCCGCTCCACGCAGCATTGCTCGTCTTCCTGTCTGTGCCAGCAGCAGCGCCGCTGACCTGTGTGGAGCCGTGCGCACAGCGATTACGTCATCGCTGTGCGCATCGGTCTCCACACACATCAGTGGGTCGGCAGACAGGAGGACATTGCGATGCTGTAGGGAACAGTGACCAGTGAGTATACTTATTCACTGCCCCACCGCGCTGATGATGATACGCGGGGGGCAGTGAATATAGCCATACATGTTCACTCAAGGCTGTAGGAGCCAGGGATGGTAACGTGGGCTGGCTATTTATTATGTGTGCACCCCCCGCCCATCATTCTGCTCACCTCTCAGCGCTGGCGGCTTCAGGGCTGAGAGATGATGGGCGTCGGGATGCAGAGCATATGAAATGAGGCTAATGAGAGGGCCCACGTGGTCACGGTAGGTGGTGCTACAGCCTGCTCCTGCCTCTGATGACCTGCTCCACCACCACCACACACCCCCTTACCAACAGCCATCGGACTATAAGACGCACCCCCCCTTTCCCCAAATATTTTGGGGGGAAAAAAAAAAAGTGTGTCTTATAGTCCGAAAAATACCGTACGTCTCCCTCCCACTACCGTATAAATAATCGCTCCGATAGGTTATTGTGCATGTCATGCAAGTTGCTATGCAAGTGTACAATTTTGTGCTTGCATGGCTTCAGTATGACATGCGTATGCCATCCATATGCAATCCCAGTCCGGTAATGGTCTGGCTCACTGTACGGTGGTGCTCAGGAGAAAAAAGTAGCATATAATAAGAAAAAACTCCGGCACACAATTGTGGTGAAAATTATCCTGTATATTTTTATTTCATATTCAGTATTCGATATAACGTTTCGGCTAATGTCTTTTTCGAAACTAAATGCTGAAAAAAGAATTATTCTCTAGGAAGAAACATCAATAGTGCTGATATATAGAGTATCTTGTATGGTAATAGGAGAGAAAAGACTGGCATATCCAAGAGTGGAATTATAATATCGCTATGGTGATACCTGTGCAGCCAGTGGTCAGCGGTGAAATGACATTTCACAAATAAATAATTGCTAGTTGTCAAAAATATAAAAGCAATCACATATAAACAGATAGATAAATAATGGCTATATAGTTAGATAGATCGATAGATAATGATAGATAAATCCATTGGGGCTCAACAAAGTCCATCTTTTTCACTTGAAAATCTGGACTGCTGCCTGTGCTTTTCTTGGATTTATATATTACAATTAGGGATGGGCGGACTGTAAAAGTCTGGATCCATGTGAGTTCAAAAGTACCTAAACACTGACCCCGGGCCTGGAGTTGTCAGGGATCCAGCAACTCGAGTAATTAAAAAATAAAATAACAGGAAAAATAGAGGAAAAAAAAGGGGGAAAGTAGGCACAGTATACTTACTGAACCTCCTGCGCAGTTGTAACACTAACACTACTTCTGGGGTGCGTTTGTGATTGGTTGCAATCAGACAGCGCCCCCACCCTGTATAATCATGAATGCTGTACATGTCCCTACATTGGTGTAAAAAAAAAAAAAATTTGTGTGGGGTCTCCCCATATTATATCCATCATAGATAAAGCATACGGCTACAGGCTTCAGCCCCCAGCCATGTGCTTATTTTGGCTGTGTATCAAAATAAGAGAAAGAGCCTGCGTTTTTGTTTTTTTTTTAATTTAAATAAGTATTAAAAAAACGGCATACAGTCCCCTCCAATTTTGATACCCAGCCATGATAAAGCCCACAGCTGAGGGCTGGTATTCTCAGGCTGGGGAGGCCCATGGTTATTGGACCTCCATTCAGCCTAAAAATAGCAGCCTGCAGCTGCCCAGGATTGCCGCATCCATTAGATGTAACAATCCGGTAACTATACCTGGCTCTTCCCGATTGTCCTGGTGCAGTGGTAATGGGGGTAATAAAGGGTTAAAGATAACTTACAGCTGCCACTAAGACCTAGATTAGTAATGGGGAGGGACTATAATACCCTTTTTATTATTAATCTATAAAAGAAAACAAACACAAACACCAAAAAAATCCTTTATTTGAAAATAAATACAAAACAACCCACAGTCTTTATTAACCGCAAAAACAGCGCTGCAGGTCTGAAATAATCCATACGAGTTCTCAGGACTATTCTAGCTTTACTACATACATACTGAAGGCACAGCACGTGGGCACAGAACATGATTGCACGCTGTGGGCTTCAGGCAGAGAATGACTGAGCCGCAGCGATGAGGGGTGACGTCACTCAGATTATTTGCGGTCACAGCTGGAGGTTTTCACGGACCTGCAGAGATGTTTTTGGGGTTAATAAATGTATGAAAATCTGTGTTTTTTTGTATTTTATTTCAAATAAAGGAAATTTTTTGTGTTTTATTTCTTTTCACTTACAGATTAGTGATGTGGCGTCTCATAGATGCCTCCCATTACTTATCCAGGGCAGTGGCAGCTGTGAGCTGTCAGTAATCCCTTATTAACTGGCTTGCCACAACACCAGGGCAATCAGGAGGAACCGGGTAAAGTTCCAGGATTGTCACATCTAATGACTCACTTTCTGTGAGAGCTGATAGAGGGCCAGCACTCACAGTGGATGAGCATTTTTCTAAACGCCAACATTAAATTTTTTTGGTCGCCTCAACATTTCTTTAAAATACAATAACAGGTGATCAAAACAAAAATGGTATAGTTAAAAACGTCAGCTGTATGTACATACATATATATATATATATATATATATATATATATATATATATACACACATATATATATATCTACAATACTGTATGTACATATATATATATATATATATATATATATATACACACACACTACATCACTATATACTGCACCTGTAATACATTACAGCACTATATACTGCACCTGTAATACATTACAGCACTATATACTGCACCTGTAATACATTACATCACTATATACTGCACCTGTAAAACTACATCATTACATTCCCATTTACTACATCACTACACCCAAATATTACACCAGTTACCCCCCCTCCCCCTTCCTCTCCCCCTCAGGTTATTAGTCACCACTCACCTCTCACTCCTCAGGCACCTCCGTACGGGTCCCCCACTGAGCTGCTTCTTCCCTGGTACAGGCCCTGGCTGCGCCGCTGTTGATCTTGTACGGCCCTTACCCTCGCCGCTGCATCTCTCTGTCCAGGCACCGGCTGGTGCCGCTTCTCCTGCCGGGCGGTAACTTTTCAAATGACACACACGCTGTACTGCCGACATCAGGGCGCGCGTTTGTCACAGAGAAAGCTGCCGGGCAGGTGACAGAGGACAGATCCTGAAGCTCTGCACAGTGTAGCAGCGAAACACAGGAATCTGTCCTCTGTTCCCTGCCTGGCAGCGTTCTCTGTGACACACGCGCGCCCTGATGTCGTTAGTACAGTGCGCGTGTGTTATTTGAAAAGTTCCCGCCCGGCAGGAGAAGCGGCACCACATCTCCAACTCTGATCTAATAGGCGGGCCGGTCACAGACAGTAGGCGGGCCGGATGTGGCCCGCGGGCCGCCCCTTGCCCAGGTCTGATCTAGAGGCATTATACGGACATGTCATTTTTACCCTATACTGAACATGGTGAATAAAAAAAAACAAAAACAAAACGAAATTTCACTTCTTTCAATATTTCTCCACATTTGGAATTTGTTTGTTTGCCGTTTTCTAGTACACTATATGGTAAAACTAATGGATTAATTCAAAAGTACAACACATCCTGCAAAAAATAAGCTGTCATATGACAAGATTGACAGAAAAATAAAAAAAAAGTTATAGCTCTTGGAAGGTATGAAAAGACAAGAATGAAAAATCACCAGATGGAAGCATGAAAAAAACACTGCAAAAAAATGCATAACAAATGTAACATGTGAACGTAGCCTAAGAGATGACTTGTAGAAATATATTGCAGAGAATAATATAATAACTGATAACCATCATTGATTCATGAAAGATAAGTCATGTCTAACCAACATGTTGGATAAGGAAGTGAGAGAAAATCTGGATATTAGTGATAGAGATTAGCTGATGTGATTTATTTGGAGTTTGCAAGTGCTTTTGATACTGTGCCACATAACAGTCTAATCAAGCTCCAGAAGTAAGTACTAGGGGAAAATATAAGCAGATGGGTAAGGAATTGGCTAAAAGATAGGAAACAAAGAGTAGTCATAAATGGTACATTCTCTAATTGGGCCATAGTCAGCAGTGGGGTGCCGCAGGGATCTGTGCTAGGACCGATTCATTTTAATCTCTTTATTAATAACCTTGTGGATGGGATTGATAGTAAAGTGTCAGTCTTTGCTGATGACACAAAACTATGTAGGATATTAAAAACTGACCTTGATAGTACAATAGTACAAAAAGACCTGGATAAGATGTCAGAATGGGCAGACAGGCAAATAAGATTTAATATTGATTAATGTAGAATAATGCACCCAGGATGGAGTTAATGGAAGTTAACTTGGGACTACAGAACAGGAGAAGGACTTGGGAATTCTGGTTACAAGTGAGCTGAGCAGCAGCACTCAATGCCAAGCAGCAGCTGCAAAAGCTATCAAGATTTTAGGTGTATAAAAAGATTAGATCCCGTGTTCCCAACGTATTGTTACCCCTCTATAAATCACTTGTAAGACCACATCTAGAATATGGGATCCATTCTTAGGCTCCTCATTTTAAAAAGGATACTCAGAAATTAGAGTCAGTTCAAAGGCGGCAACTAGATTATTGCACGGAATGGAAGGCCTCCCATATGATGAGAGGTAGGAAAAGTTGGGCTTGTTTATCTTATAAATTAGATCTCCTCTAAGATGTCTTTTTTCTATGTATAAATACATGTGTGGTCAATACAAAGGCAGGGATAGGACACATGATGTACATATCACATTATGGGTCGTCAAGGGGTTAAACATGAAAATCGGACAGACTTTCATCTGTGTTTTTTAATCAGTTTCATCATCATTTGGTTAATTTGTCAATTTTTACCAACAGTTTGGTCTGAGTTTCATCACTTTTTCTCATGTCAAAAAGAAAAATAAGTTTCTCTATCTTTTTCTATTTGTGAAAAATGGATAACAAATGAATGGTATTTGAGTGCTGTCTGAATTTTCCACATATCCATAGACTTGTATTAATGATTTTGATTCGATACTATCACACATATCTCTGAGTTTAAATCACCAAAAAAAAATTAGTTATTAGACCCCCTGAAGAAGACGGCAACGAAACGTGCACGCGTCGGGGTGTGGGCATCCTTTTCCTTACCAGGAGGCAGCATTACATCATTAGTTTGGTAAATATCTCGCTACTATGTACACCCTAATTGTACTCTGACATTTTTGAGTGGTTTTTCCTCCATCTATTACTGCCTCCTGCATTAAATGAATTCCTTTGCGGTGGTCTGGGTGAACTGCACTGGCTACTACGGAGATAGGCATTTGTGCTTCTGTAGCTTGTCCCCAGCTGCAGTTTAGTGCTCTTTGCCTCCATTTTTATGCATATGTGTATGTGTGATATGATTAATATGTGCATACTTATATTTACATTATATATACTATACGATTGCATTATCTCCTGTTAGTTCACCCACACCACGGTAAGGTTTTACATGGTATTATACGATGTGTTATTATGTAATCTTGTGACGCCCCCTTTTTTCAGTCACTGTGCCTTTTAAACATATATGTATTGTTCAATTTTTTATTAGACATGAATAAAAATTGTTTTTCTGACCTGTTGTTCGGTTTAATTTTTTTTGGTGATTTATATTGAATCCGAATGGTCCTATTAGTCCAATATACCCTCACATATAGTATGATCTCTATACAAGACTATTTGAAAGATTAATTACTCTGTGATGTGATATGGGTATTTTTCTCTAACCATTGGTGTATATCTCTGAGTTTGCACAGTGTCTGCAAAAAATCAGACATCTGAAAGGCCCCATTCACTATTATAGGTACTAGTACTATCTATGAAAGATGAGGATAGCAGATCATATATATTATATATATATATATATATATATATATATATATATATATATATATATTATATATATATATATATATATGTATACACATATCAGTATCTGAATGAGCCCTGAGATGAAGGTGAGTGAGCGAGAGAAGGGCAGAGTATAAAAGAGGGTCACAGTGAGGGAGAGACAAAAAAAGATCTTTTCTCATGTACCCATTTTCAGAAAATCCATGGTCACCTTAGGCACAGGTCCTCTCTATTATGTGCAACCGCTATTGATGTATATAAAAATGTATGAGCTGCAGCATGATCGGACCTCAGTTGCAGTAACACTCGCATGACACTCGGCTCCTGCTGTGCTGCCAGCGTGAGCCGAGTGTCATGCGATGATCGCAGTAGTCCCCTTGTGGCCCTGGCCTTAATGTGATTTTATGAAACTGGCTGTAAGAAAATTAAAGTAATATAGTGCTAGAGTAAAGGGTTAGAGATGAGCGAACCCTTGGAAGTTCAGTTTGGAGGACACAGTCGAACCATAGATAAGGTTCTGTTTGTGACCCTGACTTGATCCGAACCTCAATGGAAGTCAGTAATTTGGCAGTACGTGGCTCCACCCACATGCAGCCAGCCATAATCAGAACTCTTCCAGAAGGGTGGACGGGGTTTTTCAATTTCATTTCTGTGTGCACAGTGCATCTGATCACGCTGATTTTACCCCCAGTGCGAGCCGTTCCAACCACTGCAAGCAGCTCGCACAGGGCTGAGCATCACTCGTACCCAAGCACAGCGATGCTCGCTTGAGTGGTTTGCACTCGTAACTCACTCAAACTTCGATCCCAAACTTAGGGTTTTTTTGTAGTCTGTTTTCGAACTCGAACCTCAACCTAAGGTTTGCTTATCTCTATTAAGGGTCCCTTTCACTAACGAACTTATTCTTACAGCAACATACACAAAGTGACAAATGTCCTTAAGGCCCTGTGTGCACACTGCGCTTTTTGCCGCGGATTTGCCGCGTTTTTTTGCTGCAGAAAAGGTGTTTTTTGTTTATAACCTTTCTGCAGTCCTTCCCCAGCAAAATCTATGGGAAAACCGAAATGCTGTGCGCACACTGCGTTTTTTTTCCTATAGGCTTTGCTGCAGAATTTCTGCAGCTTTTCTGCAGCAAAAAAGAAGCAGCATGTCACTTCTTTTCCGCAGGTACCTGCGTTTTTGCCATGTATAATGGTAAACGCGGGTGTGTTTTTATTGCGTTTTTTGCTGCTGGTGCGGAATTCTGCCAGAGGGTGTGGATTTTTCTTAAGAAAAGCAAATTTCCCAGTGCGCACAGACCCTTAAAGTGGATATTTCCCATTGAACCGGACACAGGATGTAATGATGGCTTCAAAGATGAATAAAACATTTTTTCTTTGTCCCTGCATTCCGGAGATATTAGCAATCATATTGTTTGGCACCTAATAAGTTAACTTTTATGTAAAAGTGGGTGTTTGCAGTTAGTGGTCACTCGGGCGTGTACTTCTTCCAGCATAATGCTGACCAGTCATAAGCAGAAAGCAACACAACGGTGACAATACCATAGCTTAGAACAGATTTCTCAATGTTTGAGATGTAATGATACAGCCTTGGTCTCCGCCTGGTCAAACCTCCTGCATGATTAGAAAGCACAGATGACTAAGGCTATGTCCGCACTTTGCGTCGTCGTAGTTGCAGTTCAAAACATATGCTCTGGCAGAAATTGCTTTTGCCAAAGTTGCGTTTGAACACAAATTCGCAGTAAATACGCGTGTGTTTTTACCGCGTTTTTAGCGCTTTTTACCTGCGTTTCCATTGCTTAAAGTCAGATGCGTTTTGATTACAAAGACACTACTAAATAAAGTTTAGACATACAAACACTATGAAAAAAGGGGAAAAAAGATGAAAAAAATATAATTATTTAAATCATAACGAATACAGTTATATTTAATATAATTATAGCGGTTTTATACTATTTATCGCTATAATTCCAATAAATTAATATGTTTCATTAATTTAATTGTCGGACTATGTGTGTGTGTAAAGGGACATATCATTTCATTATTTTGATGTCAGAAACGCATGCGTTTGTATAGTCCAAAACGCATGTTTTCTGCAGCCAAAAAGCATGTAAAACGCTGGAATTTTGATGTTGCTTTTTACAACTTCTCATTGACTTCAATGTTAGCAAAACGCAGCCCAAATGGCAAAAACAATTGACATGCTGCTTCTTTAAACGCTGAGTTTTTGCCCAAAATCATGCAAATTAAACGCAGCGTTTTGAACTGCAAAGTGCGCACAAGAAATCCACTTTTCCCATAGACTTTGCAGGAAAATCAAAACGCATGCCTTTTGGCATTAAAACGCTGCAGTTCAAAACGCTGCGGAAAAGCAGCTGAAAACGCAAAGTGCGGACACAGTGCAATACCTGTGGGTGGAGGCAAAGTTTAGCTGTGTCACATTACAAACCCTTTTATCAGCTCTCCTCCTGTCCAAACACTATCACCTCCACACTGACCCCTCCACACTGACCGTCCAGAGATGTGTCAGTTGTGTTCCGAGCAACTTGTAAGCACTCTGCAGTGAAAGCAGGGAAGGGTATCATTACATCTCAAGCAGGAGAAGCCCAGAGCAGATTCTCCTGTGTGAGTTGTAATGGCAGCCCTGATCTCACTGAAGAGGAAGTACAAGTTTCTTGAACACAGCAGATATTCGTGTGATCACATTCACCCACTAAAAAAACCTACTCAAAGCTATGGTGGTGGAGTGGTCATTTTCTGCTGTGTTGGTGCCTGCTTATTATTGGTCAGCATCATACGGTAGATAGAACAAATACATAACACCAGTGTAAACTGATAACACCCAAATGACTTCACATTAGGTGGGAAAATCTTTGAATGAAAATATATTCATAATAGGGAGGCAAAATTAAAAATGAACATTTTATATCATTCTGCAGCCACTATTACGTCAGGTGTCCAGTTCAACATGAATAAGTTGGTGAAAGTCCTATAAGGTAATACAATAGTGCTGCAGTAGCTGAATGGACATTTAGTAACTTTCTAAGGGCTGCTTCTCACTTGCGAGTTTCTTGCAGTAGAGCAATGCGAGAAAATCTCGCATTGGAATCGGACACATGTTAGTGAATGATTCAGCTCGCATTTGCGATTTTTTTTCTCAGTCCAAATCGGACCGAGAAAAAAAATCGCAGCATGCTGCTTTTTTGCGAGTTTCTACTGCGAGTCTCTCCAATGCAAGTCTATGGGAGCGTGTAAATAATCGGATGTCACGGGACGGCACTCACACCATCCTAGTGACATCCGATTTTCTAAATACATTTCTCGCATGTTTCCTAAAACACTGGAAACGAGTGATGTCTCACAATGTCTGTCAATCACTATTCTCTGTCAGTCGGTCTCTCCCTCTCGGTCTCTAGTCTCTCTCTGTCGGTCCGTCACTATCTCTGTCACTCTCTCACAGTCTGTCGGTCATTTTCCCCTCCTCTCTCATACTCACCGTTCCTCGATCCCCGGCACGGCGCTGCACGGCGTTCACACTGCTCCGGCGGCTTTTACTATTTTGAAAAAGCCGGCCGCTCATTAAACAATCTCGTTTTCCCTGCTTTCCCCGCCCACCGGTGCCTATGATTGGTTGCAGTGAGACACGCCCCCACGCTGATTGACAGCTGTCTCACTGCAACCAATCACAGCAGCTGGTGGGCAGGTCTATACTGTGCAGTGAAATAAATAATTAAATAATTAAAAAAAACGGCGTGCAGTCCCCCCAATTTTAATACCAGCCAGATAAAGCCATACGGCTGAAGGCTGGTATTCTCAGGATGGGGAGCTCCACGTTATGGGGAGCCCCCCAGCCTAAGAATATCAGTCAGCAGCCACCCAGAATTGCCGCATACATTAGATGCGACAGTTCTGGGACTGTACCCGGCTCTTCCAGATTTGCCCTGGTGCGTTGGCAAATCGGGGTAATAAGGAGTTAATGGCAGCCCATAGCTGCCACTAAATCCTAGATTAATCATGTCAGGCGTCTCCCCAAGATACCTTCCATGATTAGGCTATGTGCGCACTAGAAATGTGAAGTTTCTCAAGAAAATTTCTTGAGAAACTTCTGGGAGTGAAAGATTTCCGGACCTCCGGAAAAAATCCGCACCAAATCCGCATGCGGATTTGCTGCGGATTTGCCGCGGAATAGCCGTGAAATTGCCGCGATTTTCCCGCGGTGGTTCCCTGCGGATTTTGCAGGCTGTACTGCCGAAATCCGCAGGGTACCTGCGGAAATAATGGACATGCTCATTTTCTCAAGAAATTTTCTCGAGAAATTCTTCTCAAGGAAATTTCTTGAGAAAAATCCGCACAGTGCGCACAGCTATTTTTTTTTCATAGAATTTGCTGGGAAATGTCTGCACAAAGATTGCAGATATTTCTCAAGAAATTTCCGCGGCAAATCCGCGGGTAAATCCGCGGGAAAAACGGTCTAGTGCGCACAGAGCCTAATTTTGTAAGTGACAGTAAATAAACACAAACACCTGAAAAAATAATTTATTAGAAATAAAAAACAATAACAAATTCCCTGGTTCACCAATTTAATAAGCCCCAAAAAGCCCTCCATGTCCGGCGTAATCCACGGACCTCCAGCGTCGCATCCAGCTCTGCTGCATGAAGGTGACTGGAGCTGCAGAAGACACCGCCGCTCCTGTCACCTCCACGCAGCAACTGAGGTGAGTAGTGCGATCAGCTAAGCTGTCACTGAGGTTACCCGCTGTCACTGGATACAGCGGTGGCCGCGAGTAACCTCAGTGACAGCTCAGCTGATCGCGCTATTCCCTTCATTAGCTGCGTGGAGATGACAGGAGCGGCGGCGTCTTCAGCAGCTCCGGTCACCTTCATGCAGCAGAGCTGGAAGCGACGCTGGACCATCCTGGATTATGTCGGACATGGAGGGCTTTTTCGGGCTTATTAAAGTGGTGAACGAGGATATATGTTTGTGTTTTTAATTTCTAATAAAGGATTTTTCCAGGTGTGTGTGTTTAGTTACTGTAACAGATTAATCATGGAAGGTATCTCGTGGAGACGCCTGACATGATTAATCTAGGATTTAGTGGCAGCTATGGGCTGCCATTAACTCCTTATTACCCCGATTTGCCAACGCACCAGGGCAAATCGGGAAGAGCTGGGTACAGTCCCAGAACTGTCGCATCTAATGTATGCGGCAATTCTGGGTGGCTGCTGACTGATATTGTTAGGCTGGGGGGCTCCCCATAACGTGGAGCTCCCCATCCTGAGAATACCAGCCTTCAGCCGTATGGCTTTATCTGGCTGGTATTAAAATTGGGGGGACCGCACGCCGGTTTTTTTAATTATTTATTTCACTGCACAGTATAGACCCGCCCACCGGCTGCTGTGATTGGTTGCAGTGAGACAGCTGTCACTCAGCGTGGGGGCGTGTCTCGCTGTAACCAATCATAGGCGCCGGTGGGCGGGGAAAGCAGGGAATACGAGATTGTTTAATGAGCGGCCGGCTTTTTCAAAATAGTAAAAGCCGCCGCAGCAGTGTGAATGCCGTGCAGCGCCGCGCCGGGGATCGGCGAGTATGAGAGAGGGCTGCTAACTTCAGTCACTCAGGGGATTAGCGGTCACCGGTGAACCCTTCACAGGTGATCGCTAATCAGGACTCGGCACAGACAGAGCCGCAGCATGACAATGAAGTTTTGTGAAGTTCACCAGAGTTCATTCTGATCGTGCGGCTCGGTCTGTGTCTGCTGTCATCTGCCATTCAGCTCTGCTACATGGCTGTCTGCGTCTGCTGTCAACGGCCATGTAGCAGAGGTGAATGGCAGATGACATAGTAAAAAAATACGCATTACACACGCATTACACACGCTAGTAAAATCATTAATTTATTCAGAAAAAGCATCTCACTTGCGTTGCACTCGCACCTAACGTGAACTAAAATCAGCCGAGTTTTTTTCAGCCCAGTCGGACCGATTTTACTCGCATAGATGTGTTTCCAGCCTAATAAACAGGGTGGTCCAAAAGTAGGTGGACAGTATGTGTAATAGGGTTATCAAACATGGTGTAAAGTGAAACTGACTCAGTTGCCCTTAGCAACCAATCAGATTCCACTTTTCATTCTTCACAAACTCTTTGGAAATGAAAGGTGGAATCTGATTGGTTGCTAAGGGCAACTGAGTCAGTTTCACTTTACACCAAGTTTGATAACCCTATTACACATACTGTCCACCTACTTTTGGACCACCCTGTATATGAAAATGCAGAGAGATATTTAGGCTTCCATTCATGGAAAAAGAGTCACCGGGCAAGATGTAAGAAACACCTCTGACCTTTCACTCATTAAAGCATCTGAGAGTCCTTGGATGTCTGTACAGAAGAATAGTGGTAATGGGTGAATAAAATTGACAATTTCTGGTGTCAGGGCACTCTTATTTTATTTTAAGACTCAGTTAAATTTTCTTACAATGGACTACTTTTGTTTTCTCTCGTGTTCCAAAAACAAAAAATACATTATGCTCATTTTATAACACTACTTTCTGTAACCACGTTTCACTGATTGCCCTTGTGGCTCAAATCTAAAGGGTTAGGCTGGAGTCAGATTTGCGTGTGAATCGCACTAGGATCACATAATATTGCCCAATCCGATCCAGGTGATGCAATGAAATGAGAGGAGAGGACTAGAGGAGAGGAGAAGAGTAGAGGAGAGGACAGGGTGTGGGGGTGGTGAGGAGGTAAGGAGGAGGAAAGGAGGAGGAGAGGAGGGGGGTGAGGGAGGAAGGAGGTAGGTGGAGGAAGGAGGTGGGTGGAGGAGGGAGGGGTGAGGAGGGAATGTTGAGGGGGGAGTCTGTGCATTATATATCTGTCTGTCATTATATATGTGTCTGTGCATTATATATATGTCTGTGTGTGAGTGTGATATGTGCGTTTACTCTCTGCTCAATTTCCTCTTCCTGTTCTAATGACATCACTTCCTTGCAAAACGCAGGGTAGTGATGAAAACTATGTTCCGAAAAACACGAAATACTGCGGTAATAACGCATGAAAACGCAATGAAACGCACATAATTTGCTACCTGCGTTATCCCCTGCGGTATTTCATGATTACATTACAGTTAATGGGGTAAAATACCACAGGTACCTGTGGAAAAGAAGTGACATGCACATTAATTCCGCAGCAGAGATTCCGCAGCAAAACCTGTTGGCGCAAAAAAACGCATTTTTTTTTACCATAGGTTTTGCTGGGGAAGGACTGCAGCAAGATTATCAACATTTTCTGCAGCAAAACATGTAGCAAAACTGCAGAAAAAAACTCTGTAAAAATCACAGCGTGCGCACAGGGCCTTATTCTTAACACTGCACATCCTTCCTCTGCATCCCACCTTCCTGCTTGCCGAGGGTGAAGCGCTCTAGATAAATGACAGCTGAGATCAGTGGCATTGATTAGCCACATGCCCACTTGCTCTCCCATGCTGCAAGCAGAGGCGGCTTTGCCTTTGCGACAAAGGAGAACAGGCGCAATGCTGGTTGCAGTGATGAGGCCAGCTTTAAGCCTGCTTTACACCATACGATCCAGCATACGATATCGTATGTGATCGTACCCGCCCCCATCGTATGTGCGGCACGTTCAATTTGTTGAACATGTCGCACAAACGAATAACCCCCCGTCACACGTACTTACTCTTCCATACGACCTCGATGTGGGCGGCGAACATCCACTTCCTGGAGTGGGAGGGACATTCGGCGTCACATCGACGTCAAGCGGCAGCCGGCCAATAGAAGCGGAGGAGCGGAGATGAGCGGGACGTAAACATCCCGCCCACCTCCTTCCTTCCGCATTGCTGGCCGGGAGCCGCGGGACGTAGGTAAGATCTGTTCATCGGTCCCGGGGTGTCAAACACTGCGATGTGTCTATCCCGGGTACGATGAACAACCTGACGTTCAATTTTTAGGAATTGAACGACGTGCATGCGATGAACGTTTTACCGTTCAATTGCAATCGCACATAGCTGTTACATGCTGCAATGTAACTTACGATGCCGGATGTGCGTCACTTGCGACGTGACCCCGCCGACACATCGTAAGATATATTGTAGAGTGTAAAGCGCCCTTTAGAGCAGCGCTTGTGACTCGCCCACCCCAGGGCTATGGGACACCCGGTGCCGGGCCGGACCAGTCCGGGGGTTGTCAGTGGTGGCGGGGCCCGACTCCGTGGCCCTGGTGGGTGTCAGTTTAAATATGGCTGGTGACTTGGGAGCAATTAAAGTATTTGTTTCGTGACGCCACCTGTGGTTTGCGGCTACTAAGCCGCCGCTGCTGTGTGAGGCCTCCGGGGTGATGATATGGCAGCAATGGTGGTACTGCTCCCCGCAGGTGGAGCGGTGCCCCGGGGACACTGTTGGTGCTCGTGAAAGTCTATGGTGTTGTGTAGATAACACGGTGCAGGGCCGACAGGCAATGAAAGAAACAGGCACAAACAACAGTCTCTTTACCTTCTCCTCTTTTACTTTAAGAACAGTCCAGTCCTGGGAGACCGTCACAGGTGGTGAAGGGGATCCGGTCGGCCTGGAAGTACTTGGGGTGATCTTTTTGGCCAGCTGAGTATGAGGCCTACTCCTGTTCTTTTCCTTACTAATATAGGACCCTGCTCTCTGGATTTAGCAATGGCCCTCTTGCTGCTGGGACCGGTGGTACGTCCCTTTCCCTCTGTGGTAGGCTGCGCAGGCCCTCTCTGGTGCTTCTCTGCTGGAGTCCACACCGGGCCCTGATGATGCAGCTGTACCTTCGGGCTGTTTATGGGCCAGGTGCTTGCAGCTCTCCTGCCCTTCGGATTCGGCTACCAGGAAGTATTTTAAGCCCTGGTGGCCACAGACTCCGATGTCAGAGTCTCTTCTGTGCCCCTCTGCTACTCCTGCTTCCCTGGGCCAAGCTGCTCCAGCTCTAGGCCCCAGATCCACAGGACAGCACACTCTGCGTCTGCTTGCTATCACTTCTCTCTACAGACTGAACACTACTTCCTCCCTCAGGTCAGACTTAAGGAATGCTCCCTGGAATTCCAGGTTCAGAGATCCCCTTGCTGGCCGGAGGGAGAACTGCGTTGGATGTTAAACTTACTGGCCAATAGACCTCCCAATTACCTCCAGGCTCAGCATTAACCCTTTGGGAGGGCAATGCTGTTGTGGCGACCAGGTCCTGGGGCGCCACACTCCCCCTTAGTTAAATTCAGTACTCCCGGACTGTAGAAACAAAACATAACATGTTAGAACATTTCATCCCATTATGGGAGGCGCATTACTTGAACGTTACAAACTCAAACACTACTATAAGAGTCCATACTATGAAGAAAAAGACATGGATCGCACATCCCAAAAATACAATGATCTAAAGCCGCTAGGCAAAAAATTAAATAGAACATGAGGTTCTTTTGTTACCATTCTGATCAGATTGTATTAAGCCCACTGCCACGTCACGGCAAACCTCTTGAGTGAGTCCCTAACCTGACCTTTTTGTGTGGCACCGTGCACTGACCACCGCCGCAGTGACAAAGCGCCAGCAGGGCGGGCGACCTGGTGCCTCACAGCACCCATGCTGCAAGGCAAAGCCCCCAAGGCTCCAGGCCGCGCCGCCCCACCGACACCACACCACCACAACAGCAGCCACCACACAGCACCAGCACACAGTGAGAGGAGCTGTGCACTCACCTCCCACTGGCTCCCATATGTGAACTGGGAGCAAAAAGAAGGCTGACCCTTCTTGCAGTCTCCTGCTGATTAAAATCACCTGTGCCAAATGGGGAGAGTGCAGATCCAAGCAAAAAAAAAAAGAGGGGGATAGACTGATATAAATACCATACTATGAAGAAAAAGACGTCTATCCCCCTCTTTTTTTTTTTTTTTTTTTGCTTGGATCTGCACTCTCCCCATTTGGCACAGGTGATTTTAATCAGCAGGAGACTGCAAGAGGGGTCAGCCTTCTTTTTGCTCCCAGTTCACATATGGGAGCCAGTGGGAGGTGAGTGCACAGCTCCTCTCAATGTGTGCTGGTGCTGTGTGGTGGCTGCTGTTGTGGTGGTGTGGTGTCGGTGGGGTGGCGCGGCCTGGAGCCTTGGGGGCTTTGCCTTGCAGCATGGGTGCTGTGAGGCACCAGGTCGCCCGCCCTGCTGGCGTTTTGTCGCTGCGGCGGTGGTCAGTGCACGGTGCCGCACAAAAAGGTCAGGTTAGGGACCCACTCAAGAGGTTTGCCGTGACGTGGCAGTGGGCTTAATACAATCTGATCAGAATGGAAACAAAAGAACCTCATGTTCTATTTAATTTTTTGCCTAGCGGCTTTAGATCATTGTATTTTTGGGATGTGTGATCCATGTCTTTTTCTTCATAGTATGGCTACTATAAGAGTCCAGTGTGGCTCCCTGCCAGGTGTCCATTACACTGCTCCATGGGGGACCCGCCGCGATCAAACCCCCAACGTAGGCTCTGGGCGTGCGTCAGAGCATTGATGACCCCACTCTATGCACGCCGGACGGGTTTTCTTCAGGGGTGTTGAGCACACTGGTGCTAACTATGTACAATTAGAGTGTTGGCCACCCATAGTCCAGTGGCCCAATCGTCCATTTACTTAATCACCTAAAACACAACATTACATACAAGACATTTTCACATAACTATTTACACTCTGTTAGGTATTTTACTTTCTATGTTCTATACCTTGGAGGGGGCTGACCCCGAGTGCTACGTTGGGACCGGCGTAGCTCTGGGGTTTGTCCCTGACTACTTGGAGTGTCTGCCCCCTCCCGTGTTATTGGTAGGCCTAACCCTGACAAGGATGCATGTTGGTTGCCTACGGGGTCTCAGATTCGCCAAGGGTATGGCAGGTTCACCACTGGCAGGGGGTTGAGCCTCCTGTTCTACTGCTGGCGTGTCAGCTCGTGTTGGAGCGGACGGTTCTTTAGGTGGATCTGGAACCTCTTCTGTTTCTGGCTCGACCAACTGCGGGAACGTCAAGACTGGTACCACTATGGCATTGTTTATTCGGGTCCAAGTTTTGGGGAATTTTCCAAGGATTGTTTGGATCATCTCTTCCTCTTTTTCTTGACTTTGGGGACTTTCTTGTACTACTTCTACTTCTTTTTGGATTCTGCACCGTTCAGGGCACACTTTCAGGCGGTCTCGAGAAACTGCTTGATAGGTCTTGCCTTCATCTTTGCTTATGAGACATACCTTACTATTGTCAAAGTTGGAGGGAATAATGGTGTAGGGTTCATTCTCCCACTGATCATCTAATTTATGCGCCCTCTGCTTTTTCTTGAGGACCTGTTCTCCAGGTGCTAAGGGAGTTGCTGGGGCTGTTTGATTGTAGTTCTGCTCTTGTCTCGTTCTTGCTTAGGACAGGCTCCTTTCTACGCATTCCTGGACTTTGCGGTACTGCTGTTGTCGCTCTGTATCCCAATCTTCTATCTCCTGAACCGCTTTAGGTGACACAGTCCCCATCTCAAAGTCTACAGGTAACTTGCCAGGTCTTGCTCGCATCAGGTAAGCAGGGCTGCAGTTGGTCGAATTTACTGGGATATGGTTGTACAGGTCTACCAGATCTGGTAACTTCTCTGGCCATTGGTTTCTTTCTTCCAGAGGTAGAGTCTTCAGCATATCAATAACCACATGGTTCATCTTCTCGCACAATCCATTGGTTTGGGGGTGGTACGGTGTTGTTCTGATTTTCTTACAGCCGTACATGTTACAGAACTCTTGGAACACTTCTGCCTCGAATGCAGGACCTTGATCAGTCAGTACCCTTTCCGGATAACCGTGAGGCCGACAAAAGTATGCCTGGAATGCTCTAGCTGCTGTTCTGGCTGTCTGGTCCTTCACAGGCACTACTACCAGGAAACGAGAGTAATGGTCCACAATGGTGAGGGCGTACACATAGCCTGACCGGCTTGGTGTTAACTTCACGTGGTCCAGGGCCACCAACTCCAGGGGCTGCTTCGTGACAATTGGCTGTAGGGGAGACATCTGGCTGGCATCATCCTTCCGCCTCAGGTTACACGGACCACAGTCTCGGCACCACTTCTCGATCGTCTTTCTCATGTGCACCCAGTAGAACCGATCACGGAGTAGGGTCTCCAACTTCTTCCACCCGAAGTGTCCTGCTTTATCATGGTAAGCTGCTAGGACCATTGGAGCATCCCTCTGTGGGACCACTATCTGCCAGACGAGTTCATTCGTTCGCCAGTTGACATATCTCTTGCAGAGCTTGCCTTGGTACATGAACAGTCGTCCCCTCTCCTTCCACAACTGCTGGGCTTCTTGTGGAGCGTCTGGACCGAGATGGGTCTCAGCTTGTGCTAGCTTTTCTTTGACCAATCGCACGGCCGGGTCACCGTTCTGTGTCTCTTCCCAATTATGGTGGAGTAATGGGTTGACTGAGACCTCGTGCTGGCTCGAGCGCTTCACTCCTACAGCATGCTCACACTGGGAAACACCTTGGTGATGGAAAGCCGGTAACTCTATCTCTTCGAGTTCATCCAGGTCTTCTCCAGACTCGGGTAAGTGAGGCATTCTGGACAGCACATCAGCATTGTTATTCTTCTTGCCAGCCCGGTACTTGATGGTAAAGTCAAAGTTAGACAGCCGGGCCATCCATCGCTGTTCCAACGCACCTAACTTGGCTGTTGCCAGATGTGTCAACGGATTGTTGTCCGTGAAGATGGTGAACTTGGCCGATGCCAGATAGTGCTTGAAGCGTTTAGTCACCGCCCAAACAATAGCGAGGAACTCCAGCTTGAAGGAACTGTAGTTTTCTGGATTCCTTTCTGTGGGCCGAAGCTTCCTACTGGCGTAAGCTATCACCTTCTCTCTGCCTCCCTGCACCAGGGACAGAACTGCTCCCAGTCCCACGTTGCTGGTGTCTGTATACAGTACAAACGGCTGGCTGTAGTCAGGATAGGCCAGAATTTCTTCTCCCGTGAGAGCCCCTTTCAGCCGGACAAAAGATGTTTCTATTTGGCTGTTCCATTCAAATGGAGGGCTGTGCTTCTTAGCCTGCTTTGGCTGGCCCACCAGGAGATATTGAAGAGGCGCTGCTATCTTTGTGAAACCATCAATGAACCTTCGGTAGTAGCCCACCAGTCCAAGGAACTGCCGCACCTCCTTTACCGTGGTGGGTCTTGGCCAGTCCTTGATTACGGTGACTTTCTCCGGATCAGGTGCCACACCTTCTGCGCTGACCACATGACCCAGGTACTGTACCTTTGGCTTCAAGAGGTGAAATTTGGACGGCTTTATCTTCAGGCCATACTCCGACAGGGACTCAAACACTTCTGCTAAGTGCCTCAGGTGATCTTCGTAAGTCTTGGAGTAGACTATGACGTCATCCAGGTACAATAGCACGGTTTCAAAGTTGTGATGGCCCAAGCAGCACTCCATCAACCTTTGGAATGTCCCTGGGGCATTGCAGAGCCCGAACGGCATACAATTGAACTCGCAGAGACCCATTGGTGTCGTGAATGCAGTCTTCTCTTTGTCCGCCTCTGCCACGGGAACCTGCCAATACCCACTGGTGAGATCCAGGGTGGAGAAATAATTAGCTGATTTTAAGGCCGTTAGTGACTCTTCTATTCTGGGTAGTGGATAAGCATCTTTATGTGTATTGCGGTTAATTTGTCTGTAATCTACGCACATTCTCATTGTACCATCTTTTTTCTTTACGAGCACTAGTGGAGCTGCCCAAGGGCTACAGCTATCTCTGATAACCCCAGCCTCCTTCATTTCCCGTAACATTTCTTTGGCACGCTGATACTGTGCTGGGGGTACAGGGCGGTATCTCTCTTTAATGGGATGATGATCACCCGTGGGGATTTGATGTTTAACCCCTTTTACCTGCCCAAAATCTAGGGGGTGTTTGCTGCAGACCCGCTCGTACTCCTGTACCACCCGGTAAACCCCATGCTTTTGGTGTGAGGGGGTGGAGTCGGTGCTCCATGTAATTTTTGGCACCAGTCTTCCAGCTGTCCCTTGGAGCCATTGTCTTCCGCCTGGTCGGACGGGATCAAGGGTTCCACTGCTTTGATGGTATTGTTACTGACAGTGTACAGTTTTGCTACAGTGGCGTACCGGGGCAATTTGGCTTCCTCCTCCCCACAATTCAGGACACGGACGGGCACTCTTCCCTTGCGGACGTCTGCTACCCCTCTGGCTATCAGGACTCCAGGCCTACTGTCTGAATACACCGGTTCTACCAAGGCCTGGTAATCCTGACCCTTGAGGCCTATTGCTGCCCGACACCATATCAACATTTCACTTCTTGGGGGTATTGCAATGGGGAGGGGGTCACTTACCCTCACACTGCCAATTTCTCCTCCGGCCAGCTCTACCTGCTGCCTCCTCATCAGGGCTCTGATCTCCCTCTGTAGGGCACGCTGCTGCCCGGAGCTGGCAGTTTCAGACGCCTGTTGCAACAAAATTATCACTTCGGCAATACAATTTTCTATCACATCTGTACCAATGGTTAGCAGTGGGTCAGATTCTTTGCGATCAATATCTACAATTATCATCCCCTGACATGGCAATTCTACCCGCCCCACTTTAATGGTTACTTCTTTATACCCAATTTGAGGCAAGGGCTGACCATTACTGGCCACAATTGTTAAATCATCATCTGGGCCATGGTCAATGTCTGAATCAGCCCAATATCTTTTGTACAGTTTATAAGGGATGGTTGTTACCTGGGACCCCATATCCAGGAGGGCATTCAAAGGGATCCCATCCAGCACAATAGGAAGGACCAGGCGTCCTCCCACATACTTGCTGCGACTGGGGGTTGAGCCGGGCTTCCTTACACCTGGGGGTCGGCTCCTGGCACCAGGCTCGGCCCATTTAAAGGACAGTGTGTTGCAATATGGCCCGCCTGGCTGCAGCGGCGGCAGATCGGTTGTCCCGTTGAATCATACCGGTCTGTGTCTTTTCCTCAGGTCGGCGGAATCCTCCTCTGTCGCATCCATGGGACGTCATCTGGGCTGGAGGCCAACTCGATTCTTGCAGGCGATGGGGTCACTTGTAGAGACTGCACGGTCTTGGCAAGGGCAGCTACAGTCTTGGTCAGCTCCTGGACCTGCTGTCTGAGCTCTGCAGCGGGATCCTTATCCAGGGACTGCGCCTCAGCCCCTGCAGCAGCTCGTGTTGCAGGCACCACCCCGGGGTACGTGATAGCAAGAGGCTGGAGGGGTACTGGGTCATTCGGTGTAGATTCTCTCAGTACCCGGATGGCCTGGTCCTTAAACTTTGCAAAGTCCAGAGCAGGGTTCTGCAGGACCATGATACGCAGCTGGGTCCTGTGGGCATCTGACAGGAGCCCTTCAATGAACTGCTCAGTTAGGAGTTTGTCTTCTTCACGTACACTCTCTGGGTCCACCTGTTTAATTGCTTTCAGGGCCTCCTGCAAGTTTAAGGCATAGTCCCTTATGCTGTCTGTGGCCCGTTGTTTGCACCCAAAGAATCTCATCTTTATTTCTGCTGCGGTGCGGGTGTCGAAAGTACTCTTTAACTTGGCCAGTATCTGGGTTGCTGTCCCTTTATCTGTATCAGGCCAGGACTTCACTTCACGCTGGGCCACGCCGGCTAGCTGCCCCATTAATATGCCCACCTTCTGGCTCTCAGTCAGCGGATACACCCGGAACAAGCTGTGCAGCCTTTCTCTGAAGTCGCTCAGGGTATGTGACTCCCCGGAGTACTGCGGCAGCCATTCTGCTCCCGGGATGTACGGCATTGTGATCGGCATTACCGGCGCTACCGCGGGGGCTGGGGCGACGGCGACTGGGATTACATCGGCCGGTGCTGCTGCGTCTTGAACTACTACAGCCACTGGCTCTCCCTCGGTGTCGGACATCTTCCTCCCCCTTAGTGAACCTTACCAGGCTCCGCTTTCTTTTTACAATCTCTTCCGGGTAGCGCGGGGTTAACGACCCTCCGCTCTGATGGCGCGCTCCCTTCGCGCTCTTTTTCGGGCACGCCCCCTCTTCTTCCTGCACTCAGCGAAGCTAATGGCGGCGGCAGTCTTCAAACAGTAAACACAGTCTTTTCAAAGGCGCACAGTACCCGGTGGGCGCCGGGCACGAAATCCTGTTCGTGACGCCATAAGTTGACTCGCCCACCCCAGGGCTATGGGACACCCGGTGTCGGACCGGACCAGTCCGGGGGTTGTCAGTGGTGGCGGGGCCCGACTCCATGGCCCTGGTGGGTGTCAGTTTAAATATGGCTGGTGACTTGGGAGCAATTAAAGTATTTGTTTCGTGACGCCACCTGTGGTTTGCGGCTACTAAGCCGCCGCTGCTGTGTGAGGCCTCCGGGGTGATGATATGGCAGCAATGGTGGTACTGCTCCCCACAGGTGGAGCGGTGCCCCGGGGACACTGTTGGTGCTCGTGAAAGTCTATGGTGTTGTGTAGATAACACGGTGCAGGGCCGACAGGCAATGAAAGAAACAGGCACAAACAACAGTCTCTTTACCTTCTCCTCTTTTACTTTAAGAACAGTCCAGTCCTGGGAGACCGTCACAGGTGGTGAAGGGGATCCGGTCGGCCTGGAAGTACTTGGGGTGATCTTTTTGGCCAGCTGAGTATGAGGCCTACTCCTGTTCTTTTCCTTACTAATATAGGACCCTGCTCTCTGGATTTAGCAATGGCCCTCTTGCTGCTGGGACCGGTGGTACGTCCCTTTCCCTCTGTGGTAGGCTGCGCAGGCCCTCTCTGGTGCTTCTCTGCTGGAGTCCACACCGGGCCCTGATGATGCAGCTGTACCTTCGGGCTGTTTATGGGCCAGGTGCTTGCAGCTCTCCTGCCCTTCGGATTCGGCTACCAGGAAGTATTTTAAGCCCTGGTGGCCACAGACTCCGATGTCAGAGTCTCTTCTGTGCCCCTCTGCTACTCCTGCTTCCCTGGGCCAAGCTGCTCCAGCTCTAGGCCCCAGATCCACAGGACAGCACACTCTGCGTCTGCTTGCTATCACTTCTCTCTACAGACTGAACACTACTTCCTCCCTCAGGTCAGACTTAAGGAATGCTCCCTGGAATTCCAGGTTCAGAGCTCCCCCTGCTGGCCGGAGGGAGAACTGCGTTGGATGTTAAACTTACTGGCCAATAGACCTCCCAATTACCTCCAGGTTCAGCATTAACCCTTTGGGAGGGCAATGCTGTTGTGGCGACCAGGTCCTGGGGCACCACACTTGCAAGCTTTATAGCACACACACTTCAGTTGATCCAAGTTCCTTACCTGGGAGACCAGCCATCTCTGATAACCTAGACAATGAGCACTAACCACTAGAAGAAAAAAATCTTTTGTTCTTGAGAACAGAGAGGATTTTCAATTAAAGGTAAATTGCAGATTTGCTTGTTTTACAAATTAAAAGGTAAATTGCAGATTTGCTTGTTTTACAAAGAACTTTGCATTAAAGGCATTGTATCATTATCATACATGGATACAATTGCAGATCGCGGACTTGATGCACATTTGCAGACATATTTTTCCATCCAGCCAGATAACACGATTACACTAAACCCTGCGTTTGTGCATAAACTGCTGCCTTTTGCCATCACTGAAGCATGTCTGCACCGCTGAGCCAGGGCAGGTTGTCTGACGGAAACTGGGTTTTACAAATATTCAAAATATATTCTTCCCTTCCTGAAAAGGCACTCAAGGGAAATTCTACAATTGGTAATTTCAAGTTCAGTAATAAAAACAATTCTCAATTTACTGTAAATCTCTGGGAGGCAAAATGTCACTTTAGATTAGTCACTGCTATGCCGTCATTTGCTGATGCTGGCAAAAGCAGTCAACATTGATTAGGCACCATATTGTGGAATAGCTCAGCACTCCAGCCAGTATGCTAAATGCTAGATAGTTAGTGTTACAAATGTATTTCCATTGTGTGTACATTTCATGACAAAGTGTCGACAGATGCTGAGCACCCGCTACACTCAGCACTTTCAAGTTTTGCTACTTGTTTCACATTATCAACATTTTTACAACAAAACAAGTCTATTAATTTCTACCATGTTAATATAATTACAGCACAGGTTTCCATGTGGCCAACACAGTATGAACTAGAGAACTGTAAAACTATTTCACGGTCAGTGTACAAACATTGATTTCTGGACTGGCTACGAGTCTGCAACGATCTCATAGGCATATAACAAGAGGCTAAATGTACGCCTGGCCCAGAAGTCACAGACCATACACAGACTAATCTGAGAGCAGCATAATGGACAGACCGAAACCCTGATGCTATTAATGAGGCACTTACTGTAGTTTTGATAAAATCCCTATTTTATCAGGGGATTCTCACTAGAGCACTAGTAAACCTGCAACCATATGGTCCTCCATATTTATGAGCTGTGTAAAACTCCACCCCCACCACTGATTGGCAACTTTATGTGTACACTGTGCATAGGGAGAAAGCTCCAATCAGTGGTGGGGGCGGGATTACAAAGAGCTCTACATCTGGAGAACTGCTATAACTGGAACACATAAAACAGGGATTTCATAACAACTGCAGCAAGCAGCTGTCACGCTCGATATAGGGGAATACCAGACGAACGAGGAAGGGGGGGACCCTGTCTCTACGGAAGGGGGAAGATGGTGATCCCTGGTAAAACCTACTGCTGGCCCTTGGCTCCCCTAAAATCCCTAAATAGGTTCTGCAAATACATGATAATCAATATACGTAGGCCCTGGCTGACCTTAAAGTAAACCTGTTAGGTCCCATATGCATTCTAATCTAGTAGCTGTGTGATGTGTGGCCTAATAACCCTTTCCTACCCATCCCTGTGTTGTATTATTGTGTAATATGAATGTATAAAAAAAACATTTTATTACTTACATATTCCCTATGTAAATGATCAGAGGGCTAGTCCCCTGGGCGTCGCATTGCCCTGTGGGCGTAATACCATGGATTTACAAGAGCGACCTTACAGTCAGCTCCTTGAGGTCCCGCGTGTGCGCACTTGCCATTCCCGCAGCCTTGTTATCTGGGTGCTTGCTTCTCGGCTTCAGATGCGCTGTACACATGGTCGGAACTGCAGGAGTCTTGTAAGCATACGCAGTGCGCGTCTGAAGCCGACAAGCAACCAGGATGAGAAGGTGGAGAGAATGATACGCGTACACGCGCGGAATCTCAAGGAGCTACCGGTGACATCGCAGGGGCGTGATACCACAGAAAGCCTGCAAATGCCAACGGGGTAATGTAACGCCCAGGGGACTAGACCCTCTGATCATTTACATAGGGAACATGTAAGTAATAAAATGTTTTTTTATACATTTATATTTACACAAAAATACTACACAGGGATGGGTAGGACGGGGTTACTAGGCCACACATCAAACTGCTTGTAGGTCAGAACGCATATGGGACCCGACAGGTTCCCTTTAAAATAGGCCCTAGGTAATGACAGGATGGGATAAGCTCTAGTCAACCCCACTAAGTCCTAAAGAACACTCAGGGAAAACAAAAGGGAATGCAAATCCACAACTCATCTGCAAGATGACTTTGAGAGAATGACAGCAACATTCAGCAACGTGTTTCAACAGGAGATTTCAAGCCGACTGCTTGTAATCTGGACAGCATAGAAGTAAACTCTATTACTAGCAACAAACCAAGGAGAAACACAGGTACATACAGACACAGGGAGGGGGGATAAGGACTTGGGTCCAAAAGGGAAAGCGTTAACCCTAAGGCCATGTGCGCACGTTGCGTATTTGCATGCAGTTACGCTGCGATCTGCACCGCAGCGTAACTGCATGCGTCCTGCGTCCCCAGCATAATCTATGAAGATTATGCAGGAGACGTGCGCACGTGGCGTCTTAGAGAGCAGCGCTTCGGCTGCTGCGCAAAACGCACGTTCTAAGAAGTGACATGTCACTTATTCCGTGCGCTCTGCCTGCATACCCCGCTTTGTCTATGGGAGGGGCTGCACTCAGAGCGCATGAAATCGGCTTTTTTTTTTCATCGGACTCTTTCTGCAGCGATTTGAAGCGCACGTGTGCTGTTCAAATCGCTGCAGAAATTTCTGCAGGGACAGAACGCTACGTGCGCACATAGCCTAACAGGGAAGATACATAGAACGCCATTCACACCAAGGACCTTCTGCTGCCGAACACCACAGGGTTGTCTGTCAACCGTGACAGCAGCCCAGTAAATGATACACTGCTGGAATCAGGGTCTCTGCCTACATCATGATGCTCTTAGAGGGGGTAAGTAAAAACTTGGTTCCTTTTAAATAATACTTCCCCAAAACATACTCATCCTTTAAGAGCCCTAAGAGCCAGTAAATGCTAAGCAAAGAAAATCTGCAAAATAAGTTTTCAGTGCACTGTCTCTTATACATAAAGCATCGACATTCTGATCCACCTCTAGTGCTGCTTCTCCTCTGAGTTTGTATTTGGCTGGCACACTAATCATAAGATTAAAAGCACCGACAGGGGAAGCGAATAACAGTGATTATCTCAAGACAATGGCACCTGACAAGGGGTGGAATATATTAGGCAGCAAAAGATCAGTCAGTTAATGAAGTTGTGTTAAAAGCAGGAAATAGAGGCCAGAATTTCAGACTAGATGAAAGGATCAGAGAATATTCAAAATGGCAGGTCTTGTAGGGTGCCCTGGTATGCAGTGGTTAGTATCCATCAAATGTAGTCTAAGGAAGGAAACTAGTGAACTAGTAACAGGGTCATAGTTCCCTAAGGGTGGCTTTACACGCTATGAGATCGCTAGCCGATGCTAGCGATGGCGAGCGTGATAGCAAACGCCCCTATCGTTATGCCGTTATGTGAAGATCGCTGCCGTAGCGAACATTATCGCTACGGCAGCGTCACACATACTTAACTGCTCGGCGACGTCGCTGTGACCGGCGAACCGCCTCCTTTCTAAGGGGGCAGTTTGCTTGGTGTCACAGAGACGTCACTAAGCGGCCGCCCAATCAAAGCAGAGGGGCGGAGATGAGCGGGACGAACATCCCGCCCACCTTCTTCCTTCCTCATTGCTGGCGTGTGGCAGGTAAGGAGAGGTTCCTCGTTCCTGTGGCGTCACACGTAGCGATGTGTGCTGCCGCAGGGACGAGGATCGACTTCGCCCAAGCAACAGCAGCGATAATTGGGAGAGGACCCCATGTAACAAGGAGCGATTTGGGACGTTTTTGCAATGATCCAAAATCGCTCCTAGGAGTCACACACAACGAGATTGCTACAGCGGCCGGATGTGCGTCACAAAATCCGTGATCCCAACGAGATCGCTGTAGCGATCTCGTAGCGTGTAAAGCCAGCTTAAGGGTACATGCCTACAATCCGCGCACGCTGTTTCCTGAACACAGCGTGTCATCTCCTGCGGAGACGCGACTATTGTCCGCAGGAAACCACAGCTGCCCATGCCCATGATCAGGGTTCAGGGGTCTGCGGACTCCCTCTATTCTCCCTGTGAAGAACATCTTTGCAAGCATAAAGTGATATGCCATGACTCGGGAAGCTGTGCCACAGGTCAGTTTATGCTATGAAGAATAGAAGCGCAGTGGGCAGGAGATTTCTATAAATTCATCCACTGTGCTTGTACTGTACAATGCAGCATTATGGAAGCAGCTAAAATACTCTGCATCTAAAACACTGCTATTCCTGATTATGGGATAATCAGGAACCAAATAAAAGTGGTACTTTTCTGCACTGCTGTAGGAATGATGAAAATCCAAAGGAGCTGAATAAAATGTAACTGGTTTTAATCTATGCGTTTCAAAGTGTGTCCTCACTTCTTCATCCGGAAACCCACATAACTGGTTCCTGATTGAGGGAACGAACCTTAAAGGGAACCTGTCACCAGATTTTCGGCCTATAAGCTGCGTCCACCACTGGGCTCTTATATACAGCATTCTAACATTCTTTTTATAAGAGCCCAGGCTGTCTTGTATAACATAAAAAACACTTTATAATACTCACCTAGAAGGTCGCTCCGGTGCATAGCAGTCGAATGGGTGGCACCGTTCTCCGAGACCGGCACCGCCTCTACGGCCATCTTGGTCTTACTTATTCTGAAGCCACGGTGCATGACGCGTCTACGTCAAACACACGCGTCGGCACGGAGGTCCTGCGCAGGCGCACTTTGATCTGCCCTGCATAACTTTACTTATAGCATAACCATTTTACTATAATCTAGCCTGTCTGTCGGTACTTAACCATCTCCCGACATGTGATATCATGTACATCGAACGTTGTATCACGCTGTATCATATGTGGGTGTATGTAAAGGGCTCAGGTGCTGAGCCTGCTCCATATTGGCACTTGTCAGCTGTGTTTTACAGCTGCCACCTGCCTGTAACTACAGTGGCATTTAACCCTAGAATGCGCAACCATAGAAATCTACACTTTCACATACCTGGGGCGTTTTAGGCCTGTGTGCAAATAACATGGAGTAACTCAACTAGAAATAGTTTACAAAGTTTATTTGAGATATGAATATTTCAAACATTATAATTATGTGCATAAAACAAAAAAAAAGTAATTACACCGGATTAAAATGCCCGATATATGCATTCTATAGAATTCTTTTTTATATATATATATATATATATATACACACACACACACATATATATTATATAATTTATTATTATAGCGCCATTTATTCCATGGCGCTTTACAAGTGAAAGAGGGTATACGGACAACAATAATTAACAGTACAAAATGGACTGGTATAGGAGAGAGGACCCTGCCCGTGAGGGCTCACAGTCTACAGGGAATGGGTGGTGGTACAACAGGTGAGGACAGAGCTGGTTGCACAGTACAGTAGTACAGAAACGCTCAGGTTTCCTTTCCTTCTTTGCTGGACAAATATAACACTTTATAACGCTTTCTTTTTTTCTCTTGGCTCTGGATGTTCCTGAAAATGTATACCACATCGGATCATAGCTTCCGTAATTTGCCTTGGCAAGCATTTCTTGTTGCTTCACTCCATCATAGTAGGCATCAAAAGTTCATAGCAAAGTTCCGTCAAGAATAGGCGTCTCTTCTCCTTCTTGTTGGCATGGAATTCTGGATGAGTTTCACTATAAATATAGCTATTGAGGGCTGACACTTCAAGGATATTATAAAAAATGACAACAGGCCAACGTTTTGTCTGCCTCTTGCACAAATACTTTCCAATCATTTCATCCATGTTGTCCACACCTCCTTTTGTTTTATTATAATGCAGTATGATTTCAGGTTTCTGTTTCCTGTCATCGGTGTCAATACTTCCCATCATGATGCATTGTACTCAATAATATCACAAATTTTTATTTCTTTGCTTTATAAGATACAATTGTTGCTTGACTGCGGAAACCAAAGACACTCTCATAAAGTGGTCGATTGGGATTGTGCTTCACGATTGGAAGAATATTGCGGCAGTTTGGCCTCATAGTACCAACAAGTGTGATTTTTTTCTGAAGCAAAAATTTACCCAGTTCCAGATAGGTAAAGTAGTTGTCCATTGTTATATTTTTTTTCCAGAATTGAAAATTGGTACTGCAAGTGTTTTCACTATGTCAGAACATAGGTCTTTCTGGACTGGAGCATCAGCTTCTTTGCCATAGTAAATCAGACCATTCTTGCCATAATAGCTTGTAGAATCACACATATAGAAAATGTTTATGCCATACTTGGCAGGTTTACTGGGCATATACTGAATGAATTTGCAACGTCCCCTAAAGGCAAGACATTGCTCATCCACTGTCACATTGTCATTAGAATGGTAAAGGTTTGTACAGGTTTTGATGAAAAGATTCCAGATGTAGCTAATAGGGGCTAATTTATCTGTTTCCAACCTCACAGGACAAGTTCTCTTATCATCAAAACGAAGGATTCTCCGAATATTCTTAAATCTATTGACATTGTAGCTTTGTAGTGTGGATCTGAAAAGGGATCAGAAATAATTCTCTGATTGGAACATCGTACGATTTTGTACACCCTGCCAGAAGAGTAAGGGCAATATAACCATATAGTTCCTCTTTTGTTATATTCTTCCATGTTTTTTTTTTTTTCTGAAGCGATATGTTTTTCTTCTTAGTACACAAAACTACCTCATCTGCAATATCATCTGAAAAATATTTACAGAAAACATCTCTTTTGGACAAGAATTGGGGAATTCCTACAGCGCCTTCAGCAATGCTCATAATCCAAGAACCCCAGCAGTACTGTTCCAAAAAACATTAGTTTTGGATGTTCTATTTGTACGTTCTGCTGAATCCACTACTTCTTCATCATCTGAAGAATCACTGGACGATGAAGTAAAGACATTAGTTGGTGGCATGTACTCTTCATAGGACAAAGAAAGTTCACTGTCTTCATCCCTATCAAAAATGATTGCCTCAAATTCTTGGTCAGTCAAACCCCTGGATGTAGACTGTGCCATTGTAACCTTAGATTTCAGTAAACTAAAATGAAAAAAAAAAAAAAAAATGATTACAATCAGGATTGTGCACACTTTGTTAGTGTGTGTGCTAAAGGTAAAGTGCAGCCCCCCCTCCTCTTACCTTCAGCAGGTCACCACTTTCTTTTAGGTGCAGTAGAAGCCTCTGGATTTTTGAAACTCAGAAAGTTTCTTTTTCCTTCCTCCAAAGTCTCTTCAGCAAGAAGCACACAATGAACAGGATGTTGTCTGTCCTCCTGTTCCTGTGTGTTCATGACCTGCGATGATGTCAGAGATGCATGACTTTGTGAGTGAGCCTCCCTCCCAAGATCACATGGCCATGTAGTCAGGCAGAATCCACACTCTTCCTGTCAACAGCAGTCAAAAAGACTGAGTAATAAAGATAAAAAAATTGTTTAAAAGAACAGAGAGTCCTCAGTGGTTGATACCTTTTAATGGCTAACTGAAAAGATGGTAATAATTGCAAGCTTTCGAGACTACTCAGGTCTCTTCATCAGGCATGGTATAACACAAAATCTGAAGAGTCACGTATTTATACACAACACGAAGAAACGCGCACAACTGGACAGCGACATATTTTTCTTATCCTGTTGTGTATAAATACGTGACTCTTCAGATTTTGTGTTATACCATGCCTGATGAAGAGACCTGAGTAGTCTCGAAAGCTTGCAATTATTACCATCTTTTCAGTTAGCCATTAAAAGGTATCAACCACTGAGGACTCTCTGTTCTTTTAAACAATTTTTTTATCTCTACTGGCTAACACGGTACAAAGATATATTTTACTTGAGTAATAAAGACAAATTCTTCCCCAGAAACAGTACAGACAAAAAGACTGAGGATCACATGTAAACCAATTACAGGCCTAAAAGGCCCCAGGTATGTGAATACGGGGTAGTCCCAAAAAAAGAGTTGTTTTACCGAAATGCCTACAACATAAAAATATATTAACAACTGGAAATTACTAACAACTATATACCGGAGGAATACCTAGAGTTTCAAAATTCTAACTAAAGTAATCTTGCAGAAAATAGAAAACAAGTAAACTAGCAGGCCTGCGAGACCCCAGGTATGCGTTCTAGGGTTAAGTGGCACAATCATGTGATGTGACTTTTTCAGTACCCATCCCTCAACCCCTCATGCCACCATTACAGGTTGCTGATGGATTGCTCTTTTTGCCGCCATCTTTTTATTTTCAAGAAGCATAGCCAAATGATCAAATGTAAAAGGTTTAAGGCCTCTGCAGGGACTAAAAATAAAATACAAATAAATTAAAAATAGCTTTAAAAATATTAAAGAAATATAAAATATAACATTTAGGCGGGCTTTACATGTTGCGACATCATTACCGATATATCGTCGGAGTCACGTCGTTAGTGACGCACATGCGGCGCCGGTAGTGACATCGCAATGTGTAAATCCTAGGTGTGACGATGAACGAGCGCAAAAGCGTTAAAAATCACTAATCTGTGTCACGTCGTTCATTTCCATAATGCCGTTACTGCTGCAGGTACGATGTTGTTTGTCGTTCCTGCAGCACCACACATCGCTGTGTGTGAAACCGCAGGAATGACAAACATCTCCTTACCTGCATCCACAGTCAATGCGTAAGGAAGGAGGTGGGTGGGATGTTATGTCCCACTCATCTCCGCCCCTCCGCTTCTATTGGCTGGCCGCTTAGTGACGTCGCGGTGACGCCGAACGCACCTCCCCCTTGAAGGAGGGATTGTTCAGCGGTTACAGCGACGTCGCCGACCAGGTATGTGCGTGTGACGCTGCCATAGCGATAATGTTCGCTACGGCAGCAAGCACCAGATATCGAATGTACGACTGGGGCGGGTGCTATCACGCTCGACATCGCTAGCAATTGCTAGCGATGTCGCAGCGTGTAAGGCCCGCTTAAAAAGAGGCCCCCTTTTCCCAGTTCAAAAACAAAAAAAAAAAAATATATATTTTTGTTGATATTACCATCTCTCTGTTAGATGTAATAAAATATACAATTAATAAATCCATATGTTAAAAGTAAAAAAAAAAAAAAATATGAAACACTAAAACTGCTGTTTATCGGTCACCCCACCTCCCACCCAAAGGCAATAAAAGATCAAAAGGTCATATATACCCCAAAATGGTTTAGTAAAAACATCAGTCTCTCAGGCAAAAAAAATCCCTCACACATGAAAAAATGAAGTTCCGAATTTCACAATATTGTGACACAACCAAACATTTTTAATACAAAGTTTTAAAAAAAAAAACAATTAGACCACTAAACTGTAATAATAACTAGATAAGTCTGATATCGCCATCCTCGTACTGATTTGAAGAATTTTTTTGCCAGGTCACTTTTACCACACTAGAAATCCTGTAAATAATAAAGCCCGAAAACCATTTCACACAACTTGGATTTTTTTTTTCTATTTCTCAGTACATTATATGGTAAAGTGAATCAGGTCTTTCAAAAGGTACAACTCATCCCACAAAAAATACAAACAAAAGCAAAACAAGCCACTCAACTGGCTATGTCAATGGAAAAAAAGTCAGTTATGGCTCTTGGAAGAAGGGTATGAAAAACCTCCAAAACATATCATGATGATATGGTCATGAAGGGATGAAGCCTTCCTCTTTTACGAGGGGCTCTTTTGTGATAAAATCCCTTTGGAGCATCATGCTATTTATACAAACATTAATCAAAAGAAAGAACGCAAAAAAACAACATCATTAAAGAGGCTTTATGCCAACACGAAGCCTGACCTTATTCCTAATATCTGCTGTTACAAATGACAGAACGATAAGCTCATTACACCATAATTAATTTTCTGTTTATTTTGCATTCGCGCAGGCACTAATTCATACATAGACCTTGAAAATATATTTAGCATGTACTAATGTAAACCTTCTTCATTAATCTCTAACATTTTTATGATTTTTCCCCCTCCACTAACTAGTGTGTAATGTAATGCCAATGAACTCTGCGCGGCAGAACATCTAGAAGACATTTCCATATTCCGAAGACTTTTTTTTAATTTATTATTTTGTCTTCATTAGTGCTTTATTTATAGGAACATAGACATTACACTTCTTAAGATTAGATTAACAGAATTTATTTAAATAACGAATGTTATACCGTATATCAATTTTAGTGTGTAGAATGAAGCCCGGTATAAGGGCAGCACAGTCGTATTGGCCCACCAGTGTACTGGATGATAATCCAATGGGCCCAGGACCAAATGATCTCCAAAGGTCCAGATGAAGATGACCTAATTTACAGCTGCTCATGTAAAATCACAAACACCCTATGTGTATATGTATCTGCACAAGGCTTCTATATTAGCCAAATTCAACCTGCAACCCGCCTAAAAAAGCACTGCAAAAAAATCAACAATATGAACAGCAATGTAAACTTGACATTGTTGTGCACATGTGCAGTCTTAGGCCGCGCTCACATCAGCGGTATTTGCCGCAGGGACGGATCCGGTACAAATGCGTTTCAGCTCAATTCACCTCCAATGGAGTTGCGGCGGGATGTGGTCACATGCACCGCATCTGACCGTGTTTCCTTAGTAAATGAATGGAGCTGAAACGCATTTGTACCGGATCCGTCCCTGCGGCAAAATACTGCTGATGTACGGTAACGTTTTTAGAAACGCTTCAGTGTGTGTAAACTTTAAAGTGGTTAAAATAAGTAATGTGTTCATTCTTCAGGTGGCTTCATTTGGAAACATGAACGTTTAGAAGACAAGATTCTGAAAAATTACTCAAAAGACGCTGGTGAAGATGCTTCATGTGGAAAACGCCCTCAATATATACATGGGAGTATAGAAGACAAGATTCTGAAAAACGACTGAAAAGACACAGGCAAAGATGCTCCAGGAGCTTATTCATGAAGCCTTTTCGCCATGGAAAACTTGGCAGTTCTTATGACGTCTTAAAGATCCGATGTGGACATACCGTCTGACTTCAGCCATTTTTAAAATCCCGTGAATTTTTATTTTTTCAAGGCGTTGTTTGAAGAGAACTGACTTAAAAAAAACTTCTTAAACAGCTACATTACATTGGCAAGACTGATGAGTCTAATGATTGGCTACAGCCATCAGATTTGCAATAGTTGTGTTGTCATCACTGCAGTCTGTCAACTAAGACCAGGGCAGTGGAAAAAATACAGTGCCGGACTTATGAGATCACTATTTCTACATTTAGGCCCTGTGCGCACTGGAAAACGGAATTTTCTTAAGAAAATTCCTCAGGGTCTGAAAGATTACCGCACCCGCAGTAAAAAATCACGGCAAACCGCACCCGAAAACTGCATGCGGTTTGTCGCGGTTTTACCGCGGTAGTGTTCGCGGTATTGCCGCGTGCGGGTTGGTACATGTGCTGTAATGCATTCCAGTCAATAAAGCACATTGGGAAAAAAAAAGGTAATTTCCTTCTGAGATAGAGAGAAGATAGATAAATAGACAGATAGAGGAATAGATAGATAGACAGATAGAAGGATAGCTAGATAGATAGATAGATAGAGTCCCTGTGAGAACACGCTGCATTTCTCCCGACCGGTAATGTGAGTTCACATTACCGGCCGTGGGAAATGCCCTGTGGTTACCTCTGCAGGCTCGTTGCGGGGGGGGGGGTGTTAATAAACGGGTGAAAGGGGAGGCTTTTTAGTGTTTTATTTAAAATAAAGGATTTTTCGGTGTGCGTGTTTTTTCACTTTACTTACGGGTTGATCATGTCAGCTGTCTCATAGACGCTGCCATGATTAAACCTGGAGTTAATGGCGGCGATCCGATGCCATTAACTCGTTATTACCTGGATAGCCACCGCATCACGGCATCTGGAAGAGCCGGGGACACTCCGGGACTATCGCATAATGCATGCGACAGTCCCGGGGCAGCTGCGGCTGATATTCTCGGCTGCAGGAGGAGGGGGGGCATTAACCCTGCCCCCCGTCCTCCTCAGCCTGAGAATACCGGGCCGCCGCTGTGTGCTTACCTCAACTGGAAGGTAAAAATAAGACGGAGCCCACGTGGTTTTTTTTCTATATTTCCGTTTGATTTGTATGTGTATTCTATATGTCTGTGTCTGATGTGTGTGTATTCTATGTCTGTGTCTGTGTCTGTGATGTGTGTGTGTGTCTGCTCCGCTTCCTCTTCCTGTAATGACATCACTTCCCTGTGGGATTTCACGATAACATTGCAGTCAATGGAGTGAAATCCCGCAGGGACCTGCGGAAAAGAAGTGACATGCCATTGTTTTTGCTGCGGGAATTCCGCAGCAACACATGCAGCTGTCATATTCCGGATAGTGCGCACAGCATTTTTTTTTCCCATAGGTTTTGCTGGTGAATCACTGCAGAGATGTTATGAACATTTTCTGCAGTGAAACATGCAGCAAAACCGCAGGAAATCCGCGGGAAAAAACGGTAAGTGCGCACAGGGCCTAAGGATTCCAGGAAAATAACAACTATTTTAACACATTGGTATGGAAACAGCAGTCATGGAATTTAGGATGTTAAAAAAGGTTCTTTGTTTTATTATTTTTTTATTATAAGGTCTACACCTATAGGACAAATAAAATTTCCCCAATACACCAGGGATATTGGTAAACTTTTTTCCCATCTAGAGAGACAGATGATCCAATAACCGACGTAATGAGACACATAACACTTATACAATGCTTACTTTCTTTGGAGAAGTTATCGTTTTTTTGTTTGTGCAAAGAAAAAGAAAGAAAACTTGCACAATAAGAAAGCTGATGCAGAAATGCACATCAACTCTATTCCCAGCCCAGAATAATCATTCTTGACTGATGGCACCTTTGCCTAAAGTCATACAACATAGAGGCTGTCAGTCAGGCAGGAATAGACAGGAAATAGAGCTGGAGTGACACAGGCTTCAGATCTACAAATTGTTGATCAGCCTCATTTGCATATCCAGTAAAACGCTGATTACTCAGTAAAGGAGGAACGGACTGGAAATATATAAGTATTGCTAGACTTGTCTATGAAAGAGCTACAGGCACATATACATTGTTTAAGGGGTTAATATTTGCTGACAAATTCCCTTTAAGGGCATTCTGTCAGAAGGTTTTGCTCTCTAATTTGAGAGCAGCATGATGTAGGGAAAGACTCTGAATCCAACTTCATATCACATATTACTGGCTGCATCAGTTCTAAAGCAAACAGAATATTTAGCTTTAGTCATGTAGCTGTGCCCAAGGAGCTGTCCTGCCCACACCAGGCTCTCAATAGAGATTATACATTGACAGTGAAATGTCAATCACAGCAGGGTGGACTGTTCTGCAGGTCAGTTTCTAATCCTGTAATGATAAGGATCCTGCTACTTAAATAAACAAAATAAACAAAAGATAGGACTGTGACAAAACAGGCATGCCTGAACTGTCTGTGTTAACCCTTGCAGCATGCTGGCTGCAGCTTACATAGCAAAAACCTGCTGACAGATTCCCTGAAAGAATCTCCTATTAAGCTTATAGCGAAAGCACACGTTATTTTAACATGTTTTTATCACAACTGCATTTTTAGATACAGAGTAATCAATTCCGTGTCCTACTTTATACACAGTCCATCTTGACTCTTTTAGTTCAGTAGAAACATATGTTCTGTGACTAAAAACCTATTCAGAATCTATTGTGTTCCCTGCCAATACTTTGCTGTATCACTTCCCTTGTGACTAAGGCACTAATAATACTCTATGCACAGAAGCTATAACCGTGTCTACAAAGATCATAGGAATGAAAAGAAGAAGTATTGATTACAGCGTTATCTGGCAGCATCTGAAAAACATTGCAAAATTAGAACAACCAGCGAGATATTCGTGTCACAGAAAGGATTCATGAGCAGAAGAGAAGTCTAATTTTACCAATTAGCTTAACAATGCCCGAGCCTGTGCACCATGGTATCAGTAGACTCATGCCTCGATACGACATTCCACCACAATGATCACAATCACAAGACATGAATAGAAGAAAATACAACACGGCAACTAAGATGTCAGCAATCCACTTATTTATATCAAGTCTGAAAAGAATGCATGGCACAATGTCAGACACTGCTATGATGAGTGCATGGAGCTATTGAATATTATCCATCTGCAGACCGCAAATTATGGCTTTGCCATTGATGTCCATGCTGGTGGCTTATACAGGAAAGAGAAAAACAAGTTCACTGAGTGTCTTAAAGTGCGGTGTGACAGCTGGGAATTGGGGCCAAGCTTCCTTGTAATGGTCGTGCTCGGGTCTTTCTTTCCGCATCGCCTGAGAGCCTCTTTGTCAAAGCTAATAATTATGATTTAGACACCGCTATCGAAAGTGTTTGTCAATTAAATATTATTAACATTGACGTATTTTCTAAAGAACACAGCGACTTCAAAATCAAAGGGATACTGCTGTATTTTTATATGGCGTTGTTGTGCTAGTTTTCTGCATAATGGGTGATCTGTGTTGCTCTGGAGGCAGGGGCGATGCTGCGGCGGGTATCCAAGATGCTCGGCAGCGCTGTGAGGCAGAGAAAACATCCAGGAATGTAGCTTACCAGGGGTTAAGAAGGGAGGAGAATGGTGAAAGGAGGGTAACAATGTTGCGGGCAGTGTGCTGCTCTGTGGTGTGGGCTATGCGCTGATGGCGGTGAGGCAGGGGACATCCAAGAAATGGCGCGACTTCAGGAAAATGGCTGCGGAGGTGGCGCATGGACAGCTAGAGATCTCGGCTCTCTGAGATCTCAATCTGCACTACCTTTACAGCCATTTTCCTGAAGTCCATCGGGTTGGAGGCAGTGCAGGCGCAGATAGAGATCTCGAAACTGAGATCATTTGCCAGGAGATCCATGGCGCCCGCCTCTGCAGCTATTTGCCGGGGGATCCATGGCAGCTGCCTCCACAGCCATTTGCTGGGAGATTTAAGACGCCATCCTCGCGCCACTGTGACACCCACGCTACGGGCCCACAGCAATGACAACATCGCTCGACTGATGCCGCTACCGCTGTGACTCCACTCCACCGCCGCAGCGCTTCTTGGTAAGCTAGATTCGCTTTATAAGATCCCCCCTATTTTCCCCAAAATTTTGGGGAAAAAAGTGTGTCTTATAAAACAATAAATAGTCAATCAGGGGATTGATCAGTCATCCATCTCTAATAGCATACAACATATGGTGACAACTGGCAAACTAATATGATCATTTAATCCCTATTCAGTTGGCATATATCACAGAAGAATATCCCCAGTTTAGTCAAGGAGATTTCTACGTATAACAATTATTCTATTAGGTTTTATTAAAGATACAATCAGGTGATAAAAATAATTTTCCATGTTCGACAGCTGATTGCTGACTAGTTTACACTAGTAAACTACTGTATTTTTGGATTATAAAATGTACTGGACTATAAGATGCACCCCAAATTTAGAGGGGGAAAATAAGAACAAAAATATTTTTGAATTTAAAAATGGAGGCCCGTATTGTAATTTTATAGTCTGTCTTATAGGCCGAATGTAGTTTACCAGGGGGCCTTGAGATCATTAAGAAGCCGGCGGCAGCACGAGTGAGGCGGTGCTGGGAGAGCGGGGTGTAATGGCGGCATAAGTCAGGCTCCATTAATCGCCAAGTGACGGATGTGATGGACTTCAGGAAAATGGCACCAGAGGTGGTACATGCGCAGATCTCAGAGAGCAGACGTCTCTATCTATGCATGCGCCGCCTCTGACACCATTTTCCCGAAGTCCATCTGATCTGTCACTGGGAGATTAATGGTGCCTGCTTCACGCCACCAGTTACACCCCCTCCTCCCAGACCAGGGACCGCAGCATCATTCCAGTTATGCTGTCGCCGGCTTCTTATGACCCTGCTCCACCAACCCCGCAGTAAGTTACATTTGGCTTATAAAATGTATCCCTTCCTACAATTTTTGAGGGAAAAAAAAAAAAAAAAGAGTATCTTATAATCCGAAAAATACGGTACTTTACCATAGTTTAAATAATGAATGACTAGCAATGGATGTCAGGTAAGTGTTTATACAGGATGAGAATTGTAAATGAAATGACGGAATAGCGATCATTACATTGTAACATCTAATATCATCCACCGTATTCACACACACAGATATAATCTGAAGTCATGGTCTTTTCAACTTTCAAATCCCATAAGTGATACTAATTATTTTGAATACAAGAATTCATAACTTGTTGAACAAACATTTCATCAGATAATGTAAAAAGAACATTTACTCAAAATAGCAAAACACGTTTTATCACTAAATTACAAATCTGTACTCGCTTCAGCTGCGTGAATACGCACCCATTCAAATGCTCCAACTGCTACAAAATTATTGCCTGCAACATGGTCACTAGTAGATTTTAGGACTTGAAATTGAAACTTCTCCATTATGTCAGTCAATCAGTGAATGAGTGAACAATCTCCAGTTATATTACAAAATTTTTATAAGTAAACAATTTCTTTACTCGCATAAATAATTTCATGCACAATGAACGAGTGTTTTTGGGCATGTCGCTCATTCGCTAAACCCGATTGAACTACAAAAGTATTGTTAACAACGGGTCGCTACCATTACAATCTGTCATAGACGTGACTAGCAGGGTTTACCTGGTACCTGGTAAACCCCCAGAAAATGTATCAACACACAGGAAGGAACACAGGGGTCACGATACAACGGAAGACCCTGCCACTAGGGAGAGGCATGACACCTCCTGAACACACCTCAAGCTGATTCCTGAGCTCCCTAGCGTCCCCATACAGATTCTCTCAACCTGTCGCCGAGCCGGATACCTTAGGCCATAAACTAGCCCTACACTCACCCTGGCTGGTGAGCAGGCCGACGAATGTACTAGTCTCGCCACTACAATATAGAAACACAAGGCTAGGAAAACAGACAGGAGAAGGAAAAACACTCCAGGCAGCTTCAGTGCAGGATAACACTACAGCTGCTCACAACATGACAGACTTCTTCCAGAGATGATACCTTCCAAATTGGATCACATAGAAATAAGGGCTTCAGTATCTATCACAAGCAACAGCTGATCAGATCACATGACTTAAACAGTGAAGGGGAGTGAACCCACCAGTGGCAAGGCGCTATGACCTTTTGAAACCAAATTCACCCGGAGTATCCCCCGAGTGAGACACACCATGACAGTATCTCACAAATCAGCCAGTGGAAATGAGCCTTTAAACAGAGTATAAATCTAGTGCAAGGCATGTACCCAAGTTTTTTTCTGAGCAAACTAAGATGAAATTATGGCACATTTAGATAACTATATCTACCATCTTGCTTCTGAATCAATTTGTCATATTTCACAATGCACAAATAAACACTGAAAAAAAAACCTGAGAATAAATAGAGATTCAGAGATGAAGTAGAACACAGAAGTTCCCCATGATTCTTGACATTTGTGACATGACAGAACAATGATAAATTAGTTTTCTGGAAGGAAAATATGTACAGATCTTTGACAAGGTCGCATCTGTTCTCTGCATAAAGCAATTAAGTTACAGAAGGCAGGTCACCAGGTCCAATGAAGTAAGAATCTCTACGATGAGAGTCTATAAAATTAATAATCAAAGTGCCTCCATGCAGTCTGTATTTATACGGTGGCCATGTCAGCAACTGTTTAACATCTTCATTCAGAATATTGCCTGCTCTTTACCCTGTCTGGTACTGTAAGCATGGACCAAATGCTTACCATAATATATAAGTAACCCGGCTCCTCCAGTCAGATATACTTGACAAAGACCTTGAACAAGTCGAAACTTTAGATTGTTTTCTGCTCCCTTGGTGCCGATTCGGAATAAAATTTCACTTTTTGCAGCAATAATAAACTAATTTTGGCTAATTGTGTGCTGAGGTTCTATTTTATGCATTAGAGGACTTCGTCCTTTCCTCTCGCATAAATCTTATACTCAGCGCAACCGTCACCAGCACCGAGAACAGCTGATTGGCGGGGGTGCAGGGTGTCAGACCCCAGCCGATCAGACATTGATGACCTATCTTAACCTCTTAAGGGCCCGTTACACGCAACTATGTATCTAACGATATATTGCCGGGTCATGGATTCCGTGACACACAGCCAGCATCGTTAGCGACGTCGTTGCGTGCGACACCAACAAGCGGCCGTTAACGATGGAAAATACTCACCAAATCGTCCATCGTTGACACGTCGCTCGTTTTCAAAAAATCGTTGATTGTTGAGGACGCATGTTGTTCGTCGTTCCCGAGGCAGCACAGCTCGCTACGTGTGACACCCCGGGAACGACAAACAACAGCTTACCTGTGGCCACCGGTAATGAGGAAGGAAGGAGGTGGGCGGGATGTTCGGCCCGCTCATCTCCGCCCCTCCGCTTCTATTGGGCGGCCGCTTAGTGACGTCGCTGTGACGCCGCACGGACCGCCCCCTTAGAAAGGAGGCGGTTTGCCGGCCACAGCGACGTCGCTAGGCAGGTAAGTATGTGTGACAGCTCCTAACGATATTGTGCGCCACGGGCAGCGATTTGCCCATGACGCACAAGCGACGGGGGCGGGTGCTTTCACTAGCGATATCGCTGCATGTAAAGCCCCCTTTAGTGACGGAGCTAATTTTCACTTTAATGACCAGACCAAATTTTGCAATTCTGACCAGTGTCCCTTTATGAGGTTATAACTTTGGAACGCTTCAACGGATCCCAGTGATTCTCAGAATGTTTGTTCATTACATATTGGGCTTCATGTTAGTACTAAATTTTGGACAATATTTTTTGCGTTTATTTATGAAAAAAATTGAATTTTGGAGAAAATTTTGAAAATTTAGCAATTTTCAACTTTTTAATTTTTATACCGTTAAACCAGAGAGTTCTGTGACACAAAATAGTTAATAAATAACATTTCCCACATCTCTACATTACATCAGCGCAATTTTGGAACCACATTTTTTTGGGGTTAGGAAGTTAAAAGGGTTTAAAGTTCATCAGCATTTTCCCAGTTGGTCAACAAAATTTACAAAATCATTTTTTAGGGACCATATCACATTTGAAGTGACTTTGGGGTGCCTAGGTGACAGAAAATACCAAAAAGTGACCCCATTCTAAAAACTGCACCCCTCAAGGTACTCCAAATCACATCCAAGAAGTTTATTAAACCTTCAGGTGCTTCAAAGGAACTAAAGCAATGTGGAATACTGTATACTGTACTAATTTTTTCACTTCAAGAAGAAGTAACACAACAAAATGGAACAATGTAACATAAGATTTGTTCCCCAGTTTCTCCTGAGCGCGCTGATAGCCCACATGTGGTCAGAAACCTCTGTTTGGACAAATGGGAGGGCCTGGAACTGAAGGAGTAAAATTTGAATTTTGGAAAGCAAATTTGGCTAAAAAAAGATTGTGGGTACCATGTTGAATTTTTAGTGCCCCTAAGGTACCTAGACAGCAGAAACCCCCCACAACTGACCCCATTTTGGAAACTAGACCCCTTAAGGAATTTATTTAGATGTTTGGTGAGAACTTTGAACCCTCGGGGGCTTCACAGAATTTTATAATGTTCAGCCATGAAAATATAAAAACATTTTTTTACGACAAAATTGTTACTTCAACCAAGTAGCTTTTTTTTCACAAGGGTATCAGGAAAAAATGCACCATAAAATGTATTGTGCAATTTCTCCTGAGTTCTCTTATACCTCATATGTTCTGGAAATCAACTGTTTGGGTGCACGGCAGGGCTCGGAAGGGAAGGAGCACAATTTGACTGCAAAATTGGCTGGAATAATTAGCGAACACCGTGTCGTGTTTGGAGAGCCCCTGCGGTGCGTAAACAGTGGAGCTCCCCCACAAGGGACCACATTCTGGAAACAAGACCCCTTATTGATTTTATCCAGTGTTATAGAGAGCATTTTGAACTCACAGTTATTTCACAGAATTTGATAACCTTAAGGCCGCTTTACACGATACAATAAATCTTACGATGTGTCGGCGGGGTCCCGTCGTAAGTGACGCACATCCGGCATCGTAAGTATGATTGTAGCGTGTAAAACCTCCGTGCAATTGCGATTGAACGAAAATCCGTTCATCGCATGCACGTCGTTCATTTCTCAAAGATTGAACGTGCCGTTGTGCAATGTTCCCGAGGCAGCACACATCGCAGTGTGTGACACCCCAGGAACATTGAACAACAGCTTACCTACGTCCGCGGCTCCCGCCGACAACGCGGAAGGAAGGAGGTGGGCGGGATGTTTACGTCCCGCTCATCTCCGCCCCTCCGCTTCTATTGGCCGGCTGCCGCGTGACGTCGATGTGACAGCGAACGTCCCTCCCACTCCAGGAAGTGGATGTTCGCTGCCCACATCGAGGTCGTATGGACGGGTAAGTACGTGTGACGGGGGTTAATCGTTTGTGCGGCACGTTTAACAAATTGAACGTGCCGCAATACGATGGGGGTGTTGCAAATTGCATACGATATCGTATGCGAAATTGCAACGTGTAAAGCAGGCTTAAGGTCGTCAAATTAAACATTTTTATTTTTTTCACAAAAATGTTGCTTTAGCACCAAATTTCTCACTTTTTCAAGAGGAAACACCAAAAAGTGGACCCCACAGTTTATTGTCCAATTTCTTATGAGTGCAGGAATACCCCACATGTGGCCAAAAACCTCTGTTTGGACAAACGGGAGGGCTTAGAATGGAAGGAGCACCATTTGAATTTTGGAAAAGCTGAAATAAATTTGGGGCACCATGTCGCATTTGCAGGGCCCCTAGGGTACCTATACAGTAGAAACCCCCCCACAAGTGATCCCAATTTGAAAACTAGACCCCTCAAGGATTTTATTCAGGGGTATAGTGAGCTTTTGAACCCCCAGGGGCATCACAAAAATGTTGTTCTAGAAGTAAATTTCTCACTTTTAGGCTATGTGCCCATGACCCAGCGACACTGAGTCTGCAGAGTTGTGTGAGTGTTCTCCACGGAAGAATGCAGGTGCCCATGACCACGATCCAGGTTCGGGCTGATGCTGACTTTAGCTCTATTCTCTCCGCAGAGAACACTCGACTCCGCAGCATACATTGACATGCTGCAGCGCCACATGTCAGTTTATTCTGTGGAGAAAATAAGCACAGTGGGCACGGGTTTTCTAAAAATCCTTCCACTGCACTTCTACTGTACAACGCAGCGTTATGGATGCAGTGAAAACAGCGTCTAAAACGCTTGAAACCCTAATCGCGGGCACAAAGCCTAAAAAGCTAGGAAGGATGGCTGGATAGACAGACAGATGTCAAACACATGTATAATGTCCCACCCCCCTACATATTCTAAGCTGGAACCCTTTAGTGACTTTCATGTGGCACTAAAGGGTGCCTAGCCTTGTATTTAGTCAAAAAAATAATTTAAAAATAATGACGTGGGGTCCCCCCATTTTTGATAGCCACTTAAGGTAAAGCAGACGGCTGCAGCCTACAAACCACAGCTGGCAGCTTTACCTTGATTGGTGATCCAATTTGGAGGGCACCCCAGGCTCTTTTTTTATAAATATTTATAAAAAAATAAAAAAAAAAAATGTGGGGCCCCCCCCAAATTGATTCGCCAGCCAGGATAAACCAGACAGCTGTGGTCTGGTATTCTCAGGGTGAAAAGGTCCATAGTTATTGGCCCTTCCCAGCCTAAAAATAGCAGGCCGCAACCACCCCAGAAGTGGCGCATCCATTAGATGCGCCAATCCTGGTGCTTCGCCCAGCTCATCCTGTTGCCCAGGTGCAGTTGCAAACAGGAAATAAATGGGGTTGATACCAGATGTGTAATGTCACCTGGTATCAAGCCCAGCAGTTATTGATGTAATTGCGTCTATCAGATACCCGATATCACCACTGTCAGTTACCCAAAATAAATAGACAAAAAAAATTTTGAAAAAACACTCCCCAAAACATTGCCTCTTTCACCAATTTATTGTAAAGAAAAAAAAAAATCGTGTCCCCTCTAATCCATTTTGGAGGTTCCACGACGACTCTGAAACTTCTAGAATACAAGGGAGGGCACGTTCAGAGAAGGTATCCCCCATTTTCTAGGAGTACAGACCCTCCATGTGAGGAGTGTGGGTGCAAAGAATCTGCACCTACTTTCCCTGGGTACACAGCCGCAGAGTGCGTACAGCCAGCACAGCCATTCTTAAAGCAGGAAGCTGAGCTGACAGCCACTCTCTGCGCATGCGACCAGGGTTTATTGTGAAGGAGGCGGGATCGTGGGGGATCAATGTTGCGCCAGCTACAGGAGACATCGGGGGACACCGGGGAACACGGTGGGGTATGGGGGGTGACTTAGCTGGACCCGGGGAAGAGTTTTCTGTCGCATGTGTCATGCCACATGCGACAGTAATCAGAGGAAGAGGTTGAATGCGGGCGGCGCACTGCTGTGCGCGCCGCCATCTTGGATTATAGGGAGGGGTTTGGGGGTGGGGGGGCATGTTAGCAACATCAGGGGACTGGGGAAGGAGATTTATCTCCATATCTCCAATCTGACATGTTTGATCATGAAGGTGAGAGATAAATCATTTGTTACCGGCGCTGTCATTTACTGTGACGTGAAACGTGTAACGTGTTCACGTGTCCGGGGACCCGAAAAACCGGCCTGAATCATTATCTCCAGGGTCTCAGCTACCCCCGGTAGCTGAAATCCCGGAGATTTTCTGTTGCTGGGGGGCGCTAAAGTCTTTTTTTGGCAGAGCGTCTCAAAGCGTAGACAAAGAACAAGTACCCTGACATTCCAACGTTTTGAGATGTTAGGCCGTTGTTATGGGGTTAAGATAGGCCATCAAGGTAAAAGTAGTGAACAACCTCTTTAAGAATTAAACCATGGGTAAAGCACAATGATAGCTGCTTTCAATGCATACTTTTTCCCTATTTTCTGACTTACTAATTTAGATTAAGCTTTGGGTTTAAATCATCTTTAAATTATAGAACTGAACTCAATGATGTTATAGGCACAAAACAGATTTCAGCAGTTTGTGATAGAACAGTACGTAAGATATTTTACAGAAGTCGTTCCTTAACCCCTTCACCCCTGGGCGATTTTCCGTTTTTTGCTACTTCCGAGAGCCGTAACGTTTTTATTTTCCAGTCAATCTTGCCATATGAAGGCTTGTATTTTGCGGAACGAGTTGTACTTTTAAATAAACCATAAGCTTTACCATGTAGTGTACTGAAAAACTGTAAAATTGCAAAACAAAAGTGCAATTGCATGATTGTTTTAGGGTATTTTATTCACAGTGTTCACTATATGGTACAAATTGATGTGTCGGTGTGATGCCTCAGGTCAGTAGGAGTTCGTAGACACCAAACATGTATAGGTTTACTTTTATCTAAGGGGTTAAAAAAATTCAGAAGTTTGTTCCAAAAAAGTGGCACACTTTTTGCGCCATTTTCTCCTGCTCGTAGCGTTATCATTTTTCGTGATCTGGGGCGCAGTGATGGCTTATCTGATATTGCATTTTGCGCAAAATTTACAATAACCAAAAAAACTTAATTTTGGCGTTTGGAAATTTTTTTACGCTATGCCATTTACCGGGCATTGCTGAACACTGCGATACCAAATATGTGTATATTTTTTATTTATTTTTTTAACCCTTTAATTTTCAATGGGGCGAATTGGGGGTGATTTGAACTTTGAGGTTTATTTTTTTTTAAAAAAAACCTTTTTTTTATTTCACTAGCCCCTCTAGGGGACTATAAAGATCAGCAGTCTGATCGCTGAATCATTACTACTGATCAGAGCAGCATCGATGCAGCGCTTTAAATCTCGCTGTCACATTTTGACAGCGTGATTTAAGGGGTTAACAGGCACGGGTGGATCACGGATCCACCTGCGCCTGTGAGGCACACGACTACTCTTCAAATCAGCAGACATGTGCGGGCATCACCCCTTCATGATTTAGGACGTACCATTATGTCCTAGGTCATGAAGCGGCTAAAGTTAAATCATAAAACTTGTAAGCTGCTAAAATCTTCTTTTCAATACATAGGCTAAAAAAGATTCCTTAGCATATCAGGTAAGTAGTAAGTAATATGCAAATTCCACCCAAAATGGACAAATCCTTTAAAGACCAATGACTTTTTTTTTTCTCTCTGTCTATTATACAGCATTATTTTATCTCTGAGGCTTTGATTTTACAAGATTATTTAAAAATAATTTTGGGAACTATATAAAGTTAGAGTTCAATTCATTTGAACTTTTTTGACAAATGTATAGAATAAGATATATTTCTTTCAAATATGTTCACTGTTAACTTTATATAACAAGATAACTGTATTGTGCGAATTGTTACAGCTATAGTAATAGAAAATATATCATGACTACCTTTTGCTATGGTAATGAGGTTTGTTGGCCATGGGGGCGGGCTGTATTTTGTCCGTTATCCCCCCTCCTGCCGCTGTTCGCTGTCCCCCAGTGTTCATTTACATAGATGAGGCTGCTGCCCTCATGTTCCAGAGTACTCCTGACGTCTCGTGCATGCGCAGTGGCACTATCGCCGGACTGAGCACTTTTCAAATTGCGAGCGCCGGTGATATTATTGCGCAGGCGCGAGATTATGGTTGGCGCTGTGACTGTCCTCACCAGCGTCATCCAAGTACCCGCCCATAATCTTGTGCCCCGCTTTTACCTCTGCCTCTATCGTTATTCTTTTAGTTTAATAGCGAAAATTCTGGTGACAAGTTCCCTTTAAGGATAATTTCATATTGAGGAGTTTTTTTAGGCTTTTTTTTAGACTTTGGAGCAGAAAGTGGCTATGTGCATACAAAGACTTTTTGAGTGCTTGGAAATCCTTCAAATCCAAAAAGATGGCGCTGATCTCCAGATATATTATAACAAAAGAAGTTGTATTTGGCTATTAAAATGACATTTTTGTGTACTCACCGTAAAATGTCTTCCTTGGAGACTTTCATTGGGGGACACAGACAGTGGGTATTATGCTGTCTCCAGGGAGGCGTGACACTAGATTTGCATAAGTGTTAGCTCCTCCCCCCACAGCATATACCCTAGCTAGGCAGGAAACTAGCTCAGTTTGGTGTAAAAGCAGTAGGAGGACAACCAAAACCACAAGAGTGGGAGCTGTGTCCCCCAATGAAAGGCTCCAAGGAAGACATTTTACGGTGAGTACACAAAAATGTAATTTCCCTTCTCGCCTTTTCATTGGGGGACACAGACAGTGGGACATCCCAAAGCAGTCCCTGGGTGGGAACTGAACTATTAACAGTGTATATCATCAGACTAAGAGCTGACTAACGACTGCAACTGCAGTGAACATATATCAAAACACTGTCAAAAAAACTTGTCTTCCAAGAGCAGCATCCGCGGAAGCATGCGTATGCACTCTGTAGAATTTTGTAAACGTGTGCACACTGGACCAGGTAGTGGCCTGGCAAAGTTGGGCCACCGAAGCCTGATGGCGGATAGCCCAGGAAGCACCCACTGCTCACGTAGAGTGGGCCCGCACAGATTGAGAGGGAACGGAACCTCGTGCTTTGTATGCCTCACAGATGGTAGACCTGATCCATCGAGAAATCGTGGATTTAGAAGCCGGATTGCCCTTTTTGTGTCCTTGTGAGAGGACGAAGAGGGCATCGGACTTGCGCAATGGCGCTGTTCTGGAGATGCAGATCCGCAGAGCCCTGAAGAGATCTAGAGTGTGAAGGGCTTTTTCAAAAGAGTGGACCGGGACCGGGCAGAATGACGGCAACACAATGTCCTCGTTTAAGTGGAAAGAAGATACGACCTTCGGGAGAAAAGCGGGGGAAGGCCGAAGGACCACCTTATCATGATGGAAAATCAGGTAAGGTGAGCGACAGGAAAGAGCCGCTAGTTCGGACACTCACCTGATAAAGGTAATGGCGACTAAAAAGGCAACCTTCCAGGTCAGTCGTTGCAGAGAGATTTCTCTCAGAGGTTCGAAGAGAGGAAGCTGAAGAGCTCCGAGAACCAGATTCAGATCCCAGGGATCTAAGGGGTGGCGATAAGGAGCGACCAAATGCGCCATCCCCTGAAGAAAGGTACGGACCTGAGAGCGAGAAGCCAGCCGCTTCTGGAAAAATACTGACAAGGCAGAAACTTGTCCTTTAAGGGTACTGAGAGCTAGTCCCGAGTCCAGAGTGTCTTGCAGAAAGGCAAGAACATTAGGGATTGAAAAGGTAAGGGGCGACCGATTATGACGGTCACACCAGGAAAGATAGGTCTTCCAGGTCCTGTGGTAGATACTGGCGGAGAGGGCTTCTGAGCATTAAGCATGGCATTAACTACCTTAGAAGAAAGACCTGATTTGGCTAGAATCAAGGATTCAAGTGCCACGCCGTCAAATGCAGCTGTGCTGTATTCTGGTGGAATATTAGACCTTGCGACAGAAGATCCGGGCGGTCGGGAAGACGCCAGGGAGTGTCGCCGAGCAGTTGGAGAAGCTCTGGGTACCAGGCTCTCCTGGGCCAGTCCGGGGCCACAAGGATCACCGGGATTCCCTCCGCTTTGATTTTTTTAATTACTCTCGGAATGAGAGGAAACGGAGGGAAGCTGTAGGGTAGGCGGAACTGTGCCCACGGAAAGACTAGGGCGTCGGAGCCGATCGCTAGCAAGTCTCTCGACCGGGATATGAAAGGATGTATTTTGGCATTCATTCGAGACGCCATGAGGTCCACATCCAGGAGTCCCCAACGAAGAGTGATCTGATGGAACACTTCATCGTGGAGGGACCATTCCCCTGCCGCTAGACCTTGCCTGCTGAGAAAGTCTGCGGCCCAGTTGTCTACCCCTGGGATATGGACAGCTGAAATAATGGGGATGTGCTTCTCTGCCCAAAGAAGAATCCTGGATACTTCCTTCATCGCTGCCTTGCTGCGAGTTCCTCCCTGACGGTTGATGTAAGCCACGGCCGTGGCATTGTCTGACTGGATCCGAACAGGGAGGCCCAATAGTAAGGGTTGAAAATTCTGAAGGCCAAAAATATGGCTCTGATCTCCAGAACATTGATGTGCAGGGAGTGCTCGGAAGGAGACCAGCGTCTGTAAACAGGGTGATGGAGAATCACCGCCCCCCAACCTATCAGGCTGGCATCCGTTGTGACTACTTGCCAGTGGACCGGGCGGAAAGACTTCCCTTGAGATAGGGATGAGGCTTGAGTCCACCAGACGAGGGAGCTGAGCGCAGACCGAGATAGGCGGACTGACCGGTCTAAAGGAAGCTGGATTCTTGTCCCAGGAGGATAGAAGATCCAATTGTAGAGGGCGCAGATGGAATTGGGCAAAGGACTCGGCTTCTATGACCGCCACCATCTCGCCTAACACTCTCATTCCATTCCGAAGGGATGTGTGATGGCGAGAACGGAGGGATTGGGTGGCCCGGATTAGGGAAGACCTCTTGTCCTCTGGAAGAAAAACCCGGGACTGAGCCGTGTCTATCAGCATTCCTAAAAAGGTGATGCGCTGATGAGGAATGAGGGATGGCTTGTTGAAGTTGATAAGCCATCCTAGCCTTGACAGCGTGTCTAGGCAAATCTGCACGCTTTCTGAGCAAACTTGAAGAGAGCTCCCTTTGACGAGAAGGTCGTCCAAATAGAGAACGACCAGGATGCCTCTGGGGTGTAAAATGGACATGACGGCAGCCATGACCTTTGTGAAGACCCGAGGCGCAGTGGCCAGCCCAAAGGGGAGGGCCCTGAATTGGAAATGACGGTGTCCTACGGCAAAGCGAAGGAACCGTTGATGAGAGACACATATGGGAATGTGTAAATAAGCATCTTGAACGTCTATGGAAGCTAGGAATTCTCCAGGTTCCATTGCGGCTAGCACTGCTCTCAATGATTCCATTCAGAAGTTCGAATGAGTACGAACTTGTTCAGCCGTTTGAGGTCCAAGATAGGGCGGACAGAGCCATCTTTTTTGGGAATGACAAAAAGGTTTGAATAGAAACCTTTGCCGTGCTATTCCAGGGGCACTGGAATGATAACATTTGCTTTCTGTAAAGAGGCTATGGCCTGAAATAAGGCCTGGCTTTGCGTTTTGGACTTTGGAAGATGAGAACGCAGAAACCTGTTGGCCGGCAGGGAATGGAAAATCGATCTTGTAACCTAAGGTGACAATTTCTCGAACCCAAGCATCGTAAGTGTGGTCTAGCCAGATATCCCAAAAAAGCAGAAGCCGCCCTCCAACAGGAGTCGGATCTGATGGATACCTGGCATCATGCTGAGGGGGCCTGTACCGAGCGAGGTCCTTTGGGTTTCAGTTGCTTGGAGTGGGAACGCCAAGAAGAGCCCCTTGAGGGAACGGATCCTCGATCTGAGCGTTGGGAAGATCCTTGGGCTGATGGTTTTTGGGGGGCAGGCCTAAAGGACTGGCTGCGCCAAGGAGATTTTTTTAAAATTCCTGGATACAGGCCACTTTTGAGGTAGAATGGTACTTTTACCACCTGTCGTCTCAGATATGAGTTTGTCGAAAGATTCTCCAAACAAACGCAGGCCATAGAAGGGGAGTGTGGACAGGGATTTCTTGGAGGCACCGTCCGCATTCCATATTTTTAGCCAAAGGACTCTGCAGGCAAAGACAGCATTGGCCGCCGATAGGGCTAACATACTAGCTGCATCTAGGGAGCCGTGAAGAAAATAATTAGAGGCTAGAGAGAAGAAATCAAGGATCTCAAAAGCCGCCGGGGGAATATTACAAAAGCGAAGCATTCTGCGTAGGTTCTTGCTCCACCCCTTTTATCAGAATTAACCTGCTTTTCAATTTGTACTAAAATATATCTTTTTATTTATACATCTTTAAAATTCTTCAAACAAGGACAAACAAAATTTACACACAGTGAAACGTTAAAAAGGTAGTCTGAATCACTCTACTATAGACTCTTGAGGGATGGATAGGTCTAGGAAATAAATACACTTCCTTTTGAAATATCTATCAAGGCTTGAGGGGAATCAATCACTTATAGATGTCCTTATTAATACCCTCACAAGGCCTGTCCCTACCTGTCAATGGAGTACATCCTTATTTACACGATGCCCCCATTCCTCGGCGGCTAGCCCTTGTATGTCCCTTCTCTCTCCCTCTCAGTTATAGCAAAGAATAATAAACCTCTATAGCGATACAGACCACCTAAGTCTCTGACACCTCAATACATCCGGTACATGTGCAATCACTTTAGTACCTGATATGGACTATCCCTCCATCTCATTCCTGCCTGGCCAATGGAGCACACCCTAGTTTTTCGAGTGCCCCCACTCCTCGGCGGCTCACCCTAAATTTTGCCCTTCCTGTCCTAATTATGGAAATAGTATATAGTCATGGAAAGACTCAAAGGGACTCATTAACTTATACTCATGTTCTTTCAAGGATCCTACGGGTGCCTAGTAATTGTTCAATGTCCCATATCATTTTTTAGAGGTCTGGTCTCTACAAATGAAAAAAGACCACCTCAACTATCTGGCACCCAAAAACACCAAAGTACATACAATTAGTACCCAATCTGAGCTTTCCCTCCGTCTTTCTCCTTCCTGGCCAATGGAGTACACCCTTAATTTTTCGGTGCCCCCACTCCTCGGCGGCTTGCCCTGATTATGGCCCTAATGTAAAATGATCATATGTACATATTTCATAATTTTTTAGAAATGAGATGAATCACTTATCTGGGGATCTCCACGGTGCCTAGAGACTATTCAATTTCTCATGTCATAATTCCTCTGATCTCTCTCTACGCGTTTCGCTCCATACACATCACTGACGGAGCTCATCAGGAGATTTTTCTTATTCAAAAAAAGGCTTAGTAGCCTAAAAGCCTAAAAAGGACATTGTCTCAGTCAGAAAAAACTTCAAAGAAATAATCATTTATCTCAAAATTTATTTTCTATATAAACATATTTTCCTGTGCCATAAAGTTGTCTTCCAGAAAAAAACCGTCCATATACAATGCCCCTATATCATAGCATATCAAAATAAACACTAATAAGCTTGGTATATTTTTACCTTGGATGTTGCAGCCTCCAGACATCAAATGGTATGACACACCATACCCTAGATGCTGGGGTTTAAATAGGTCTAGGCACACCCCTTCAGCACACATGACCTTAACGGAGCTTTTTAATTGGTCATACAGAACTTTTCAATTTATAGAGATTAGGTCTCTCACATTAACCAAATGCAACTGCTCAGGCCATTGCTGCCTTAATCGCAGCATATGTGAACATCTGACAGCCATAATAATGCTCAAAATCTGCCTTTAAAACTATAATGCCGAAACCGGAAGTAAAAGTGCGGTCCGCGCATGCGCATTGCGTCTCACACAACCCGGAAGTTTGGCTGTGGAACGCATACTGCGTTTCAGCTACTGCGCATGCGTTAAGGTGATTTAGCTTACTGCGCATGCGTCGGATAGTATCATATCGCTATTACTCCGGCATTCATCTCCGGACACTTAGTACAAACAGGGGGACTTTAAAACAACACGGTCCTTTAACCTGGTGTTCCCATAACCCGGCAAATGCATATTTAGGGAACAGGAAGGGAAAAATCCCTATATTATTTCTATTTGTATTATACCTGCCCTTCTTATAAATAACCAATAGGTGTCCTCAGAGTCCACCTCATACTTCAAATATATAAATGGAAAAACTTTTTTATACTGGTTATTCCACTTTTAAGTTAGAGGGTGGAACGATAGACAGGGGTATGCTCATATCCTATTTATTACTTATTTCGCCAATTCCTCTCACTGCCTTTCCCAGCAATAAACAACAGATATCCTATGAGTCCACATCATGATCTATAAATATAAATAGATATTTTATTTTATTTATTGCTCAACATTAGGCAAAAGATAATAGTGGGGGGCGCAACGGGGGCAAAATATATCCCAACGTTACCATGAGCGGGGATAGGTATGGTTTATTACAAGAAGACAACCTGGGCACTAAATTTAAACAAAGAAATGCAGAAAAGGGCTGACACATTCTGGTCAATACAACCCTAGCAGGGGATTTCAGGCCACCATCAGTCTGACTGTTGCACGCATGGTAACCTTTCCATCAGCCCCATCACCTACAGAAAACAATTAAACACTAGCTGCTCATTCAGACCTTCTGGACTAGTTGATCTGAATCGATAAATCCATTTACACTCCTTCTGGAGCAATATTTTGTTCCAGTCTCCTCTCCTCGATGAGGGGGACACTTGTTCAATTGCGCCAAAATTTATACTCCGCAGATCTCCACCATGTACTGATCTCACGTGCCTTGACACTGGGGTGTCTCTTGCATTCCGTATGTCCCCTAAGTGCTCTCCAATCCGTTTACGGAATTCTCTCTTCGTCTTTCCTATGTAATTCATAGGGCAACTACAGGTAATTAGGTATATTATTCCCTCAGAACCACAGTTCACAAACTCCCGTGTCTGATATACCTTCCCAGTGCTAGCACTTGTTGTTTCTTTCTTTTGGGCTATCCATTTGCAGAACTTACAATGTCCACATCTAAATGTTCCCATTACTTTCCTATCAAGCCATGTTCCACCGGCTCTTGGGGGCTCATAGAAGCTGTGGACTAGCCGGTCTTTTAGTGCTCTCCCTTTTCTAAATGTTACTGCCGGCCTATCCGTCACGTAGTCCTGCAAACTTGGGTCCGCCCTGAGAATACCCCAGTGTCTGCGTAGAATTGACATTACTTCTTGGTTACAATTATCAAAGGTGCCAATCAGTCGTACTACCTGCTCAGATGTTTCTTTTTCCTTAGGAATAAGGAGATCATGTCTGTCCTTCTCAATGGCACCCTTATATGCCCTAGTTAGGACGTCTGATGGGTAACCCCTTTCAGAGAACCTGTCCCGCAGATCTTTTGCTTGATTATAAAAGGCATTATCTGTTGAACAATTTCTCCTTAGTCTAAGATATTGTCCCCTCGGGATCCCTCTTTTTAATGGGACAGGGTGATGGCTTGTCCAATGGAGCAGACTATTCGACGCAGTTGGCTTACGATGAATTTTAGTTTGTATACAGCCTTTCTCATCTTTACTCAGGATGACATCTAAAAAAGGTAAATCATTCCTCCGGATCTCCGAAGTAAAAAACAGCCCTATGTTGTTTTTGTTTAGTTCTTGTACAAACTCCCCAAACAGCTCCTGAGGACCGGTCCATAGAATCAAGATGTCATCTATGAACCGGCCCCAGAATAACAGATGATCAGTCCACCCTGACATACCCTCCTGGAAGACCATGGTGTCCTCCCACCAGCCTAGGAACAAGTTGGCGTACGATGGGGCACAGGAGCACCCCATCGCTGTGCCCCTGAGCTGGTGGTAATATTTTTTATTAAAAATAAAGAAATTGTGGGTCAAAACATGGTTCAAGAGGTCCAGTACGAAGAGATTATGTTTTTCGTACTGTAACCCTCTCGTTTCCAAGTAGGATCTGACAGCTCTCAACCCTCCAACGTGGGGAATGGAACTATAGAGGGCCTCTACGTCAATAGACGCGAAAAAAGTATCATCATCCATAGTGATCCCATCTATTTTCCCCAACAAATCACTAGTATCTCTTATATAAGAAGATAAGGACACCACAAAGGGCCTTAAAATTTTGTCAAGGTAGATGCCTGCATTTTGTGTCAGAGAGTTAATCCCTGCCACAATTGGGCGTCCCTTTAGGGGGGACGTCCCCTTGTGGACCTTTGGGAGAGCATAGAATGTGGGTGTAGTTGGAAATTTATTAATCATAAACTCTAATTCATTTTTAGATATTAATTTTTCTTCAAAGGCTGTTTCAATAATGGTATTCAGAGATCCAGAGAAGATCTGAGTAGGGTCTTCCCTTAGTACACAATAATTGTCCCTCTGCTTCAAAATATCAAGACACATGGACAAATATCTTTCATGGTCCAGGAGGACAATGTTTCCTCCTTTATCCGAGGGTTTCAGTATGAAGTTATTATTCCTTGTCAGGGCCACCATTGCGTCCATTTCATGTTTATCAAGATTCATTACACCACTCTGTTTAGATGAACATAGTTGCAAAAGATCTTCATTTACAACCTTCATGAAAATATCAACGCTATCTAGATCACTCCTTGGTGGTGATCTAGTGCTTTTTTTCTTGAGTGATGTAAATGGACCAGTCCCTGGTTCCCTTTCCCCTTCTTCCTGGAGATCACACAGTGTACAAAAAGTGTCCCTGTCTTCAGGCGTAATTCCCAGAGCCTCCATTTTACTTTTATCGGTATCATGGAAGAATTTCTTCCATTTTAACTTTCTCCCAAAGAGAGCTACATCTTTTGTCCAGGAAAAAGAGTCAAAACGCTCAGTAGGGACAAATGAGAGTCCTTTACTTAACACTCTCATATCTCCCTCTGTTAGTGGATAAGTAGAAAGATTAATGATCTGATTTTTTTGATCTTTTTGATTTATTACCTCCTTTTTGGCCCCGCCGGTACAAATTTTGGTCTTAGGTCGTACCGCGGCGGCCCCTGCTCTAAAAAAGAGGTCGAGGAAGAGGAGGAAGAGGATGACATGCTTGGTCCTGGAGGCACACTCATATTTTGTGGGTATCCCTGCCATCTATTTCTCTGCTGTCTAAACCTTCTCCTCTGAGGCAACACTCTATTATTTCCCCTTTCTATATCTGATGTCTCCAAATCAGAAGATGAAATATCTGTAGGGGGGTTACCTCTTTCTTTCTCCTTCAGAAATTCGTACGCTGTATTGTCTCTAAACTCAGCAAGATCACGAATAAATTTTTGATGTTTCCTTTCTTTAAGTGTATTTTGAAAACGTTCTACTGAGTTTTGCAATAACAGCTCTTTTTTATGAAAATCTGGATCGTTTTTATGTTTCAGAGACAGAGAGATTTGTTCTGTAAGTTTACTCGTTGTCTTGGTTAGCGTTACTTTCTCCTCCACCAACAAAATTTGCAAAAATCTAATGGATGCCGCTCTTGACTCCTTTTCCCACTGCTCTAACAAAGCTGGGCTTCTAGACCGCGCCGCCGGTACTAGTGGTATCCTCAGGCCTCTGGGAATTATGCCTTGTTTTATATAGTTTTCAAGGGACTGAACTTCCCAAAAGGATTTCAAGTTCTCCTTATAACAGCTATACAGATCATTAAAGACCTTTTTCAGGGTCACTGTCGTTTCTGTATTGTAGGGTGCCTTATCAGAAAACACGTTACCCGCCTCCAACAACCATTGACTGGTATTTATTGGTTCGGATAGAAAACCTGCCATATGAAAGGACTTTCAAACAAATTCTCAGAAAAAAATATATACTCTAGCGGGTACCAAACTCACTTATTCTATCAGAATTAACCTGCTTTTCAATTTGTACTAAAATATATCTTTTTATTTATACATCTTTAAAATTCTTCAAACAAGGACAAACAAAATTTACACACAGTGAAACGTTAAAAAGGTAGTCTGAATCACTCTACTATAGACTCTTGAGGGATGGATAGGTCTAGGAAATAAATACACTTCCTTTTGAAATATCTATCAAGGCTTGAGGGGAATCAATCACTTATAGATGTCCTTATTAATACCCTCACAAGGCCTGTCCCTACCTGTCAATGGAGTACATCCTTATTTACACGATGCCCCCATTCCTCGGCGGCTAGCCCTTGTATGTCCCTTCTCTCTCCCTCTCAGTTATAGCAAAGAATAATAAACCTCTATAGCGATACAGACCACCTAAGTCTCTGACACCTCAATACATCCGGTACATGTGCAATCACTTTAGTACCTGATATGGACTATCCCTCCATCTCATTCCTGCCTGGCCAATGGAGCACACCCTAATTTTTCGAGTGCCCCCACTCCTCGGCGGCTCACCCTAAATTTTGCCCTTCCTGTCCTAATTATGGAAATAGTATATAGTCATGGAAAGACTCAAAGGGACTCATTAACTTATACTCATGTTCTTTCAAGGATCCTACGGGTGCCTAGTAATTGTTCAATGTCCCATATCATTTTTTAGAGGTCTGGTCTCTACAAATGAAAAAAGACCACCTCAACTATCTGGCACCCAAAAACACCAAAGTACATACAATTAGTACCCAATCTGAGCTTTCCCTCCGTCTTTCTCCTTCCTGGCCAATGGAGTACACCCTTAATTTTTCGGTGCCCCCACTCCTCGGCGGCTTGCCCTGATTATGGCCCTAATGTAAAATGATCATATGTACATATTTCATAATTTTTTAGAAATGAGATGAATCACTTATCTGGGGATCTCCACGGTGCCTAGAGACTATTCAATTTCTCATGTCATAATTCCTCTGATCTCTCTCTACGCGTTTCGCTCCATACACATCACTGACGGAGCTCATCAGGAGATTTTTCTTATTCAAAAAAAGGCTTAGTAGCCTAAAAGCCTAAAAAGGACATTGTCTCAGTCAGAAAAAACTTCAAAGAAATAATCATTTATCTCAAAATTTATTTTCTATATAAACATATTTTCCTGTGCCATAAAGTTGTCTTCCAGAAAAAAACCGTCCATATACAATGCCCCTATATCATAGCATATCAAAATAAACACTAATAAGCTTGGTATATTTTTACCTTGGATGTTGCAGCCTCCAGACATCAAATGGTATGACACACCATACCCTAGATGCTGGGGTTTAAATAGGTCTAGGCACACCCCTTCAGCACACATGACCTTAACGGAGCTTTTTAATTGGTCATACAGAACTTTTCAATTTATAGAGATTAGGTCTCTCACATTAACCAAATGCAACTGCTCAGGCCATTGCTGCCTTAATCGCAGCATATGTGAACATCTGACAGCCATAATAATGCTCAAAATCTGCCTTTAAAACTATAATGCCGAAACCGGAAGTAAAAGTGCGGTCCGCGCATGCGCATTGCGTCTCACACAACCCGGAAGTTTGGCTGTGGAACGCATACTGCGTTTCAGCTACTGCGCATGCGTTAAGGTGATTTAGCTTACTGCGCATGCGTCGGATAGTATCATATCGCTATTACTCCGGCATTCATCTCCGGACACTTAGTACAAACAGGGGGACTATGAGCCCCCAAGAGCCGGTGGAACATGGCTTGATAGGAAAGTAATGGGAACATTTAGATGTGGACATTGTAAGTTCTGCAAATGGATAGCCCAAAAGAAAGAAACAACAAGTGCTAGCACTGGGAAGGTATATCAGACACGGGAGTTTGTGAACTGTGGTTCTGAGGGAATAATATACCTAATTACCTGTAGTTGCCCTATGAATTACATTAAGGTCATGTGTGCTGAAGGGGTGTGCCTAGACCTATTTAAACCCCAGCATCTAGGGTATGGTGTGTCATACCATTTGATGTCTGGAGGCTGCAACATCCAAGGTAAAAATATACCAAGCTTATTAGTGTTTATTTTGATATGCTATGATATAGGGGCATTGTATATGGACGGTTTTTTTCTGGAAGACAACTTTATGGCACAGGAAAATATGTTTATATAGAAAATAAATTTTGAGATAAATGATTATTTCTTTGAAGTTTTTTCTGACTGAGACAATGTCCTTTTTAGGCTTTTAGGCTACTAAGCCTTTTTTTGAATAAGAAAAATCTCCTGATGAGCTCCGTCAGTGATGTGTATGGAGCGAAACGCGTAGAGAGAGATCAGAGGAATTATGACATGAGAAATTGAATAGTCTCTAGGCACCGTGGAGATCCCCAGATAAGTGATTCATCTCATTTCTAAAAAATTATGAAATATGTACATATGATCATTTTACATTAGGGCCATAATCAGGGCAAGCCGCCGAGGAGTGGGGGCACCGAAAAATTAAGGGTGTACTCCATTGGCCAGGAAGGAGAAAGACGGAGGGAAAGCTCAGATTGGGTACTAATTGTATGTACTTTGGTGTTTTTGGGTGCCAGATAGTTGAGGTGGTCTTTTTTCATTTGTAGAGACCAGACCTCTAAAAAATGATATGGGACATTGAACAATTACTAGGCACCCGTAGGATCCTTGAAAGAACATGAGTATAAGTTAATGAGTCCCTTTGAGTCTTTCCATGACTATATACTATTTCCATAATTAGGACAGGAAGGGCAAAATTTAGGGTGAGCCGCCGAAGAGTGGGGGCACTCGAAAAATTAGGGTGTGCTCCATTGGCCAGGCAGGAATGAGATGGAGGGATAGTCCATATCAGGTACTAAAGTGATTGCACATGTACCGGATGTATTGAGGTGTCAGAGACTTAGGTGGCCTGTATCGCTATAGAGGTTTATTATTCTTTGCTATAACTGAGAGGGAGAGAGAAGGGACATACAAGGGCTAGCCGCCGAGGAATGGGGGCATCGTGTAAATAAGGATGTACTCCATTGACAGGTAGGGACAGGCCTTGTGAGGGTATTAATAAGGACATCTATAAGTGATTGATTCCCCTCAAGCCTTGATAGATATTTCAAAAGGAAGTGTATTTATTTCCTAGACCTATCCATCCCTCAAGAGTCTATAGTAGAGTGATTCAGACTACCTTTTTAACGTTTCACTGTGTGTAAATTTTGTTTGTCCTTGTTTGAAGAATTTTAAAGATGTATAAATAAAAAGATATATTTTAGTACAAATTGAAAAGCAGGTTAATTCTGATAGAATAAGTGAGTTTGGTACCCGCTAGAGTATATATTTTTTTCTGAGAATTTGTTTGAAAGTCCTTTCATATGGCAGGTTTTCTATCCGAACCAATAAATACCAGTCAATGGTTGTTGGAGGCGGGTAACGTGTTTTCTGATAAGGCACCCTACAATACAGAAACGACAGTGACCCTGAAAAAGGTCTTTAATGATCTGTATAGCTGTTATAAGGAGAACTTGAAATCCTTTTGGGAAGTTCAGTCCCTTGAAAACTATATAAAACAAGGCATAATTCCCAGAGGCCTGAGGATACCACTAGTACCGGCGGCGCGGTCTAGAAGCCCAGCTTTGTTAGAGCAGTGGGAAAAGGAGTCAAGAGCGGCATCCATTAGATTTTTGCAAATTTTGTTGGTGGAGGAGAAAGTAACGCTAACCAAGACAACGAGTAAACTTACAGAACAAATCTCTCTGTCTCTGAAACATAAAAACGATCCAGATTTTCATAAAAAAGAGCTGTTATTGCAAAACTCAGTAGAACGTTTTCAAAATACACTTAAAGAAAGGAAACATCAAAAATTTATTCGTGATCTTGCTGAGTTTAGAGACAATACAGCGTACGAATTTCTGAAGGAGAAAGAAAGAGGTAACCCCCCTACAGATATTTCATCTTCTGATTTGGAGACATCAGATATAGAAAGGGGAAATAATAGAGTGTTGCCTCAGAGGAGAAGGTTTAGACAGCAGAGAAATAGATGGCAGGGATACCCACAAAATATGAGTGTGCCTCCAGGACCAAGCATGTCATCCTCTTCCTCCTCTTCCTCGACCTCTTTTTTAGAGCAGGGGCCGCCGCGGTACGACCTAAGACCAAAATTTGTACCGGCGGGGCCAAAAAGGAGGTAATAAATCAAAAAGATCAAAAAAATCAGATCATTAATCTTTCTACTTATCCACTAACAGAGGGAGATATGAGAGTGTTAAGTAAAGGACTCTCATTTGTCCCTACTGAGCGTTTTGACTCTTTTTCCTGGACAAAAGATGTAGCTCTCTTTGGGAGAAAGTTAAAATGGAAGAAATTCTTCCATGATACCGATAAAAGTAAAATGGAGGCTCTGGGAATTACGCCTGAAGACAGGGACACTTTTTGTACACTGTGTGATCTCCAGGAAGAAGGGGAAAGGGAACCAGGGACTGGTCCATTTACATCACTCAAGAAAAAAAGCACTAGATCACCACCAAGGAGTGATCTAGATAGCGTTGATATTTTCATGAAGGTTGTAAATGAAGATCTTTTGCAACTATGTTCATCTAAACAGAGTGGTGTAATGAATCTTGATAAACATGAAATGGACGCAATGGTGGCCCTGACAAGGAATAATAACTTCATACTGAAACCCTCGGATAAAGGAGGAAACATTGTCCTCCTGGACCATGAAAGATATTTGTCCATGTGTCTTGATATTTTGAAGCAGAGGGACAATTATTGTGTACTAAGGGAAGACCCTACTCAGATCTTCTCTGGATCTCTGAATACCATTATTGAAACAGCCTTTGAAGAAAAATTAATATCTAAAAATGAATTAGAGTTTATGATTAATAAATTTCCAACTACACCCACATTCTATGCTCTCCCAAAGGTCCACAAGGGGACGTCCCCCCTAAAGGGACGCCCAATTGTGGCAGGGATTAACTCTCTGACACAAAATGCAGGCATCTACCTTGACAAAATTTTAAGGCCCTTTGTGGTGTCCTTATCTTCTTATATAAGAGATACTAGTGATTTGTTGGGGAAAATAGATGGGATCACTATGGATGATGATACTTTTTTCGCGTCTATTGACGTAGAGGCCCTCTATAGTTCCATTCCCCACGTTGGAGGGTTGAGAGCTGTCAGATCCTACTTGGAAACGAGAGGGTTACAGTACGAAAAACATAATCTCTTCGTACTGGACCTCTTGAACCATGTTTTGACCCACAATTTCTTTATTTTTAATAAAAAATATTACCACCAGCTCAGGGGCACAGCGATGGGGTGCTCCTGTGCCCCATCGTACGCCAACTTGTTCCTGGGCTGGTGGGAGGACACCATGGTCTTCCAGGAGGGTATGTCAGGGTGGACTGATCATCTGTTATTCTGGGGCCGGTTCATAGATGACATCTTGATTCTATGGACCGGTCCTCAGGAGCTGTTTGGGGAGTTTGTACAAGAACTAAACAAAAACAACATAGGGCTGTTTTTTACTTCGGAGATCCGGAGGAATGATTTACCTTTTTTAGATGTCATCCTGAGTAAAGATGAGAAAGGCTGTATACAAACTAAAATTCATCGTAAGCCAACTGCGTCGAATAGTCTGCTCCATTGGACAAGCCATCACCCTGTCCCATTAAAAAGAGGGATCCCGAGGGGACAATATCTTAGACTAAGGAGAAATTGTTCAACAGATAATGCCTTTTATAATCAAGCAAAAGATCTGCGGGACAGGTTCTCTGAAAGGGGTTACCCATCAGACGTCCTAACTAGGGCATATAAGGGTGCCATTGAGAAGGACAGACATGATCTCCTTATTCCTAAGGAAAAAGAAACATCTGAGCAGGTAGTACGACTGATTGGCACCTTTGATAATTGTAACCAAGAAGTAATGTGAATTCTACGCAGACACTGGGGTATTCTCAGGGCGGACCCAAGTTTGCAGGACTACGTGACGGATAGGCCGGCAGTAACATTTAGAAAAGGGAGAGCACTAAAAGACCGGCTAGTCCACAGCTTCTATGAGCCCCCAAGAGCCGGTGGAACATGGCTTGATAGGAAAGTAATGGGAACATTTAGATGTGGACATTGTAAGTTCTGCAAATGGATAGCCCAAAAGAAAGAAACAACAAGTGCTAGCACTGGGAAGGTATATCAGACACGGGAGTTTGTGAACTGTGGTTCTGAGGGAATAATATACCTAATTACCTGTAGTTGCCCTATGAATTACATAGGAAAGACGAAGAGAGAATTCCGTAAACGGATTGGAGAGCACTTAGGGGACATACGGAATGCAAGAGACACCCCAGTGTCAAGGCACGTGAGATCAGTACATGGTGGAGATCTGCGGAGTATAAATTTTGGCGCAATTGAACAAGTGTCCCCCTCACCGAGGAGAGGAGACTGGAACAAAATATTGCTCCAGAAGGAGTGTAAATGGATTTATCGATTCAGATCAACTAGTCCAGAAGGTCTGAATGAGCAGCTAGTGTTTAATTGTTTTCTGTAGGTGATGGGGCTGATGGAAAGGTTACCATGCGTGCAACAGTCAGACTGATGGTGGCCTGAAATCCCCTGCTAGGGTTGTATTGACCAGAATGTGTCAGCCCTTTTCTGCATTTCTTTGTTTAAATTTAGTGCCCAAGTTGTCTTCTTGTAATAAACCATACCTATCCCCGCTCATGGTAACGTTGGGATATATTTTGCCCCCGTTGCGCCCCCCACTATTATCTTTTGCCTAATGTTGAGCAATAAATAAAATAAAATATCTATTTATATTTATAGATCATGATGTGGACTCATAGGATATCTGTTGTTTATTGCTGGGAAAGGCAGTGAGAGGAATTGGCGAAATAAGTAATAAATAGGATATGAGCATACCCCTGTCTATCGTTCCACCCTCTAACTTAAAAGTGGAATAACCAGTATAAAAAAGTTTTTCCATTTATATATTTGAAGTATGAGGTGGACTCTGAGGACACCTATTGGTTATTTATAAGAAGGGCAGGTATAATACAAATAGAAATAATATAGGGATTTTTCCCTTCCTGTTCCCTAAATATGCATTTGCCGGGTTATGGGAACACCAGGTTAAAGGACCGTGTTGTTTTAAAGTCCCCCTGTTTGTACTAAGTGTCCGGAGATGAATGCCGGAGTAATAGCGATATGATACTATCCGACGCATGCGCAGTAAGCTAAATCACCTTAACGCATGCGCAGTAGCTGAAACGCAGTATGCGTTCCACAGCCAAACTTCCGGGTTGTGTGAGACGCAATGCGCATGCGCGGACCGCACTTTTACTTCCGGTTTCGGCATTATAGTTTTAAAGGCAGATTTTGAGCATTATTATGGCTGTCAGATGTTCACATATGCTGCGATTAAGGCAGCAATGGCCTGAGCAGTTGCATTTGGTTAATGTGAGAGACCTAATCTCTATAAATTGAAAAGTTCTGTATGACCAATTAAAAAGCTCCGTTAAGGTCATGTGTGCTGAAGGGGTGTGCCTAGACCTATTTAAACCCCAGCATCTAGGGTATGGTGTGTCATACCATTTGATGTCTGGAGGCTGCAACATCCAAGGTAAAAATATACCAAGCTTATTAGTGTTTATTTTGATATGCTATGATATAGGGGCATTGTATATGGACGGTTTTTTTCTGGAAGACAACTTTATGGCACAGGAAAATATGTTTATATAGAAAATAAATTTTGAGATAAATGATTATTTCTTTGAAGTTTTTTCTGACTGAGACAATGTCCTTTTTAGGCTTTTAGGCTACTAAGCCTTTTTTTGAATAAGAAAAATCTCCTGATGAGCTCCGTCAGTGAGGTGTATGGAGCGAAACGCGTAGAGAGAGATCAGAGGAATTATGACATGAGAAATTGAATAGTCTCTAGGCACCGTGGAGATCCCCAGATAAGTGATTCATCTCATTTCTAAAAAATTATGAAATATGTACATATGATCATTTTACATTAGGGCCATAATCAGGGCAAGCCGCCGAGGAGTGGGGGCACCGAAAAATTAAGGGTGTACTCCATTGGCCAGGAAGGAGAAAGACGGAGGGAAAGCTCAGATTGGGTACTAATTGTATGTACTTTGGTGTTTTTGGGTGCCAGATAGTTGAGGTGGTCTTTTTTCATTTGTAGAGACCAGACCTCTAAAAAATGATATGGGACATTGAACAATTACTAGGCACCCGTAGGATCCTTGAAAGAACATGAGTATAAGTTAATGAGTCCCTTTGAGTCTTTCCATGACTATATACTATTTCCATAATTAGGACAGGAAGGGCAAAATTTAGGGTGAGCCGCCGAGGAGTGGGGGCACTCGAAAAATTAGGGTGTGCTCCATTGGCCAGGCAGGAATGAGATGGAGGGATAGTCCATATCAGGTACTAAAGTGATTGCACATGTACCGGATGTATTGAGGTGTCAGAGACTTAGGTGGTCTGTATCGCTATAGAGGTTTATTATTCTTTGCTATAACTGAGAGGGAGAGAGAAGGGACATACAAGGGCTAGCCGCCGAGGAATGGGGGCATCGTGTAAATAAGGATGTACTCCATTGACAGGTAGGGACAGGCCTTGTGAGGGTATTAATAAGGACATCTATAAGTGATTGATTCCCCTCAAGCCTTGATAGATATTTCAAAAGGAAGTGTATTTATTTCCTAGACCTATCCATCCCTCAAGAGTCTATAGTAGAGTGATTCAGACTACCTTTTTAACGTTTCACTGTGTGTAAATTTTGTTTGTCCTTGTTTGAAGAATTTTAAAGATGTATAAATAAAAAGATATATTTTAGTACAAATTGAAAAGCAGGTTAATTCTGATAGAATAAGTGAGTTTGGTACCCGCTAGAGTATATATTTTTTTCTGAGATTTTCTTGCTCCACCCCCCCATAGCTCTCGCGACCCATGTTAAGGCAAACAGGGGGCGAAGAGAGGAGCCCGAAGCCTGGAAAATAGACTTGACCGCAGCATCAACTGTGCGGTCGGACGAGTCCTTGAGAGACGCATTGTCTGAAACAGACACGACCGTGTGTTTAGCCAGTCTGGATACTGGCGGATCCACAACAGGGGGTACTGACCAGGGCTTCACCATTTCAGAGGGAAAGGGATAAGCGAATGAAGAGAAGGGTTTTTTATAAAAACTTCTATCAGGGTGATCCCACCGTTTAGATAGAATTTGCCGAAAAAACGGATCCTGAGCAAAGGATTTAGGAGGCTTCTTGGCCCGCTTGATTGCCGACTGAGAAGTCGGGTCAGGAGGCTGATCAGAGATCGACAGAGTGATTGACAGCCGAAATTAGTGTGTCTTCTATATGCCTAGACTGAGAAAGGACATCTGAATCAGAGTCAGAGTCTTGAGAATCGTGACTACTAAAGGTCACGGAACCTCGGTCAGACTGACTATCGTCCGAGTCGGATGAAACGTAGAGGTCGCAATGGCACCTTTTGGAAACAGCCTTTATACGTTCTGGAGAAGAGACACCAGACGAAGCAGGCGGGCTCCTCTGAGGGAGCTGAGTCGGGGGAAGGCTGTGGGAGCCTGAGGACGGCTGGGATATGTGAGCGGCAAGGTCATCTAACCTTTTAGACATTAGAAGAGCCCATGCAGGCATTACGTCATCAGACGGGGGAGCTGCCTGGCCGGTGGCCGGAGCAGAATCCAGAGACTGCACGGCATCCTGGTCTGGCAACATGGTATGATGTGACACGGTAAAAGGGGCATCACAGCCCCGGCATAGTGGATAGCTTCGTAAGAAAACGAGCGTCCACAGGTGGTACAGGCATAGTACAGGTCCATAGAGGACGCCTGGGAAGCTTTATCACCCTTGCGGTTACGCATGTCAGCAATAGAGTCCTACAGCCCTATAGAGTTATATGAGTAAAAAGCCACTAGCAGTATTATAAAGTGACTGCTATGCAGAGCCGGTATATACCGTAGCAAAATGGCTTATACTGTCAAACAGCCGGCATATACCTGCAGGCAGAGCCAGTATATACCGCTAATAGCTGATATACATCGCTAGCCAGCAGGCACACACCGCTAGAGAGACAGCGATATACCGCTGAGCAGAGCGGTATATAGTGCTGCAGAAGTGCAGAGCCAAGTCTGCTCCCCACGTGGAAAATGGCGTCCAGCATTCCTGGCAGCCTGGAGGAGAGAGACGGCCCACGGAGGCTGATTGGTCTCAGGGCTGGGACTAAGGGGCACTTGGCACACTGCGACATCGCAGGCCGATGCTGCGATGCCGAGTGCGATAGTCCCCGCCACCGTCACAGCAGCGATATGTGGTGATAGCTGGCGTAGCGAAAATTATCGCTACGCCAGCTTCACACACACACACTCACCTGCCGTGCGACGTCCCTGTGGCCGGCGACCCGCCTCCTTGTTAAGGGGGCGGGTCGTGCGGCGTCACTGCGACGTCACACGGCAGGCGGCCAATCGGAACGGAGGGGCGGAGATGAGCAGGATGTAAACATCCTGCCCACCTCCTTCCTTCCGCATATCCTACGGAAGCCGCGGTGACGCCGGTAGGAGATGTTCCTCGCTCCTGCGGCTTCACACACAGCGATGTGTGCTGCCGCAGGAGCGAGGAACAACATCGGACCGTCGCGTCAGCGTAATTATGAATTACGCCGACGCTGCACCGATGATACGATTACGACGCTTTTGCGCTCGTTAATCGTATCATCTAGGCTTTACACACTGCGATGTCGCATGCGATGCCGGATGTGCGTCACTTTCAATTTGACCCCACCGACATCGCACCTGCGATGTCGCAGTGTGCAAAGTGCCCCTAAGTGTGACGGCCAATCGGAAAGGAGCTGCTCCTGAGTGAGGGAGCGGCTTCCAGAGCAGTGAGAGGGGGCGTTGCTAGAATGCAGGCCAAAGCCGGGGGCTAAATTAATGATGCTCCCCGGGATCACGGCCTGTATTGCCCCACCGGCGCCTTTTCAGGCGGCGGTTTGGATGCAGGGGACAGATGACTCGTCGTCTCCCTACCTGCTCCTGGCTCCGTCTGAAGACGCGTCGGTGATGGATGCGGGGATCTCAGGGACGCATCTTCGGCTCAAGGCTGAAGCAGGTCCTCAGCTCTGCTAGCCCTCTGGAGCTACCTTGGTGTGAGGTGCTTCCAGGGAGCCTGGAGGGGTACGCAGACCCAACCACTTGGGCGCGAGGGAAGACCAACAGCTTGTACACGCCAGGTTTCCTCTGCCCGTACATGGGGGGAACGGGGGTGGCAAGGCACCCTGATATTGCCCCTATCAAAAATAGAATGAATAAGAAAAAGAAAACAAAATAAAAAGTAAAGATAAAAACAAAATAAGCTGGCCTGAGGCACCTCTGGTGGAGTTCAGTGCAGACATGTTAGCCTCCCTGCTGACACTAGGAAAAACTGAGCTAGTTTCCTGCCTAGCTAGGGTATATGCTGTGGGGGAAGGAGCTAACACTTTTGCAAATCTAGTGTCACGCCTCCCTGGAGACACCATAATACCCACTGTCTGTGTCCCCCAATGAAAAGGCGAGAAACGAAAAATATATTAATGCATTTCAGCTAAAAAAAATTTAAAAAAAGATAGCCTTCTTCTTCTGTTATAATACATCTGGAGATCAGCGCCATCTTTCTGGATTTGAAGGATTTTCAAGCACTTTAATTTACTGGTTTCCTGTGATCCTTGGGTCGAGGTGATTCACAGTGTATCAAATCCTGGTGAGCAGCAGATCAGGATGGAGACTTTGAAGGTTGATCCAAAGGGATCTATGAGCTTGATCCAACTTGCAATAAGGCGAGTGCAATTCATACACATCTTATAATCAATATTTATGGATTTGAATTACTATATTTAGAGTGGCACCGCGTATGTGCCTTTTTATCTCTAACCCCTTAAGCATTTAATTACTATGCCCCTAAACTACCTATTTATATATATATATATATATATATATATATATATATATATATATATATATATATATATATATATATACAGTTAGGTCCAGAAATATTTGGACAGTGACACAATTTTCGCGAGTTGGGCTCTGCATGCCACCACATTGGATTTGAAATGAAACCTCTACAACAGAATTCAAGTGCAGATTGTAACGTTTAATTTGAAGGTTTGAACAAAAATATCTGATAGAAATTGTAAGAATTGTACACATTTCTTTACAAACACTCCACATTTTAGGAGGTCAAAAGTAATTGGACAAATAAACCAAACCCAAACAAAATATTTTTATTTTCAATATTTTGTTGCGAATCCTTTGGAGGCAATCACTGCCTTAAGTCTGGAACCCATGGACATCACCAAACGCTGGGTTTCCTCCTTCTTAATGCTTTTCCAGGCCTTTACAGCCGCAGCCTTCAGGTCTTGCTTGTTTGTGGGTCTTTCCGTCTTAAGTCTGGATTTGAGCAAGTGAAATGCATGCTCAATAGGGTTAAGATCTGGTGATTGACTTGGCCATTGCAGAATTTTCCACTTTTTTGCACTCATGAACTCCTGGGTAGCTTTGGCTGTATGCTTGGGGTCATTGTCCATCTGTACTATGAAGCGCCGTCCGATCAACTTTGCGGCATTTGGCTGAATCTGGGCTGAAAGTATATCCCGGTACACTTCAGAATTCATCCGGCTACTCTTGTCTGCTGTTATGTCATCAATAAACACAAGTGACCCAGTGCCATTGAAAGCCATGCATGCCCATGCCATCACGTTGCCTCCACCATGTTTTACAGAGGATGTGGTGTGCCTTGGATCATGTGCCGTTCCCTTTCTTCTCCAAACTTTTTTCTTCCCATCATTCTGGTACAGGTTGATCTTTGTCTCATCTGTCCATAGAATACTTTTCCAGAACTGAGCTGGCTTCATGAGGTGTTTTTCAGCAAATATAACTCTGGCCTGTCTATTTTTGGAATTGATGAATGGTTTGCATCTAGATGTGAACCCTTTGTATTTACTTTCATGGAGTCTTCTCTTTACTGTTGACTTAGAGACAGATACACCTACTTCACTGAGAGTGTTCTGGACTTCAGTTGATGTTGTGAACGGGTTCTTCTTCACCAAAGAAAGTATGCGGCGATCATCCACCACTGTTGTCATCCGTGGACGCCCAGGCCTTTTTGAGTTCCCAAGCTCACCAGTCAATTCCTTTTTTCTCAGAATGTACCCGACTGTTGATTTTGCTACTCCAAGCATGTCTGCTATCTCTCTGATGGATTTTTTCTTTTTTTTCAGCCTCAGGATGTTCTGCTTCACCTCAATTGAGAGTTCCTTAGACCGCATGTTGTCTGGTCACAGCAACAGCTTCCAAATGCAAAACCACACACCTGTAATCAACCCCAGACCTTTTAACTACTTCATTGCTTACAGATTAACGAGGGAGACGCCTTCAGAGTTAATTGCAGCCCTTAGAGTCCCTTGTCCAATTACTTTTGGTCCCTTGAAAAAGAGGAGGCTATGCATTACAGAGCTATGATTCCTAAATCCTTTCTCCGATTTGGATGTGAAAACTCTCATATTGCAGCTGGGAGTGTGCACTTTCAGCCCATAGTATATATATAATTGTATTTCTGAACATGTTTTTGTAAACAGCTAAAATAACAAAACTTGTGTCACTGTCCAAATATTTCTGGACCTAACTGTATATGGGACACACCTCATTATAAGACGCAACCCCAAATTTGGTGAAGGAAAAGAGAATTTTTTTTTAATAAATGGGGTTTGTCTTATAATGCCAGTGTCCATCTAAACAAATCATATAGGGTATATGTCCCTCATAGCCCCCATCCTAAAATTATCCCCCTTAATCTGGATATGGCCCCTTTATATTGAATATAGACCCCTTGTGCTGACACACGTCCCCTATGGCTGGCACACGGCCCTCTGTGGCAGGCACACGGCCCCCTGTGGCAGGCACACGGCCCCTATTGCTGGCCATGGCCCCCTGTAGCTGGCACACGGCCCTTATTGCTGCCCATGTCCCCCTGTGGCTGGCACATGGCCCCTATTGCTGCCCATGGCCCTCTGTGGCTGGCACACGGCCCCCATTGCTGCCCATGGCCCCCTGTGGCTGGCACACGGCCCCTATTGCTGCCTATGGCCCCCTGTGGCTGGCATGCAACCCCTATTGCTGCCCATGGCCCCCTGTGGCTGGCAAGCGGCCCCTATTGCTGCCCATGGCCCCCTGTGGCCTGCATACGGCCTCTATTGCTGCCCATGGCCCCCTGTGGATGGCACACATCACCCTGTGTTTGATATGGCCCCCAGGCTGCTGCTTTTAGTAAAATAAACTCTTTCCTTACCTTCTCCAGCACGGTCCTCCCTCGTGTCTCCCTTCGTGCGGTTGAGCTCCTGCACTAGTGCACTTCCTGGTTCTCGGTGCCGGTCATGTGATCGGCACAGCAGAGTGATATTTCTGCGTGCATGATCACAGCGGCAGGAGGGAGACACCGGGGAAAAACGCTGGAGGAGGTAAGTAAAGAGTTTTTTATTTTACTATGGGCAGCAGCATGAGGGCCATATCTAACACAGGTGGGCATGTGCGATCAAAAGGGAGCACAGGCACATATAATATGCGCCGATCCCCCAGCCCGTCACCACGGTGCGATTTCAGCACCATGGTGGACAGCGGCAGTGCATATTATATGAGCGGGAGCAGGAGATCTCCCGCTGCAGTCTTAACCAAATCACCAGCCTCTACCAGCCTCCCTCAGCCTCCAGCAGCGCTCCAGAGCTGCCCCCACCTCCCCTGGACCCTGCAGTATATAATCCGTATATTCGGATTATAAGACGCACCCCCTACTTTCCCCCAAAATTTGGGGGAACAAAAGTGCGTCTTATAAAGCGAAAAATACGGTAGATATATGTAGATATATATGTAGATATATATTATACCTCACACACAAAATAATAATAATAAATCACACTTGCCACATGACTTTACATCAGTACCACTTTTAACAACCAGAAAAAGAAAATCATATACTGAAAGGTAGTTAAATCAGTTTTTATCCAGGTACTACGTAAATTCCTATATATAAAAGCACATCTTTATTTCATATTCTTTTAAAAACAAAGTCACAAATAATCGCACACCGTGAACACATAACCCGATAGGACCAGGACCACAAAGAGCGTTAGTCAAATATAGATACTTGAATAAAGATTTCATTGGGATAATAAACCAATATTCATTAATAATAGATTCTAGGAGGACCCTCGCTAGTTCTCTCCGCTACCTAGCAATGGAGATATAACTGATGTTAAACGCACCCTAAATGTAAATTGGTGCCCCCATTCCTCGGCGGCTGTCCCTCAGTATCTATCCCTATATCTCCCTCCTTATTGATCAGGATACATAGGATGATAAATATGATACCAGAAAAAATAATACTTATCTCAGACGTTTTCAAGAGAACACCTCCATTCTACTTATTCTCTCCAATATTCAAAAATTCCCACGCTCCCCATAGTCCTGATCCAAATCAGTAATACATATCAAAGTCTCAGTCTCAACGCGTTTCTCCCTACTTATTTATAGGGTTCATCAGGAGAAACAGTTTATCATAGGCAAGGTCCCAGAGAGGCATGTGCTGCTACATGTGCAGCTGCAATTTTGTTGTAGCGATAGTTACGGCTCAAACGCCACAACAAAAGTTCAGCTGCACATGTAGCAGCACTTGCCTCTCTGGGACGATGCCTATGATAAACGGTTTCTCCTGATGAACCCTGTAAATAAGTAGGGAGAAATGCGTCGAGACTGAGACTTTGATATGTATTACTGATTTGTATAAGGACTATGGAGACCGTGGGGATTTTTGAATATTGGAGAAAATAAGTAGAATGGAGGTGTTCTCTTGAAAACGTCTGAGATAAGTGCTATTTTTTCTGGTATCATATATAGCAACCTATGTATCTTGATCAATAAGGAGGGAGATATAGGGATAGATACTGAGGGACAGCCGCCGAGGAATGGGGACACCAATTTACATTTAGGGTGTGTGTAACATCAGTTATATCTCCATTGCTAGGTAGCGGAGAGAACTAGCGAGGGTCCTCCTAGAATCTATTATTAATGAATATTGGTTTATTATCCCAATGAAATATCTTTATTCAAGTATCTATATTTGACTAACGCTCTTTGTGGTCCTGGTCCTATCGGGTTATGTGTTCACAGTGTGGGATTATTTGTGACTGTTTTTAAAAGAATATGAAATAAAGATGTGCTTTTATATATAGGAATTTAGGTAGTCCCTGGATAAAATAAATAAATAAATAAATAAATCAGTACCACTTTTGAAACAATTCTTTTTGTTAGTAAGTTATAAAAGTTCATCAGCAATTTTTCATTTTTCCAGTAAAATTCAAACATCCATTTTTTTTAGGGGCCACATCAAATTTGAAGTGACTTTGTGAAGCCTATGTGACATAAAATATCCTAAAGTGACACCATTTTAAAAACTGCACACCTTACACTGCTCAAAATCACATTCAAATAGGTTATTAGACCTTCAGGTATTTCAAGCTATGCGGAAGGTTTTAAAGCTATGCGGAAGGACAAAATGAAAATTATATATTTTGCCTACAAAAATGTTACTTTAGCCCCACAGTTTTCATTTTTACAAGGGTAACAGGAGAATTTGCACAACAAAGTGTAAGGGGCATTTTTTCCTGAGTACACCAATACCGTGTCTGTGGTGGAAAACTACTGTTTGGGAGCGCCATTACACTTTTGAAGCATAAAATTGGCTGGAATAGATAGCGGACGACATGTCGCATTTGCAAAGCCCCTGATGTGCCTAAACAGTCGAAACCCCAACAAGTGACCCCAATTCGGAAACTACACAGAGGCGAGACACAGAATTTTATAAAGTTGAGCCGGGAAAATAAACAATTGCATTTTTACCATAAAAATGTTGCTTTGGCCTCAAAATTTATATTTTCACTAGGGTAACAAGCAAAAGGACCTAACAATTTCTTGTGAATTTTTTTCTGAGTGCACCATTACCCTACATGTAATAGGGAATTACAGTGAGTACGGAAAGTACTGAGACCCCTTTAAATATTTCACTCATTTCATTGCAGCCCTGGTAAATTCAAAAAAGTTCATTTTTTTCTCATTAATGTACACTCTGCACCCCATTTTGAAAGAAAAATAAACAAGAAATGTAGACATTTTTGCTAATTTATTAAACAAGAAAAACTGAAATATTACATGGTCATAAGTATTCAGACCCTTTGCTCAGACACTCATATTTAAGTCACATGTTGTCAACTTCCTTGTGATTCTCCTTGAGATGGTTCTACTCCTTCATTGGAGTCCAGCTGTGTTTAATAAAACTAATAGGACTTGATTCGGAAAGGCACACACCTCTCTATATAAGACCACACAGCTCACAGTGCATGTCAGACCAAAATGAGAATCATGAGGTCAAAGGAACTGCCTAAAGAGATCAGAGACAAGAATTGTGACAAAGCACAGATGTGGCCAAAGTTACAAAAGAATTTCTGCAGTACCCAAGGTTCCTAAGAGCACAGTGGCTTCCATAATTCTTAAATGGAAGACGTTTGGGACCACCAGAACTCTTCCTAGACTTGGGCGTCCAGCCAAACTGAGCAATCGTGAGAGAAAAGCCTTGGTGAGAGACGTACAGAAGAACCCGCCAAGATCACTGTAAGTGAGCTCCGGAGATGGAGTAGTCAACTATCACTGCAGCTCTCTACCAGTCAGGTCTTATGGCAGAGTGGCCTGACGGAAGCCTCTCCTCAGTGCAAGACATATGAAAGCCTTAGAGCTTGCAAAAAAACTAATGAAGGACTCCCAGACGATGAGAAATAAGATTCTATGGTCTGATGAGACGAAGAGAGAACTTTTTGGTGATAATTCTAAGCGGTATGTCTGGAGAAAACCATGCACTGCTCATCACCTGCCCAACAGTGAAACATAGTGGTGGCAGCATCATGCTATGGGGGTGTATTTCAGCTGCAGGAACAGGATGACTGGTTTCAATTGAAGGAAAGATGAATGCGGCAAAGTACAAAGATATCCTGGAAGAAAACCTTTTCCAGAGTGCTCTGAACCTCAGACTTGGCCAAAGGTTCACCTTCCAACAAGACAATGACCCTAAGCACACAGCTAAAAAAACAAAGGAGTGGCTTCAGAACAATTCTGTGACCATTCTTGACTGGCCCCGCCAGAGCCCTGACCTAAACCCAATTGAGCATCTCTAGAGAGACCTGAAAATGGCTGTCCACCAACATTCCCCATCCAACCTGACAGAACTGGAGAGGATCTGCAAGGAAGAATGGCAGAGGATCCTCAAATCCAGGTGTGAAAAACTTGTTGCATCATTCCCAAGACGACTCATGGCTGTACTAGCTCAAAAGGGTGCTTCTACTCAATACAGAGCAAAGGGTCTGAATACTTATGACCATGTGATATTTCAGTTTTTCTGGTTTAAAAAATGAGCAAAAATTTTTACATTTGTTTTTTTCTGTCAAGATGGGGTGCAGAGTGTACATTAATGAGAGAAAAAAATGAACCAAATGACTGCAATGAAACAAAGAGTGAAAAGTTTAAAGGGATCTGAATACTTTATGTACCCACTGTAATTTTCAGGCTCAGTTCAATACTCAGCAGGTGAAAGGCTTCACGATATAGTGCAGATTGTGCTGTTTGCGGGTGCCATGTCACATTGGAAGAGCCCCTGAGGTGTCAGAACAGCAGAATACCCCAAGTGACCTACTTTTATGTACTATACCCATCAATAAATTCCTCTAGGGCTGCAGTGACCATATTGATACAAATAGTGGGGCACAAAGACACATGGTCAGTGTCAAAAAACAGACATGTGCGCAAGACCATTAATTTTAATGTACAAAAGAAGGTGTAGTCCAGCTCACCGATCTGTCCTGCTGGTTGGATCCAGATCCTGCACACGGAAGGTGGAATGGCAACCAAACCGTTATAGAAAAAAGAAGAAAAATTTTCAGCGCCAGGAAGGATTCTTGAGGATTCTCAAGAACATGATTAAGACCTGAGCGTCGAAACGCGTTGTTTTGTTGGTCACCCAACATGATGCCGTACCTGCTGGATTTTAAATATTACACTTAATAAAAAAGGATTTTTAATTTTCCTTCCTGGCGCTGAAAATTTTTCTTCTTTTTTCTATATTAATTTTAATGGGTCTAAGCGTGTTCATGTCACTGGTATGGGTGAAAACGGACGTCAAATGTACCGGAGAAATGGATGTGTGAAGGAGGCCTTATACTATAGATAGCAGGCAGCTATAGCACAAAGAGCAGTATACGAAGCCAGCCACATCTGCAATTTACTGACCACACTGGCCTGAGTTTAGTATGGCCGCCTCCGCCCCTATTTAGCGACAGCATATAACATATGTAGAAAATTACTTTTTTTTATAACGTCATGTCTGGGGGTTTTATCTCATGCTACCATGTGTATGTGACCATGCATGCTGGACTTGGTTTTCTGCTGATAAGTCTTATTTACTAAGAGGTAGAAATCTACTACAATCATCTATAATTCTGTTTTATAACTGGTCTATAAAAAAAGGCTGAGAATGTCATATTTCATTTCTCCATTAAAAGGCAGAGAAGCATTTCTTAGAATATGATTATCACGAAGCTCTACTAAACCTCATTGATTTATTTCATGTTAAGCTAGAAGCACCTGGGAAAAAAGGAGAGAACTTTTCTCCATATCTGAAAATTCTCAGTGCTGGTAGGCAATGCCTTCAGCGGTCCACAATCCCTTATGTGGGTTCACCTCTCCAACAAGGCCATCTTTAATGGTTTAGAAGTTTTACTGACTTATGTATGCCGTTTTTACAAGACTGGAAAGTTCTATAAATCACTAATATTTTGCTGATATATAGTAAATACATTCTATACTCTGCTATAACATGAGGAATTTGAGGCAATTTATGTAAACAGAAGTTGTCTCTTTAATTTTTATAATGGTCAATATTTCCAGGGGTTAATATTAGTTTTTTAAGTTTTCTAAGTGGCACGTCCAGGTTGTTTGCTGCAGATTTCACTGCAGATCATTGTCAACATCAGCATGTGTTACACATAGTCACACTATCCCTTTGGGAAGACTGACATTCATTGATTGGAATCCATGTAGTCCAAAATGTTAAAAACTGGGCAACTGTAGATATGCCTTTACACCATGTTCAAAATTATTATGCAGATTGGATTTAAGTGTCATAGCGATTATTTATTTATTTTTTTTCAATGAAACTCATTGATGGTATTGTGTGGCAGGGTTCATTGGATCACTGAAATCAATCTCAGATACCTGTGATAATTAGTTTGCCAGGTGATCCCAATAAATGGAAAACTGGATGTTCCAAAATATTAAGCAGGCAACAGTTTTCAAGTAACATAGGAAAGAAAAAGGATCTCTCTGCTGCCGAAAAACATCAAATAGTGCAATGCCTTGGACAAGGGATGAAAACATTAGATATTTCACAAAAACGTATGCGTGATCATCGTACTGTGAAGAGATTTGTGGCTGATTCAGAGCACATACGTACTCGTGCTGATAAAGGCAGAATGAGGAAGGTTTCTGCCGGGCAAGTTCATCTGATTAAGAGAGCAGTTGCTAAAAAGCCATTACAAACCAGCAAACAGATATTTGAAGATGCTGGTGCCTCTGGAGTCCCTCGAACCTCAAGGTGTAGGATCCTTCCAAAGGCTTGCTGTGGTGCATAAACCTACTATTTGGCCACCCCTAACCACTGCACACAAGCAGAAATGGTTGCAGTGGGCCCAGACATACATGAAGACTAATTTTCAAACAGTCTTGTTTACTGATAAGTGTCGAGCAACCCTGGATGGTCCAGATGGATGGAGTAGTGGATGGTTGGTGAATGGCCACCATGTCCAAACAAGGCTGCGATGTCAGCAAGGAGGTGCAGGAGTCATGTTTTGGGCCGGAATCATGGGGAGACATCTGGTAGGGCCAATTAGCATTCCTGAAGGTGTGAAAATGACCTTGTTAAGTATATAGTTTCCGACTGACAACTTTCTTCCATGGTACATAAAGCAGAAACATGCCTTGAGAAGCAAAATTATCTTCATGCATGATAATTCACCATCTCATGCTGCAAAGAATACCTCTGTGTCCTTGGCTGCTATGGGCATAAAAGGAGATAAAGTCATGGTATGGCCATCATCTTCCCCTAACCTCAACCCTATAGAGAACCTTTGGAGTATCATCAAGCAAAAGATCTATGAGGGTGGGAGGCAGTTCACATCAAAACAGCAGCTCTGGTAGGCTATTCTGACATCATGTAAATAAATTCAAACAAACTCTCCAGAAACTCACAAGTTCAATGGATGCAAGAATTGTGAAGGTGATATCAAAGAAGGGTTCCTATGTTAACATGTAACTTGGCCTGTTAGGATGTTTTGGATTGAAATAGCTTTTTTTTTCAGTGGATGTGACCTCCTAATGCTGCAAACTACACAAATGAACATTTTCAGTTATTTAAAACATATAAAATGTTTAGAAACTCTACTGTGCCTAATAATTTGGAACAGTGCATTTTGAGGGTTTTTTTAATTTTGAAGATTATACTGTTATCATTGGGAGGTTTATTCAATAAAATTTTATGAATACTCTAACGGGTGATGACTTTTATTAGACTGACTGTCATTTGCACCGACCATTTAGGAAAATCAGAGAAAAATATAATTTGCATAATAATTTGGAACATGGTGTAAATGGAAGTTTTACCTTGACCAAAATTTTGCATAAAACAATAGTATATGTGAATATTATTAGAGAAATCTGCTCCTTCCCCACATATAACTCACTTCTTCCCATTCCGATGTCTTCTGAACTTATCAACCTCCCTGGACCAAAAAAAAACAGCTCTAATCTGCACAGACAAGAACTGCAGGCTCACTGTGGTGTCAGGTTCCACAGCGTATATTTTCTCTATGGAGAGGAGAAAGGAGAGGATAGGTGCAGAGTGAAAAATCAAGCAGAGACGGAAAAATCATGATGAGTTTTCTAACAAGTCTTTCATCTCAACCCAGAGGTTGATTCACATCTACACACCTCAGTTCTGCAGTATTATATTCTCAATGCATCGGTTGCTTCTCTCTATGTGCTAAATAAGGAAAGAATAGTAGGAATCTTTGTGTATGATGCGCTGTGTATTGGGGATATCACAGTAGCTAGTTTCTTCAGTCCATAATTAAGAGATAGAACATGCAGAGGAGGAAACTGATTGAGATGCAGGATGCAAGTCATATGATTGCAGAAATGGGGTCATTTCTCCTGTACATATAAAGGACACCCTATTCTGAAAAGCTACTTGAAAGTATGGTTACTCGTTAAAATAATAAACTTAGCCACACTAACTTGCTAATATTCCACATACATACAGATCGGAGTTCCCTGTGGGGGTCTCCAATAGAACCAGCATGATATGACATCCAATTCTTTTTTCACCTAGCAGCTAAGGTCTGTGACTGGCTGCAGCGGTCAGGTGAATAGAATAATTCATCACCAGAGATACATTTGGTGTTGTGTTTATTCTGATTGCAATGAATGTACATATTTATTAGAATTCCCAATTATTACAATTAATATATGGTGGAAAAGAAAAAGGATCGCAAAATTTAAGGGAAATCTGTCACCTTTATTCTGCTTTATAGTGACAGATATGCTGATTTCAGCTTTCTTTTACATAGCTGTGTCCTGTAGTTTTTATCACATGCAGGTTTAAATCGTTATTCATGTGAAAAAGGGGCTAACTCTGCCCTCCTGGTGTGGATTGACATTACAGTGGTGAGAAAGCAGGGTTGATGGGATTCTGATGAAAACTAATTAAAATGGGAGGCTGATGAAAACTCCACACTGAATGTGAGAAAGTAGTAGGTTCTCCAAAACATCATTACTCACATTACAGACACTAAAATCGGTGTGTCTGTCAGAGAGAGTATATTTAAAGTGGGGACAATTTCCCGTTAAACAGTGGGTTATCAATAGAGATGAAAGAACCTGAGGTTCGATTTTCGAACAGAACAACAACTTGAAAAAAAATCAAGGTTCGGGGTTCGGATGCTTTACATGCGAACTTCACTCGCAGGAGCAATGCTGTGATCACCCCTGTGCGCGCCGCTTGCATTGTGTGAACGGCTATCACTGGGGGTATCATCAATACGATTACCTATAGTGGTCAACCCAAAAAATTGTTTGAACAATGGCTGGTTGTTTCTGGACGGAGACTCAAACTGCCAATCAGTTACTTGCACCACGGTTCGGGTCAAGCTCGAGCCAGTAGAGGCTCCGCTCGTTTGCTGCCGGAGAACCGAACCTCCACGGAATCGCTTATCTCTAGTTATCAATGCTTGTGTTAAAGGTTTGCAAAAGTTTAAGCATGAATATACCTATATATATACACACCATACCATATATATTAGAGAAAAGTCTCCAGTCATGAGATGATATCCAAGTGAAACTGTGTCAAGAAAGATTAATGACAAGGAGTTTGAAAACAGTACAACAAGAGAGAACATTAGTACTTCTCACTGGGTTTTTTTTTAATAAGAATTCTTGACAACCCAAAATGGTGAGAAGCCCAAGTAGGACACACTTAAAAAGTAACGAACATAAGAATATATTGGCATACTGTAAGAGTAAATACAGGACACAGTGAACATTAAACACTTGTTTTCCCGCCTGATCAGACATTGGGAATAGAGAGAAGCTAGAGCACTTTGCGATGCACTGGGCTTAATCTGATTAAAGAGATAAAAACTGGCCTGTTTTTGCTCTTATTTTATTTCTGATGCCCTCATCAATGTTTTTTTTAATCCATGGATATGGGCATTTAACTTGAATATATACACACTACTCACAAAAAGGAATATTTGGCTTTCATGTGAAATTTATGTAAAACGTAAATAGTTCATGCTACAGTGATATTTTATCATAAAAGTAGGAGATTTAAGTAGAAGCATGTAATGGGGATTTCCTCATCTAAAAACAATTTACTGAAAAAAAAGTCAAAAACAGTGGTGGGTATACTCCTCCAACAATGTCAATGTCTCATCAACTTGTCGTGTGGCTTGGAGCATCAATTACAGCTGACAATGACGTCTCATGCTGCTCACAAGTGGAATTATTGTCTTCGGAGACCTGGCATCCCACTCTTCTTGAAGGGCGGCCCTCAGGTCATTGAAGTCCTGGGGTACAAAGTTACGAGCCTCTACAAGGTGATTCAGCTGATCTCATAGGTTTTTTATGGGACTCAGGTCTGGAGAAAGTGCAGGCCGCCTCATTTTAGGCATCCAGTTTACAGCAGCCATTCCCTAATGATGTAATCTAATGAGCTGGAGCATTGTCATCTATGATAATGAAATTAGGTCGGTGGGTTTCACGCAGAGGAACAATGACAGGATACTACTTGTTATTGAAGTAATAAGGGCTTGACACTGTACCATTCACATTCATGGCGAGGCCTGTCCTGAGTGGAACCTGCTTTGTTAAAACACTGCAGCTTAGTTTCAGGGTATTGACAATCTTATTATAGCCTAGGCCATCATTATGCAGAGCAACAATTCATTTTTTCGAATCCTCAGAGAATTCTTTGCCATGAGGTGCCATGTTGCGCCAAGTATGAAAGTGTGTGTGTGAACGATAACACCAAATGTAACACACCTGCTCCCCATTCACAATTATGACAGTATAAAACCAATGAGTCACATAACACCAGTAAAAATGGCTAATTGGGCATAATTTAGCCATTTTCACTTAGGGGTCACTTTTGTTGCCAGTGGTTTTGACTTAATGGCTGAGGTCTATCATTTGGTCTCTTCTTTTGCCACTGAATCACCGGTCAACTTAGGGTAAGCGCCTTTGTGCTGTTAAGTATGGTGTATGATTGTCACTTGCCACTTTTTGAAAGATATATGCACTTTATGCACATTGGCACTTTCCTTACTGCTTTGATATTTGTATATTAATTTTTTTGATTAACTGGTGACCCACTGACATTGGGCTAGTTTCTATTTCCATTTGTGGTGTTTTATTTTCTATGGTGACTACTCTGCTCTGTAATAATATAAGATAAAAAACATTTTGCACATTTAAAGCTCCAATTTTTTCTGTGTGTTTCTATGTTGCTCTATATTGTAGTGGAGTGTGCCGTCTTGCGCTCATGCCTGAACGTTCATTTGTATCATTGTTCAGACATTGACAGACGAAGACTATAATTTAGACCATGGGTCTGTTGGTGTAAGGCCTCTTTCACATATCAGTTTTTTGCCATCAGGCACAATCTGGCGAATTGCGGATAAAACGGATCCGGCGTCTGATGCCACCGGATCAGTTTTTTTCCTCATAGACTTGTATTAGTACCGGATTGTGCCGCATGGCCTCGCGTTTCATCCGTCGTATGAAGGATTCAGCAAAAATTGTCTGTGCGGCTGCTGGAAGCAACGTTGCAAGCAACATTTGTTGGGATCAGCAAAAAAACAGAAGGCGATGGATCCGGCGCCGTCATTTTTTTTTTTCATAATGGAAGCCTAAGGGCACCGCATCCGTCGTCATCCATCAAATGACGGAATCTGGCGACAGATCAGTTTTTTTTTTTCTGGGCATGCCCAGACCTTGTGTAAATTCACTTCTAGTCACAAAAAAAATTCTCTCCCTCTCTCTCCCCCTACTTTTTTTGGCCTGAAGGGAAAAAATGAGACGGAACTATTTTTTTTACCGAATCAGTCGCATCAGTTTTGACACAATCTGTGATGCATCCGTCACCTCAGCCAAAAACCGGATTGTGCCTGATGGCAAAAAACTGATGTGTGAAAGAGGCCTTATTGTTTAATGACTGTGTGTTGAGTTATTTAGAGGACACCAAATTTACACTATTATACAAGCTGTACACTGACTACTTTACATTGTATCAAAGTGTCCTATGTTCAATGTTGTCCGATGAAAAGATATGATAAAAAATGTAGAAAAAAGTGAGGGATGAATTCATTTTTGTGTAAATGTGTGTATATAGATATATATATAGATATATACTGGATTTGCACTCTAGCTCCTGGCAGCTTCATTAGCCTCCTTTTTGATCAGCAGCTGATCTTGTAGGTTTTTAAAACCCAGAAAAGATGCAGTTTAGCGTAGGACCCAGCAAAGGAGGTTGCCGTGAAGGGGCGCTGGGCTAGTATTACAATGGCCATTATAATATTCTAAATACCTCCATTAATATTTTTTAGAAAGAATTTATTCTGTTTGCTTCAGTGTGCGACTGTTCCTTTTTTCTCATATATATATACATATATATATATATATATATACACACACACACATATATATATACATACACATATATATATCTATATATATAATTGCCTTATTCTGTCTGTCTGTCTATCTGTCTGTCTGTCATGCTCCAAAATTGTGTCCTTACGGTGACACAAAGCTGATTGGCCGCTGGGCTCGCCATGGCCCCGCCCCCCCACACGGATTGGCCGCTCGCCCAGGCTGCGCCCCCACACGGATTGGCCAGCCGCTCGCCCAGGCTCCGCCCCCCCCACAGATTGGCCTCTCGCCCCGGCACCCTGCAGGCATTGGCAATTCGGCCACGCCACGCCCCGCCCCCTCACGCAATGCACGCTAGCTCTGGCCCCGCCCCCTTCCTCCCCCCGCGCATTCCCCGAACTGACACGGCTGTCACGGAGGTGAGTACTGTACTCCCCCCCCCACCCCACCGGCCCCCGGCCCCCGCTCGCATGGTTACAAGCGCATCAAGGTCCTGCTGCGGCGGAAGATCCACACGCACACACATAACAGCACACACACAAACATACACACACATCAGATCACACTCACTCTCACACACACCTCACACACACCTCACACACACCTCACACACACCTCACATCGCATCCACACTCACAGCATCCGGCGATATCGCTTGCTTCTCGGCCTCGATACTGTGCTGTTGTGACCTTCCAGGACCTGACGGAGGATCACATGGCCAGAGGCATGTGGTATCTCCGGATGTTGTGAGTGTGAGCGCATATGTGCGATATCGTCAGTGTCTGTGTGTGTGAGTGGATGCGATCGGGTGTGTGTGAGTGGATGCGATCGGGTGTGTGTAAGTGGATGCGATCGGGTGTGTGTGAGTGGATGCGATCGGGTGTGTGTGAGTGGATGCGATCGGGTGTGTGTGAGTGGATGCGATCAGGTGTGTGTGAGTGGATGCGATCGGGTGTGTGAGTGTCGGCAGAGGAGCACGGCGTGCTGGAGGAGGCTGGGAGCAGAGAGGCTGATCATGGGGAAGGCTGGGAGGGGGAGGCTGATGCTGGGGGAGACTGGGAGGGGAAGGCTGATGCTGAAGGAGGCTGGGAGGGGGAGGCTGGGAGGAAGGAGGCTGGGAGGAGAGAGGCTGATCCTGGGGAAGGCTGGGAAGGGGAGGCTGATGCTGAGGGAGGCTGGAAGGAGAGAGGCTGATGCTGGGGGAGGCTGAAAGGAGAGAGGCTGAGGCTGGGAGGAGAGAGGCTGATGCTGGGGAAGGCTGATGCTGAGGGAGGCTGGGAGGGGAAAGCTGATGCTGGGGAAGGCTGGGAGGACGGAGGCTGGGAGGAGAGAGGCTGATCCTGGGGAAGGCTGGGAGAGGGAGGCTGATGCTGGGGGAGGCTGGAAGGAGAGAGGCTGATGCTGGGGGAGGCTGG